>NC_069695.1:24153135-24769062 GCF_023699985.2 Odocoileus virginianus | reverse complement strand
CCATAATTGGGCACACCCACTTCTTGGCATGAGTGTGTGCTCAGTCACTCAGTTGTATCCAGCTCTTTTCGACTAGTCCTCCAGGCTCCTCTGTCTGTGGAATTTCCGATGCAGGAACACTGGAGTGGGTCGCCATTTCCTCCTCCAGGGGATCTTCCCGGCCCAGGGATCAAACCCCTGCCTCCTGCATGGGCAGGCACATTCTTTACCACTGCCAACACCTGGGAATCCCATACCCACGTCTTAGCACTTGTCATAGGATATAGAAAGCATTTTCTTAGTAACCTCCGGAAATGGCTAACCTAGAATAAGGGTGCTCGGGGCAGTTTCTTACCTTTTCTTTTTATCTCTTTAGTTCCTAGCCAAGGGAATTTGACCTTAGCTTCATTCCAGCAATAATTCAAAGCCCTTTTCCTCTTTCCTTTCTAGTTCAGTGAAAGCTTCTTCTGAAGCAGTTCGTTGTTTTTTTAGCTTTCCTTTTTTAAACTCTCCAAAAGAGCAAGGAATAATGTCTTAGCTCTGGCTGCCATAACAAAATGTCATAGATTGGGAGGCTTGAGCAGCAGACATTTATTTCTCACAGTTTGAGAGGCTGAGCAAGGTGCCAGCAGGGTCGGCCTCTGGAGGGAGCTCTCTCCTCGGGTTGCAGGTGGTGGTCTTCTGTCTACATCTTCACATGGCAGAGAGAGGGCACGAGCTCTCTGATCTTTTCTTATGAGTTCACTAAGCCCATCACGAGGACCCCACCCTCATGAGCTCGTCTAACCCTAATTACCTTCCAAGGGCCCCATCTCCAAATACCATAACGTTGGAAGGTAGGGTTTCAACATGAATTTAGGGTGGAGGACAGGCACACAGTTTAATTCATAGGCAAAAAGTGCACGGGTGACCCACTGACATTTTGCAGTGAGTGCCAAGAGTACATGGGTGACCCACTGACATTTTCCAGTGAGTGCCAAGAGTGCATGGGTGACCCACTGACATTTTGCAGTGAGTGCCAAGAGTTGGGAGGCAAGAGCTAGAAAGTCTTCATGGTTTATAGAAATTCCTCAGGTGGAACTGAGCTGGTGGAGTGAGTCTTGTGCAAGCTTTGTCTGTTTCTAAGGCGTTCTCACTCTGGTCATGTGAAAGTGGGTGTGATCAGACCTGGATCTGACGTACAGCCCTTGACATCATGGACTCCCTTCTCCCAACTGATCCTCCTTCAGGAATTGTTGGGATTACGTACAGAGGCAGGTTAAAACTAGCAGAAAGGTGTTTTTTTTTTTTTACCAAATGAGTACCACATTTCCTATCTTGAAACATTGCAAGCAGATTTTTTTCTCTTTTTTTACTTTCTCTCTCTCTCTTTTTTTGGCTGCACTGCCTGGCATGTGAGAGCTTAGTTCCCCAACCAGGGATTGAACCCATGCCCCTTGCAGTGGAACCATGGAGTCTTAACCACTGGACTGCCAGGGAATTCCCTGCAAGTGGGTCTTGCTCTGTATCTTTTGGTAAATCTATTCTTTCACTTCCATTATTTCCGAGTATAACAATATGAAAGTGAAAGTCACTCAGTCATGTCCGACTCTTTGCGACCCCATAGACTATGCAGTCCATGGAATTCTCCAGGCCAGAATACTGGAGTGGGTAGCCTTTCCCTTTTCCAGGGAATCTTCCCAACCCAGGGATTGAACCCAGGTCTCCCGCATTGCAGGCAGATTCTTTACCAGCTGAGTCACAAGGGAAGCCCAAGTATTAAGTATAACAATAATGTAAAGTTATTGTTAAATCAAATGGAGATTGAAAAAAAATCCTCATGGCCTTGGAGTAAGTATAATTATGGTGCTTTTATTTAAGGCTCATTTGAGCTTAAATTCATTTCATTGCTAAAATTTGATGGCAGTGATTAGATCCATTCTGTGAGTGAATCAAAATAACTTAGAAAATAAAAACACTTGGGTCCTCTTCTTTCCAGAAGCACAGAGTAACTGCTTAGCTGGGAGACTGAACAACATTTTAATCAATAGGACAAAAGTTTGAAAAATAACTTTGGCAGAAATCCATCTTTACAAAAGTAAGTCTGTCAGTAGATGAGTGTATTTACTGAATAGAATGGGCTTCCCTGGTGGCTCAGATGGTAGAGAATCTGCCTGCAATGCAGGAGACCTGGGTTCAATCCTTGGGTCAGGAAGATCCCCTGGAGAAGGGAATGGCAACCCACTCTGGTATTCTTGCCTGGAGAATTCCATTAACAGAGGAGCCTGGTGGGCTGCAGTCCGTGGGCTTGCAAAGAGTCCTAGATGACAGAGCGACTAATACCCTGAATAGAATGAGACTGAAAAAGTTGAAAAAAAGTACTAGAATGAAGAATCTATCGAGTCTATACCAGGCTGTCACTGAATTGAATTTGAAGGAAAATTAGTCTCAAATTCTTCTTTTGTCTTCAACAATTGGATGTTCTGATTATATCATTTTGCCCTTTATACTTCTTGCAAAGAAACAATACTTGGGGTAAAAAAAGAAGAAGCAATACTTGGCAAATTGTAGCCCCTTTATTTATTTATTTTTTAGATTTTTTTTTTTTTTTTTGATGTGGGCCATTTTTAGTATTTATTGAATTTGTTACAGTACTGCTTCTGTTTAATGTTTTTGATTTTTGGCCCTGAGTGATGTGGGATCTTAGCTTCCTGACCAGGGACTGAACTCGCACCCCCTGCACTGGAAGGCGAAATCTTAACCACTGGATCCCCAGAGAAGTCCCAATAGCCCTTTTATTTAAAGAATTATAGTATGTTATAGAAAACAAAACAACCAACAAAATCAGATATTTTAGGATGAGCAGAAGTGGAATGCCCACAGAGATAGATGAAAGGCACCACCCCACAGGTGCCAAGGAACACCGCTTCAGCAGACATGATATTAATATGGCCTCTTGAGAAATGTTTGAGTACTCAAGAGAAACGTCTGACACCCAGCTCTCAGGGAGAGCCAATACTTTCTGGCACTGCTGATCCAGGAAGATTGTGGGTCCCAGATAAAAGGTCCAAAGGTCCACAGATTTCTAAAAGTGAAACCAAAGGACCAGTGCCAAATGGTATAAAAAGTCACAGGTCTTTTCAGCACACAGCATGTGTTAAAGATGTCAGAGTTTTGCTATTTAAATTCTTCTGTTCATTTATCCTCCCTTCTTGGGATGTAGACTAAGAGAACATATGAGACTTCCCTGGTGGCTCAGTGGTAAAGAATCCACCTGCCAATGCAGGAGACATGGGTTCGATCCCTGATCCAGGAAGATCCCACATGCCTCGGAGCATCTAAGCCCATGTGCCACAACTACTGAGCCTGTGCTCTAGAGCCTGGGAGCTGAAATGACAGAGCCCATGTGCTGTAACTACTGAAGCCTGTGCACCTAAAGCCTATGGTCTGCAACAAGAGAAGCCACTGCAGTGGGAAGCCTGCATACCACACTAGAACATAGCATCTGTTCTCTGAAACTATAGAAAGCCCATGCACAGCAACGAAGACCCTACACAGCCAAAAATAAATAAATAAAGTGTATTAATAAAAAAGAAAGAGAACATATGGACAAGGCAAGTGGGAAACAAATTGGAATTGAAAAACTCAGCCTTGGTTTAGAGACATAATACTTTCTGTTCCTTGTAGGAGGCATGCCTTCCTCTCTACCCTCCACTCCCATCCCAACAGGTGGAGACAGAGGGTAAAGAGAATTTTATTGCATGGATTCCAGAGAAGAAATAAACCATGTAGAGTTTGGATTCTTGCCTTTAAAGCGCTGGAGTCCCACTAACAAGCGTAATGAGCCTCATCAAGTGTACAATCAGATGAATAACTTTTCCCACTAGAGTGATCTTGGAAGAGATTGAAAGGATGAAAGGCAGAAGATTTTCCTCCCCCTAGGCAGAGAGAATCATGAGGACAGAAAACTGTGTGTTCCTCTCACCTCCAGTTTGCCCGATTAATCATCATCAGTTGCATCATATCTGACTCTGTGTCTGAAGAGAAGGAGACTGGGCCTTTGAGAAAGCTCTGTTACTGCTGGCCGTTACATACAAGATCCTAGACTATAATAAAAAGACAAAGCCAATTTAAATTGTAATGATGAGTTAATATGATTGTTACTGATCAGGAAGGTGTTCAGAACAAATCAAATAAAACCCCACCTTGCTAAAGAATCCATCTGCCAGTGCAGGAGACAGGGGTTTGATGCCTGATCAGGGAAGACCCCATATGCCGAGGAGCACCCAAGTCCATGCACCTCAACTACTGAAACTGTGCTCTAGAGCCCAGGAAGCTGCAACTACTGAGCCCACTTGTCGTGACTGTTGAAGCCCACATGCCCTGGAGCCTGTACTCGACAACAAGAGAAGCCACTACAGTGAGAAGCCCACATACTTCAACTAAAGAGTAGCCCCTGCTCATCCCAACTAGAGAAAAGCCCGAGCAGCAATGAATACCCAGCATAGCCATAAATAAATGAATAAACAAAATTATTTCTTAAGAACAACCCCCCCCCCCCCCACGACATCCTAGGTGGCTCTAGGGAAATTGTGGTCAACCAAACCTGGTTTGAAAAGCAATGCCTTACCATCTCTCTGCGTCTTAGCTTTCTCATCTGTGTAACAAGGGGAAATCCTCTGTTTCCGAGTAGAATGTTGTGCATTGTGACAGGCCAACATTCAACTGAAACAACTGGGAGAAAAACAAATCAATTGCAAAATATCATATTTTTAAAGTAATCCGAGATCTATGAAGGCAATGAGAACCAAATTAGATATATTTCCAGAGAAGGAAGAACCCTGCCTAGGTATACTAAGTAACACAGGTTATTGTTTTTCCCAGAGTGGGGTTGGAGGATGAAGGATAATTGTTGATTCTGGGTGTGGCCTAAGGATCTGACTTAGTCCAAGAAGAGGAAATATTCTGTGGGAAGGAGAAACTAGCAGATCTTTTGGCAGTCGTGTGGAACTGGCTTGATCGGTTGGAAAGGAGAGGATCCCCAAAGGCAAGTCCAGTATTCCCATGAGACATTTGCTGAGCTCTGAAGCAGTTCTGGGGGATGCAGGCTCGCCCAGGAAGGCAAAGCAAAAGCTCATAATATTGGGGGTACTAGGAAACAAATTCTGGTTTTATTTTTTGCAGCAACAGCATTTGAACTTTTTTAGCTCTTTATTTGATATTGGTGTATAGCCAGTTAACAATGTTGTGATGGTTTCAGGTGGACAGCAAAGGGACTCAGCCATACACCTACATGTATCCATTCTTCCCCAAACTCCCCTCCCATCCAGGCTGTCACATCACATTGGGCAGAGTTCCCTGTGCTATCCAGAGGTCTCTGATGGTTATTCATTTTAAATATAACAGTGTGTACATGTTCATCCCAACTCCCTAACTGTTCCTTCCCCTCATCCCTGGCAACCATAAGTTCCTTCTCTAAGAGAGACAAAATCTTGATAGAAAGAGGACCCTGAAGCAAATATATCATGAGTCTTCACCTAAAGACTGTTGCCAGATTTTGAATCTATATGGGATGAGAAGCTAAGAAGCTAAGGTCAAAATTTTTGAAAGGCAGAACTTACAGGAATGAGAAGACAGATCAAGCTCTTAAGCATAAGTCTCGGAGGGCCACACCTGAAGGACTAGGTAAAGAAGAGGTGAATTAAGCCTTACTAGAGCTACAGCTCCAGAGAAGGCAATGGCACCCCACTCCAGTACTCTCGCCTGGAGAATCCCATGGAAGGAAGAGCCCGGTAGGCAGCAGTCCATGGGGTCCCTGAGAGTCGGACACAACTGAGCGACTTCACTTTCACCTTTCACTTTCATGCATTGGAGAAGGAAATGGCAACCCCCTCCAGTGTTCTTGCCTGGAGAACCCCAGGGACGGGGGAGCCTGGTGGGCTGCCGTCTATGGGGTCGCACAGAGTCAGACACGACTGAAGCGACTTAGCAGCAGCAGCAGCCGAGCTACAGCCCATCAGATTCACTCAGTCCTTGATTATAGTTCCTTTATACACAGTGTTCAACATGTAGTTGTAGAGGACTTCTGTGATGATCCAGTGGTTAAGACACCATGCTTCCACTGCAAGGGCACAGGTTTGATCCCCAGTCAGAGAAGTTCTGGATGCCGCTTGGTATGGTCAAAAAATAAATAAATAAAAACTCAAAGTTGTAGACATGTGAAGAGGCAGGAACACTGGCTGATAAAAAAAAACACTGACAATGTAAACACAAAGGATCTGGATTTTTAGAGCTAGTGATAACTTAAAGTGACTATGAAGAATATGTTAAAGAAAATTGAGGAAAATATGAGTTAAATGATAGAATTTCATTGCAAAATTGGAATCTGTAAAAAATACAAAGTTATTACTGAACTGAAAAACTATATGTCAAATTAATAACTTAGTGGATGGGTCTAAGAGCAGATTGGACTTAGTGTTACAGAATTAGTGAAGAACAGAGAGAAAAAATTATGGAAGTACAGAAAAAAGCATAAGAGACATGGAGGAAATTCTCAAAGTCTAATATATAGGTAATTGAAGTAGAAGGTGAAGAGAGAAGCAATGTATGAAGGAATAATAGCTGTGAATTTTCTAACACTGCTGAAAGGCATCAACCCACAGCTTCAAGAATCTCACCAAACCCCAAACAAAAAATATAAAGAAAAGTAAGTGTCAGGGCTTCCCTGATGGTCCAGTGGCTAAAACTCCACTTCCCAATGCAGGGGGACTGGGTTTGATCCCTGGTCAGGGAACTAGATCCCACATGTAGCTACTAAGACCCGACACAACCAAATATATAAATAAATATTTAGGAGAAAAGTAAGTATCTTTAGGCATATCCTAGTTAAACTGTTGGAAATCAAAGATAGAGAAAATCTTAAAACCAACCAGAGGAAAAAGACACCTCAAATTTAAAAAGTAATTGACTTTTCAACTGAAACTATGAATACCAACAGACAGGGAATGACATCTTTAAAGTGTTGAAATTTAAGGGAGAAATTAGATAGTCTGAACACGCTATTCCTTTATTCTTACTTTATATTTGTTTATTTTTACTTATTTGGCTGCTCTGGCTTTTAGTTGCACTATGTGGGATCTAATTCCCTGACAAGGGATCAAACCTAGGCCCCCTGCATTGGGAGCTAGGGTCTTAGCCACTGAACCACCGGGGAAATCCCAGTGTTGTTTTTCAATACCTGGAAAAATAATGGTGAATTGTATATTTTAATGAGGTGATACCAGACACTGTTAGTGGCTGTGCCTGGAGTTTAGCATGATTTGTCTGTCATTAATAATTACACTGATCCTGGAATAAATCACAGGATTGATATTAAATTAATTCAATATTTTAAAAACAATGAACAGAGTTGTCAGCTTTAGCTGTGGTTTCTGTCAAATGGATTTGGAATAGTTTCTTTAGTCCTAGGTGAAAAAGAGAGCCTGCTCTCAGATGATACATTTTTGTTAGATTTACTCCTGAACCTAAAAGACAGGCACGGCTGGTAACATTCATATGTGAATCTGTGACACAGATGGACTCCAGGACGGTCTGACACATGTGTCTACAGCGTGTGAGAAAGCTGGAGTCCTCCCATCTCTGGAGATGGGACAGCACCATCTGGACAGTGTTGGAGCTGAACAGTATGAAGCAGAATTCCTCACATTTTAGCGTGCATGCATCTCACCAGGGGAGGAAGGGCTATTCCCTTGTAGATGGTGCTCAGGCAGTCTGGGGTGGAGCCTGAGATCCGGCCTTTCCTCCAGTCCTCCAGGCTCCCAGATGGTGTTGATGCTAAGGGTATAGAAGACAGCTGTTCTTCTTTCTGCCCAGCACTTTCCCTACCTTCCTCCAGAGAAATGTTCCTTCCTCCATTCCCACCGTGAAGTTCAAGGGTGAGCTTCCATGTTCTTACCTTACTCTGTTTCCCAGACCGTAGTCAGGTGGTTTGCGGACCTATCAGAATCTTCTCTGACATTTTTAAACTTGGAACCAGAGAACCAGTCTCAGATCTTCTCAGTGGAGATAATTGGTCAAAGAAACACAGATGAGGGACCAGGGTTTATCTTCATGGTTCTCAGGTCTGGGTTCCAATGGTCCCTAATATATGAAAATTGATTTGAAAATCAACAGCATCGTGACCTTTGGGGTTATGTTAGCAGCTCTGATGACTGAGTGTATTTGCATAAAATGTTTCAGACACTTACCATAGGCAAGTCTCTGTTGCTGTGCCCTGAACATAAGATGAATAGCTCACATCCTGGTTGGGGAGACTACCATTTCAGTAGAATTTGGCATGTGCAATGATAAGGGTTTATGGAAGCCCCTAGAAGCTCCTGATCCATTTGGATCTGTGAATGGCGGTCAGGGTCAGGAAAAGATTTCTAGAAATGTATTTTCAAAAGGTGAGTAGGAATTGTTTGAGCCTATGAAACTATTACAAGTGGAGAGAACTTGCTGGGCAAAGGCAAGAGATGGGATGCAACAGTGTTTGAAAAACTATAACCTGTTTACGTGGGAGGTGCCTGGCTGAAACTGGGGAAGTTATGGTGAAGGGCCTCATACACGTGCTGACTTGGTCACATTTTCCTTAAGTCATATGTATTTCAACAACAACATCAAAACAATAATAAACAATAAAGCTAAATTTCTGATTCTCTTCCAAATCCTTGACTCTGGCAGGTTCCCACTAACAACTGCTCCTCTTTATTTTCCTTTAAACAAACAGGAAATTTGTCTCAGGATCGAAATGAATGTTTAAAAAACAAACCTGATCTGCTTTAAATACCAAAATCTGTTTAAAGAACACAGAGGTTGTGACATCCGTTGACAAAGCCAGGAAGTTCAAAGCCCCGCCGTTGACACAATGTATTGAGTTCTGCTGTTGTTGGCAGCCCAGACTGTGGCAGGTCCTGGTGTTTGTCATCCAGGTCTGCGTGTGCGCAAGGGAGACATTCCTGAGACCACAGGACTCTTTCTTCTTTGGGAAAACATTTGTATTTTTAAAAATGCTGTTCGAACGCAAGAACAATAATTGGCAGTAATGGCTGCTACTCCCGTCTCTTGAATGGCAAGTCCCAGGAGTAACTTGGAGTCTTTCTCATGAGCAGATTTTAGCCATTTTAAAGGTTAAAAAAAAAAAAAAAAGTTTATGCTTTTACTGACATCCATCTCCAGAATTTTTTCATCAACCTAAATTGAAACTCTGTACTCATTAAATGCTAACTTCCCACTCCTGTCCTTCTCAGACCCTGGTAAAATTCATTCTGCTTTCTACCTCTATGAGATGGGCTGTTCTAAGTACCCCATATAAGTGGAATCATACAGTCCTTATCTGTGTCTGGTTGATTTCACTGAGTTTAATGTCTTCCAGGTTCACCCATGTTGTAGCATATGTCAAAATTTCCTTTCTCTTTAAGGCTGAAAAATATTCCGTTGTATGCATATACCATGTTCAGCTCATTCATTCATCCCTTGATGGACACTTGGGTTGCTTCCAGATTTTAGCTATCGTGAATAATGCTGCTGCCGACATGGGTTTGCAGATACTTGAGTCCTGGCTTTTAGTGGATTTTTACTTTCAAAAAGGCTATATGAAGCTCCTTTGCATCCTCTCTGGCTATGAGAGGAAGCTGATCTGGGAGTCAGAGCCTGGGCTCCATGGCTCCCTGGCATGAAGTTGCCAGGCCCTGGAGTCAAGTCACACACCGTCTCTGGGTCACAGTTTCCCCACCTCTGCGCTTAGGGAGTCGATTGAACCTCTCCAGTTCTGCCCTCAGGTGCCTGTGCGTGGGACATTCAGTGCCCAGACCTGCATAGTCAGCTATTCCTGGCTTCTGTTTGTTCCTCAGTGGAATTAGAAGTGAAGTGGACTCTTGGCACTAGCAGGTTTATCATTCGCACTTTGCAGTGTTTTCGAGCAGCCCTGAAGGCCCATGGCATATGGAAATCTGTCGATTTGCTGAGGCATGAATTTGAAGTTCTTACAGGGTGAGGTTGGTGTGTGGGTACATTGGGCTGGCCACCTGCGCAGTGTCTGCCCCTCAGTGAAGTGTGACCGGCTGCTATTCATCCCTTATACAGTGACTTTTGTGAAGTGGTCGAAATTTGGTGACTGTGTGTGTAATACACACACACACACACCACGGGATGGGGCAGGGGGCGGGGGGAATGAGAAATGTTTTTAAAAAGAGAGCTGATGGCTGGGGCTGGTGATGGAAGTAAAGAAAGCAGAGAAGGGATCTCCCTGGCTGTCCAATGGTTAAGACTTCACCTTCCAATGCAGGGGGTGGGGGTTCAATCCCTGGTTGAGGAGCTAAGATCCCACATGCCTCATGGCCAACAAAATAAAACATAAAAAACAGAAGCAATGTTGTCACAGATTCAATGCACGTGAGAATGTTGTCGCTTCAGTCGTGTCCAACTCTTTGCAGTCCTGTAGCCTGCCAGGCTCCTCTGTCCATGGGATTCTCCTGGCAAGAATACTGGAGTGGGTTGCCATGCACTCCTCCAAGGGATCTTCCTGACCCAGGGATCGAACCCATGTCTCTTATATCTCCTGTATTGACGGGTGGGTTCTTTATCACTAGCGCCACCTGGGAAGCCCACAGAGTCAATAAAGACTTTTAAAAAAATGGTTCACATCAAAAAAAAAAAAAAAAAAAACCGAAAGCAGAGAAACCTAAGGAGCTAAGGGTCCTTCTGGAAATAGATTAAAAAGTGGCCCATCTAACTCCGCAGGAGCATTACAGAACAAACAAGGTCACTATAAATTCCCTACAGAAATAAGACAGATCTCTTTGTGAGATTTCACTGAGTGTCTCAGCCAGCAGAAAATTTGCTCCACGAGAGAGGAAAATATAGACATGTTTGAAAGAGGGGCCCAGGAGAAAGGCAGGAGACCATGCAAACGTTTCCAGGAAGCGGCAGATGGAAAGGCACCAGTCTGGCTACTAAACCAACCTTATTTTCAAGTCAGGGCTGGTTTGAAAATTTTCAGAGGTGTTTTTCTTGGCAAAAGGTGTGGTTAATAGGAACAAGCAGGCCAGCTGTCTATCTCACGGCAAACGAGATTCCTTCTGAGCTGAAAGAAACCTGCAGAGGGCTAGAGATGTCAGTCCTTGGCTGTGACTTTTGCAGGGTATGGGGGAGGTGACAGTGTCACAGAGGAGACTGAAAGTTGTATGGAAAAAGCCACCAGAAGGACTTTCCTGGTGGTCCGTTGGCTAAGACTCCAAGCTCCCAAGGCAGGGGGGCCCCGGTTCCATCACTGGTCAGGGAACTAGATCTGACATGCCACAACTAGGACCTGGCACCATCAAATAAATAAAAATATTTTTTTAAAAAGCCATTAGATATCCACTAATATTGTAAAGTAATTAGCCTCCAACTAATAAAAATAAATGGGAAAAAAAAGCCGTTAGAGAAGCCAGTCAGAGAAGGCCATGTATATATATGTATATCCAGTCACCGTGTACAATTGAAATATATACAGTTACATTTGCCAACTTTATTCCTCAATAAAGTTGGCAAAAAAAAAGACAAGAGCTGGCAAAAAGGCTAAAGGAGATGAGGATAATGGTGAAGAGTTAAGAAAGTCTTCAGAAATTTCATGAGTTGTTCCGTTAACGCCAAGCTGCCGTCGCTAACCTCCCTCAGTACAAGAGAGGCTTTTTCAGCAATCCCAAGAAATAAATCTCTGTTGGCACTCTCCCAGGATATGTGCAGGAAGTTGCAAAAGTAAAGAGGGATTGATGAGATTAAGATTAACTTTGGTTGAGACTAAAGAAGGAAAGAGAAAAAAAAGTATGAGAAAATGATAATAAAATTAAGAATAAAAGGGAAGATGATAAAAATGGGCACAAATGAGATAGAATAATGTTTCTACAAACTGCTGAATGTTAATGAATGGAAAACCTAGATGAAAAATATTTTTGGAAAAAATGAAAATAACAAACTTGAATCCAGGAGAAAGAGAGGATTTGATTAGGACAGTGGCCATTAAAGGCCGCCCCAATTAGGGCTTCCCTGGTGACTCAGATGTAAAGAATCTGCCTGCAATGCAGGAGACCTGGGTTTGATCACTGGATCGGGAAGATCCCCTGGAGAAGGAAATGGCAACCTGCTCCAGTGTTATTCCTGGGAAATCCCATCGACAGAGGAGCCTGATAGGCTACATCCATGGGATCACAAAGAGTCAGATGCAACTGAGTGACTAACACTCTCACTTTTCACTTTCAACTAGAACCGCCAGGTCCAGGGGCAGTCAGGTCAGAGTGGAGACCCCAGTAAAGACCGTCTTTATCCTTTACAGAAAAAGAAGCAGGGAGGCTGATGTATTAACTTATGTGGTTTGTATAACCTTGTTTCCAAAACTAGACAATTGCATTGCAAGATAATAAAATTTTAGGCCCACTTCATTTATGACTGTAGATGCAAAAGTCCTAAATAAAATGTCAAACAAGAAGAGGGGAGGATGGGGGAAGAAGAGCTACTCATTGAGATAAAAGCTCTTTGAGATAAAAACCAGCACTCTGTTTTCACTTTGAGAAATATTTCCTCTTGTCCTTTGCGTTCTGCTTTGCAACTGTTTCTCTGACTTTGTTGTCACTTCTTTTTTGTTCCTGAAGACACCACAGGTTCTTTTTTGTTGTCAAGGTTTTTAGCTGCAAATTGATACAGGGGAGCAAATAGAAAGTGACCTTAAATGAAAAAGCTATTACAAAGGTTCTAAGATCTCACAAGGTCTCTATACTAAGAGTTCCAGGTTTATACTTCCAGGCTTCTTTTTGAGATGGTAAATGAGTGAAGATGAGACTCATCAAACATACTGCCTCCTTCTTATTTTTTAAATTGTTTAAAAACATGTTTGGCTGTACTGGGTCTTCTTTGCAGTGTGGTCTTTCTCTAGTCGTGGTGCACAGGCTCATTCGTTGTGGTTGCATGGGCCTAGTTGCTCCACAACACATGGAACCTTCGTTCCCTGACCAGGTATTGAACCCATGTCCCCTGAATTGGAAGATGGATTCTTAAACACTGGACCACCATACTCCATACTCCCTTCTTCTGACCATCTGCTTGCTGCCTTGTTCCCATCTTGGGACCTGAAGAGGCCTCCAAGACAGGCCATGACATCCCTTTGGTGATATGGCAGTTCATATCTCTGAGGACACTCAGCCTGAGTGACCTGTCCTGATACGGCCTACATTTTACTTCTTCTCATTGCAGAGAAGCAAGTTCTTAGGCTAACTTTCCTCACAGAAGCTCCTTTGCATTCTAGAGTGCAGAATCCTGGGAGAGGAAAAAAAGAATCTTACTTGAGCCAGAGTTTCAGAGTTGGTCTTTGGTTCTCCAAACTTTCTGTGTCGACTTTTTAGAGGCATCTCGGGAGTCTGAGTCCCGTTACTGCCACTTCTAAGAGGTTTTTTTGGAATTTCTAGCTCTGAGAAATGTGGAGTAACTCTTTTCTCTCCTTTGCCTCCTGTGTTCTGCTCGGTCACTGCTTCAGTCAGGTCTGACTGTGTGTGACCCCATGGATCATAGCCCGTCAGGCTCCTCTGTCCATGGGATTTTCCAGCAAGAACACTGGAGTGGGTTGCCATGCCTCCTCCAGGGGATCTTCTCGACCCAGGGATCAAACCCTCATCTCTTTTGCCTCCTGTGTTGCTGGTGGGTTCTTTACTGCCGAGCCACCAGGGACGCCCATTTACTGCCTCCTAGATGTTTGCAAATAATTAATGATTTCATTGCGCCCTCTCTTAGGAAGAACCTGGTTTCTCAGAATGTGTGCATTGGGCCAGAAAGACAGGGACATTAGGACAGGGTGAGAGACAGTGCTGTTGGCAAAGGTGGGTCAGCAGCTCGGCTTTTAGCTGGAGGATCTGGGAATGGGTGAATGGATGCTTCTGGCCTTGGGGGTTCTTGTTGTGCAGCTGAGACAAGATGGAAACAGGTATTCTTGCTCTGCCGTTGCCCTGGAGAGAGAGGAGTGCAATCTTAGCTGTGTGCCTCCTATTTTGAAAAATTTGGAAATTAAATACTTCTTTGAAGATTCTCATCTCAAAATAGACGAGGGCTTAGCATTTTCCGTGAAACACCAGGGACTAGGAAGTGTGGGGGGACGGGAAAGACACAGAGTGGGAAGACATAGGTGATGTCTGGGATCTGAACTGCCACCAACTAAATGTGTGAAAAAGTGGCTTTGGAGGTCACCAAGGTCTTGCTGCTCTGATGACCTTTTGCTGAAACTGTTTCTGCAGGTGATCACGTCTGGCTTATCAATGTTGCTGTTTGATATAATTCTGACCAGGGAAACCATGGGATGGTAAGTCTTTAGCAGAGAGAGGAGGGGAAAATAAGTTCTTTGGGTTTCCTTGGGATACTAATATTTGCTCTCAAATGTTAGTGTGCATGTTTGGGGTATACGTCTTATGGACATATAAATAAACATACATTCAGAGGAGTGCTTATATCATGAATATTTTCAGAAACTGAATATATTATATCTGGTACAGCCAGCATTCAGGAACCAGAACCTCACCAGGACACCTTTCAGCCACTCATCCACACAAGAGTAACCACTGTGGGTGAACCACTAATTATGTGTGTATATAGAACTATAAGTGTAACTATAAATATGTAACTATAACTTTAACTGTGACTATGTTTTGTGTTTTCCTTTGATCCTTCAATTCATTTTTCTCTTAGACAAGCTCCAAACCATCCTTGTTTAGAATGCACTCACCCATTTGCTTAAAGACAGCACTGCCTCTCCCTCCCATATTTGAGCACAGACCTGAAGAAGTGGGGGAGTGAGCCCCGGGGACACTGGGAGGTAACAGAAATTGCTAAGGCCCTGACGTGGGAGGGTGCTTGGTTTGCTCAAGGAGCAATGCGACCAGAGCAGGTTGCTGGGCGAGAGTGGTAGGAGATGAGGCTGGAGAGGTAGTAGGTGGTTAACCATGTGGGTTCTTAAAGGCCATTATAAGGGCTTGGCTTTACCGTGAGTGGAGGCGGGGAGGAGTGACCCAAGGATTTTTGAACAGAACTGCCACACGCTCCTACTTTAAAAATCACGTTCCTTGGCCTGCTGTGGGGAAGGTAAGGTGGTAGGGTTCTGCCCCTGAACCCTGTATACAGACTGCTGATCGGCGACTGACCACGTTAAGACTTCAATCTACTCCAGCTTACTAATATTCAAACCAGCTGACATGATGATCACCAAGGGTTGTGGTTGTCATCTTCAGGGAGGGTGAAGGTGAGGTGGGGAATGATGCTGAGTTTAAACTGTTAGGACTGCTGTTGCTCCCCTCAATCAGTAGGGAAATCAAGCTATTTTGGGGGGTATGTACTTCAGTAGGGCTTCCCAGGTGGCACTAGTGGTAAAGAACCCACCTGCCAAATGCAGGAGACATTAGAGACATAGGTTCAATCCCCGGGTTGGGAAGATCCCCTGGAGAAGGGAATGGCTACCCACTCCAGTATTCTTGCCTGGAGGATCCCATGGACAGAGAAGCCTGGTGGGCTATCTTCCATAAGGTTGCAAAGAGTCAGACACAACTGAAGCGACTTGGCACGCATGCTTATACTTAGGTATTTTATTTTATAATTTTTTGCTATGCTGGGTCTTGGTTGCTGCATGCAGGCTCAGTTGCCCCGTGGCATGTGGGATCTTAGTTCCAGGACCAGAGATCAAACCCATGTCTCCTGTATTGGAAGGCGGTTTCTTAACCTCCAGACCAACAGGGAAGTCCCAATACTTATGTATTTTAAATCTATATAGTAATGTATGCTATTTGCACCATAAGCAAGGTAGTCAAACCTACCATATTAGGCAGCAAAACTGGAAGGCAGTCAGTGTGGGGTTGACTTAGGAAAAGGATGGAGAGTCATCTAGACTGTTGCTTAACAAGTTATAATAGAAATATATCAAAAATGGATAAGCAGAAGGCAGAAGTCATTTACCTATTTTAAAGTGACGATCCTTGGCCAGTTTCCAAACCTGAGTCAATTCTCAGAATCAGAATCTATCAACTGAGGGAGAGATCAGTTCCTAATGGATAAAGATTCAGTAGGAGACATTTACGACAATACAGAAATGCATCCAGTAAAAAGTATAGATCCTCTGTTTCCATGGTCTCCACTTGCCAGAAGTCACACGAGTTTGGCCTGATGGTGAGGACAATGCAGTTTGGCCAGGGAAGTCTGTGCGGAGGGAGGTGGGCTCTATTGTCTATAAAGCAAAACCACGCTGAGTGGTGCTTGTCGAGCCAAGCCTGACGAGCCTCTCAATGACCTGGGCATGGGTCAGTCCTTCCCAAGTCTTCACCCAGCTTGCCAGCTGCTGGCCTGGTGACCCACAGCTTTCCTTTCCTGTGACCACGGCTACCTGCTATATGGCCTGAATCACTAATGCAGCACCTTAAGGAGAATAATTTGTGTTGGTTCTCGATACTTACTGTCTCTTATCCTCTGTTTTAAAAAGAAAAACAAGCCTAGGGCCACTTGAAGTTATAGAATGCTTATTTCCATTCCAGTTTGAATATATTGTTTGGCAATACCCGCCCCCACTCTCAGCACCAAGAATGGCACTCCAGAACTGAATTGCAGACAAGTTTTGGAGGTTTTTACATTTCTTTACCAGCATGATGGAAAGAAAAGCATTTTATTTAGTTTTGCTGAAATAAGTCATAGTCCTTAGAAAATCCGTATTTTTTCTCATGCTTGTTGTTGTTTAATTGCTAAGTCATGTCTGACTTTTGCAACCCCGTGGACTATAGCCTCCCAGGCTCCTCTGTCCCTGGAATTCCCCAGGCAAGAATACTGGAATGGGTTTCCATTTTCTTCTCCAGGGGATCTTTCTGACCCAGGGGTCGAACCTATGTCTCCTGCATTGGCAGGCGTATTCTTTACCACAGAGCTACCAGGGAAGTGCCTCACTTGGTATGAGAGTAATCCTAAGGGTTGGCTTCCTCCACCTCCTCCCCCAGTTTTTGCACTGGTTTTCACATTGGACCTGTAGAACTGTCACCTTTTGCTCCAAGGCCACAGTGCAGGTTGGTGGGGGCCAGCATTAGGCCCCATGTGTCCAGGGCAGCCTCCTGTCTCCCAGGACAACTTGTAAATAATCCCCCATCTTGTGCTGTCATAGTCCCCCCCCAACAACTCACACACACACACACACACACACACACACACACACAAATGGTGTCAAGTTTAAACATCAGTATGAGGTTTCTGCAGGATGAATGTGAAAGGCAGGACCAGGCTCTAGGAATGCCATGATGAGGAAGTCGAAGAGGCAACTTTGCATCTCCTGTGGCTTTGGGCTGGAAGGGGCTTGTTCAGTAAACAAATATTTCCTGGGACCCAGTATGTGCCAGGGCCAACTCTTGGATAAAAGTGAAAAGTCACTGTCCCTGGGGTGTCAGTAGTTACTTATCTTCCTGCATGGTGTTAGTTGCTCAGTCATGTCTGACTCAATGAGACCCCAAGGACTATAGCCCACCAGGCGCCTCTGTCCATGGGATTCTCCACGCAAGAATACTGGAGTGGGTTGACATCCCCTTCCCTTCTCCAGGGAGCAGGTCTGTATCTAAACCATGCACACTGACAGAAATGAATCTTTTTGCTCATGGCATTCTGTGAAAGTGGTTTTTAGCCTCTCTCAAGAACCCCTAATGGGGCACTTCCTGCCCTAAGAAGGAAAATGGAAGGAACAGAAAAATTAAGAAATACTTCTACACCATCCTCCTCCTCCTCCTAATCTCTTCTCTTCTTTTAAATAACTAACCATTTATTGAGCAACTACTATATTTCAGACATTTTCATATTAATATTAGATATCTCATTAACTTTCACAGCAACCCTCCAATTTAGCCCCCATTTTAATTTTTAAAAAAATTTTTGGCTGTGCTGCATGGCATGTGGGATCTCTGTTCCCTGACCAGGGATTGAACCCTCACCTTGTGCATTTGAAGTACCTTCTGCTTGAAGCACCTCCTGCAAGGAATCTTAACCACTGGACTGCCAGGGAAGTTCCCTAGTCCTGTATTAAAGATGGAGAAGCTGAGGTTCAGACATTTAACTGTTTTTTTCCCCCCAAGATTTTAGAGCTACTATGTGACTGGAAGAAAGGAAATGAAGTATTAGTTGCTCAGTCATGTCCGACTCTTTGCGACCCCATGGACTGTAACCCATTAGGCTTCTTTGTCCACGGGAGTCACCAGGCAAGAATACTGGAGTGAATAGCCATTTCTTCCTCCAGGGGATCTTCCCAACCCAGGGATTGAACCCAGGTCTCTTGCATTGTAGGCAGATTCTTTACCATCTGAGGCAACCTCTAATGTTTCTCTTCCCACCAGTCTGATGATTTATAAGGAGCATCTGGATGATTCGGCAGCAATACAGAAGGAGCGTTACCCAAGACACATCGGCCCTATTTCTTATTCAGAGACTGACACAGTGAACTGGAAAAGTCCAGTGGAACATTTTTAGGAAAAGAATCTCACTGCCTTAGATTTTTAATACTATAAGTTAAATTTCTGTGAATTAACAAAAAATATTTATTGAGTGACTGGTGTATGCAGAGCGTGTGGAAGTCATTACGGAACATAAGACATCATCCAGCCCTTAAGGAGTTTTCAGGAGGAGAAGTCGTAAAGATAATTTCTGAGGCAGGATAGCAACTGTTTTTTTGAAACATATATGTTTTTGGCCATGCCACTAGCACACAGCATGTGTGATCTTTCCCAACCAGAGGTCAGACCTGTGCTCCCTACATTGGGAGTGTGGAGTTTTTGTTGCTGTTGGTGGTTTGGTTTTTTTGTTTTTAAGCCATTGGACCACCAGGGAAGTCTTGGATAGTATTTGTAAACACAGTGGGTGTGAAGATCAGAGGAGAGAGAGAGGCCGGGGTGATAGGGAGGGGCTTGAAGCTGGACCTGATGCAGAAGGGAGAGGCTTAGCCAGGCTGTGGGTGGAGGAGGATTTGGTCCCTCTGGCCCCAGGAAGACAGGGAAGAACGGAGGGGCAGAAGGTGCCCCTTGGCGAGACTTAGCCATTTGGAACTAGAGCTGGAGGGGGGGCAGGAACTGACCCTCCAGTTGCTCCTCCTTCCCCTCACCTGTCCTCCTGGGAAGGTGGGACACAGATGGTGGACAGGTTGATGTCCAGAAACCCAACCGCCAAGGTATCCTGGTGCATCCTTGAGACTGTTCCCCCAGTTTCTATATCTTAACCTTCATCTAATATCATGGCATTTGGTAGCATCACTTTATGGCAAATAGATGGGGAAAAAATAGAGTGACAAATTTTATCTTCTTGGGCTCCAAAATCACTGTGCCTGGTGACAGCAGCCATGAAATTAAAAGACGCTCCTTGGAAGAAAACCTATGACCAACCTAAACAGCATGTTAAAAAGAAGAGACATTACTTTGCCAACAAAGGTCCATATCATCAAAGCTATGGTTTTTCCAGTGGTCATGTATGGGTGTGAGAGTTGGACCGTAAAGAAGGCTGAGTGCCAGAGAATTGATGCTTTCGAACTGTGATGCTGGTGAAGACTCTTGAGAGTCCCTAGGACAGCAAGGACATCAAACCAGTCAACCCTAAAGGAAATCAACCGTGAATATTCCTTGGAAGGACCGATGATGCTGAAACTGAAGCTCTAAAACTTTGGCCACCTGATGTGAAGAGCTGACTTATTGGAAAAGACCCTGGGAAAGACAGGGCAGGAGGAGAAGAGGGCAACAGAGGATGAGATGGTTGGATGGCATCACCGATTCAGTGGACACGAGTTTGAGCAAACTCTGGGAGATAGTGAAGGACAGGGAGGCTTAGTGTGCAGCAGTCCGTGGGGCCACAAAGAGTCGAACACAGCTGAGTGACTGAACAACAACAGCAACCTTTATAGTGACTATCTCAATTCTTGATGGCACTTTTTTTCCAAATAATTCTCATTGACTATATTTTGTACATAATTTCAGAATGAACGAAAAAAACCAACAAAAACCCAGGTGTTGAACTGAGTGTAAGAAACAAGTGTGAGATGCTCTGCAGGGGGGAGGACGTGCTTAGTCTGAAGGTTCCCACAGCCGTCTGTGGGAGCCGTGCCTACAGGCTGTCCCACATCCTGTGGACTTCATGGTATGCCCTGAACACGATGGAAAGAAGGGCTGTGTGTACCCAAGTCAAGGAAACAGCATGTGTGATCATTGCAAAAGGAACCTTGACTTTGGAATTTCCTGATTCTTGAGAACTCTTGAGTTTAAGGATGGTGTGTTTTCAGCCTCAAAGAATTTTCCGACCACAAAGTGAACCACCAGAAGAAGAGTGTCAGACTGTGTTTCAGATTTCCTGTCTTTTGCACAGAGCTGGTCTGCATTGTCCGTAGACTGGGTGTGTTCAGGCTGTGACTGGGTGACCGGCTAGTCGGATTCTGGGCAGGAATCCATGGCCCATCTCTGCCCTGTGGGAGCCTGAACTGATCGGAAGTCACAAAAGGCTGTTTGGTTTGGACCGACTGTGTTTGTCTGCATAGTTATCGTTTCTTTTTTTTTTTTTCCTTTAATTTTCAGATTTCAAATTATTCAACATTTAGAAATCAGGTGGTTTCCCTGTAAAAGTCTGAATCTCCAGATTCTTTAAAAAATATGGAGCAGCTGTTAAGTTGGGCCTGCACGTCCAAATGGCAGCAGTTGCTGGAGTGGGTGGATGTGGGTAGAAGGTATACAGCCAGCCCCCTGCAGCCCGGCTGAGGCTGAGGACTCTGTAACCACTGACACCCTCACCTCCATTGCTTGTATGTTCATTCATTCTACCAGAAGTGCTTACTGGGTTCTGTGGACACAGTTCAAGACCCCAGCGAGGTCACCATCTAGGAAACCAGGGTACACGTCATTGTCCATCTCCTTGGATGGGCAGCAGCTTAGACACACAAAATAGCTCATTGTCTAAAGAAGGTTTCTCACCCTCAGTGCTGTTGACCTCTTTGCTGTGAGGGGCTGTCCTGTACCATGTAGAATTTTCAGCAGCAAGCCTAAGTCCCACCTCACCAGGGGCCAGTAACACTCCCTTAATTCCAACAACCAAAAAACATGTCCAGGCTTTGCCAAAGGTCCTCTTGTTGGCAGAATCACCACAGTTGGGAATCACGAATCTAAAGGTTTATGGTGGTGTGTGGAGAAAACACCATTTGAAATTTCAGCAAGATCTTAAAGAACTTATCTCTGCACTAGAGATTTGGATCAGCTCTAGGCTCAGGTCCTTGGCAGCCCCTGCCACCCTCACTGTGTACCTCCATCAGCAGGTACCACAGGAAGTGACAGGTGTGCACTTCCTGCCTACCTGCTGGCTGAAGATCCTCTAGGAAGGGGTTGTTTCATTCACCTTTCTGTCTCTCTGTCTGGCACTGTTAGCTCAATCAATGAGTCCTGTACTCAAGAAAAATGATAAACCCACACCCCCAACGTCAGTCAACTTTTAAAGCCTTTAATTAAAAGCAACTGCTCTTGTCCAGCTATCATATCTTCTTTTTAACAATAAAAGCCCAGCATTTTAATATCTATTGCAAGTTCAGTAATCTAAATATCCAGATTCATACTTAGTTATTTGTTTTTAAATTAACAACATTCTAGATTATGTATCAATATGAATTCCCAGTATTCCAAAATTTTGGCAAAGGGCAACATTTTGGCAAAAAATTTTGGCAAAATTCAACACATTCAAAAAAAAATAAATCTGAACTGTGAGCGGTGTTTCTGTTGAGTAGAATTATTAATAGTTGTTGGTGCTTCCTCTTTGAATGCTCTTTAGATGAGGAGAGTCGCTTTTCCCTGTGAAATCATATAAGTACAAGGAGAGAAAGGAATCACCAAAACACAGCCTCTTTGTTTGTAGGATTTGGTGATCAACTTTTCATTTTTACCCATCATTCACTGGGCTTGCCATTGACCCTGGGTTACAAACATGGCAGTCACTTCAACTTGATCCTAGTCTCAACCTCACCTTTAGAGAATGGTCCTATATCATCTCTGAGTAAAGATGTCTTTACCTTTAGTTTTAGGGGGATGCTTAGAGACTGCCGAAGTCTATTTGTAGAGAGAGTGAATTTCGGAGTAAAGAAGGAACTTCCTCCAACATACCCCAAACTGCAGCTAGGATCACAGTGTCTGCAGTTTTTCAGCTGAATTAAGACTCTGAAACCTCTTCTTTAAAATGCTGAGAAAGGCCTTCTGAATAACTACACTCATTACCTTTCCACACAGAGTAGTTAATCAGATTGTAAATTGTCACTCAGCAAGCCCCCAAGGGAGTGGTGCATTCATTTTGGTGAGGAAAGAGAGAAAAAAATAGTATGGAATCCAGATGGGGAAGTGGGGAGCAGGTATAAGAATTCCATCACTCATTGAGCAAATATTTATTGGGTGTTGTGTTAAGTGCTAGGCCTACAGCTGAAAAAAGGATACAGTCTCTGTCCTCAATCTGGAAAGTTCCATAGGAATTCATTGAATCACCACAGTAATAAATGTAAGTTCGAGATGGGGCCTTTGGCTCCTGATAAGAGAGAAGAGAAAGAGAGGAGAGACGTTGAAAATAAATAACCCCCTGGAAGAGAATTGAGTGATGACTATTTCTGGCTGGCTCTGCAATCTGAATGTTTATGCCTTCGTTACATGAAGTTTGTTCATTTCAGGAATGATGGGGATTACAAGATTTGCAAACAGTTCAGTAAAGCTCTGACTTAAACAGCTGTAATGCTATTAAGATTCCTGCACCCCGTGTCAGCGTCTCCCGCTGTTTAGAAAACAGCATCAAAGCTCACCTCCCTGGCGCTCTTAACGGTAAACGGAACCAGGTTTGTTTTCATGTCAGCCTTCTCTAAAGCCACTCGGTGTTTCATTAAATCGCTAAACCAAGGGGATGCAATGCAAGGTTATTACGCTGTAGCATTGTTCTAAGGCTGGGGGAGGGAGGGTGGCAAAGAGCCAGCCGAAACCCTGTTCTCCCCGGTGATTAAGGAAGATTAGTGGAAATGATTGACCCCCTGTTACATTTGCAGAAATAAAACTTCTCAAGTCAAAGTTCTGTACTGATGTCGCATCAGGTCACGGTGACTCTGTGCTCATCCAGGGATTTAAGAAGACGGTGTGTGTGTTCTTGAAGGAATGCAGAAGGAAACAGCAGATCGACTTAGAAGGCAAAAGTGGGTCTTTAGAAATCAGCCTGTGTACAGAACGGGCTTCCCAGGTGGCTCAGTGGTAAAGAATCTGCCTGCCAATGCAGGAGACGCAAGAGGCGCAAGTTCAATCTCTGGATTAGGAAGATCTTCCCTGGCGGAGGAAATGGCAATTTTGCCATTTCATTTCATTTTCAGTATTCTTGCCTGGAAAATTCCATGGACAGAGGAGCCTGGTGGGCTACAGTCCACGGGGTGGCAAAGAGTTCAGACACGACAGCACACACTCGTTGTGTACAGAACAAATGGCTTCCCCTTCCAGGGTCCTTCATCCAAAAAGAAGAGGTGATAGAATCCACCAGCATCTAGGTCTGTCCCCGAACTAGACCAGGGACAAGCCCAGTGGAGTTGTGTTAAAAAATACAGTCTTTTGGAACTTGGTCCCCAGTTTCTCCCAGAAGCAATGCTATAAATGACGAGTATATATCTAGGAAAGTCTTCTGAAATTTGTTTTGTTTGTAACAAACTTCAGCTACATTATTCTGAATTCAGTGTGTGTTAGAGAGAATTCATTGACTTATTGTCACTATTTGTAATACTTCTGATTGGGGAACTAAGATCCCACATGCCATGTGGTGCAGCCAAAAGGAAAACCCAAAAAAACCAAGAAACACCTGAGCACAGTTTGAACTTAGCTTATTGTTTTCCTGTTCCCACTTACTTCACTCCTTTATTGGAAGTGGTTCATGGTAGATGCTATCTTTAGGTCATAGTCACCCCCATAGGTGACTTTTTTTTTACTGAGAACAGAATATACATGGCCTAAGTGTATCTCATACATTTGATGCCTTAGACATATGTTAGGACCAGGGAGACACCACTACCCAAGTATGAGTGTGTTGTGCGTGGGTATGTATAATGAGTGGGTATATAGGAAGAGTGGGATGCTAGGGGGTAAATGGAGAAAAAAGGAAGAAGAAGGTGGCATCAAAAGGGCTGTTGGCACTTCTGAACAAGAGCACTTCATCCTCAGGAACCCCCATCACAAGACTTTACTCATGGCCCAGCCCGGACCTCAGAGGTGCTTTGGGGGAAGAATGATGGGGGCTTCAGACAGACACTAGAGTGTCTACTGAGAAGTTTAAAATAGAAAATGTGGGAACCTTTGAATGTGTTACATTTTAGGCATGTGAAATCCACCTCTTTCTCACAGTCTTATGTTCTGCTATTTTTCATTTTCACTGGCTGTAGATCTTTCTGCTGTGGTGGGCAATTCATGCGTCCCCATTTGTATTTTGTCTTTAAATGTTCTGTTAGTCTAAATGAAATAAAAGGGTTCAGAGACTGTCAATAATCATAGGATTATGGATACATGCACGGTTTCCTATCCATCACTGTAGCAAAATGCACCAGTGGGAAGCCCTCCTCCTATGTTTGTGCCAGAGAAGAGTAAGGAAGTGCAGTCACCATCACCTGGTCAGGATGGTTGGAACACGCCACCTTTCTCCCTGAGGGACAGCTGAGGTTTACCCTGGATGACTGGGCAGTCCGGGACCTGACTTGAAGTCAGGCAGTGTGGGCAGGGGACAGGATGCTCAGCTGCATGATGAGGAAGCATCACTTGCCCTGCGGTAGGTGGACACCAGGCAACTTCACACGTCCACAGCCTCTAGGTTCCCAAGAGGGCAAAGCTGACCTCTTGCTGTTTCTCGCAGCCTCCTGCTCGGCGGATTTGGAGAGGCCTTGCTGGTTTTCTCGGAGCGGAAGGGGTCCTAAACCCGGGGAAAGTGGACTCCCAGGCTGTGGTGGAGAACACCGCGCTGTCCAGGTGATAGAAAGCAAGGACGGTGAGATGCCACTGCTCGCTGCAGCAAGGAGAGCTCTCTGGGGTCTCTAGGATGCTTCAGGGAATGGACTGTGTCGAAAGGCTCGCCAGGTCCAGCTGACTGTGTCCCACGCCCAGATGTGCAGAAAGCGACGCAGGGTTTCACCTGCGTGGGGATGGCTCCGCCCACCTGGATTGCCGCGCATGCTCCGTATTAAACACCCTTCAGCGAGCAAGCCTTCACTGCCGGGTAGTGGAGGTATTGTGTCGTGGTTTTGGTCTTGTGTTGTGATTTCACAGCCTTGAAGGCGTCTCTGACAGCCTTGCTGTCAGGTTGCCTCGAACCCACACTCACTCACTTAGGGGCACACGGAGAATTTCATGAGAGGGCTTCCCCTGGGGGCCCAGTGGGGGCTCAAATGGGAGTCCCGGGCCGAGTAAGACGCCAGCAAGGACACTGTTTCTCTGTGCACTGAAGACTTTCTGTGGTTGTGTGTTGTGTTGAATTCTGAACACCCTTTTGGGCCCACCATCAGGTTAAATTGGTACTGATGATTACCCCAGAGTAATGATTACCACGGATGAAAAAGCACTGATGGTGAAACAGATATAAGCAGGTAAACACACACGTATTTTTATTCATAACCCATGTGATTCCCTTATATCTCAAAAGAGGTTTCAAATCATTGGAACCTGAAATATATTTTTCAGGCCAGGTTAAAAATGTAAAACTCTAAATCTTGCCTTTATGGGAGTCTGAAGAAATGAATTTGCATGGAATGGTCATTTGATTTTGAACCTTGATGATGGTTTAAGAAAATAATGTCTAACTGTAAATATTCCTGCTCATAAGAGGTTTTCTGAATACATTATACTCTGCTAGGAGTCAGTTTTGGTCATTTTGAGATGTCAAAGGTAGTGAAGTCCAGAGAGTCCTGTCCAGGCAGGATCCAGGCCTTGCAGGATTGGACATTCATGTCAGTAACGAAGGACCATCTCCAGTATCTGGGAAACAAGCCTTGTCCATTCTTGGCCTTGTGAAGACTAAGGTCAGCTGAGTCAGGACATTCTTCCCACATGTTTTCTCCAGGCTGTTGCAAAAAGCAGCAGAAGATGAAACAAATAGGAATAGATTAGTGTTTGTGGACCTTGAGTACCTTACATTCATTTCCTTGTCTTTTCCCACTCTCTGCTTGTCATTTAAGGTAAAGATGTTCAGAGTGACCTTTATACATATATAGTTGCACTCTGCTTTTTCTTCCTAATCTGTGATGTCAGACTTGCTCCTCAGGATCAAATAGAAAATCTGGGTTTAGAATTTTCCTTGTTCTTTTGCTCCCGTAATGGAGAAGGCAATGGCAACCCTCTCCAGTACTCTTACCTGGAAAATTCCATGGATGGAGGAGCCTGGTAGGCTGCAGTCTATGGGATCGCTACGAGTCGGACGTGACTGAACAACTTGACTTTCACTTTTCACTTTGATGCATTGGAGAAGGATATGGCAACCCACTCCAGTGTTCTTGCCTGGAGAATCCCAGGGATGGGGGAGCCTGGTGGGCTGCTGTCTCTGGGGTCGCACAGAGTCGGACACGACTGAAGCAACTTAGCAGCAGCAGCAGTTTGCCCTTGTAAAACCCTCTCTGAACTGCTGAGGCTGGTTCCCTGTTTGCAGAAAGTGACATCTGTCCAAATGTCTTCTTATGTCTGTCCTTCCAAGTGTCATTTGAGCAAATGAGATTCCTGAGGCTGGAAAGAGCTGTGCATGGTTAACAAGCCCCCTCCCCTGTTCTATCGGAACTAATTTCAAAAACTTTTGCAGCAAGTTTTTGTTTTGTTTTTTTAAAGAATCTTTATAAAGGATTTTTGTTTGTGTGATTTTTTAAAAAAACTGAGTTTGAGAATTCCACTGTTTTTAAAATCTCAGGTCTTTTCTTAGTTTAACACCAGCAAGAGGCAGAGGATAGGTGTTACCTCAATATATTGTTCTGTTTCCTTTAGCTTCCATTTCTTCATGGGCTTTTTTCTTCAAGCTTTAACCACCATCTTTTATGCGCAAGTGCACATGCTCAGCTCTGATATGAGGATGAGCCTGTTGTTATTCAGTCGCTAAGCCATGTCCAACTCTTTGAGACCCATGGACTACAGCACACCAGGCTTTCCTGTCCTTCACCATCTCCCGGAGCTTGCTCAGACTCACGTCCATTGAGTCAGTGATGTCACCCAACCACCTCATCCTCTGTCGTCCCCTTCTCCTCCTGCCTTCAATCTTTCCCAGCATCAGGGTCTTTTCTAATGAATCGGCTCTTTGCATCAGGCAGCCAAAGTATTGGAGCTTCAGCTTCAGCATCAGTCCTTCCAATGAGTATTCAGGACTGATTTCCTTTAGGAGAATGAGCCTAGAGCTCTGTAAATCAAGGGACTTCTGTCTCTTTAGCTCTTATTCTTTGGGGCTCTCTGGGTCCTTGGGCCCCCAGGCAGGGAATCCACAGATAACCCCAGCACTCCCTTTTACCTGAAATGATCCACTTGGTCAAGACCTATCTGGGGCATGTCCTTGCTGGCTGCAAGTCAAAGCCAGGGTATTTTTAGTTTTTTTTTTAATTTGTCCTAATAATGAATATGATTTCTGTCAAGAGAGGCACGGTTCTGTCTGGTGGTATATTATTACAAATCTGCTGTGGATATAAAGAAAAATAAACCATTTATTTTCTTGGTAATTTGCCTTTCTCTTCAATGTTGACAGGAGAGTAGAGTACAAAAAAAAATGTTGTTATCCTGGGGGAGTGAGTTCTTACATTTTAAACACAGGCCTCAGGACTTCCCTGGTGGTCCTGTGGTTAAGACTCTGCACTGCCACTGCAGGGGGCATGGGTGTGATCCCTGGTTGGGGAACTAAGATCCTGCATGCCCTACAGCCAAAAAGAAAGAGAAATCCAAATACACCAGTAATAATAAAGCCAAAACACAGGCCCAGACTTCTACCAGCATCCAGGCCACTTATCTCTGCAGAGTGAGTTCCACCCCGCTCCTCCTGTGGACTTGCCCTGTCCCGTAGGGTAACCACCAGTCAGGTGAGGTTGCTGAGCACTGTGATGGTGTCCGCACCCTTCCCCCGTCCCCCGATGGTATTTATACACCTTGCAGTTCCTGTCTCTTCCTCTTGAGTCTGGGCTGGCTCTGACATTCTGGCTGCCAGTAGGAGGTGATAGAAGCAATGCTGCCAGACTTCCAAGCCGAAATCGAAAGCAGCCTGGATCTTCTTGAGCAGCCTCTGGGAGTCCTGAGCTGCCATGTAGAGGTCTGACTCCCCTGAGGTGGCTGTGCTATAGAGACCAGCGACAGGAGCCCCCTAGACAGTCCTGCTGCACCCAGCCTTCTAACCGTCCCCCACCAGGCTCCCAGACGTGTGACGGGAGCTGCCCTGAACCCTCTGGGCCCAGCCAATCTACCAGCCGAATGCCATCAAATGACCTCAGTCAGTGCCACGTGGTGTGGAAACATCAGAGCCTGCATGAATGCCTGACCACAGAATCATGAGATACAGAGAGTTGTTTCAAGCCACTAAGTTTTGGGGAAACCTCGCACAATAGGGGCTTCCCAGGTGGCCCTAGTGGTAAAGAACTGGCCTGCCAATGCCAGAGACATGAGATGTGGGTTTGATCCCTGGGTCAGGAAGATCCCCTGGAGAAGGACATGGCAACCCACTCCAGCATTCTTGACCAGAGAATCTCACGGACAGAGGAGCTTGGCAGTCTACATCCATGGGCTCGCCGAGAGTCAGACGGGACTGAAGCTACTTAGCATGCACACATTCATGCATCACAGAATAGAGAGCCTTGCATTCTCCTCCTCTTAAGTGGATCCAATCTGAGCACTCTCAGTCCCTCCCCTGAATGGACTTTTGCTACAGAATAACCAGCGTCTGCTCCAGGTGCCCTCCACCCCAGAGCTGCCTTGAGGAGGGGGCTCCGCTGACTGTCCAGGGTTTGCCCAGATACCCGTTACAGAGCAGGATCTGTGCTTTTGGGTCAAAGAACCTCACGTTCATTCATTCAAAAGCTACGAAGAACCCACTATGTGCTGGACTCTGTTTTGGGGCTTGTGGATACAACTGTGAATAAGATGAGTGCCTTGAAGCTTACTTTCTAGTGGTAGAGACAAGAAAGAAGTAAATAATGAAATTTCAGAGAGACTTAAGTGCTTTGAAGAAATAAAGCCCAGATGGGAAGCACAGTCTTCTGAAAATCTGATGAAAAGTAAAGGATATCTCTTCCAAAATGTGCAACCTCATACCTGTGTGCACACACAGACATGCGCACACATATATGCATGCACACTGACACACGCACACAATTAAGCATGTAGTCAGGGGACTTATTTTCCCTGAAGTCCATCTGTTGGGCCTCTGTTGGACTCCGGTTAAGAACAAAGGAGTGAGAACCTCTTTGGGGGACATAGGGTATAGTCGATTGTCCCCACAGTGGAATGTCCGCCACTGGTCTGAGTGGAGGCCGGATCACTGGTACCAGATGGGCCTTGTGCAGAGAGTGGTGCCGTGGAAGGCTCAGCGCTGCCTCGGAGTTGCTCTCAGCTGGTGTGAGAGAGATGTGCAGACCTGAAGATGGGTCTTGTGGTCAATTTCAAGGACATGACGCACATGGTATGAGCCCGAAGAAAGGATGGGAGGAGACGTCATGCTGTGAAGCCCAGCATCGAAACTCACTGTGGGCCTCGCAGAGTGTTGCCCAAAGGTCTTCACTCCTACAGCCTCTCACCTAACCCTCACAGGGAGCTGCTGGTGGAGGAGCTGCTGTTGGCCTCCTTTCTCAGAGGAGAAAGTCGCCTCCCTGTGGGGGATCAGGGCGAGGGGATTGGAGGGGCCTGTGTGACCTCGCAGCCCTGCCTTTCAGCATCCATGTTATCTGCCCTCCCCTTGAGGGTGACAAGGGGCTGGAGGGAGCAGAGATGGACCTGGGAAGTCTGGCCACGCTCAGGGAGTGACCCCCAGTGCATCAAGACTCAAGAGGCCAGGTGGTGGGTTGGGCCAAGGCCGGGGTGTTTTGAAGGCCTGGCTAGGAAGTCACGTTTGTGAGCTCCGTGATGCTCTGGATGGGGTACAGGTGCTCCCCCACATTATATCGCCTGCTCTTCATACCCCAGGACTTAAAGATGACACCTCTGAGAGCCTGACGGGGCAGGAAAACAGCCTGCTCACCGCTCCTGAACCGAGATTCCGGCTTTCATGACCCTTCTATCTTGGCCCCTCCCGTGTTACAGGTCGTCTATGGGCTCTGCCCACCTCAGCCACCGGGGTCTGAACAAACCAGAGGAGCCAAGCCCCCTCATGGGCGGCCCTTCTGCAGGGCCGAGGGGAGTGCTGTGCCCCGGGGTGTCGGCCATGCAGGCGGTCTTTCCGGCAGCTCCCAGGTCCTCTGACTCGGGTAGTGGACCACGGGAAGGCCGAGCCCATAGTGGAGCTTACGTGAAGCTCCCCGTGTTCTGGAGACTTTCAGAGACTCAGCCATCCTGTGCTCCTGGTGAAATGAGGGAGCCTTTGCTCCTACTGCAAGCTGGTTTTTTTCAGTGGTCTGACCAATAGTGGCTTGCCCTTGGCAAAGCAAACATCGGCATACAGGCCTTCATCCAGTTCCATCCAGGACACACTGGGCCAGGTCTGAAGGAACGGTGCCCGGCTCCACCCCCAGCTCCCCTTCCCTTGGCCTCGGAGGGTGGAATCCCGTTTAAACAACCGCCTGAGCCAAAAGGAGTATCTGAGTCATTTATTTCAATGACTGTGTGAAGAGGCCTCGGGCTGGGGCATGCAAGGCCGCTGTGCCCAATTTTGTCTTCACACCTGTCACTCTGAGGGAGCCCCTGGGAGAGCAGTGGAGACCTTGGAGACGTGGGGATTCAGTCCCGGCACTGTTCCCTGGGTCCATGGATCTTCGTGGCAGATTAAAGGGAGCTGTTATTGAAAAGCGCTATCAGTAGGGGACAGACCCTTAAGTTCTGTCCATGTTCTCTCCCCACCCCAGCAAGTGCTGTCGACCATTCTTTGTTGATCGCCTCTTTTCGTTCATCACATACCATCGAATGCCCACTGGCCGCTCGTCTCTGCTATCTCCAGGTGTCTCCAGAACGCTCCGTGCCCTCCAGCAGAGCTGACCTACCATCTCTGTTGCTGCAGGTGAGGCGCCAGGCCTCACCCAGGTGAGGCCGTGGGTGGTTAGCCTCCCACGGGGGCAGCTGTAAGTTGTCCTGGAGGCAGGAGCTCCCTTGTCCTGGCCGGAAGTGCTCTGGTGACCTTCTGTGTGACTGTAAACTACAGCAGATACACCCTCCCTGTTCTCAGGGATGCCCCGAGTCTCCAAGAAGACCCTAAGACTGAGGTTTTTATTAAAAATTTAAATTTTTAAAAATGTAAAAATTTTGTAAATTCTATTTATTTAATTTAAAAAAGTAACAGCTTTATTGAGATATAATTGACATTCCCTAAATTACTCATTTAAAGTGTACAGTTCAGTGGTTTTTAGTATAGGCACAGAATTCTGCAACCATCACCACTATCTAATTTTATTTTTATTTTTAAAAATATTTATTTGTTTGATCCCTGGGTCAGGAATCTCCTGGATCCCCTGGAGGAGGAAATGGCAGCCCACTCCAGCGTTCTTGCTTAGGAAAACTCCCATGGACAGAGGAGCTTGGCGGGCTACAGTCCGTGGGGCCACAAAGAGACAGCAGGAATAAAAACAGCGACTGGTTTATTTACGTGGCTGCAGTGGGTCTTAGTTGCAGCATGTGGGATCTAGTTCCCTGATTAGGGATTTTACCTGAGCCCCCTGCACTGGGAGCATAGTGTCTTAGCCACTGGACCAGCAGGGAAGTTCCACCACTGTCTAATTTTAGAACATTTCCATCAGCCCCAAAAGAAACACTGTACCCATAGTCACTCCTTCCTCCCTCCCCCACTCCTGCTGACCCAGGTAATCCACTTTCTAGCTCTACAGATCTACCTCTTCTGGAGATTCTGTATGTACAGGAATTATGCAGTAGGTGGCCTTTTGTGTTAGAATCCAGGTTTGTGAGTAGTTCCTGTCCTTCTATCAAAGCTGCCCTCCCTGGTAGCTATGCATCTGCCTGGAGGGGTGGGGCAGGTCTCCTGAACATGGAGAAAAGCTGAGGGTGGGAAGAAGGCTGACCAGGCATCTGCAGGTGGGCGAGGGAGCTCCAGAGAGGCGGCAGGAAAGAGGTGGTCCACACTCTTGCAGAGCCCGGTGGCCACATCTAAGGTTCATTTTTTAGTCAATGCCCTTTATGGTTCTCAGGCCTTCAGTAAAGTCTGTTTCGCATCACAGCCTGCTATTGGCTGTCCTCTAGGGAATAAAGGGCCGGGGTCTCCCATTTGTGGTGAAGCTGGGCAGGGTAGAGGCCGAGTGGTCATCACTGTCCAGCTGGTGGCTCCACTTTCAAAAGCTTTCAGCTCCCCAAACTTGTCCTCCTCTCTCCGGAGGTCTTGAAGGTACAGTAGAGTCAAACTCGTCATTTTACTTGTGTGTGTTGCCTACTTATCACGAGTTCTTTAAGTAGAGTGCTCTCTCCCGGCAGGAAGGAGAACACCAACATGGCCATTTGAGGGTTCACTTCCTACAGAACAGATTCATGCCCACAGGTGACAGAGGACAAGGACCAAGAGGGTCTTCCGTGAAGAGAGGAGGAAAGATGACCCCAGCATCTCACTTTTCCAAGAGCCCAGGCCATTTGCAATGTGATGGAGCCAATTCCCCACTGCTCAGATCTGAGTGAGCCTTGTGACTTGCTCTGGATGATAAATGCAGTGAAAGTGACCCTGCGCATTTTGAATTAATGCCTTACTAGAAGTCTTGGACACTTCCACTTGTATTCTTGGACTTCCCCTCTGAACCCTCTTCTTGACCAGTTCAGCAAGAATCCTGCCAAGCCAGTTTAGCAAGAATGCCCCCTCCCTCCACTTGGTACCTGACCCAGTTTTCTCTTGGTATTTTTCCATCCACTGACTCCCTTGCCCTGCCCATTGGCTGTAAATCCCCAGCTGCTTCCATTGTGTACTGAGTTGCATTCAGTCTTTATCTCCTGTTATCTCAAGTTGTCTTGACTCATATTGCAATAGTCTTAAATTAAGTTTTCTTGCCTGTTTAACTCTCCCTGATGCATATTTTCATTGACTACTTCCACTGTGAGAATTAGTCCGGACAACCTGTTGGAGAATGAGAGACTATGTGGAACAGAAGTAAGTCCTCCCAGCTGAGGCCATTCTAGACCACCCACCCTCAGGTAACTGCAGTGACATTAACAAACCAGGTCAAGATCAGCTGGACCCCGAGGCTCTTGAGAAAGAGTAAATGTCCCATAGTTCACTCCACAATGATTTACAGTGAATTGATTTGCAGCAATATGGCTCAGATGGTAAAGAATCTGCCTGTAATGCAGGAAAATTTGGTTTGATCCCTGGGATTAGGAAGATCCCCTGGAGAAGGAAATGGCAATCCATTCCAGTATTCTTGCTTGGAGAATTCCATGGACAGAAGAGGAGCCTGGCAGGCTACAGTCCATGAGGTTGCAAAGAGTTGGACATGATTGAATGACTAACACTTTCACAGAGAAGAAAAGCAGAGCAGAAGGACCTTTAAAAAGAGCCTCTGCCCTGAGCACCGTGGATCCTGCAGGGTGTTATGGCTCCCGTGGCAATTAGTGAGGGGGCAAACCTGTGTTTTTGGCCACCGTTCCCAGAAAGGAGGGAATAGAGCTGCAGCTGACTGCATGGGTATTGCAGCCACTGGGGGCAACAATAGAGAAGGGAGGGAGGGAGGCGCCTCGGGCAGGAAGGGACCGGCTTGCGCTATGGCTGCTCTCCTGGGATGTGCCAGCTGGGAAGCAATCAAGCTCTATATTTCAGATCCCTTCAAGTGAAGGCACTGGGACTGAGTTGTTGATAGCAGGCGAAGAAGTCTGCATTATTAGCAGCAGAGCCTCAGGTTGGTGTCATCTCTTGAATGCTCTCCTCCCAGTCTGCCCCTCCCTCCGCCTGGACCTACTGTTCTCCACACAGCTTCTCTCACCTCCTCAGCCCTTTCTTCTTTTCTATTTTGGCTGAACATGGTAAAAGATACATAAGATAAAATCTATCATTTTAACCATTTGTAAGTGTACAGTTAGGTACATTCACAGTGTTCAAAAAATTAAGATCATGGCATCCGGTCCCATCATTTCATGGCAAATAGTTGGGGAAACAATGGAAACAGTGACAGACTTTATTTTCTTGGGCTCCAAAAATCACTGCAGGTGGTGAGTGCAGCCATGAAATTAAAAGATGCTTGCTCCTTGGAAGAAAAGCTATGACCAATCTAGATAGCATATTGTAAAGCAGAGACATTACTTTGCCGACAAAGGCCCATCTAGTCAAAGCTATGGATTTTCCCAGTAGTCATGTATGGATGTGAGAGTTGGACCCTAATGAAAGCTGAGTGCCAAAGAATTGATGCTTTTGAACTGTGGAGAGGACTCTTGAGAGTCCCTTGGGCTTCAAGGAGATCAAACCAGTATATCCTAAAAGAAATCAATCCTAAATATTCATTGAAAGGCCTGGTGCAGAAGCTGAAGCTCCAGTACTTTGGCCATCTGATGTGAAGAGCTGACTCTTTGGAAAAGATCCTGATGCTGGAAAAGATTGAAGGCAGGAGGAGAAGGGGGTGACAGAGGATGAGATGGCTGGATCACTGATTCGATGGACGTGAGTTTGAGCAAGCTCCAGGAGTTGGTGATAGACAGGGAAGCCTGGCGTACTGTAGTCCATGGGGTTGCAGAGAGTCAGACATGACTGAGCGAGTGACTGAACTGAACTGAATGGGATTGTACAATCATCACTGATGTCCATTTCCAGAATTTTTTTTATTACCTCAAGTAGAAATTCAGTACCCATTAGATAATAACTCCCCATTCCCTCTATTCCTTCCCTGTTTCCTAGCTCCCAGCAACCCCCTCTGTAACCTTTGTGCAACCTTCTGTGTCTTTGGACTTGCCTATTCTAGGTGTTTCATGTGAGTGGAATCATGTATTTGTCCTTTTGCATCTCCCCAGCACTTTATTCTTTTTTAAAATGTTTAATACAGGGATTAATTGATTCACAATATTGTGCTGGTTTGTGCCATACATCAACATGAATCAGCCACATGTTACAGCATGTGGGATCTAGTTCCCTGACCAGGGATCCTGACATGGGAGCCTGGCATTGCGATTGCAGAGTCTTAGCCACTGGACCACCAAGCAAGTTCTTGCACTTTCTTTAATACCCATCCCCCTTCCTTTGGCCTGCAAGAGTTGGGTTGCATGACTTTGGCCTTGGGGTGTCCCTGTTCCCATCAAATCCCCAAACAAAACAAACAAGTCCCTCTTCCTGGTCACGCTGAGCAGGGCTGGGAGGACACCCCGCCCTGCGTTTTCCTCTCTGCCTTTGAGTCCAGCTGTTCTCACCCATGCCCCTGCAGCCCTGGCTGCTCTTGCTCCAGGTGGATGGGGAGCATAGAGGGCGCCATGAGCCTCAAGTTTGCCCCAGCAACCCCCAGAGAGTAGGGTCCACATTCCTCGAGCAGCTCCAAGGGGCCCACCGTGAGGTCAAAAGCTCAACGAGTAAGTTGAGGTTCAGTAGCAGAAGCCCTGACTTGAGGTGAGTTGGAATCAGACCAGCCCGGTGGGACTGGAACAACCTGATGGAAACTGAGGCCTGTAGGCACCTTGTCTGTCCAAGTGGGTGAAGTCAAGGAGATGCTGGGGAAGATGCAAAATGTTGCCAAGTTTCCATCCTCTGCTTCTCCTCCCTCATCCTAACACACATACAAACACACACACTTGCTCACACACCGACACTCATGCACAACTGCCTCAGGGACTTACGTTTTTAAGGCCTGAGGTGAGAGGTTTACTCCAGCTATTAATAAAAAATGTGTTCTAGAAGACCCTGGGGGCTGTGAACAGTGGGATCAAAGGTGACCCTGAGAGGGAGAGAGGGATTTTTCCCCAACTTCCTAGAGGGGACAGCACTGCTCTGGCCATTCAGCACACTGGGGACAGTCCCCCGAGGCCTGTGGGCAGTGGCTGCGGTGGCCCTTGAGGTGGGGAGCCTTGAGGGCCTGTGCTTTCCTGACGGGGTGCGGGGGGAGGGAAGAACGGGGGAGAGGAAGGGCTGGCAGCTTGTTGTTGCGTGACCCCCTCCCAACCCCGCCCCGGGGACTCTTCAGTGGCCTTCCATCAACTTTGCCCCCAGTGGGAGACCAGACAGTAAATCCGCTTTGTCCTCAGACACGGAATTTATTTTCTTTCTTCACTTTCATTCTGAAGCTGATTCTTCAATATTGAGAATTCTCTACCTGCCTTTCCTCCAGCCCCCTTGGTTAGGGGAGTGCACAGCTGCCTCTGTTGGGCAGGGGGTTCCGGGCAGGAGTGGAGGAGCCCCATGGAGTCCTAGTTCTTTAAAATTGGAGGGGTAAACGAGTCTCCTCATAGATTTGTGGAAATACTTAAATGGGAAAAAGTTATATGTGCGTGTATGATAAGTATGTGTAAACATACATTCACCACATATGTATGTATGTGTATGTACGTGTACCATGTATAGACCATCTGTGAATGTTTGAGGCTTAGAAAAACACCCAGCATATCATAAGCCCTAAATGTTACTATTGAACCTTATCATCACCTGGGACTTTCCCTAATGGTTGGAGTTCTGTGCAGGGTGTCCGAGTAAATGGAGTGTGACAACGAGATAAAGTGACTTTAAAATCTCTTAGCACTCACATATCCAAGTGAGTGTGGAGCAGGCAGTTACCTAGAAACCTTCATTCATTCATTCATTCCTTCAGGAAGTCATAGAACAGGGTGGATTATATTCTCTGCACGTTCACAAGCACCAATCTCAGATGGCTGTCTGCACCATGGAAACCATGGTTGCTCAGGCTGATTCATGTTCCAACTTTTGCAAACACTTTCACTCTTTTGGACTTCCCTGGTGGCTCAGATGGTAAAGAATCTGCCCACAAATGCAGGAGACCCGGGTTCAATCCCTGGGTCGGGAAGATGTCCTGAAGAAGGAAATGGCAGCCCACTCCAGTATCCAGTATTCTTGCCTGGAGAATCCCATGGACAGAGGAGTCTGGCAGGCTACAGACCATGGGGTCGCAAAGAGTTGGACATGCCTGAGAGACTTAACACAACACCCACCTCTTACTTAAAGGGAAAGCGGAAGCTCTCGGATGAGAACTGTCACCTTCCCAGTCTCTTCCGGACAAACCTGCTCCCCTGAGCTCGCCTCACCCCTGCTTTTCCCTGTGGAGAAGTCCCTCCCCGCTGCTCATTTTGTTTCCAGCCCAGGAAGCCAAGCTGCCCTCTCTTGGTTATTTAAACTTTCCCTGACAACTGGCTTTAAACACCCTCAAGTCTTTCAACACAACAACAGAAAAGGAGAACAAAAATGTGCTGAACCTGACTTCTTTTTTAACCCACTGTCACCAGCACGCTCCCCAGGTGTCACCAACACACCCACTGATGAGACAGCCTCTGCCCTGGTCGGGAGGGGAGAACAACAATGCCTGGAGTTCAAAGCCAGGAAGACAAGGTCAGAGCTTGCCAAGAATTCAAGTTTGGTTTGATAAGGGTATCTCAGGTGGGTAGTGAAATCAGGTTATGATGGATCAGTTCAAAGAGCCGGACATGACTGAGCGACTGAACAACAATGTTGGATCAGAATCCCACAGTCCAGGCTGGGTGGAGATGGCAAGGTGAGGGGACTGAAAAATCTTTAGGGACAAATGGGTGATGCTTTTCACAAAACAGCTGTCTTGCGGGGGAGGTTTCCGTAGGAAACACTTTGCTTGGGAGGACAGTCCCCTAAGAGTAAAGAAATGCCAAGACAGACAGTGGAAGGGCCCCATCTTGTGACTTGTGACTTCAGGCAGTAAGGTGTAGTTTCACTTCCCTCTGTCCAGGCTGAGTGCGGGTAGAAGGTTTGGTTCTCAGCCTCAAACTTCTGCCCTAGCTCCTTCCTCCTATTCAGGACTCCACTTCTCAAAAAAAAACAAAAAAAACAAGAAACAAACAAAAAAACTCTTCTCTGCCTGCTGATACCCCTTCCTCCCCTCCTACTCATTCCTGCAACCTGCCTTGGGAAGCAGGACTCACTGAATCAAGCCTGGATGCCACAGAGGCCTCATTATCTCCCCATCCAGTACCGGAGGTCAGTGCTTGGGGATAATTTGGGTTTAAAGAAGCAGCAAGGCACCCAGCGCCCATCTGCCACCTCTCCCAGATCTTGACTCCCCAAAGGGCAGTCAGCACCAGTGTCTGACCAGCAGTGGAGACAAGAAAGGAGCGACTCCCTGGGGGTGAGTGGGGGAGAGTCAGTGAGTGAAATGCCAAGGGAATCAGGAGGACACTTCCGGCTGGAACGAAACAGACAGGCTGGGAGCAGGAAATGGAATCAGCACGTGGTGCATTGTTGCAAAAGACACTTTCTTGTCATCTCTCCGAGTCTCCTGAGATCTGAACTCATGGCTAGGTTCTATCGTGGGCAAGAGCAGGAGGTCTCAGCCCTTGCCTCTTACTCCAAGCTCCACAGCCCAGGGCCTGGCTGGTCTGACTCAGGCCAAGCTGGTAAGTGAGCCTGGAACGCCGCGTGAAAGTGACCCAGTGGCCAAGCGCAGTGCAGGCTTTGCTTCGGGGGTTCAGTGAGCAGAAGGCCCTTCCTTGACAATATCCATGCCCCCACCTCAGTCTCAGGGGGTAAAGTGCTGGCTTCATGTCTTCTTTATTTTTCCCTCTTTAGCCTTTAGGAAAGTGACCTTGTGCAGGAAGGGGGAGGTGCTAGGAGAGTGTCTGAAAGTCAGGGTGAAACAGGACTCCCAGGTGTCACTGGGCTTCTCCAAACTCCTTCCAAGAGGTAACTGACCCCCTTCCAAGAGGTGACCACCTGCCCGGCCTCCACCAGGTAAAGATGTTCCAGAGCTGGGCCCTGCACCCGGCCACACTCCTTCACATCCACCTTGCTCTGGCCTCCACCACCACCCTCTTCTCCCCTGGCTGGTGGCCGAGGCAGGTGGCTCCTTACTGAGTCTCTGGTCTGCAGCCCCAGCCCCCCCCATTCACCTTGCTCAGAGCTGTTCCATTTCCCCTGGATTTCTAGGGAGCTCATCCACGCTCTACACCCCTGACCGTAGATAGCATGGCCTCCTGGTCCTCCGAGCAACCATGTAACCCAGCTGCACCCCAGGGCTCCAGCAGCCAGCTGCCCCATGGGATGGGGCTCGTCTCATTGGACTCACAGGGCCTCTGGTTGATCCCTCCACCCCCACCCTCTGCCCGCTGCCCTCCCACCCCCAGCTCCTCTGAAGGGTCAGGAGCAGACCTGCCTTTACCCAGCTGCCTGAGCACAACAGTCAGAGAGGTGTCCCTTCCTCCACACTTGTGCCTTGGACACAATTTGGTGAGTGAAGCTACGGCTGAATCCCAGCCTCCCAGCACCTCCTCAGCTGGGCATCTGGGCAGGGTGCAGCCACACAGCTGTGCCCTCCATGGAGACGCCAGGTCACCTACCCCGGGGACCCAAATGAGTCGGTGTACCTTCCTTCTCTGGCCCTAGATGTCATATCTGTGCTCCAATAGCTTCCCCTATAGAGCAGGACTTTTTATTTTTTGCTAACTCAGTTCAGTTATAAAATTGATGATGGCCATTTATGGAGCACCTACAGGTGTTTTTTGTAGCATCTCATTTGATCCTCCCGAACCCCTCTGATGGGAGGTATTAAGGCCCCCTAGCAGGCCGGCACCCTCCAGTGGCTGGCTGGAGGTCCCCTGGCTTGCTGGCCCCAGAGTCTCCTTTGCTTCTCTGCTTTCCTCTCCCAGGGTTGCCCATTCTGGACTTCCAACTGGCTGCTGCTGCTGCAAGTCATCCTTTCTGATCTGGGCCCCCCTGTTTCTGGCTGCTGCTCTTCCCAGAAAAATCTCTCTTGCCTACTGTCTCCCCTAGAAAACTGCTCCTGCCTCTTCCTAATGGGCTTCCCTGGTGGTTCAGACAGTAAAGAATCTGTCTGCAATGCAGGAGACCCAGGTTCCTTCCCTGGGTTGGGAAGATCCCCTGGATAAGGGAACAGCTACCTACTCCAGTATTCCGGCCTGGAGAATTTCATGGACAGAGGAGCCTGGGGTGGGGGGGCTACAGTCCTTGGGGTCGCAATGAGTTGGACACAATTGAGCAAGCACGTGTCAAGCATCATCACATGCTGAGAACAACCTGCCCGGAGGGTGACTCTTTCATGATGGTTTGACTCAACCAATGTTTACGTGGCAAATTGCACATGCCTGGTGCTCTGCTAGGTGTGTAGGGATATGGCCGCAGATACTGCTCCTGCTCTCATGATCCCTGTGGTCTAGAGTAACAGTCAATGACCGTGAAAGGGCCTCTCTGCACCTCTGATGAGGGCCCAAGTGCTGTACGTGACGCTTGGGGGCTGAGGCACGAATTGTCTCCAACAGCTCATAACCCCTAAGCCATTCCTTGGCTCTACCTTGTGAAGTGGGTCTCGCCGCCAGCTGATGGCCTGCCGAGGTGAACTTGCTGCGCCTCAGAGCAAAACAAATGTGTATTTCCTAGCCACACACTGACCGGAGTGACAGCAGCCAAGGAACACGTGGAGCAGAGGGGCAAAGAGAATTTGTGTTAATTGTACCACCTTGTGGAAAAACCACACACATGTGCACAATGAGAAGCTGATGGATTGAACACTGGCAGACACTCACCCGGACCATATTACCCTCACTGTGATCTTCTTACTTTTCTTGATTGTTTTTTATGTGGGCCATTTTTAAAGTCTTTATTGAATTTCTCACAATATTGTTTCTGTTTTTGTTTTGGTTTATTGGCCACAAGGCACGTGGGATCCTAGCTCCCCAACTCGGGATGGAACCCGTACTACCTGCATTGGAAAGTCGTCTTAACCATTGGACCACTGAGGGAGCCCCCTTAATTCTTAAATTTTTTTGGCCCTGGTCATGTTACTGCAGGAGACCCAGTTTTAATCCCTGGGTTGGGAAGATCCCCTGGAGATGGGAATGGCTCCCCACTCCAGTATCCTTACCTGGTGAATTCCATGGACAGAGGATCCTGGTAAGCTACAGTCCATCGGGTCGCAAAGAGGTGGAAACAACTGAGCAACTAACACACAGACACACACATGTTACCCTCACTGTGGTTGTCAGCTTACCTTTTTTTTTTTTTTTGGCTGTGCCACACTGCATGTGAGATCCTACTTCCTGCTCAGGGATCAAACCTGTGCCCCCTCCATTGGAAGCATGGAGTTTTAGCCACTGGACCACCCGGGAAGTCGGGAAGTTCCCTCTTCTGCTTACTTTTCAAAGCCTCTTAGCTCACCTGTTGCAGAAGCACATTTCCACAAAAGCCCACAGTCCCCCAGAGCCCAGAACTCTGTCTCACGTCAGCTATGAAGGCTGCTCACACCCGAGATGGTGGCGGTCTGCACTTTGGGGCTCCAGATTCATTGTCCCAGCTGCACAGAAGGAATGGCGGCCACCAGGGGGAGTGTGGGGAGAAGACCCCACCTCAACTGAGAGGCCTCGAGTACAGCAGGTCTGGAGTGACCCCTGAAGTCACCTGGCTCTGGTCTCTCCACTTTCTCAGCTTCTGTGTTTTGATCCCTGCTTGAGACAGCACACAGCTGGTTGGGCTTGCGATTTGGACAGACCTGGCTAGGAAACCTCCTGTCTTGGCCACTTCATGCTGGGTGACGGGGGGCAAGTAAAATCACCTTTCAGAACCTCAGTTTCCTCATCTCTGAAATGGGTGCATGATACCTGATTTTTTACAGTTTGTTTGTTAAGTGTTAAATAAGAACATGGACTTTTAAGTGCCAAGCACAGGGCTGGCAGGGGCTGTGTGCTTGGTGAATATTCAGTTCCTTTGACAAACACTGTGTCCAAGGGATTATCTGTGTCTGCTGGCTCAGGTGGTAAAGAATCTGCCTGCAGTGCAGGAGACCTGTGCTGGGAAGATCCCCTGGGGAAGGGAATGGCTGGCTACCCACCCCAGTATTCTTGCCTGGAGAATCCCATGGACAGAGGAGCCTGGTGGACTACAGTCCATGGGGTCTCAGTAAGTTGGACACGACTGAGCGAATGTAGTAGAAGTTCCGGCTTCTCACCAAGCTGTCCAGATGCCCCAGTAAGGAGTCCTTGATTTCATCCTGTCTTCTTGATCTTCACTCATTAAACCAAACAAAGGCTCTACTTGCCCACCTTGTCCCCTGTGTGCCAGGCTGATTTCTGAGTGGCAATTTCTGACCCTGTGGTCTTGGGCATTCCAGGTCCCTCCTGGGCTGTCCTGCGTCTGGAGCAGCCTTATTGTTGGGGGAGTCCATGCAGAGAACAGTCTCATGGCACCTGGAGAGGTTGCCTTCAACTTGCCTCCAGTGGTCTCACTTCAACCTCTGGAAACCTCTCAGGGGCCAGCCCTGGGGTCCCTGCTGTCACCTGAGTTTCCGAACCCAGAGTAAGACACATCTTATAAGATGCTACATGGATCTCAAAAATGAAGGTCAGTCTGGAAGCAAAATGGAGATCTATTCATCATAACGTCCCGAGGCCATGACCGTACAGCTCCCCCACTCTGGTAGAGGGGGCCATGCTCCAGCACCCTCAGCGACCCTGACCCTCCACCATCGCAATGTCCCACCTGTGCGTGGACCCAAGAACCTGAGATACAGACCTCACCTCCGTGTAGCGGCCCTAGTCAACACCCAATACAGCGATGCCTGTAAGCCGGGTTTGCGCTTGAGACCTACGATCAGTTTAATGGTAGCTTCATCCACTTAAACATCTCTGGCCACACGCATCCCCAGAAAGGTAAGATGAAGCATAAAGGTAAACAGGTGTCAAAACTTAACTCTCAGTGAGAGACTGGCACTGTTCCTTTTGGTGTTCAAAACCATCTATATTACCTCTGTTTTAGACAACCCTGTACATGAGTAGTATCTTATTTTCAGGCAGAAAAAATTTATTTCCTATGCTTATATTAGGGCTTCCCCAGTGGCTCAGCTGGTAAAGAATCTGCCTGCAATGAGGGAGACCTGGGTTCCATCTCTGGGTTGGGAAGATCCCCTGGAGAAGAGAACAGCTACCCACTCCAGTATTCTGGCCTGGAGAATTCCATGGACTATAGTCCATGGGTTTGCAAAGAGTCGGACATGACTGAGCAACTTTCACGCACATGCTTATCTGGAGGAATTGTACCTCTCAGATTTTAATGCATACAAATGTCCATGGAACCTTGTTGAGATGCAGACTCTGCATGTGTCACAAAGCCCCAGGGGATGCTGATGATGCTGGTCCTCAGACCACACTTTGAATAGCAAGATGGAACTAGGAGATGATACACAGCACCATCCTCACCCAGTGTGTCTTCAGGGTTCAGCCAGCCCTGTGTTTGCAGACTTTCTAGAATTTCTATTTAGAAGTCTTGATGCAGTGTGGGTTGTCAGAGCTAGCACTCCCTGCTTGGACAGTAAGAGGACCATGCCCTTCAATTATTATTTTCTTACAGCTTTTTCGCTCATCTCTTGCCCTGTACTTGCCCTCCTGGAAGCCACGTTTACATTAGTGTTGACAATATGTGACCCAGACTTATTGTGTGGATGTTTCTTCCCCCGTCAGGCCCTCAGCTGGGACCTGGCCAGCAATTGTCCTGACAGCCCCAAGATGAACTCAGGCTGCCTCTGGAGGAGGGGAGACCCTGGGCTGCTCCCCCAGAAACCTTTCTCTTCAAAGAACTCCTTCTATTGCTGGACAGATACTGCAATTAATGGGTAACGAAACTACTTGGCTCAAACCTGCTCTGTCCCAGCCCGCCCCGCCTCCTCACGTGCAGATTGCAAGGGAGACGAGAAGGCTTCAGGGAAAATGAGTTATAGAGCCAGCCAGGGTGTGGGGGGGTGAGGGCTGGCCATTCAGCACTGCACCGGAAATGTCTGGGAGAGACAGTTCAGCAGTGAGGGCAGTAAACAGAACTATGTGCTGCTGGGGTGTGCAGGGGACTGGCACCTTCTGACACCCCTGTGCCCACATCAGCAAAGCAGGGTTGTGCTATGGAGCAGTTTGTGTAGGGTAAGGGGTGGCCCCAAATGGGCCTGCTGGGTGGACCACAGAAAGAGCAGACGAGTTTCTGATCAGGATAAAAAGCCAAGGAAAATAAACAGCTTTGTGTTGTGTGTGGGTTGCTTGTTTGAGCGTAGGTTTGACTGAGAAGGGGGGCTGCGGGTAGAAGGGAAAGGAGGGACCCTGCTAAGTGTCACTGACTGAGGTTCCAAGGCTTTTAGGGGGCAGGAGACTGGCTTAGGGACAGGCCGGCTGCTTTGCTGGCTTCCGGCTCTACCAAGATTTCACAGTCAGTCCATCAGAAGAGAGGCACCTCCAGTCCACCAGCCCAGGCTGGGGAAACTAAGTCAGGTGGAGCAGCTTCCTGCTGTCCCGAGGGGCACGTGGCTGTGGTGGGCTTCCCCACACACATGGCCTTGGGGAGAACTGCAGGGGCTTCAGGCAGCCCTTCAGGGAGCAGGGCCTGCAAGGGGCCTGAACTTGCCCCAGTGGTGGAGGATGGAAGGGGGCAGAGCCTCAGGATCTTCTAGAATAGTCTGCCTTCTCTCCACACAGCTCAGGCAGCCCCCACGACTCTGCACCAAAGGCCGAGGATGGGAAGTGACTGAAAGGCACCAAGTCACAGGGAGGCTCCAGCAGTGACCCTGGTTCTCCTTTCCCTTCAGAAAGCTCATGAAATGGACAAGAAAAAAAAAAGGGAGCTCTGGACAACATCTTTCATTCTAAGCCTCCCTCCCAACTAAATTAAAACCAATAAACTCCTCACTTAACAGATCCACAGGTCAAAATAAACTTTTAAATAGTCTTAAAAAAAATAGACCCACAACTTTCTAAGTCTACCTCCTAAATGCCAAAATCCAAACTGCCCCAAACCGAAGAATGTTAGCCTGACTTTAAGACAGGGGGAGGACGCAGGGTGTAGTCCAACACATATCTGGGTTGGTGGCCCATGTCACCCACTGGACGTCCCCCCAAGCTTGGCAGGAGACTCAAGATGGATGGATGGCAGGGAGCCACCTGCAGGCAATTTCTAGATGCTAGTGACCTGGCTTCTAAGTAAGGCCTTTCACCTGCAGGCCCTCACTGCAGAATTTCCCTGGTGACTCAGATGATAAAGAATCCACCTGCAATGCAGGAGACCTGGGTTCAATCCCTAGGTCAGGAAGATCCCCTGGAGAAGGGAATGGTTACCCACTCTAGTATACCTGGCTGGAGAATTCCATGGACAGAGGAGCCTGGCGGGCTACAGTTCATGAGATTGCAGAGTCAGACATGACTGAGTGACTAACACTTTCAACTATTATTTGACAAACCGGGCCAAAGAGGTCATGTTCATCGTACCTCCCGACAAAATCATCTCACAACTGAACGCAGTTAAGGAAACCTGTTTGCAAAATACTCAGGACTAAACTTGGTTACGTGTCCTGTTTGCTCTCTCCCCCGCCACTCCTTGAATTCCTCCAGCCTGTGACTGTCAGATTCTTTCAAACCCTACTAAGTAAAGCTGGGTACACTCTGTTCCCCCATCATCCCTTCGCTGGGGTGAGAAGCTCCGAATCTGTGTGTGGGATTGAGGTGGAGCTGGTGGCAGACGCATCCGTAATGCACGGTGAGGGGTGACTGCTGAGACTTATGTGTCTACACATACACGGGTATAGAAATCATAAAATATTTTAATTCTCTTTTTACAGGGCCACAGGCTTCCTTGTGTCAGGTGAATCCCAGCAGGCACCTCTCTCTAGCAGCTACGAGGTGATGACATGTTGAGAGGCCTCCGTGCAGGTTGCCCCAGTAAATCGGTACAAGTTGCAATGAAACCTCTGCACTAACAGCCCTGGGGACATGGTGATGCTAAGAGTTGCTGCCTCTTTGATCGACTCAACCTCAGTTCAAGAGGCAGTTTGTCCCAGATGTCAAAAAGTCTCAAGACACCAACCATGCGTCTTATCCCTATTCTGGATTTTATAAAACACTTTTTATATATATATATATACATATATATATATATAGATATAGATAGATAGCACAAGAAATGTGCCTGTGATGCACTCTAACATAGAGCACAGGAATACACACCACGGAGCCCAGCCCCAGCCTGTCCACAGGAGAAAAGTGCAAAGGTTCAATGCACACACAAGGTGTGACAGTGGAAAGGTACACAGTGTCGCACGCCACACCTTTCCACGCAGCCCGTCTAACAGTGACAACTTGTCGCCTCTGTCCCGTTAGTGGTAATGGGGGCAGAAACAGAAACTATATGATTTTCTAAGGGCAGAGGATATCCATCTGGTATGGAGAGAGTGATGGTTATCCAGAGATTTATCTAGAAACAACTGCCGAAGGTCAGTATGACTCCAGGCTGGGGTCCGCAGGTGGGGCTGGCTTTGCAGGTGGAGGCTGATTCGGCATCTCTCAAACACACAGACTCTCACGCTTCTCCATACACTCCTCCAAGGGAAAGTGCACTTCCAACAGCGGCTACAAAAATAGATTGGCATGCTCTTTCGATACAGTGAGGGAATTTTCTAGAAGCTTTCCCCCTACTTCCACGAATTCTCTTCCGCGATCTGCTCTAGGACTTCGCACTCTGAGTTGGAACGGGTCCGGAGAGAAGGCCCTGGACCACGCCTGCAAGGTTTGGGTGTGGCTGCGAGGGAGTCCCAGTGGGGCCTCGTGCTCCTGCTGGGGGAGCCATCTTCTGAACGGGTCTCCCCTTCCTGGTTGAGCAGTAATCAGCTCACTGCCCATCTCGTCTGGCCAGATGGAAGACTCCCTGAAAAGTTCCCGGTACGGCTTCTGTACAGAAACAAATGTTGAGAGGAAAACAAGTTTGCTATGTCGAGTTCTAGTTCTGCATTTCCAGTAGTATGGTGCTACCACCCCGGGCTCAGAAGGAATGGTCCCTGGCCCTCCCAGGAGGCCTGTGCTAGGAGCTCTGGACCAGGCGTCTGTAGTGAGGCATAACTTCGTGCTCTGGGAGGTGAAGGGCAAACTCCAAGGCCACCAACACTGGGAACTCAAAGGCGATCAGTTCTCGTCGATTCAGCCGGAACTTCTCTTCCAGTTTCTGCAACAAAATGTAAGAAAACCAAAAGCCTTTTAGCCTTGAAATAAAAATCCTAGGTTTTCTCCATGTGTAGCCCCTATATCCATCAGCCAGCATTTATAGAGAAACCTGTTATGGGCAAGACCGTGGAGGAAGAAAGGGAGGCGTCAGCTGTTTCCTGCTCACAGTCCTAGGGCAGAAGGACTCATACCTCCTGAGGATCCACAGGCTGCCCGGAGCCTGGCATACATCCCATGACTTCATTTAATCCCTCAATAATCTTACGATGTCAGTGGTTTTTCAAATTATTTATTTATTTATCTGGCTGCCCCAGGTCTTAGTTGCAGCATGTGGGATCTAGTTCCCTGGCCAGGGATCGAACCACGGCCCCTTGCTGTGGGAAAATGGAGTCTTAGCCACTGGACCACCAGGGAAGTCCCTGAATAAACAGAATTTTAAAACAGGCATTCGTATAACTGTCCAAGAAGATCAGTGTTTCCTTGCTTTGATGACATTCTACTTTAAAAGTAAGGACATCAAAAAGTGTACAAACAATAAATGCTGGAGAGAGTGTGGAGAAAAGGGAACGTTCCTACACTGTTGGTGGGAATGTAAACTGGTACAACCACTATGGTGAACAGAACGGAGGTTCTTTAAAAAACTAAAAACAGAGCTGCCATTAGACCCAGCAATCCCATTCCTGAGCATATACCCAGAGGAAACCATAATTCCAAAAGATAGATGCATCCCAGTGTTCACTGCAGTGCTATTTACAATAGCTAAGACATGGAAGCAACCTAAATGTCCATCAGCAGAGGAATGGATAAAGATGTGGTACACATATTCAATGGAATATTACTTAGCCATAGACAGAAGGAAATAATGCCATTTGCAGCAACATGGGTGGGCCTAGAGATTGTCTTATTGAGTGAAGTTGGACAGAGAAAGACAAGTAACACATGATATTGCTTGTATGTGGAATCTAAAAAAAAAATGTACATTATGTACAAAACAGAAATAGAGTCACAGGTGTAAAAAACAAACCTATAATTACTGGGGGAGAGAGGAAGGGAGTAATACAGTGGGAGATTTTGATTGACATATACACACTACTGCATATAACACAGATAAATTACAAGGACCTACTGTATAGCACGGGGAACTCTGCTCACTGCTTCTATAATGGCCTATATGCAAAAAGAATCTAAAAAAAAAGAGTGGATACTATATATGTGGGGGCTTCTTAGGTGGCGCTAGTGGTAAAGAACCCGCCTGCCAATGCAGAAGACATAAGCGAAGCAAGTTTGATCCCTGGGTCGGCAAGATCCCCTGGAGGACAAAATGGCAACCCACTCCAGTACTCTTGCCTGGAAAATCCCATGGACAGAGGAGCCTGGTGGGCTACAGTCCACAGGGCTGCAAAGAGTCAGATACGACTAAAGTGACTTAGCATGCACACATGCACGAACTATGAATATGTATAACTGATTCACTTCGCTTTACACCTAAAACTAACACAACATTGTAGATCAACTATACCCAAATAAAAATTTTTTTTAAAGTAGAAGATATTACCACTCAGTCAAGCCCACGCCCTTCCCCAAAAAGGAGGTGGCCGAGGTCACAGGAGGCCAAGGTGTGAGCCAATGTGACTGATGGACACTGTTGGTCACCATGCCCACAAGACCCCTGGCCATCATAGTGGCTCCTGTGGCTTTTGAGAATAATCTCATCCCTCTTGGTGCCTGAATATGGATTTTTATGGCCAGACCCAATACTAGGGATCTTCAGTCTTGTCAAAGGGACCCATCTCTCTGTTCTAAGATAGCCCAAGATGTGGGGTTTGACATTTGCTTCTGCAGAAGGGCCGACATCATGGTCCTGGTCCCTCAGCTGGTACTAAGGATCAGAATTCTCCCAGGCAGGGTCACCAGTCAGGATTTTCTGAGAGACAAATGCTAGCCTGGAGCACATGCTCCCACTCCAGCCAATCAGGACTCAGGCCACTTACGTCAATTAAATGCTTGACTTCATGCTTTTTGAGGTCGCTTCCGATTTTGGCCGCTAAGAGCACGCAAGCGCCGGCACAAAGCTTCCGGTTCTGTTTGTTCAGTTTTCCCTTGAGGGCGAGCTTCTCAAAGTAGACAAATGCCATGGCCACCGTGGGCTCCTCGAGGCCACAGTCCTCCTGGGCGAGCTTCCGCATCTCTCGTTTCAGGCTACAGAAAGGTGGGAAAGAGGGAAGAGTCTTGTTAGAATGTGGAGTTTCGGGGGACTGCAAAGAAAAAGACTATCCTGTCTCGAAAGCATCTCCTCTTTCTCAACCACAAAAGGGTGAGGTGGAATGGGAGTCGATCTCTATAATCAAGATAGTTATATGTGGCCAACACACTTAAGAGATCAAACCAGTCAATCCTAAAGGAAATCAACCCTGAATATTCATTGGAAGGACTGATGCTGAAGCTGAAGCTCCAATACTTTGGCTACCTAATGCAAAGAGCCAACTCATTGGAAAAGACCCTGATGCTGGGAAAGATTGACGGCAAGAGGAGAAGGGGGTGACAGAGGACGAGATGATTGGATGGCATCAATGACTCAAGGGACATGAGTCTGAGCAAACTCTGTGAGATAGTGGAAGACAGAGAAGCCTGGTGTGCTGCAGTCATGGGGTTGCAAGGAGTTGGACACAACTTAGTGACTGAACAACAACAGACTTAAGTCGCTGGGACTTTGAACCCTTCTCTGTTGGTCAGGCTGTATAGACCATGTCAGTTCCAGACCATGGTGAACTCAAGTGGATGGCTGGGGGTCTCGAAATGGAATAGAGTCCGTTCACAGTGACAGGAGGAAACAAAGGTCATTCCAGAGAGATAGTCACTGAGATAAACTAGGTACTTGGTATCAGGTCTGCTGAAGATCACTTATGGCCACTAACTGTGGCAGAAAAGGGGTTCAACTAAGAGTGCAGCAACCAGGGGGGGACACATGTGTACCTATGACTGACTCACATTGGTGTATGGCATAAACCAACACAAGGCTGTAAAGCGATTATCCTCTAATTTGTTCTTGTTCAGTTGCTCGGTCATGTCCGACTCTTTGCGACCCCATAGACTGCAGCATGCCAGGCTTCCCTGTCCTTCACCATCTCCCGGAACTTGCTCAAACTCATGTCCATTGAGTCGGTGGTGCCATCCAACCATCTCATCCTCTGTCGTCCCCTTCTTTCCCACCATCAGGGTCTTTTCTAATGAGTCAGCTCTTCTCAGCAGGTAGCCAATAATAAAAATAAGTAAATTTTTTAAAAAAGAGTGCAGCAACCAATCTTCTTAGGAGAGTTGCCTGGCCAGCAGACCAAGTATATGAATACTTAATTTTTCTCACTTCTTGGCTCGGAACATGCCAGAATCAAATCAGTATTAGGATATGTACTCACATGTACGTTGGCACATGTTCCAACACTGTATTTGTGTATAGTTTAGCCTCCATTACCACACACACACACACACACTGAAATCTTGCTGTCCTGGCACACAGTCTCCACAACACAGGTCAGCTTCTCTCCAGCCCAGCAAGACCCGCAGATGTGGGTCACCGCAAGGCTGATCCAATCTGCTGCAGGGGAAATTGGGGCCTGATTTTGCTTTGGCTGTTTTTGCTGACGGATTATAGATAGGGCTTGGCTGTCATCGCTGGGAGGATGACTGTGGGTAGAGAGTTATCTCAAACTCTGTGATGCCAGCTCTTTTCTGTTTTGCCTGCATTTAAGGAAGCTGGGGACCGAACGTTTCCTATTCTGAGTTTTCCATAACATAAATCTTACTGAGCTGTGAGCCACAGAGAGTATGAAATGATTCCTTCATAAGCAACCTCCTCCCCCACGCCCAGATCCTTGTCAGCTCGTGTCCAGCCTCCCTCGGCTCTCACACTTCCGGGCGCTGGTCAGCCAGCATCGGATGTGCCTCTTTAATTAGAGCTGAACATGACCTGTTTCACTTCCCCAGAACAACAGGAGAGCCAGCATACAAGGCATGAGCTCAGGGTGTGCTGGGTGAGGGGCCTGGGGGAAGTTCAGGTGGGGGCCCAGCCCCAGCATGTGTCCGACTCTTTGCGACCCTCTGGACTGCAGCCAGCCAGGCTCCTCTGTTCATGGGATTTTCTGTCCCCACCTACCTCCGGATTTTGCTGAGTGTTAACTTAATGTGAGGGAACTTCTCCTTGAAGGTCTCGTTCATGTCCTTCTTGAGATCGGAGGGCTTCACGTAGTCAATCACTGTGGTCTGAAACAGATCGGGCCACATGAGTCACTACTTAAAATATGGGTCATGGGTCATAATCACGTGCAAGTCACAGCCAACTTCTAACACCCCCACCACCAGCAACGGGGAACCCAGGCCTGAGCCACCTTGAGGGCTCTGCCGGATGCAGGAGCCCGTCGGGGCAGAACCCCTTCAGGTGGATGGAAAAGAAAGCCCAGTCATCAGCAGGCGACATTTAGAAACCCTGGCTGCCAGAGTCAGTGCCTGGCAGGCAGTCACGAGGTTTGTGATGATGTGAGCAGGTTCAAGCAAAGAAGCTCCATCTTTCATTGGGTGCCAAAGCCAGGTGAGCCCCCAGCGAGGATATTCCAGGGGCTGGAGGTGGGATGGGGGATGACTGGATCTCACCCAGTGGCAACCATAGCAGCTCTGCTGTTTTCTGTCTTATATGTAGATACGTGCAATGCTCCTTTCCACTTTTTTTTGGTGTGTGGGATACTAGTTCCCGAATCAGGGATGGAAATTGGGCCCCCTGCAGTGGAAGCATGGAGTTTTAACCACTTGAACTGCCAGGGAAGTCCCAGCACAACACTTCTCTTGAAAGAAGCCTCCCACTGCCAAAAGAAGTTTGCAAGTGACTTCCAGCCACCCTAACCTTATGGAGGGGGAAACAGAGGGTCAGAGAGGTGACCAGGCTTGTCCCCACTGAGGAAAGGTGCGCTGCTTTCCTGTTCTGAATCAGACTGAAAGAGTAGTGGTTAGTAGCAGCCGGGAGCAGCTTCAGGCTGCTGAAGGTGGGAAGGGTTGGGGACAGAGGCTGGAGGCTCCACATCCAGCGAGTCAGGCAACTTGCAAAAAGTGGCTTATCCTCCCTGAGCCTCACCCTACTCTTTGCTGCACAAGATAAGAACACCTGTCGGGCTGCTTCACAGGTTTCTCTCAAAGATCAAACAAAGAGAATCCAACGTATCTAAAGCACACTGGAGAATTCTATCAAGACGACAACGGGGAGGCAGCAGCCAGCTGGGCTGTGCTCCTGTTCCACCGAGTCAGTGTCTAAGGGTGGGCTTGCTCTCAGCACTGTGATCTTGCCCAGGTTTTTATGCAAATCAGATCCTCCTTTGCCTCGCCTGCAATGTTACTTCTGCAGGATCATCTTCCCTAAGTCCCCTGGTGGACTTGGCTAAATCCCAGCCATCACCCTTTGCTGTACACTATGGCTCAGATAGCCAATCTCCTTCCAGACGCCATGCTGTCCTTCCCGATTCCTTTGCAGCTAGGATTCCACACACAATTCCAGGTCCTCTGGGGTGACGCACTGGTGTCAGAAAGCAGAGTGCAAGCAGAGGCTGGGCATCTATTCTCTCTGCTGACAAGAGGAGTGATGGCAGAAGCCCTGGAGTCCCAGTTTCCATTTTGTGGGTGTGGACCACAGCAGGATCCAGAGCTGGCAGCAGTGGCAGCATCCTCACCGTGGAGGTGGCAGAACTGTCATCTCTGGAGCTGATTGCTGGTGCACATTCCCCTGGTCACATGGTTCTGCAGTACGGTTTGGAGATCATTCCTGAAATCCCAACTCAGGCTGTTCCATCAGCCTCCCCAGTGACGACAGGCTGTTTAGTACCCTGTAAAACATGCTTTTCTTCTTAAACTAGCTTGAGTGGATGCTGTGCTTCATAACTGAACCAGCAGACACTGTCTTTGTTGATGGCATTTACCGCTTTTGTAACAGGACATCTTTGGCGGGGGGGGGCATGGGATGACAGCAGAGTTGTTTCCCCTAAAGGCACTAATGTCATGTCTTCACCGCGGCGCTGGGGGCCTCCCATGCCACTTCCTGACCAGCCCTCACTTTAAAACAACCCAGCGAACAGCAAGAACCCAGCCCAGCTTGCAGCCTTAGAGGTGGGGCTAGGAGGGCTTAGGCCATCCCAAGCCTGGACCTCCAGGAGAGGTCCTTTATTTTTGTACACAGCCTCACTCTAGCTCTTGGGGTCCAGAGCTAGGGGCTTATTTTTCCCGGCGGCAGGATGAGTGGACATGTATATTTGTTTCCATGCTGGAAGCTTGAGAGGAGGGTAGAGGGTAGGCCAGTGAGCTGATGCTATGAGACCCTTGGCTCAGCACTTGGCCCCCAGTGAGGGCTGCACACGATCAAGCCCTCAAATTCATTTTCTCGGTGGCAGAATGCTGAATCCCAGCTCAGCCACCCGGAGTTGCAGAGGTGGCCTTCTCTGCTGCCTTCTAGGGGAGGTTTCTAGCCACTCGACATCTGGGCACTAGTGCAGGCAGTTTCAGCTCTCTGTGCCTGTTTCTTCCTCTGGCTTCTCTGTCACGTGCTTTATGTTGATGGTTGCAGGGCACCAGGTGTGCAAGCTGCTCGCGATCAGGTGCGTGGGGCACGCAATCGTGGTGGCTGAGTGGGCGGCCCCCAAACTGACAGTCTGCTCCCAGGCCCTTGCTCAGACAGGACCGTGCACACACAGTATGCCTGTGGTCCACTGTTCCAGACCGGCCAAGTATGGGAAGACATGCTCAGAGCCCAGGAAGACCCTGCAGTCAGATTTCAGAGGACGACCAGGGCTCACTGTCCTCAACTCTGGTTCCCTCGAGGGAACACTTTCTGGGAACATAGCAGCTATGGCTCCTCTGCGTGGTCCTGTGTGTCTTGAGGGAGCCTACGACATTCTCTAGAGGCTGACCTCCCCACATTCCCTCCCCTTCCCGAGAGACAGCTGTCTTCTTCCCAGTGATGGGGGTGAGCCGAGGGGGCAGTGCTCAAGGTTGAGTTGCAGTGTAACCCCAGCCACTCACTTGTTCTGGCTTGTATGCGTATGGCGTGTGTGTATGTGCACACGCTCAGTCATGTCCACTTTTGCAACCCCATGGACAGTAGCCTGCCAGGTTCCTTTGTCCATGGAATTTTCCAGGCAAGAATACTGGAGTGGATTGCCATTGTCTTCTTCAGGAGATCTTCCCGATCCGATCCAGGGATCGAACCCTTGTCTCTTATGTTTCCTGCATTGGTAGGCAAGTTCTTGACCACTAGCGTCACCTGTGAAGCCCAAGGCTCAAGATAGAATGAATTAACCGGGAGGCCCACACTTCGTTCCAAGTCTCCTCTCTAATTGCATGGTTTATGAAGACTTGCACTGTCTGGGTTTTGCCACTGCACGTGTGTGCCTAGGAATCAAAGTGCTAGTAAATGGGCTGTGGGCCCCTCCTGGCCTGGGACAGAGCAGGGGGCCACTGCATTCAGTGCCACCAAATTCCTGGCCAGGGTATTGGCCAAGTGCAGGGCTCCTTGTGGCCCCAGCAATGGCCACCAGCTGGGCCAGGCAGGCTACATAAGGGACAGGCAGTTCCATCCTTGGCGCCCGCAGTCTGCAGAGGAGGGGTGAGAGATGGCTTCCGTGTGCTTTCTCACAGCTGCCTGGCTGCAGGGATGCTGTGTGCACAGATGCAGGAAGAAGAGGGGAGGTCAGCTGGGAGGAGGCTACCACCCCAAATGCAGAAGGTCCAGGGGGATGCAATTCAGAAAGGAGCCCTGCTGGGCCTGCCGTGCCGGGGACAGTGGCAGAGTTAGGGGGGCCAGCCTGGAGGCTGATGCCTGCACCCCTTCTGAGATAACAGGCAACAGCAGTTAGGCCACAACCTAGTGGCCTAACCTAGCTAGAAGCATCTACCACATCTACCGGAGATGCCGAGACACCTTTGCTTTATTCAGAAACAAAGACTTGACTCATCCTGAGAGAAGGGAGGGAGCCTCCACGGAGGAGCTGAATGTGGGCCCGGTTCTGGCCCACGGCAGCCACCATGATGCCCCAAGGTGGAGGCCTCTCGGAGTGGGGGTAGGGGGCAAGCGAGGCAGCAGGAGTGTGTCAAGGAGGGCACGTGTGCCCCAGAAGCAGTGCTAGAATGAGGGGCTTGGAGCTGACAGGTTGCTGGTCTGATTCCCAGAGAAACAACAGAAAATGTGCTTCCACCTGGGGCCTGGTAGGGTTCTTCTTCCTTCTGCCTGCATTTCCAAGCCTCACATCTCCCTGGGAATTCTTAAGGCAGTTCTGCAAGACGTGAGCTTGCAGTCGACTCTGCTAGTGCTCGCCTTTGGGTCTGAGGAGCCCCCGGGGGCAGGAACATTCCAAAGGGGCCAGGTTCCAGCCGCAGGGCTGCCTGTCACCCCGGAGACACGGGGAGCCTGGGAAGCCGTGTAGCCACTCCTTCACCCTGAACCTCGCTTTCCAGGGCCTGTGACACGGAGCATACAGGCAGTGATGGGTGCAACTCCTTCGACACCTAGAGCCACGGCCTCCACGGCACTTACCCGCTGTCCACCAGGCTCCAAGCCCAACTGGGCATCGGAAAGCAGACGTGACGTGCTCGCTAAGGAAAGCGGAGCCCCAGCCCTCCATGAAATCTCTAAAACCACACACAGCCAGGCATTCCGGCTGTTCCCTGTTTACTCCTTTCCTCTGTGCTGTATGCTCTGTGCTCGGCCCCGTCTGACTCTCTGACTCCATGGACTGCAGCCCATCAGGCCCCTTTGTCCATGGGATTCTCCAGGCAAAAATACTAGAGTGGGTTACCGTTTCCTCCTCTAGCGGATCTTCCCTGACCCAGGGATCGAACCCACATCTCCTGCATTGGGAGGAAGGTTCTCTCTTCCATTGTGCCACAAAGGGAGAGGAAAGCAAGTCACAAAGAAACTTCGGGAATGAGTGCACGGACAACACGGCCTGGGGCTGCATTTGTCCCTATTTCTACCCACCAATTCCAAACACAGGATCCTGGATCTAACCTCTGTCCCATCCCCTAAGGTGAGCAGCTCTTCAGGTTCTCTCACTGAAATGAAATGCGTTGCTTCGAGGAGAGCCACACAAGGAAAGCTGCCTTTGTCAGAATTACACCATCATGTGGACTGGGCAGGTGTGCAAAGCATGTCCGCAGTCGCAGATATGTGACGGGCATTCGCGTGGTACCACAGAAACTTCTAGAGTCCTGCCTCCACCCACCTGAGCTGACACTGGGGAGGGGTGGCCCCTGAGATCACACATAGCCAGCTCGCATTTGGATGTAAACACTCAGTTCTTAAGATGGTGGTTTCAGAGCACAAGCTGATGCCCGTGTGTGCAGCGTCACGTTCAAACTCATAGTGTGATAATTGAAAATCTGAGACAAATACAGAGAAAGGGAGCAGACGCTACAACACCTTGGGTGAAACGTAAAACAATGCTTCACATTAGTTTTACAAGAAAAAACAGATAAAACCCAAACCACAATACCGATGCATGCCGCCACATAGATAACCCTTGAAAACATAAGTGAAAGAGGCCAGAGGCAAACGACCACATAGTGCATGATTCCATCTTCATGAAATGTCCACCATAGGCAAGTCTATGGAGACAGAAAGTACATTAGTGGTTGCCTGGGGCTTAGAGGATGGGGGCGGCTGGTTAAGGCTACGGGGGGCTCTTTTGGGGGATGATGAAAATGTTCTGAAACTGATTGTGGTGATGGTTGCACAATTTTGTGAATATACTAAAAACCACTAAATTGTACACTTTAAAGAACTGAGTTGTTCAATACATGAATTACTATGTAACTAATAAAGCTCTGGGGCTTCCCAGGTAGCTCGGTGGTAATGAATCCACCTGCCAATGCAGGAGACACAGGAGACTCGAGTTTGATCCCTGGGTTGGAAAGGTCACCTGGAGGAGAAAATGATAATCCACTCCAAAATTCTTGCCTGGAGAAACTCATGGACAGGGGAGCCTGGTGGGCTATGGTCCGTGGGGGTCTCAAAGAGTCGGACATGACTGAGCAGCTGAGCAAAGCAAGAGAAAAAAAAAACAAATAAAGCTCTTACCAAAAAAAAAGAAAGAAAGAAAAAACCCAAACCCAAAGTGGAAAACAAAACCCACCATGACGCAATAAGGCATTTTAACACTTACACCAAAAGCCAGCAGGCCTCAAAGCCCTACTGCTCAGCATCTATGCAGGTGACTGGCGGGGAAGTTCCAGGGCCCCTTCCAGTCTCCAGAGAGGCCCCGCAATGGTGTGTTGGTGACGCTGAACTACTTGTCTCAGAGAAGGTCTCCCAAATAAGCTCCAGGCACTCTGAAACCTGGGGGCCTGGACAGAGCCTTGCAAGGGAGGGGCCCTTGGACTCAAACCTGCTTTAGCTTCTCAATAAATCCACCTGCAGACAGGTAAGTAAGTGCCCACATCACCCAGACAGCTTCCAACGAAAAGGAAATAAGGAGGGAAAGCACAATCCAATCTCACGGAAGGCTGGGTTAATCTTCCTTTTATTGCTTTCTATTCCCTCCTGCTCAGCATCTCACACTGGCCTGAAAAATTAAGTTCTAAGATATATTCCCATAAACCTGGGGAGATGCTGAGATGGGAGGAGGGGCTTTTCAGGGAGTCTTTAGAATGTAATATAAGAACAGGTAGTATATCACAGAGGTCAAGCCAAGGGATGTCCTCTTGAGATGCAAATATGCTAAGTCACTCAGTTGTGTCCAATTCTGCGACCCCATGGACTGTAGCCCGCCAGCCTCCTCTGTCCATGGGATTCTCCAGGCAGAAATACTGGAGTGGGTTGCCATTTCCTCCTCCAGCGGGGAATCTTCCCAATTCACGAATCGAATCCACGTCTCTTGCATCTCCTGCATTGGCAGGTGGATTCTTTACCACTAGTGCCACCTGGGAAGCCCCTGAGATGTAAATACCTACAGATATCATAAAGGTTCTGAGTCGGCATTCTTTCTGATGTCAGAACAGTTCATGAGAGCTACCTTCCTGAGAGACTAAGATCCAGAAGTCCATTCACAGAACATTAATTTTGTTGGCTTTATCTCAGTCAGCTCTTTCACTCACTCTCTCCTCTGAATTGCTCTCCACACCCATAAAGAGGAAAAAAAAAAAAAGCCCACTACCAACTTGGCTGCCAGGTTCTAATGATAAATAACCGTTGTCAAGTGAAATGTAAATTATAGGCCAGGAGGCGCATAGGGCAGGAAGCACCGGTTTGGGGAGCCGGGGTGGAGGGCTCTGGCCCTCCCTCTCCTCATTGAGAAACCACCACGAACCTGCTTATAGCCAGCAGACTCCACAGGCTTGCTTGCTTTCTTTGTTTATGAGCAAACTTTGTTTTATATTGCAGTATAGCCAAATAAAAATACTGTGATAGTTTCAGGTGAGGACAAACAGACTCAGCCATCATGTACACATATCCATTCTCCTTCAACAAATTTTCATGTTCTGGAGTCACCTTCTAGAAACTTTAAGGCCAAAACCCAGGGACAGCTGCAATCTGATTTCCATACCTGCCCCAGGAAGGTTTTTTTTTTTTTTGGTTCAAACTTCTTTGCCCTTTCACAGTGGCAAGTACTGGGAGTGACTTGCTTGGATCAAAGTTAAAAAATACAACTATAACTAGGAATGCAAGGCTGGCTTCAAAGGATTCCTCTTAAACTTTGTAAATAACAGCCTTCTTTCTCAGCCTCAGGGAACGTTCATCTCTGGAACCCTCCCACTTTGAGTCCCACTGGTGGTGATGAGTGGCCCTTTTATCATCTATGGAGAACAAATGTGAACCTTCACCTACACCCTGGTTGGTAGACGTTACCTCCACTATGACTCAGAAAGCCCACTCCCAGGTAGTTACGCAAGAGAAATGAAAATGTACATCCACAGAAAGGCTTGTATGGGAATGTTCATAGTAGCAAGATTCATAATATCCCTAAATGTAAATAATGCAAGTGTCCATCAAAAGCAGAATGGACAAATAAGTGATGGTCTATCCATATAATGGAACCCTACTCAGCGATTAAAGAAAAACAAACTGCTTATTCATGAAACATGAGTGAATCTCACAGATATCAGTTGTGTGAATGAAGACAGATTTTTAAAAAAGCACATACTGATAGGACACGATTCCGTTCCTATGAAGTTCCAGGAGAGGCAAAACCAACTCTGGTGACAGAAGTCAGAATGGCAGGTGTCTTTGTTGGGAGCAGGTATGATGCAGAACAGGATGGAAAGGAGAGAAGTTTCTTTTTTAAAAAATTTAATTAAAATTTAAAACATTTTTTGGCCACACTGCATAGCTGGATCTTAGTTCCCTGACTGGGGGTTAAACCCATGTCCCCTGCATTGGAAGCACAGAGTCTTAACCACTGGGCCACCAGGGAAATCCTGAGGGAACTTTCTAAATGAACAGATGTGGTCAGAGTGGAGGATAGAAAATTCATGGAACTATACACTTTCAATGGATACATTTGATTAAAATTATATCTTAATATGAAAAGAGAAAAACAATGACTGCTGCAGGATTTGATGGGGTAAAAGGGCTAGCTCGTCGCTATAAAGGTGGCTTGATTCTGTAGAGGCCACACCAACACCTCAGACCCTGAAATTCCACAGGTATAGGACCACCTCAAAACCCGGAACAGTCCCTGGTTCCTAAACCTGGGCCCCTGTTGAGCTGACTAAACTTAAAACTGCCCCGGGGGCCTAGCGGGGACAGGCCTAGGGTGGCAGGACCGCAGAGGCCTTGGAGGCTGATTATTTAGGGAGGTGGGTGGTTTTGCTCAGACTGTGAGGGACTTGCTAGTCCCTTCCCCAAACTCCACAGCTGGGAGCCAGGGAGCGGGGCCCAGGGGCTGGGCTCACAGGACTTACGTCTGCCTGCAGGGGGCGCCCTGCCAATCACGAGGGGTCACTTGGTGGCAGGAACGCTCCAGGCTGTGTCAGTTCTTCCTGCCCACCTACAGACAGGTGCCCCACGCCCTCAAAGAGGGCCCTCAGCAGCCTGGATCAGGTAACCCTGTAGCTCCTTCTGTCCACCTTGGTGCGGATGTGCTCAGCTGCTTCAGTCATGTTCAACTCTTTGCGACTCCATGGACTGTAGCCTGCCAGGCTCCTCTGTCCATGGGAATCTCCAGGCAAGAATACTGGAGGGGGTTGCCATTTCCTCCTCCAAGGATCTTCCAGACTCAGAGATCTAACTTGCATCTCTCACGTCTCCTGAATTGGTAGGTGGGTTCTTTACCTTTAGCGCCACCATCCACCTTGGTAGTCGGCACCTATTAACCAGCGTAGCTCTCTGTGTATGGGGTCAAGTTAGTGGAGTGAACTTGTCAGGATCATCAGTCTATTGACTTCCTCATGTGTGTGCCTGTGGGTGTGCACGTGTGTGTTAAGGGTGGCAACTGGTACTGTTCAAAATACCCATTTGACACAAGGTCAACCTCTCGCACACCTCAGGCTGTGGCATGTGGGGCCTCCCTCCCAAGGCCCAGCAGGCCAGCTCCTTCCCTCACCTCAGCGTTCACTTTTGATCCACTTCCTCAGGGCAGCCTTTCTGGAAGCCTACGTTCAAGCCCTGACTTGCCCTGACTTGCCCTGTCAGTCATTTCCCACCACTTTTCTAAGATGATTCTCTCCTCGCCCTCCTCACTACAGTGACTTGTCTGACTTCTCCATTCACTCTAAGGTCAAGGAGAATGGGGGCGGTGGCTGGACACATTCTATACCTGTTACCCAACACACAAAATAAAACGAGCAAACCAAAACCCAACTCCTTCTCCTGCAAGTTCAATGCAAAAATTCTGAGTCTAGCAAACCTAGAATTCATGTCTACTAGAGAGGAAGTCTCTTGGGAGCCAGGGTTCTTTATAACCCTCCACATGCACGTCAGGGTGCAAAGTAGATGTGCCATATTTTATTAAAGATATTATCAATATCTGTGGCCAGATCAGAAAGATATATAGGTCTTATGAAACTGACCAGGCAAGTGCAGCTCATGAGCAATTTCATTCCCTAAAAAAATGGACGGTTACAGGAAGCACAGGCTACAGACTCAATGTGGTGAACTGAAAAATGACCCACTTGGGATCATAAAATGAGGGTTAGGACATATTAATATATGCTGACCTGGCAGGTCATCTAAAACACTGTCCAGGAGAGGGGAAATGATCTGTGTGCACAGGTGTGCCCGCATAGACTGTAGCCCAGAACCTCAAAGCTCACAATTAAAGCATTTAAAGAAAAACAAAAAATCAGAACCACACTGGCCAGACACCAGACCTATAAAAGTAAAATTTGCTCAGTCGTGACCAACTCTTTGGGCCCCATGGACTGTAGCCCACTAGGCTCCTTTGTCCATGGGAATCTCCAGGCAAGAATACTGGAGTGGGCTGCTATTCTCTTCTCCAGGGGATCTTCCTGACCCAGGAATTAAACCCGGGTCTCCTGCACTGCAGGCAGATTCTTTACCATCTGGGCTTTACAGGGAAGCCCAGACCTATAAAAGGAGTGAAAGTCACCCAGTCGTGTCCTACTGTTTGTGACCCCATGGACTATACAGTTCATGGAATTCTCCAGGCCAGAATACTGGAGTGGGTTGCCATTCCTTTCTCCAGGGATCTTCCCAACTCAGGGATGGAACCCAGGTTTCTCGCATGCAATTTCTTTACTGTCTAAGCCAACAGGTCATATGAAAAAAATAATCATACATGGCCCTGGCTTTGCCTTTTGTGTTAAGAGTTGGAGAATAAGGATGGGAGAGAGGAGCCAGTGTAATTTTAAACAAGATGCCTTTGGCAACTCATCCTGGCTCAGTGTAGCATTTTAGAATGATCTCTGAGCTATTTGCCAAATTATTAATACAAGAGAATCTATGTTGAAAGTATCAATGCGGGCTTGAGTTCTGCCTGGTGCTTTTCTGACGTCAGCTACTTGCCAGATGCTGGCCAGATGGACAGGCTGGGGGTGGGGTGAGGGTGGGGGCTTCCGCTGCTAACGATAAGCTTAACAGCGAGTGCATGGACTGGGGTCTGACTCTGGCCTCTGCAGACATAACAGCCTAGAACAGAGAAAGGATCTTCTGCCCACTCCTGGGGCCAGGGTTTCTGACATCAGGCCAGGCTGGAGGGGAGAAGGGAACCAGAGCTGGATGTTTTTAGCTATACCTGCCCATCTGAGCCTGGCAGGGGGTGGTGGGGGTATCCCGGGTCTGTGATCTCTACCTGGAGGTGCATGTGGCAGGCCTGGCATGGGCGAAGGTTCCCACAAAGCCCGGCTCCCCTCCTCCTGCAATACCCTGGGCTCTGCCCACCTCTGAGTCAGGGCAAGCCTGCCCACTGAAAGCACACGGGACCCCGTCAGGCCCCATAGGTGTCTGGAGACCCAGCGGCCACTGTGGTGGGAAACGGTGGTCAGCCAAGAGCAGAAAGCGAATCACCCAAAGGGAAAAACAGGAAGAGCCCGTGAAACAAAAACAGCAAGGAAAGGTTTTGCATTTAACACCCACATTGTCCTACTTTCACTTTCCCAGGAGATGATTCTGTCATCCGGAGTCCGGTGCCAAATGTTTGCTCAGAGGGCGGACAGTGGCCCATGGTCACCAAGGAACCCCAGCGAGCTGAACTTGAACTCAGCGCTACTAGTGATGGGCAGGACTGCTCGTCCCCTACCCACTGAGGTCCATGGACATGCGACCTCAGAGGTGCGGTTCCACCGTGAGCTGGCAGCATTCACACGCACGGGCCACTCAGCCATCTCACACCCTCTGAAGTGCTGTACCTGGGCCAGGTGGCTGGAAGAATCCTGGATATGACACATGTGCTGGTCCTTCCCTGATCGACCCCCCCAGGGCAAGCCGGGGCAGGGGGTGTCATCGAGAAGAACCAGGTGGAGCAGTGTTTGAAAGCCCCAACCCCAGGAAGAACCACCACCACCGTCCACAGGGACAGCATGGCACCTCCGAGGTCCCTGAGGAGGCTGAGGGGCTCAGCGCCCTGACCATCCCTCCACCACCACTCACCATGTACGAAGGGAAGATGAGAACTCGCTTGTGCTTGCCACAAGGCCACTGGGGGTCATCCAGGAGATTCGGGTCGTAGTCCATAAAGTCTCCCAGGTCGCTACCTGAGGATCAACGCAAAATGATAATTAGGGCCTTGACCTCCCGAAGCAGAAGTGGCTGGGCGAATGCCTGGTCCAAAGTTCGATGGTAGAAAGGCTGGTTTCAGGTTTCCGAGCCCAGTCACATCGCTCGCTCTGACCATCAGTAGATGTCTCTGCATGCCAATGAAGTGTGTCCCACCCGTGTGCCCACCGCCCCTCCCTGCCCTGGGCAAAGGAGTTCGTCAAACACTTTACATTCTGACATTTTTTCCATTAAAAAAAAAAATTAATCTCCTTGACCTGGCAAAGCACAAAATCTCATAAGCATGAACGTTGCTATGAACACTCACAGACTACAAAACAAGGCACAGAAATGGCTCACTTTCTAAACGTACAGATCGAACGAGCCTCAAGTTGTTGCATGTGAGTAGCATGTTCGGTGTGAATAATTGTGGGCAGGCTCTGGGGGTCTGAATGCACACAAACCAGAGCAGATACCAGTGCAAACAGCAGTCAGTGACTGGAGGAGGCCGAACAGCACCTGGACGGGCCTGAGGAACTTCACGCTCACCTGGAATTTCTCTGAGAGTGGAAAGAATCCTGCCTCATAAAGCATTTTTCTCCCTGTGTCAATTCCCACAAAGGCTTGTACAGGAGAAGCGGAGTCTTCCGTCAGCGGCTGAGTAAGCTCACCTGCTGTGAGAGTCACTAATGGAGTTTTCACACCTGCCTGCTCATTTATGGTCCAATTATTTGAAGAAAGCCAACTTGAAAAAAACATTTATTTGGCTGCACCAGGTCTTAGTTGCGACTTACAGGATCTTTAAATTGCAGCATGTGGGATCTAGTTCCCTGATCAAGGATCAAACCTGGGAGGGCAGAGTCTTAGCCACTGGACCACCAGGAAAGGCCTGAAAGGCCAAACTTGAGCACTAGGAGAATGTAGGTAAGAAGCAGGTAAGTGGAGAGATGAGGAGCTGAGAGGCAGAAAGAAGCCAGGGAGCCAGGCCTCTCTACAAGGTGGTCTGGTCGTAGAAGCTTAGGGGCTGGCGACTAAGGTTTCTCATTAGAGAAACTGCCCTGTGGCCTGGTCATAAGCCTGCCCATCTACCAATGCACACAAGGAGACCCAATCCATGCTGTCCATTGAGGCACCTCCTGCAGCCAGACCCCAGCTTACCCGTGTCGAGGCTCCCCTGGGTGCTGCTCGCCCGGCCGATGGAGAGGCTGCGGTGGCTCAGGGTACGGAGCTGGGAGAAGGAGGACGTGGAGTCTAAGGTGTTTCTCCGTGTTCCGAAGGCATTCGTGGGCAACAGAAACTGGGTGTAAGAAACAGTCTAAAAGATGAAGACAAAAACAGGCAGTGATTAACCCCCGGCAATGAAGGAGACGACAGATGAGATGGTTGGATGGCATCACTGACTCGATGGACATGAGTTTGAGCAAGCTCCAGGAGTTGGTGATGGACAGAAGCCTGGTGTGCTGCAGTCCATGGGGTCGCAAAGAGTCGAACATGACTGACTGAACTGAACTGACTGTGAGGTTTGCATTCTGACCAAGCTGCGTTGCCACGCCAAGTTCAGGTCAACATTCTCATAGCTGGGCAATTCTAAAATCCAAGATCTGAAAAATGAAATTTGTTTTTGCACATGTTTGTGCCAAAACCTAAACTGGACTGACTTGAGGCCATCCTAGTTTTAATTTATCCCACTTAGCGTGAATATTCATGTGATATTCGTGTGTCTGAGAGATACTTGTGTGTCTGATCGCAAGGGACCATCTCTAAAGCTGCTGGGATGTTTTCTAACTCAGAAGGCATATGTCGCAGTGCTTTGTTTAATCCACCACGGGTAGAATTCCAGAAGATCAGGCCCCAAGAGTCTCTAATGAGGGCTCTGCCCTCCCTCGTTTCCCTGGCAGATGCTGTATCTATGGTGCTCATCTCATTCCACCCTCCCTCCATCCCCTGTGAACACTCAGTCCTCAGGAATGAAGCTGCAACACGTGTTTTTCTTTTCACCTGCTTGGCAGAGACGTGGCTCATGACGCCAGTCGGAGGCAGCGCGGGTGCTGTGTGTTAAGTCGTTTCAGTCGTGTCTGACTCTTTGTGACCCAGCCGACTGCAGCCCGCCAGGCAAGAATACTGGAGTGGGTTGCCATGCCCTCCCCCAGGGGATCTTCGCCCCCCAGGGATAGAACTCATGTTTCCTTCATTACAGGTGGGCTCTTTACCACTCAGTCACTGGGGAAGTCTGGAAAGCCCCTAAACACTGTCTAGTAGTGGGATTGCTACTCACCACACTTAATACATGTTCAACCACCCGCCACTCCTCCAGGCACACACATGTGTGTGTATGCAAGATAAAGCAGTTTCCCCTCACTCAGTTTGTTACTCATGGTCCAAAAAGACTACATGGAAAATTCTAGAAATAATTCCTCAGCTTTAAATTGTGAGTCAGTCAGAGCAGTATGATGAAATCTAGTGCCATCCCGCCCAGCACATGAACCATCCCTTTGTCCGGCGATCCCACCCCTTAGTCATGGAGTAGCCGTTTTGGTTATCAGATGGATTATTGTGGTATCACAGGGCTTGTGCTCGAGCATTATTTTACTTACTAATGGCCCCAAAGCACAAAGTAGTGACAAAGTACAATTCGGATAGTCTCTTACTGTGCCTAATTTAAAAAGTAAACGTTATTAGCGGTATGTACGTATAAGTAAAAGCGTTAACATATATAGGGTTCTGCCCTACCCAAGGTTTTAGGCATCCACTGGGGGTTCTTGGAACATATCCCCCGAGGACAAGACTGGGTAACTGGACTAGTCAGGATGGGCATTCACGGAGAAACAGTTGGCCAGCTATGTAACCCATCTGCACACCTGGACAGGGGGCTTCCCTGGTGGCTCAGACGGTGAAGAATCTGCCTGCAATGTGGGAGACCCAGGTTCGATCCCTGGGTCAGGAAGATACCCTGGAGAAGGGCACGGCAATCCACTCCAGTAGTCTGGCCTGGAGAATCCCATGGACAGAGGAGCCTGGTGGGCTACAGTCGATGGGGGTCGCAAAGAGTAGGACATGGCTGAGCGACTAACCCTTCCTTCTGGACTGGCGTCACTCATGCACCCAGGTTGTGTCCCACGTCAGGTTTTCCAGCCTAAGGGTGGTTCATGGTCCATCACGGCCTCTGCTTTCTGGCCTTTGTGGTGTCTGTTGCACAAGCCAGAGGTCTGGGAGCCACGTGGCCTTACCTTCCCGTCGGCACCCAGCTCCACGCCTTCCAGGCCGATGATCTCTTTCAGGCTCACGGCTCCTGCTGATTGTCTCCCTCCATCCAGCTTCAAATCTCTGCAGGGACAAGCCAAGGATAAAGATGCTTCTGTTTGCACCCAAAGGAGCCACGGAGATGTTTACTATTGGAACACCAGAGTCACTCTCACAATAATGATGGAGGAGGTCCCGCCGTGCCTGACGGGATCTTCTCTGTCCTTCTTTCGGGGCTTCTTGGTAGTTCCACCCACTTTGACATAATGAAATTCAACTGAACAGAGAGCCTGAAGATGAGAGGCAGGCTCAGTAGCCAGTAGATTACCAAAGTCCCTTCCCGCTCAGCAAGGCCGTTGGCTCTTAAATGGCCAGACTAACAGGAAGCCAGGGGAGGTCACCTCTCCTTGCCACTCCCTTATTAGACAGGAGGAAGAAATTCTTACCCAAACAGTTCTCAGCTTTATTACTAGTAATGAAGGAACTAATGCCACAACAGCCGCCCCAGCTACCTTACTGGGCCACTCAGACAATGACTATCTCTATAAAAGAATAATGTCCAGTACTACCAGCAGGGTCTTCCATGTTGCTCAAACGGTAAAGAATCTGCCTGCAATGCAAGAGGCCCGGGTTCGATTCCTGGGTCAGGAAGATCCTCTGGAGAAGGGAATGGCAGTCCACTCCAGCATTCTTGCCTGGAAAATCCCAAGGACAGAGGAGCCTGGCAGCCTACAGTCCATTGGATCGCAAAGAGTCGGATATGACTGAGCGACTAACACTACGACCACTACTAACAGCAAGCACTTCCTAATTTACTTTCACATATCCTCCTTTTCATTCTTTAAGATTACCCTATTGGACATGCGTTGCTATTGTTCCATTTCACAGATGAGAAAAATGAGGTCCAGTGCAAGTAACCGGCTCACCAAGGTCCCCACCGACAGTGGGCTGTAGACCCTGGTTTTGTATCCAGTGCAACATTTCATGCAGCATTCTTCCCTGGGTCTGGCTGTGGCTCTGCTCGCGGGTAACTATTCACATTTTCAAGGTCAATCCCCCTCCTTACAGGAGCTCTCAGACTTTCACTGCATATTAGAATCGCCTGGGATCTTTGACAAACTACAGGCACATCTCAGAGATTCTGCAGGTTCAGTTCCAGATGTCCCCAGCAACACAAATATTGCAACAAAGCAAGTCACACAAATTGTTCAGTCTTCCACTGCATATAAAAGTTATGTTTGCACTTTAGTCTATGAAGTTTGCAATAGCATTATGTCTAAAAAAAAATGTACAAGCCTTAATTAAAAAAATACTGCTAACAAGTGCTAACCATCATCTGACAATGCAGACTGCCACAAACCTTCAATCCATAAAAGGAAAAAAAAAAAAGCAGTGTCTGTGAAGCACAATAAAGCGAGGTGTGCCTGTATGATGTCTGGCCCGCGTCCCCAGATGTTCATTCTGATTCAGTTGAATGGGGCGTAACCTGGTCGGCTTGAGTTTTAAATACTCCCAGGTGATTCGGATTGGAACTGAGTTTGGAAGCTCCCTCTTCCAGCTGGGCTCCACACGCAGCCTTGTTAGTCTAAGCCGCCCCAGGCCGGCAGCATTCGTGCCTTGTGGCCCGGAGGGAACCGCCACACTCTGAGACGTCTCCTACAACCTAAGCAAGAATAAACACCATGTAAAGGCCAGACTCTCCAGGCCAAAGGTGACAGAATCACTGGAGGAGAGAACGAGAGCCCGGTGTGTGGTGAGGAAGAAAGACAAGAGGCTGTCCCTCCCACCTTCCAGGAGGGAAAAAAAAGTATCTTTTCACTGTGTTGAGCAATCATCCTTGTCTATGGGCGTTCCAGGCATGGACTGGCACCCTAATCCTATCTGATTGATGACAGTTTTCAAAAGAAACACCCAAGACCTGTACCTAGGAAGTACTGCACTTTCTAAGGTATTCTCCTTGGGAGGCCATGGTTCTGCCAGATCAAAGGGTCTCTGTAGCCCCTTTTGGAATCAACACTAACATCATGCAGAAAGAAAAAAACAACCAACCCATCCCAGTCTTCAAACTTTATACTTATATATATAGTGCATGTGTATGTATGTGTGCATGCATATATATATGTTAGTGTTAGTCGCTCAGTTATGTCCCACTCTGCGACCCAATGGTCTGTAGCCCACCAGGCTCCTCTGCCCATGGAACTGTCTAGGCAAGAATACTGGAGTGGGTTGCCATTTCCTTCTCCAGGGGATCTTCTTGATCTGGGGATAGAACTCAGGTCTCCCGCATTGCAGGCAGATTCTTTACTGTCTGAACCACCAGGGAAGCCCATTGAAAGACCCCCAAATATTCTGAGTCATAGAAGTGACTGAGCTCTGGGGAAGTGTCTGAGTCCACCTCGGGTGCCTCCTCTGCTGAGGACCACACTCTCCCTGAGGGCTCTGAGGGTCCAGCTGATTTAAGTCACATCACCTTATGAATATGCCACGCCAACAGAGAGCCCCGCTTCCCAGTTATTGACCTCAAATCCAAAGCGGGAAGGATCAGGTGGGCTGGAGCAGAGCAGGGCTCAGCAAGACCACGAGAACCTCAGGTTCCCCGGAGACTATGCGAGGTTGCCTTGCTTCCTATGTGAGCCACCGGGGGCGACTCTCAGAAAAATTCCTCAAGCAATTAAGGACAAAGACGATGACTGAATAAGGGCCCTAAAAAGGGAAATGCCTTCACAGCAAGCACCAGAACAAGAGGCAAAAATAGCTGTGGTGGGAAAGGATGGAGTGGCCCAGCGGTGGAAGACCAGGAGGTGAGCTGGCACAAAGAAGCAGAACCCGTATTTTGTTAAAGGACCCACAACACGCTTCCTCAGACTTACTGCTTTCCCAAAGTCTAACCCAGCAAGCATGTGCCTCAAATTCCAGCTCCTAGACAACTGCCTCCTTGTTTCCACTTCACCCAGATGGAGAATGTTCCTTAGGACTGAAACGAATACAAGAGCAGGAAATATCTTTATGGGATGAGAAGATTAAAAGAACTAAGGCGTATTCAGATAGTTCCCTATTAAGAGTGCTCCTGGACACGGACGTAGAGAATAGACATATGGACACGGTGGTGGGGGTGGGGAGGAAGGAGAGCGTGGGATGATGGAGAGAGGAGCAAGGAAACATACATTACCATATGTAAAATAGGCAGCCAATAAGAACGTGCTATATGACTCAGGGAACTCAAAGTGAGGTTCTGTAAAGACCTAAAGGGTTGAGGTGGGGAGGGAGGTGGGAGGGAGATTCAAGAGAGAGGGGACATGTGCATATCTACAGCTGATTCATGTTGATGTTTGGTAGAAACCAACACAATACTGTAATGCAATCATCCTTCAATTAAAAATAAATCTTAAAAACTTAACAGAGTTTTAAGTTAAAAAAAAAAAAGAAGAAGCTTTTCCTGTGGGAGCCGAGGGGTTGAGAGCAGCGTGACCTTCTCCTCTCCCCGCCATGGCGTGTGCTCGTCCACTGATATCAGTGTACTCCGAAAAGGCGGAGTCCTCTGGCAAAAATGTCACTTTGCCTGCTGTGTTCAAGGCTCCCATTCGACCTGATATTGTTAACTTTGTTCACACCAACTTGCGCAAAAACAACAGACAGCCCTATGCTGTCAGTGAATTAGCAGGTCATCAAACCAGTGCTGAGTCTTGGGGTACCGGCAGAGCTGTGGCTCGAATTCCCAGGGTTGGAGGTGGCGAGACTCACCTTTCTGGTCAGGGTGCTTTTGGAAATATGTGTCGTGGGGGCCGCATGTTTGCACCAACCAAGACCTGGCGACGTTGGCACCGCAGAGTGAATACAATGCAGAAGCGATATGCCATCTGCTCTGCACTGCTGCCTCAGCCTTACCAGCCCTGGTCATGTCTAAAGGTCATCGTATAGAAGAAGTTCCTGCACTTCCTTTGGTGGTTGAAGATAAAGTTGAAGGCTACAAGAAGACCAAGGAGGCTGTTTTGCTTCTGAAGAAACTTAAGGCCTGGAATGATATCAAAAAGGTTTACACCTCTCAGCGAATGAGAGCTGGCAAAGGCAAAATGAGAAACCGTCGCCATATCCAGCATAGGGGACCCTGCATCATCTGTAATGAAGACAATGGTATCATCAAGGCCTTCAGAAACATCCCTGGAATTACTCTGCTTAATGTAAGCAAGCTGAACATTTTGAAACTTGCTCCTGGTGGTCATGTGGGATGTTTCTGCATTTGGACTGAAAGTGCTTTCTGAAAGTTAGATGAGCTTTACGGCACTTGGCGTAAAGCAGCCTCCCTCAAGAGTAACTACAACCTCCTCATGCACAAGATGCTCAATACAGCCTGTGGTGGGAAACAAAGAAAAGAAGGCTATTGGCGATGAGAAACTGAAGAAGCCTGTGGTGGGAAAAAAGGCTGCGGGACCAAGAAACCCACAGAAAAGAAACCCACCTCAGAGGAAAAGAAGGCTGCTGCCTTCTTTAAATTTGTTTATTCCATAAATGCCAAATCATTTTGGACAGCTAATTTTGAATAAAGACCTGAACAAAGAGGCAAGGAGAAACATGAAAAAAAAAAAAAAGAAGAAGAGTGCTCCTACATGGAGAGCTGGCTGTAGGCAGGAACAGTCTCAGTCCACGTCTGTATCCTGTCTACCTACCGTCTGAGGTGTAAAGATGCTTAAAGAAGTGTTTGCTGAGCGGAGGTCAACTGACTCCTTGTTGGTTCATAAAGATGGCACAGCTGGTGGGTGTTTTTCCATTGTGCCCCTTTCCATCTGTCTCAATTTGCTCCCAGGCTCAGTGCTTCCCCGGGGCAGCCCTGCCTTTGCCAACTGGCCCCTTGATGCTGGAAGCACAGATCCCAGTTCGCAGAACCAAACCAGCCACTTTTACTCCACACTCCCCTTCTTTAAAAAAAAATTTGGCAGCACCTAGCGGTATGTGGGATCCTAGCTCCCCAACCAGGGATCAAACCCATGTCCCCTGCATTGGAAGGTAAAGTCTTAACCACTGGACCGCCAGGAAAGTCCCTCCATGCTTCCACACACTCCCATTCTCGACTCCTCCCTTGTGAGAAATGGAGCCATAACAAAAATTATACTTTATGTGCACATGAAATGCAAGACTCTTCTCCATGAGAGAAACCCAAGCCCTGCTTAAAAGGAACAGGGAGGACTTCCCTGGTGGTACAGTGGATAAGAATTCACTTGCCACTGCAGGGGGACACGGGTTCGATCGCTGGTCGGGGAAGATTTCATATGCTGTGGGGCAACTGAGCCTGTGTGCCACAACTTCAGAGTCTGTGCTCTGGAGCCTGCAAGCCACAACTCCTGAGCCCATGTGCTGCAACTACTGAAGCCCGTATGTCCTAGCGCCTGTGCTCCGCAACAAGGAGAAGCCACCGCAAGGAGAAGCCAGTCATCGCAACAAACAGTGGCCCCCACTCGCCGCAACTAGAGAAAGCCGGTGAGCACCAACAAAGACCCAGCACAACCACAAATAAATGAATAAAATTATTAAAAAATTTAAAGGAACAGGGGTTCTTAGCCTATCCCAAGTGCCTCACGGACACTTTGGACCACGTGGAAGAGAGAGCTCTATGGGCAAAACTCCACCACCCCTGACCGCAGGAACCCGTCTCTGGAGAATTACTGTGCCCCCTGCATACCACAGCCACCACTTTGCACCCCCGGCGCTTCACCTGTATCATTCTACTTTCTAAATAACTACGGCCCGCTGAGAATGAAAGTGAGACAGGAGAAGAGTGCGTCCACCCTCGACGGCTACTGAGAAAACACACACTGCTCATTACAGTCCAACAGAATCTCCCTCAGCGATGGATGGTGCTCCGTCTGAGCCGCCCTGCGGGGCAGGCACGAGCCACCCACGGCAATGCAGCGCTTGCAGTGTGACCAGTCGACCGAAGAACTGAATTCTTACTTTTGGTTAATTTTAGTTAAAATTTAAATAGCCACGTGCGGCTACTGTATGGGATGAGTAAGTCGGCCTTCCCGAGGTGGCCTGGCCACTCTCTGCCCATTGTCTCCGGGGATGTCTCCGACCCAGGCCCCAGCTCAGGGAAGAGTCCTTGTTAGGAGTCTTGGGAGAGTGAATGGGAGAGAGGTAGGACCCTGTGGATGAAGCCAGTGCAGCAGGTCTACCCTCCGTGGGGAGGAGGAAATGAGGACTGTGATGCCCACGGTCACAGGGGACCCATGCCCTGCACCCCATCAGCACTCCAGGAACAGAGCTCCCAGCTGAGATAAAAATTCACATCCTATAAAAGGCACAGAGTGGCACATTCTTTTGCCCTGAGGGGCTGTGCAGACGGGGGCACGGCAGTGGGGGTTTTGGTGATGCCAGAACACACAAAGGACAGTGAGCAACAGTGCTCCCCAAGTTCACAGCATCCCAGGCCCTTCATGCCTCCTGGAGAGGAGAAGGGTGGTGCCCAGTGATAATCAAGTCTGAATTCCTTGCCGGTTTTGTAGAAGGGAGTTTATATTATGTCTATTAACTAAAAAGATATTTCCTACAGACTGAAGCTGCTGCACCAATATTGGCTATATTCACATTTCAGAAACTTCACTGACATGGTTATAAATATCACAACTGCTCTAGAAAAACTGACTGCTTCGTGGTGGCAGCCAAGGGCACACTTGTTCATTTTTCTCTGCCTCATTTTCAGGAAGAGGTTGTCACTAACTTCAGGGCTGCTGTTTTGGTGAGACTGAATTAAGAGCGCCCACATATACACATCCACTTATACAGCCACATGTGCACGGAAAATGAAACATATCTCATCTACATCAATAATGTCACCTCTTTAACAGCTTTTGAATTTGTTCATATTGAGACTCTTGGGATCTTAAACATCTTTCATAAAGAGGCTGACAAACTTCTCGAGGTGCCTTAGCTAAGTGCTCTTATAAGAGTTGCTGAAACCATATACAGTCAACACTCCATATTCCAGGTTCTGCATCCATGGTTTCAACCAACCTTGGATCAAAAATATTTGGAAAAAAAATCCAACAAAAAGCAAAACTTGAATTTGCTGCGTGCTGGCAACTATTTACATAGCATTTACATTGTACTAGGTATTATAAGCAACCTAGAGATGATTCAAGGGGCTTTCCAGGTAGTGCTAGTGGTAAAGAACCCACCTGCTAGTACTGGAGATGCTGGAGACAAGGGTTCGATCCCTGAGTCAGGAAGATCCCCTGGTGAAGGGCATGGAAACCCACTCCAGTATTCTTGCCTGGAGAACCCCATGGACAGAAGAAGCTGGTGGGTTACAGTCCATAGTGTTGCAAAGAGTCAGACACGACTACAGTGACTTAGCACACACATACACAGAAATGATTCAAAGTACACAGGAGGATGTGTGTAGGTTATACACAAATATGCCATTTTACATAAGGAACTTATTAAGCTTCTATGGATTTCAATATCCACCAGGGATCCTGAAACCAGTCCCCTGTGGATACTGTGGGATGACTACATTAACAGGAACCATATGAAATTGCTGTTGTCTGTCTGACTCACATAAACAGCAACTTCATATCGTGGTTCCTAACTTATAGATTCAGCAACTGCTCGGGGCTTACATGTGAGTGTAAAGCAAGCAAGAGACCCGTGGCCCTTGATGCCCTGCTGTTTTGGGATTCAAGGGTTGAAGTTGACCTCAGAAAGGAGTTCTGAATGATGTTACTGGTTTACCCAAAGACAGTCCTGTAGAAACAGCAGTGGAAAAGAATTAAGCAGAAGTCCCATAGGAGCAGTGATAAAATCTTGATGTTTTCTTCCTAAGATCATCCTTCTGAATTCTCATCAAAATGCAGTATGAAAACAGAAATATCTTTTCAACTCAAATGCCAGCATTAACCCTCCAGTACCAGGAGACTGAGCTGGATAACAAAACTGCAGCGGAAAATAATTAAAAGCAAACTGAAGCTGGACATTTCTATTTTTCTGAAAAGCCTAGGAGATTATTTTTTCCCCAGGTATCTCGAGAGTTCAAATGTCAATTTATTTATGTTCTACCTGCTTCTGAAAATGAAATGAGCCAGGTTCAAAAATACCAGATGTGGCTATTGTCCAAAATTGTATGCATTAAGGTTGAAATTGCGCGCCCTCAGAGACAAACAGGGACAATCAGATTACAGAAGAAAACCTTATTTGGGCAGATGTGCCAACAGAAAACTAGTTAAGAAACTTCGGACAATGCAAAGGTCTGATTCCTTCTCTTCCACGGGCCTGGGGGATGCTACAGCTCGGACTTATTTTGCTACGAGAGCTCATTTCTCATTCAAGTTTGTTAACTTTTGCAGAAGCTATAGGCATGAAACATGCTTTGAAAACTCAGCACAGACTTTTTAATACAATATGTGGCCAATGGGGATGGGGAGTGGATGCTGTTAATTCAAGGAGGGGGGATGGGGAAGGGGGGAGGCTAAAACAGAAGATGAAAATGCACTGGGGGATGCATCCAATCAGCAATTATACCCTTAAACAAGCAGAAATACAGGCTGTTTCTTTTGGGGGGTGTAAACCCCTCCTTCATAGGATAGCACTGGAAGTCATTCAATGTAGCTCTCCCGAAAGCTCCACGCTGGAAACCCCCTGGACCTCTGTCTTAGTTTTGGCTCCCACGGCATAAAGTGAATATATGTGACTGCACAGTTGTGAAGTCAACCGACCAGAGCAGATGGCCAATCTAGATATTCTGATGCCCAAAGGGGGTTACCCAGGTTGCTATTAACCACACAATGGCCAGCTCCTGATTTCATCTTACATAATAGGCAAAATGATCTTTTGTTTCCTTTTTTAAAGCTCACTGAGCCATAGTACATGAAGCTGATCAAACAAGGTTCCCTACTAGATAACAAGAAATTCAAGTGAAGACCCTTTCCTTAGGGAGCATGTGAACTAATATTCCTCTTACTTTTAAAATAAAAGGATTTAACTATTTAATACCTGGGAAATAGAGGAAAAAATTGTGTGTGTAGGCAGTTAACTTTTCCATGGCTTTCTGCTTCCAGAGTGGGGATGGCCTTTTATCCCTAGTCATTCCTCTCATGGTGCTCTAAATTCGAGACCTTGGAATGCCAGCCTGGAGCGCCACTGGGCACTTGCCCTTTAAAGGATCACAATAGGTTGAACATTGATGTGTAAATAATTTAAAAGCCTATTAAATATTAACAGGATTTCCAGATCCTGCAAAAACAAGAGAGCTTTGAGGTGCACAAAGCAAAGCTTGAAAAGCTGGATTAGGAAAGAAAATGCCACTTGTGGGCTCATTTTAATTAAGAGCTCATACATCCACTGGAACCACACATAGCATTTGTCATCTCTAAGAGGTCCTATGTGTCACCTCGTCAGATATGGAACAGCCGCCATCTTGGATTGGGCCTGCTCCCTTCTGTCAGAGCAGAACACTGTTAACTCATGGTTTAGTTGATGGAACAATGCCCAGAACTGACAGGAAAAAGTGAAATCAAAGCAGCTTTTAGTCCAGAAGTCCAGCCTCTTTGACACTCAGCACTTCATTGATAAACCACCCCTCCTCCCCACTTGGGTAACTGGCAGACAATGAAGGGACCTTACCACAGCTTACACCAAAATCTTTGTCTAAAGGCAGTGCCTATAAACAGCGGGGTAATAGCATGATTCATCCATGAGATCATTCCTGAATCTGTCTCTGTGTGGAAATATGCTTGGTGTGAGGAAAGAAACACAATTTGTGAATGTGCAATTTTCCACAACGAAGAGAGATGTTTTTGGCGAAAATGGGTGGGGAGGAAGGGGGGATGGGCCAGGAGCAAGGCAGGCAGCACTTAGGCTTCGAGGCCCTCTCTAAGAATAGAAGAAGCTGTCCTCTGTGTCACAAAATGATCAACTCAGGAAATGGACCCAAGAGGATGACCTCATCTCAAATTCCCCAATGCCAAAAAGTGAAGCACATAAACACCATGTGGAAGCTGCTATTTTATATCACGCCCCCCAGAGGTCACTTGTGCTCCACTGGGAAGCCATTTTCTTCATCATATGGTTTCTGATACATTTGTTATTTTTTAAAAAATCTTTATTGAATTTGCTACAATATTGCTTCAATGTGCTGGTTTTCTGGCCAAGAGGCATGTGGGATCTTAGTTCCTCAGGAGGGATAGAACCTGAATTGGGAGGCAAAGTCTTAACTACTGAACCACCAGGGATGTCCCTCTGATACATTTATCATAAAATTAACCCAGTGACTATCATTCAATCTGGTATGGTTATCTGAATGAGTCTGTACCCACACACGTCTCAGAAACTGGTTTCTGCTGGAATCACTAGTTTAGTCAGCTTCTCACATAGCTCTGAATCACAAGTTAATTGGATTCATTCCTACTTCGTTTTGGTTGGATCCACACATAGGAAAGCTTCCCAGGTGGCTCAATGGTAAAGAATCTGCCTATCAATGAAGGAGACACCCGTTTGATCCCCGGATCAGGAAGATTCCATGGTGAAGAAAATAGCAACCCACTCCAATATTCCTACTTGGGAAACCACATAGACAGAGGAGACTGACAGGCTATAGTCCATGGGGTCATAAAGACTCAGACACAACTGTGCGCGCGCACACACACACACACACACACATATCATACATACAGAAATACCTACGGATGTCCACATGTTTCAGGAAGTAAGAGTATGTGGGCACCCACATCACTCCCCTTATGCACAGGGACAATCCCTGGGCTGGTCCCCAACACAATGCCTGCATGTCTCACTCACCAGCGGGTTGTTATCCAAAAGCTTTCGAGTCAGCCCTCTGGACTCAGAATGCATTCTCTACTGATGCAGTGTTATAAATGGCAATTAGCCCACACAGTGCCCTTTTGGCCTGCAGCGTGACTCAACTAGCCAGCAGTACCAGCAAGAGATATGGTTGCAAGGGCAACAGCTCAGAGGGTGAAAGATGGTGAAGACAAGATGAAGCTGGGTTTCTCTTGTGGTTTCCTGGTTTGGGGCTAACCCTCCATAATATTTTAAAAGAGGTCAAGTTTGCATTATTTCCACCTCCCTCTCTGAATTTGCTTTTTCTCCTCAGGACTGCAGGAGCCTTTCTCCCAAGCTGTTTCTCCATTTCACAATTTCCCCTCTCTCTAATTCTGAACTCATAGATGCCTTTACAGCTCCCAGATTTTCCACTCCAGCTCCCACAGTGATGGCACACCAGCCCAGAGGACGGGGTGTGACCTGAGAAGCAAGAGGAGGGGCAATGGTTTTAGAAGTGTGGATGAGCTGTTTATCAAGTAGGATCTGCCTACTCAGGAAAGTTGGGCATCCTGCTTACGATTCACTTTATAAGCGGAGGGTCGCCAAGCCAAACCACAAATCCACGCTAGAAAGAGAAGGCAATGAGTAATGTGGATAAAAAGCAACAAGACTCAGTCGGGGCTTGGCAACTGGTTGAGAGAAGGGGAGCTGGTTTAAGGCTGGGACTCTTCCCAGAAAATGGCATAATTTACAAGCTTAATCTGAGAAGAGTGTTTACAGCTATGGGAAGGTTTGATGTTTCAGTTATAGTGAAAAAGACAGGCAACATCTGTTCCTCTTCTCAGCAATCAGCTTCCAATAGCTTGTTTTGAAAGGTGGGATCTGGCAGAGCCTCTTACCACCAGCAAGAAAGATCAAAACAGAACAATCATCTTGTCATATTCCATACAAGCACATGTTCCAATGGAGGAAAAAAAAAGACTGAAAGGAAATATACCAACATATCCATGATGGCTTTGAGGTGAGGCTCAGTAATTTTCATCTTCCTTCTGTTTTTATGTACTTTCCAGATTTTTTTTTTTCTTTTTGAAGTGTGTTATTTGCTCAGTTCTGTCCCATTCTTTGCGACCCCATGAACTGTAGCCTGCTAGGCTCCTCTGTCCATGGGATACTCCAAGCAAGAATACTGGAGTGGGTCGCCATTCCCTTCTCCAGGGGATCTTCCTGACCCAGGGATCAAGCTCGGATCTCCTGCGTTGCAGGCAGATTCTTTACCAACTGAGCCACCAGGTCCTTTTAATATTTATTTATTTGGCTTCACTGGGGCTTAGTGGCCCTGAGGCATGTGGGATCTTCCCTGACCAGAGACTGAACCTGCATCCCCTGCATTGGAAAGCGAATTCTTAAAACACTGGACCATCAGGGAAGTCCCCGATTTTTAAAAATAATGATGTATCACTGAGGAAAACAAAGACCAAGTCCAAGATCAGATTAATCCCTTTGGTTTGTGTTTGTAGGCACCGGCTGGCTCCCCACGAAGAGGACTGAGAATGCCATATAGGGGCAGATCGAGAAAGGGTGATGAAGTAGCTCTGTGACCAACAAACACATTCCCAAAGTTAACATTTAATGAGTATCTACTGTAGCCTGGCAGGGTACGCAGAGTGTTCATATGTTAATCTTCCACTTAATGTTCTCAAAACTCTGAGGTTGACATTATAGCTGATTTTACAGACAAGTAAGCCTGGGCCTAGAAAGGCTGGTTATTAATTTGCTAGGACTAAGGATCCAGCCTGAGCCAGCTCTCTCCCATGCACTTGATGACTCCCTGGCTTGAGGGATGGATAAAGACTATGGTTTCCCTAATGGGGCCACAAGTGACAGAGTGGACATGAGTGGGCATCTCATCCTCACTCCCACTTTGCTGGAATAACTCTGCTGTTAGGGATTTTATTTACTGGTACTTTGTGTAAACTTGCATTGGAAGAATGGCTTCTTCAGCTAAAAAAGAAAAAGCCTGCAAACCACAGGACTAGACAGTCTTCAAGTTCCTTCTAGCTCTAAAAGTCTATCTTGGGAGCTGAAGAGCGGTCCCTGTCACTGAGCTCACGTGAGCTGGTGTGAGCTGGTGCATTGTCCACGCCAGATGACCTTTAATGAATTAGCTGGGGGATACCTGAGGAGAAATCTCAATGCCCTTATGTCCAGGAAGAAAGGATGCTTTTGAACTGTGGTGTTGAAGAAGACTCTTGAGAGTCCCTTGGACAGCAAGGAGATCAAACCAGTCAATTCTAAAGGAAATCAGTCCTGAATATTCACTGGCAGGACTGATGCTCAAGCTCCAATACTTCGGTCACCTGATTCGAAGAGCTGACTCAATGGAAAAGATCCTGATACTGGGAATGATTGAGGGCAGGAGGAGAATGGGGACAATAGAGGATGAGATTGTTGGATGGCATCATCGGCTCAATGGACATGAGTCTGAGCAAATTCTGGGGGAGAGAGAAAGCCAGGGAAGCCTGGCATGCTACAGTCCATGGCATCACAAAGAGTCGGACATGACTGAGCAACAACAACAACAAACAGTAAGATTATTATTGTTCTTATGGTGGCACTAGTGGTAAAGAACCCGCCGGCCAATGCAGGAGACATAAGGGATGCAGGTTCAATCTCCTCTGGAGGAGGGCACAGCAAACCCGCTCCAGTATTCTTGCCTGGAGAATTCCATGGACAGAGAAGCCTGGTGGGCTACAATCCATGGAGTCACAAAGAGTCAGACACGACTGAAAGCGACTTAGCACTAATAATAGTCAGTATTCCATGAATAAGATGCATGACGGAGGTTTTGGTATAGAGTAAGAATAAAGATCAGAGTGAGTTTAACAGGCTGGAAGTCTGACAGGTCTGTAGAGGGGGCGGGTGGGGAGGGGAAGGGAAGGAAGGTCACGGTGAATGCAGAATGACCAGGCAGAACCCACGGGAGCAGGTGGGAGAGAAGTGAGGGGTCGGGGCATAATGCCCTCTGAAGGGGCAACAGTCGGGTGTCACTGTGACAGTGACCAGAGGGCAACACCAGATCTGGTCTGCAGAAACCAGACCTGCCATCTCACGGTGCTCCTGTCATCCTCCACAGGGACCTGTCCTGCCCTAAATAATACCAACAGCTCCCTGATGACAAATAGTGGATGCAGTGACCAGGTGAATGGGCGAAGGAGTCAGACCCAGGGTGAGAGGTGGAGAGGAGAAACAACACAGAGTTCTGGGATGCAGAATGAGGAGGCGGGGCTTTGCCATGTCAGAGCACCACTTAGTTCTTTTTAGAGCAAAGGAGGGGCTTGTTGATTAAGAGATGCGTGCATTTCTCCATCTGAATCACACAGGTCTGTTCCAATACTGCTTTGCTTTAATATTTGCTGCAGCTCACTGGTCACTGTCCAGCCGCCTGTTCAAGGGCAAGGATGCAGGAATGCCACCCGTTTGTCTGATTCCTTTCTTGACCTACCTTGATGAGGCCCTGCAGGACGGGTGGGCTGCAGATTGCTCTTGCCTTATAGTATTGCAAGAGGTTTAGAAACTGCAGACAAGGTGGTAAGACACACACACACACAAATAGCAACAACAAGGAAGCTTCTTGGCTGAAAAGAAAGTGAAACTTTTTTTTCTTTCAAATTTACAAATACTGAATTGGCAAGGCGAGCTCTTTGAAATGTAAAGCATGGCCACATCACGCACAGGGTGTCAGAAGTTTTCGCCCATAGGGCTACAAAGCAAGCATGCATATACATACCCAACTTGGGTACTGTCCCGATACGGCAGCACTGAAAATATACTACAGAAGGATCTTCTGCCACTGATAAGGACTATTCTAAAAAATAAAAATAAAAAACACAAACACAAATAAACAAACTAAATGCAAAGCGTCTTAAATTAAAAAAAAAATTCTATAGCAATTCAGCATTCATGGAATTCACAGCAGTATATGCACCCTCCCGCCACCTCCTCTGACAGATGGTACTCTGTTCTGCTTGCAAAAATGCAACCTCAGGGCAGCAGAAGTACGCTGCCATTCCTCATTTGAGTGTTAACACAGTGAGACCCCGGGGAGGGTCTCTAAGGAACACATGTGCATGAATCCATTTTCTGGTGGGAGGGGCTGGCTGTGGGCAGCCCGGGGCAATGGAGCTATGAGTCCAGGGTGCCCTATGCTGGGTGAACAGTCCTGCCACATTTAAACCATCAATTTCTACTTTGCAGTGAGCAATGCAAAAGCAACGGTGCCAGAAACCGTGAGCAGGAAAGACACTCAGATGCCATTGTGATCATCAGGGATTTTCATATGCTGGCGGCGTGTTAGGTTCTGAGAATAAATTGAGGGAACAATTACATAATCAGTCTTAGCCTCCATTCCTGCTAAAAAGATACTACTGGAAACAGTTCTACATGACGCTCTTATGCAATCAAAGGCACTTCAAAAAAAAACATTAAAAAAAAAACCCAAAAAACCTCCCCAAAGTACTTATCTTGGCATCTGAGAATAACTTTTGCCAAAGAGGATTGCTGATGAAAAAACGGAGAAACAGTGGGGGAGATTAAAAACCAACATTCTTCAGCATGATGGTAACACACATCAGATATGAAGCTTACTGAGTTTGACTATCTTTTCCTTCAATAATTACTATCAGGGAATAAAGCAGTAGTACTCAAGGTTTGGGTATTTTGACCTTGTTTTAAAACTATGATATTCAATTGCCTACATGCCCAGAATTAAGTCAGGTTCCCTGGCATGGGGTTTCCCTGGTGGCTTAGATGGTAAAGAATCTGCCTGCAATGCAAGAGACCCAGGTTCAATCCCTGGGTCAAGAAGATCCTCTGGAGAATGGAATGGCAACCCACTCTAGTATTCATGTCTGGAGAATCCCATGGACAGAGGAGACTGGTGGGTTACAGTCCACAGGTTCACAAGGAGTCCGACATGACTGAGCGACTAACACTTTGATACTTTTGCTGGCAAGGCAGGTTCCCAGGCCCTTTGTTTTCTGGCCCTTTCTGCCTCTCTGGTCTCAACACACACAATATTTCCCCTGCGCTTTATCACTCATCCATGATAGAAGCACTTGCTGTACACTCACTGTTTTTTTCATAAGGTCCCTGGAGGGGACTTTTTTTTTGGTCAAGCAGCATGCATGTGGGTGGGATCTTAGTTCCCCAACCAGGGATTGAACCTGTGCCCTCTGCAGTGGAAGTACTGAGTCTTAACCACTGGTCTGTCAGGGAAGTCCCACCTTCATCTTTTAAAAAATCCCTGCTGTTTCATATCTCCATCCTTTGCGTGCTATTTCTTCTGACTGTTGTGTCTTACTAAGTATGCTGGGCGAACTCCTATTTAATCTTCAAAACCCAGTTCACAAGTAACCTCCCCAGGAAGAATTTCCTCCCCTTTCACTGAGTTACTCTTTCCCTTTATGGTGCAGCCTCCACTCTGCTTTTATTTCCAGGAACATCCTGATCGCAAAGTGCTGCTAAACATTTGCTGCCCGCTTCTTCTCCATACATGACAGTTGCTCCGGAAACACAACCTGGGCAAGGCGGTACTTCAGAGCAGCCCCTGAGTACCCATCACTGGGAAGGCAGGACCAAAGCTCCAACCTCAGCCTCAAATACCAGCTCTGTCACCTTTCTGAGCCCTCAGGCAGCTCACTCATCCTATAGTTTCCTCATCCAAAACCATGGCACAAAAATCAGTAGCCATCTCATTGGAATGGTGTAAAGAGTAAATGAGCTCCCATATTGTAAAGCCTATAGAACAGGGCCAGACAAATAAGACGAGCTCAATAAATACTATTTTTACCAGGAGCTGCCATCTTGGGTTGAGGTAAGTTTTCTCAACAGTCTGCGGATTCAGACCCTAAAATAATACAGGCCTGCTAAAGGCAAAAGGTCGGGAAAGGACAGCTGAAGGCCAACACACGCAGCCTCACAAAGGTGAACAGGGACACAGAGGTTGGTCTCTCCTCTCTCCAGGGAGATGTTTCTCATCAGATATCACAGACTCAAACCCTAGCCTCAGCTCTGAGAACAGAGCCAAGAAAGCTTACTCAGGCAGACTGAATGCACACCTATTAAGTGTCAATTAGGTGCCTGCATGCTGAGTCGCTCAGTCATGTCTGACTCTTTGTGACCCCATGGACTGTAGCCCACCAGCCTCCTCTGTCCATGGGATTCTCCAGGCAAGAATACTGGAGTGGGTTTGCTGTGCCCTCCTCCAGGGGATCTTCCTGGTTCAGGGATCGAACCTGCATATCCTGCATCAGCAAGCGGATTCTTTACCACTAGTGCCACCTGGAAAGCCTGTCAATTAGGTAGTGGTGGTTTAGTCGCTAAGTCATGTCCCACTCTTATGACCCCATAGACTGTAGCCTGCCGGGCTCCTCTGTCTATGGGCATTCTCCAGGCAAGAATATTGGAGTGGGTTGCCATTTCCTTCTCCAGGGGGTCTTCCCGACCCAACAATCAAACTGCATTGCAGGCAGATTCTCTGCAGACTGAGCTACGAGGGAAGTCAATTAGGTATCAGATCCTAAATGCTTTAATTGACGAGGAATGAATGAATCAGTGACAGAACCAATGCACTAGCTGGTGTGACTGGGGATTTGAACCATGCACTTTAACATCCTGGGCCTCAATTCCTTGCTCTTCTCTAAGACTTACTAGAAAAATCTGCTCCTGCAGGTTTGACCAGGCACCCAGGGATGCTTTCGTCAAAGATTTCCTAGGGCAGCTTTCCAGACTGGCCCTCAGGTCACCAGGAGGAGTGTGGGGTGGGGCCAGAGGGTGAGCGATCACAACAGCCCTGATCACAACCGCACAGGAGGAGCAGGAGCCCCAGGCGGCTCCTGCTCCCACTCCCCTCAGCCTGGGCCCCTTTCTAGATGGAAGGATAGGGGTTCTCCACACACAGCCCCACCGCCAGTGGGGGCAGCCAGCCAGGCAGGCGGAAAGCCCGAGTCCCTTGTGACCCTTCCACATACGGAGGAAAGCATGTGTTGCACAAACTCAACAGGCTTAGTCAGTGGTCCTGCACTTCCTTCATTACTCACTACTGCTGTGGCCTTCCTTCCCACACCCAGAAACTCTTTGGACATTTTTTGAAAATTCATTTGTAATTGAAGGATAACTGCTTTACCATGTAGTGTTGGTTTCTGCCAAACATCAGCATGAATCAGCCACAGGTATACGCATGTCCCTGATGTGTCCATCTGATGCGAAGAACTGACTCATTGGAAAAGACCCTGATGCTGGGAAAGATTGAAGGTGGGAGGAGAAGTGGACAACAGAGGATGGTTGGATAGCATCACTGACTGGATGGACATGAGTTTGAGTAAGCTCCGGGAGCTGGTGATGGACAGGGAAGCCTGGTGGGCTGCAGTCCATGGGTTTGCAAAGAGTCAAACAACTGAGCGACTGAACTGAACTGATACATATGTCCCCTTCTCCTTGAACCTTCGTCCCACCTCCCACTGCATCCCAACCCTCTAGGTCATCACAAAGCACTGGGCTGAGCTCCCTGCACCATACAGCACCTTCCCACTAGCTAGTTATTTTATACATGGAAGCTACTCTCTCAATTCGTCCCATCCTCTCCTTACCCTGTGGTGTCCATAGGTCTGTTCTCTATGTCTGCATCTCTATTCCTGCCCTGCAAATAAGTCCATCAGTACCATTTTTCTAGAATTTTTGGACATTTTAAATAGAATAAGAAAATGTGCTTAGTCGTTCAGTCATGCCTGACTCTTTGCGACCCTATGGACTGCAGCCCGCCAGGCTCCTTTGTCCATGGGATTCTCCAGGCAAGAATACTGGAGTGGGTTGCCATGGCCTCCTCCAGGGGATCTTCCCAAACCAAGAATCAAACCCAGTCTCAACAACCAGGGAAGCCTGAACAAGAAAATCAGAGACTATAAATGTAAACCTTCTTTCCAAAGTTTCAACCGGGATGTGCCCATAGCTACATGGAACATTAATTCAATCTCACACTACTGCTGTGTGATCCTCACTTCCAGGTACAAGAGAGGCTGGCAGTGTGGATCCCATTCAGAAAAAAACTGTTATTCTAATGCCCCGGTCTAGTCTAGCTACTACAAGGTGATTGTTTCACATTAATTACAGGAGGGTTGGTCCTCCTCTGGTTGGCCATTCTTGAGCAGCTGGAGGAGAGGGCAGGAAGGAAGGAAAGAAAGAAGACAACATCTTGGGGCACCTTCTTTCCATTCTTGGGTCCAACTACCCCTAGATGGCCACTCTTGGCAGGGACCAGAGGAGGAATCCAGAGTAGAGACCTGCACGGCATCCTGCAACAGCTCTGCAACTCTTCACGCCCTGGAGAGCTGAAAGGAGCTGGTAGAGCTCCCAAGAACACATCCTACGTGTTTCCCAAAACATCTTTGGAGTCAAGGGGGGACTTGAGGTCTTCACCAGAGCACACAAGTATCAGCAAGTGGCCAGCTCTTGACAGTTTCTTGCTCTAGGGACTTCAAATGGCGTGAGTCTCAAGATGGGTCCCACATGATCAACTGCTGTGTCTAGAACCTGGAGGGCTCATGTGAATTTGCAGCTTTGTTCTTTACAAGCATCAGGGCAATGTCCATCATAACTGAGATGCTCACAAAGAAAGTCAGATTTGCTTGCCTCCTTTGAGTGCATTTGTGAAAAAATTAAATCACATGCCAGTTGTCTGGAATGATGTTAAGACAGCCAAACTCCCATTTCCAACGGGCTTTGGAAATTCACCATGTTTTCCCCTTCACCACTACAGTTATCTTCTTTTGGGCCCAAATGTCATGCAAGAAGCCCACAGAATTTTCCATCTGTAACATATAACACTTGGAGTCAGGATGACCAAAAAGCATTACACAAAAGATTAGGACTTCAAAAGAGGGATTAACTCCGGGGAGATGGGTCTTTAAGAAATTAAAGATCACATTTCCATACAAACATCTGCTGGAGGGGAAAAAAATAGCAAGTGGAAAAGTTCCCCAGGGCTGCAGCTCATGTGGGCAGAGTTCCCCTCTGGACATACCATGTTTTCTGAGCCCTTAGGAAACATTGAGTGTGCTCGGCTGCTGGAACACCGTCTGATCTTCTTCTTTATGTAGCTCTATTTCCGGGCTTAAGAAAGTGTTTCTGGTATGAGGGAATTTACAGCTTCAGACCACAAAGCTTCCAAAGGCACGCTTTGCCTGTGAGACGCTGGAGCCCTCAGAAACAGCATGGAGATGCATCAGGGTCACCACAGCTGATCCAGGACTGTAGACCACTTTCCCTGCATCTGCTTTCAAAGTGTCTGACCAGGCAACGTCTAACTCCACCCAAGATCCTTAAGTGTTCTCTCGTATGCCAAAAACTGGCTTCTTGTTCTATTTCCAGCCCCCTGGGGAGTCTCTATTGGCTGTGAGAAGTTTTGATCTCTTCCAGGTGGAATATTCCATGATAGCAACGATATTCACTTAAGGACATTAAAAACAGGCAACCAACTTTGAAAGTTTAAAGCAAAGAAAATCACGTTTGCAACAGCGGTGGGTGAGCACAGTGATACATGAACCACAGCCCAGGGTGCCCACTGCCCAGGGGTCCATGGTGGGTACTGGACACCGTGTAGAAGCACATGCTCAAATTCTGTATTTCACTCTCTACAGGCCAAGGAAGCAAGAGAGAACACACTTAAAAATGCTGGTGTTGTGGGCTGAACCGCGTTCCCCCAAAAGACATATTCAGGTCTTAATCCCTGTGGCTGTGGCTGTATTGGAAAAGGTCTCTGCAGATGTGATCAGTTGGTATGAGGTCATACTGGATTGCACTTCTCGGGTAATGTCAGTGGTAAAGAACCCGCCCACCAGTGTAGGAGACGCAAGAGATTCGGGTTAGAACCCTGGTTGGGAAGATCCCCTGGGGGAGGAAATGGCAATCCATCCGGGTTCTTGCCTGAGAAATCCTATGACAGTGGAGCCTGGTGGGCTTCAGTCCATGGTGTTGCAGAGTCAGACACTACTGATGGATTGAGCAGACACACAGGCTGACAGGAGGAGCAGAAGACCCAGTGAAGGAACAAAATGTGCAGTGAAACTCTCTTCACTGACTTCCCTTGCTTGCTGCACCATGGTCTCCAACTCCCCGCTGTAGATAATCACTTTAACCAACGACCACGGCACGCCCAAAGCTCAGGCTGGTAGGCCGCTCTCTAGAGCACTGTGTGAACAGTGATAGCGTGAGGTCAACGTCACCGCTCACTCTGCTCAGGAGCCTCAACGCACAGAAGGACCTGGCATCACACACCTGTGGAATGGCTGATCGCCAGCGTGCCTGAAATGAAATCCGAGGTATTTAAAGCAATTAAGTTAGGACTTCCCTGGTGGTCCAGTGGTTATGGCTCTGAGCTTCCAAGGCAGGGGAAATAGGTTTGATCCCTGATCAGGGAACTAAGATCTCACATACTTGTGTGGCCAAAAGTGAAAACTATGTACGTCATTTTGTGAGTATTTGCACTGCCCACTGTTTACTGACCTCTTCCCCTTAACCAAGCAGTTACTGTGAATAATTTAGCAGAGCTGGACCTGGGGCTCGGGGGCCTGGGGCAGTTACGACAGCGATGGTGACTGAGCCATGGCTGGGTGAGCACCCCCAGGGCTGGGAATGCAGTGAGGAGAGGGGATGGGAGAGAGGAAGTGACAGCCCGTGAGACTGCAGCGAGAGAGACTGAGGGAGCGTGTGAGTTCGCCGAGGCTGCTGTAACAAGCAGCCCGTGTGCCCTGCGCCTTGGCTGTGGCTTCCACAACAGAAATCAGTCATCTCATGCCTGTGGAGACCAAGGCTCCCCCTGAGGGCAGGATCTGTCCCAGCTTCTGAGAGCTCCTCAGGACAGGAGCCCTCACAAGGCCGCGTGTGCACGTGTCCCCAAGGGTCCCCCTTTAATAAGGACACCAGTCATTAGATGAGGGGCCCACCTTCCCCCAGCACAATCTCCTCCTAACTCATTACATCTGCCACGGCTCTATTTCCAAATAAGGTCGAATTCTGAGGTACAGAGGGTTGGGGCTCAGCATAAGCATTTTGGGGGGACATCATCCAGCCCAAGAGAATGATAGGAGGAAGGCCAGCTGAGTGCGGTGTCACAGAAGTCCCCTCTGGGGCCCTCTCATCCTTGCTCTTCCAGGACAGCACTGGCATCCAAATCCTGGGCGTGGTTTGGGCCTCCCACCAGCCCTAATGATGGTTTCCCTCTCAGACGGCCGGGTACCACTGGTGGAGACCAAGGTCTGGTCTCTCCCAGGCTCCCAGGCCCTCTCATGAAGCAGTGTTGAGACAGAATTACCAAGAGAAGACCCTCTCCAACCCCTTACACTGTTTTTTTTTCTGTGACTCACTTTATTTCCTGTAAATCAAACTGGTTAGAAAGAAGCAACAAGCATTCTCAGGCTGAGTGCTTTTCAGCAAGGTATTAATACATCTGCTCAGGAGAACCATGGTTGCTTACATTTGAAAATCATTTTCTCAAAAGCGTCAGGCAGAGTCACAGAAAAAGCCAGCATACCTACTGTTCTTCTTAAAGAGGTACGGATAGGGACTTCCCTGACAGTCCAGTGGTTAAGACTCTTGGGCTTCCAATGCAGGGGGCACAGGTTCGATCCCTGGTCAGGGAATTAAGAGCCCACATGCTTCAAGGCATGGCCAGAAAACAAAACAAAACCCTTAATTAAGGAAACAAACAAACAAGAAATATGGATAATAAGACTGTAATAAACCCTGCATGCAGTGCTGAGCCAGTGCCAGCCCCAGCTGGTCCCTGGTGGCTATGGTCCGGCTTCTCCTTCCTCCGGTGGCTCAGAGAACCAGGGAAGAAGCAGAGGAAAATCAATGGATCAGTTTGAGAACAGCTCTGGGAGACACTTTGGTGGCAGAAGAGGAAGTCTCAGTGAGGTCTGGAGGTTACTAAAGGCTTCCTCAGGGCTTCCCTGGTGGTGCAGTGGTAAAGAATCCGCCTGCAATGCAGGAGACCTAGGTTCGATCCCTGGGTCAGGAAGATCCCCTGGAGAGGGCATGGCAACCCACTCCAGTATTCTTGCCTGGAGAATCCCATGGACAGAAGAGCCTGGAGGGCTACAGTCCATTGGATTGCAAAGAGTCAGACACGACTGAGTGACTAACCCTTGCTTCCCCTTCCTTCAAGTCTATCCACTCAATGTCCTTTAGGTCTGAGGTTTTGCTGACAATTGGTTATAAACACAGATGATGACACTGATAAAGATGCTTCTCTTCCAGCCTACTGCTGCCGGGGATGGAGGGGTCTAGTCTTTTAATAAAAAACAAAAGTTTTGGGAGGAGAAAAGCATGCTGGGGAAGCAGCAGACATTTCACGGAGTCTCGCAGAAGATGCCATGCATCTATCGAATCAGAAGGCTTTGTTTCAGGGAGAAAAGGCGATGATGACATATTTCTGCTTTCTAGAAGGCCCGTTCAGAGCTGGTGACTAGCTGTTTTGTTTTTTGAAATGTGCTACTTCCTCCAACACATCTCTCAAACTAAACGAAGCTGACAGATCGGAACTGATGAGATGACAAACAAGGTTTTAATTTAGTTATTACCCATTCGCCTAGTTTCCTCCACAATTTTCAGTATAAAATGAGAAGTGACAACTTGACTTCACTTACTGCACTTTTTTTTTTTTTAACATCTTACTTTACAAAGCAGATGAAAGGTGTTGGAATCTTTTATATTTTTGTTTTTCCTACTGAGTTCGCACTTTAGAGAGACTACCCTCTGGCACACATCTCTGTCCACTATCTCAAATCTTTTTAAGTCTCTTGAAAAGTTCTGTCAACGGATGAGACAGACCAGTCCACGCACTGCAAAAAGTATTTCTTTGCCTGTGCAGAAGGCAATGATTCCCACGGCAGACCCAGGAAGGGAGCACTTCCAGTGTGTGTGACAGCCATCGACTCTCCTCAAGGCAGACATTCGAAAACCAGATGACTTCAAAAGGACCTGAAATAATGTTTGGGGGAGGGTGATGCCCACTTGAAGCCATAGCTCTTGTCTCCCATGGCCCTCAAACATTTTGAGTCCTGAGGCTGGAAGCACCCAGAGGAGAGGTCCTGTCCTAACAGGACCATGAGGGTCACTGGACAGGAACGTGTCTTTGGCCGGTGGCTGGTCATCAGTCTTCATGCTCACCTTCCAATGACCCAGTTCTACCTGGCCAGCAATCAGCTCCCTGTTGGCACCCGCTGGCCTCACAATGTTTGTCATTTTCAAGGCTGTGGAGGGCCGAGCTCTGTCTTCACTTCCAGTTAACGTCCTTATGCAGATGACAGTGGACACTGACTGGCTCTTCTCTACTAACCAAGCGGCAGCTCCCAGCCCCCACTGACCATCCTCAGAATGTTCAAGGGTCCCCTCCAGACGCCAGGACACAAGGCCCTGGACTCCTTTCTACCACGACAAATAGTTTGCTCACACATGTGTGAACAGTTTTTTTTTAAAGACTTCATGTCATTGCTGGAGAAGGACATGCCAACCCACTCCAGAATTCTTGCCGGGAAAGTCCCAAGGACAGAGGAGCCTGGTGGGCTACAGTTCATGGGGTTGCAGTGCTGGGCACAGCTGAGCACGCATGCGTTGTGCAGCACGTGGGATCTTAGTTCCCCAGCCAGGGATCGAATCCTCGTCTTTTGCATTGGAAGCATGGAGTCTTAATCCCTGGACCCTCGGGGAAGTCCCCCTTTGAGTTCTTTAATGACCATCTCCAGGCTTCTCAGCAAAGCCTCCTTCCTCCCAACATGGCAGGAACTTGAGTCGAGGGGCTTCAACACTGAGCTGCAAGAAGCAGTAGGTGTGGTGTTGTGTGTGTGCCCTGCACGCCTGAGGTGGGGGATCAGAGACCCCCCCACCCGGGCCATCTCCCAGTCCCTCCCTCCTTAGAGCACACCCAGGCCCCCTGGTACCCAGCACTGCTGCCCTGAGCTCAGCCCTGCCCCTGGTCGCCTTCAGCAGGACGTGCTCTGCCTGCTGCCCGGCTACGGTGGGACCTCTCTTCGCCCTTCTCAAAAGGCTGGGTCTTCTCCTCCCACTCATCAGCTCTTGACCCCAATTTCCTTCTGTCACCTCCGAAATTCTAGGCTCTTCCTGGTGTCCTCCTGAGTTCTTCCTTTCATCTATCTAAGAATGGTCCATCCCTGCTAAAGGATGCATCTCCAGCCCTTTCATCTTCGCTGGCACATAAAAAGCAGTTCTCACCTGGACAGGTAGGACTGGCTGTCATCACAGTTTATAGCCAGTGCTGAGGGTTCGATTTTCTGCCCGAAATTCCAGTTCTTAGATCTTCAGATGAGCTAAAAGTCCTTCCTGGTTCTGTCTGAAAATTCCCCAGTGAGACTACCAGCAACTGCATGCTTTCTGGGCTATTTCTGTTGTTCCTGGGTCAAAGGTGTGCCAGGAAAGGCATCTTCCGAACACACTCGACACTGGTGATCCCATTAGTCCAAATCTTTTACCTACATCCCTTCACTGCTTCCCCGGTGGCTCAGACAGTGAAGAATCTGCCTGCAGTGCAGCAGACCCAGGTTCGATCCCTGGGTTGGGAAGATCCCTTGGAGAAGGGAATGGCTACCCACTCCAATATTCTTGCTTAAAGAATTCCATGACAGAGGAGCCTGACGGGCTATAGTCCATGGGGTTGCAAAGAATCAGACACAACTGAGCAACTAATACAACACTCACTGCAAACCATGCCAGGTGATTATCTGACTCTGTATCCTCAACAGCATTGAAAAGTGGGGAATACTATTAATTTGGCCCACTTTTTGGCTTTGCCATTGATTTTATTTAAGAACTCATGGTTTTATATGTTTGTTTATGGTTCAAGAGATTATGAACAAAAACACCAACATAAATTAATGATGAGTAATTTATACTAAAAATGGTACAAGTGAGGTTTGGATTCAGTAAGTAAAAGACGCAATAGAAAAGAAAAATATGGTGGTTAAATGTGTAAGGCACAGTAATTGTGACAGTGAGAGTCAGGGTGAGAGAAAGAAACCCAGAGTGTATTCTATTTCACAGATGACAGTTGGGTTCATTTTAACTAAAAGCTTTGTACTTAAAATAGGAATACATACTGACTACTTAAAAATGATTTGACGGGAGAATTCAATCGTGCCATTCTGAAATTGTTGAATAGCTATAAAATTGTGTTCTCTATTCAACAGAGGTTTAAAAACTTCAAGAAAAGAAGTCTTTACAAACTGTAATTGTTAGTGTTAGTTATTCAGGTTGTACCGTGTATTTTACACTAAATTATAGTGATGCTGGGCCTTAATCATGCCATGAGTCTAAGTTTTTAGCAATTTTCATTTTGTTATAGATTAGAAAAAATTAGTGGGGCCCATATGAGCTTCTGAAAATCAGTAGATTAAATGGGCTTGTGGCAGTAACTCCACTCTGGGACGTGTCTTTAGCTACGATCTAGGTCACATATCAGAGAGGAGGAGCCACCCCCAGGGAACAGAGCTTCAGGGATCCCAAGGGGTCTTAGAGCCCTATTCCCAGCACTACCATGAGGCTTCACCATTCAATCATAATCAACGCTGGCAACAAGGATTCATGTCCACTTGTCACCAGGACAGTTTTAATACCAAGATCATATTGCAAATTCTTTCGATTGGAAGGAGATCAAACCAGTCCATCCTAAAGGAAACCAACCCTGAATATTCATTGGAAGGACAGATGCTGAAATTGAAGTTCCAATACTCTGGCCACCTGATGCAAAGAGCCAACTCATTAGAAAAGGGCCTGATGCTAGGAAAGATTGAAGGCAGGAGTAGAAGGGGATCACAGAGGATAAGATAGTTGGATGGCATCACTGACTCAACGGACATGAGTTTGAGGAACCTCCGGGAAACGTTAAAGGACAGGGAAACCCAGAGTGCTATAGTCGATGGGGTCGCAAAGAGTTGGGCACGACCGAGCGACTGAACAACAACATATACATGTTAACCATAATTTTCATTTAATAGAGTTTTCCCAAAGAACAACTCTTTGATGGAGAAACACATGCTCCCAGACAGCTGGCCCAGGAGTCTGAACTGGCGCCCGGGACGAATCTGCTGGCAAAATCAGGATCCTCCTCTCTTAATGAACATCATCATAGAGAGAGAGCCAAACCCGACTTTAGGCCCAAGATCTAGCAGGATGTTTACTGACCAGAGCACAGAACCCTGGTGAAAATAGAAAACAAAACCCAACAAAGCAGAAAAAGAAATGCCGACAAACCCTCGCAAAAAAAACTCACCTGTTTTTCTGTTCAAAGTTTCCTAATAAAAATATATTTCAGTACTATTGAAAATTCAGTTTTAGTCTAAAAAAACCAAGACTTGGGTCACCATTAGAGAGCAGCATTTTCTACAGACTTCTTTGCATGATTCTGGCGGGAGAGGGGTGGAAAGAATGGTCTGTTTGGGAAGGTTACATGACATCATGTTCATTTTTACAGTGGGCTTCACTCCGTGAGGTTTGGCCATGCAAAGGATCCCCCTTTTCTTCCCTACGGGACCAGCCCCCTCCCAAAGCTTCAGTTAGTACGGTACCTGCCATTCCTGGTATCATGCTGCCGCATATTCTTGATAAAATGAATCTTCTTAAAGTTCTTTGGTCTGGGGGAACCTGAGAGAGTTCGACATCTGAAAAACAAAGCCATTTCAAAAACAGTCAGTTGGTCTCGGATAGCTGAGACATCTCCACACAAAGACAGGAAGGAAAGACCAGACAAGTGGTTTGAGTCACCCCAAGGATAACGAGGACCTTGCGGCTGGAAGCGAGGAAGCTTAAAAAAACAAAAAAACAAAAAAAACCACCCAACAGACAGACAACTTCCTTGATAATACTGATAAGAATTTATATGGCTCTGAAGAGCCAGCTAATGAAAACTATTGTCCTCAACTGCAATAACATAACCTACGTGGATTCCAAAGACATTATTCATTCCTGTCATCTTAAAAAGAATCTTCCCGTATCAACACGGGTATCGGGAACGGAAAACTGCAAATTCAACGAATTCAGAGGCAGGAAAAAACACTGGCAAATTCAGTTTAAAAACAACCCTGAAGCATTTTTCTTCTATAGCAGGATTCTGGCTTGAATCACCTGGACGACTGCCTCAACACTCAGCATGGCTATGCTTGGAAGTCACAGCTTTACTTTGAATGAGAATCAGAGACCTGCCTAGTGGCTGTTTGTTTTTGGTTTTTTAGATAAATTTTAAATAAATATTTGTTGAACAAATTGACTTGGATTCTAATTAATTTTCCCTAGAATATATGACATGTGCGTGCACTGCAGGAATAACAGAACAGAGAGGTTTTATTTGTGTATATTTTTTCAAAGTTACCTGGCAAAATTCTAAGACACATAACTGCAACAACAGCTAGGATAAAAAGCAAAATCCCAACAAATGAGAATCTGAAGTTTGGACTTGTCTTGAGAAAGGGAGCAATGTCCTCTCTAGTTGGATTTTTGCTGCCAAAATTTTTTGTTTACTTAAACCTTTCTGACCATGGATCCCGAAGGCTGGTTTCTGGGATCACATCAGATGTGGGTCCCAAGAAGTGGTGCCCAGGTTCCCAAAGCCACAGTGAATGTCTGAGCTGGGCTGTAACCTGAGTTCAGTCAGTTCTGAACCTGGAGGCTTCAGGTAAGGGAGTAGCAAGGTGACCCAAAGAGAAGGTAAAGCTGAAGGCTGCCCCTTTGAGGGGCAGAGGGTTAAGGAATGTTCAGAGTCACACACCTGCCCCTCAGCTCTGATCTTTACTCTCCCCCAGGGGCCTGAAGGGGGCTTCTCAAGTGGCACTAATGGTAAAGAACACTCCTGTCAATACAGGAGACATTAAGAGACGTGGGTTCGATCCCTGGGTTGGGAAGATCCCCTGGAGAAGGGAATGGCTACCCACTCCAGTATTCTTGCCTGGAGAATTCCAGGGACAGAGGAGCCTGGCGGGTCGCAAAGAGTCGGACACGACAGAAGTGACATAGCACGCACGCAGGCAGGGGCCTGAAGGGAAATTAGGGGACGGCCCCGGTCTAGACCTCAGGGTGTACATTCTCCTGAAACCCCCTTATCCGCCCTCCAGTAAGGGCCAATCTTCCTAGAAGACCCTTCTTAGGGAGCACTGAAAATTATTTATTTTTTCCCCATAAGAACAGCACCTTAAAATAGAATTTATCTTGGAAAAAATACAGTGAAGTGAATGAGTGGTCAAAGCAATGACATGGTAGCAGGTATCTGGTGACTTTCATTAGGAAAGGGGGTTTCCTGGGCATTGGGTCTAGAGGCAGGAAGACCCCTGCCAGTCATGTCCACGTCACCGGAGTGAAGTGTCCACAGCTCATGGCCACACCTCGAGTGGCCCTGCCAGCATCCACTCCAACTCACTACCAATCCTAGTGACCTATCAGTAGTAATATTCCCTGGAGCTCTTGTGAGAATTACATGTGAAGATTTCTGTCAGAGCTTCATACACTGTCAAGTGACATGTTCAAATACAGAAGTTCATGTCCAAACATATGTGTGTGTATGTTAGTCATTCAGTTGTGTCTGACTCTTTGGAACCCCCATGAACTGTAGCCCACCAGGCTCCTCTGTCCATGGAAATCTCCAGGCAAAATACTGGAGTTGGTAGCCATTTCCTTCTCTAGAGGATCTTCCCAACCCAGGGCTTGAACACAGGTCTTTGGCATTGAAGGTGAACTCCTTACAGTCTGAGCAATCAGGGAAACCCACACTGTGGGACCCCGTGGACTACGGCCTGTCAGGCTCCTCTGTCCACAGAATTCTCTAGCCAAGACTACTAGAGTGGGTAACCATTCCCTTCTCCAGGGGATCTTCTTGACCCAGGGATTGAACCCAGGTCTCCTGCATTGTAGGTGGATTCTTTACTGTCTGAGCTACCAGGGAAGGCCCATATGTACACACATGTAAATATTCATATACACATTTCAAGTGTTGTGATTATTATTAAAACTTTTAACTACAAAGGGTGCATATTTTGTTACTATTTGCCTCCTATACTCTTAAAACTGCAGCCCTGGGACTGCCCTGGTGGTCCAGTGATTAAGGCTCTGAGCCTCCAATCCATGAGGTGTGGGGTATCTGATCCCCGGTTGGGGAACTAAGATCCCACCTGCTGAGCGATGTGGCCAAGAAAGTATTAAAAAAAAAAAAAAAAAGAAAGAAAACCTGCAGCCTTGGTTAAGAGTCCTGATGTCTTGGTTTCAAATAGATTCTTGTAAAGACAGGCAGTGCCCTGCCTGAGGGCATTCTATAGATGCTTCCTGTGGACCTCAGGAAGGGTTTGAATCAGGGAAGACACTCACCGGTCCCCCTTCCTACTCTGAGCTTCCAAACCCAGATCCAGCCTTCCTGGGGTCCAAGGAGCTACAGCCTCACTCTGCCTTCTTGAGGCCGCACTCAGAAGCAGACCCAACACCTTGAAGGGTCTCAGGTCTACCCCCAGAATGACTGTTAAGAGTCTGCAGGCCACTTAAGGTCCCCCACTGTCTCTCTAACACATGGCAGAAAGTTCTAGAAATATGTAGTCACTGGAGAGAGGAGGATCCTTGAAGGCATAAACGCGTGCTCCCACTGGTTTCTGGACAGGAGTTCAGGAGCATCCTTACATGGTTACCCCGTGCCCCCCCCCGGCCCCAACTGCCCCCAACCAGATGCAGAGTTTCCAGGCCCCCAGGTCTAGATGAGGGCGGTAGGCTAAGAGCTGGACTGTGACGATGCCTTCCGATGGCTCCGAGCTGCTCCCAGTCTCCATGCTTGCAGAAAGAGGTGCTGTTACCCTCGGATTTAGACACAAAATCTTTCAGCCTTCAGCTGGAGCTGGAAGTTGGCAAAAGGGCACAGGTGTGTGTCGGCACTGGTAATCACTGAATGGTACAGCAGGCGGCACCCCTCAACCCAGACAGGCTGGACCGGGCCGGGGGTGATGGCTGCCACACCTGTGGGAGCCGAACAGAGGTTTTTCTGGACACCTAACAGACAGCCTGGGTTCTTATTTCTGGGAGACCAGGTGACCACCAGACAATGTGGAAAACCCCAATCTAAAGGCTCTCACGGTTAAGGCTCAAGTCTTGGAGTTCAAGGTGGATACAAGCAACTAACTTGTGATGTTCAAGAGAAAAGCAGAACTTTTAAAAAGGTAACTGATTGCCAAGTCGCTTCAGTCGTGTCCAACTCTTTGTGACCCTGTGGACTGTAGCTCGCCAAGCTCCTCTGTCCATGGGATTCTCCAGGCAAGAATATTGGAGTAGGGTGCCATTTCCTACACCAGGGGAGCTTCCCAACCCAGGGATCGAAACTGCGTCCCTGTATTGGCAGGTGGGTTCTTTACCATTAGCTCCACCTGGGAAAGGCCCCAAAAGATAACTGAAGAGGTGCTTTATTTCTATATTAGCATACAATTCTAACTGCAAAGGGCTTCCCCGGTGACTCAGCGGTAAAGAATCTGCCTGCCAATGCAGCTTAGATCCCTGGGTCAGGAAAATCCCTCTGGAGAAGAAAATGGCAACCAGCTCCAGTATTCTTGCCTGGGAAATTCCGTGGACACTGTCGAAGGAGCCTAGCTCACTGCAGTCCATGGGATCACAAAAGAGCTGGACACTTGAGTGACTACACAACAACAACAATGCTACTGATCTAGCCCTTGGATCAGCAAGCTATTTGTTGTCTTGTGTGTGTGTGTGTTTTTAAAGCATTCATCTATCACCACCCCCGACCTAAGAAACACTTTAAGAGAACTGTGGCGTTGGCAACAATTGCCAAGGAAACCGGAAGACAGAGCACTCAGGTTAAAGCAGGTTAAGCACGGAAGAAACTAATTTCAAAACCACCTGCATTAATGTGTAAATACCCATTTAAAACCATACATTTTAAGTGACGCAAAATTAAATTAGGATGGAATTAAATTAAAAACTAATTTAATGAAAGATTAGCTCTTTCTTGTTAGCACTGATTACAGGATACACCTAATTATGCAAAAGGTTTTTAATAGATGCCTTGGAGCAGTTTGTTCTGAGTGCTGACTTTAAAAGCAAGTTGGGCTAATAGCCTTCCACCCCCGCAGTTCCCAAAACACTTTGGCGTCATTACTGGTATTTTCATTTCACAGAATGGAAAGGCTGGTAAGGACCTCAGAGATCAGTCAATTTATCCCTTCCATTTTACAGGTGGGAAAACGGAGGCCTCCACATAAGTAAATGAATTTCCAAAGCCATGCAGGCAGTTAGTATAAGAATGGGGCCAAAAATTCAAATCCCCTGACTCCCAAACTACTGCCCCTTTTGCGATTTTTATTTCTTAGGAACAAGTTTCTAAGTACATATCAGAATTTTTTTGTCGAAGTATAGTTGATTTACAACTTTGTGTTAGTTTCTGGTATATGGCAAAGTGATTCACATATATATCTGTGTGTGTGTATTTATTCTTTTCCATTATGGCTTATTACAGAATACTGACTACAGTTCCCTGTGCTCTACACAATAGGATCTTGTTGACTTTGTACATAGTTGTTTGTATCTGCTAATCCCAAACTCCTAATTTATCCCTCCCATACCCACTTTGGGGCTTCCTTGCTGGCTCGGTGGTAAAGAATCTGCCTGCCAATGGGTTCAATCCTTGGGTCAGGAAGATCCCCTGGAGCTCGAAATGGCAACCCACTCCAGCATTCTTGCCTGGGAAATCCCATGGACAGAGGAGCCTGGCAGACTACAGTCAAAAGAGTTGGACATGACTTGGCATGTCCAACAACAAGACAACCTCCTTCAATAACCATGAGTTTGATTTCTCTGTCTGTTTCAATGGTAAACATCAGAAATTTTTTAATTAAGGAAAGTCCACTAGGGAAAATCTAGACTTCTTAAACTGCCCAACTCCCTTGATTTTTACTTATTTTTTAAACTTTTTATTTACACAAGATTTGTAGGAAATTAAGTATAGCACTCTGTAAGTAGAGGCTGGATGAATTTACAGTTAAGGCAAATCAGCCATTCTGTTTTTACCCTGAGCGTTTGTGCCATCATAGGCCTGAGAGCCAGAGGACAGAGGACCAGCCTGGGCGATGCTGAGAGAGGGTACCTGACCAGGAACAGCGTCCAGCTCCTCCTCTGCCCCCTCTTTACCAGAGGAATCCCTGAGGAGGTGACATTTAGAGCCTGAGATTTTTTTTTAACCTGGTTGCCTTGGTCACAGCTACCACATTGCTCGAATGGCCATGCTTCCTGAAGCCTCTCCAAACTCCAGGGCCTTTGCAGTTCTGTTCGCTGATTGGCATCAATTGTGCTCAAATGCCGAAGCCACTCGGTGCCACTTGAGGATGTTTCTCCTCCGCATTCGTTGATTGACTTAGGCCACTTAATAGAGACGGACAGAAGAACACTTGCCCCTGGGCCACGTGGATCACAGCCACATGCCATCAGCCTAACGTGGTCCCAGAAGTTATGAACATTTTCTTTTTTTCAATATTTATTTTATTGACTATTTGTTTGGCAGTGCCAGGTCTTGGTTGTGTAATCAAACCTGGGCCCCCCTACATCGGGAGCATGGAGTCTTAGCCAAAGAACCATGAGGGAAGTCCCTTGGACGTTTTCAAAAAGCCCTCAAAAGTGGAAATCTGACTGTCTGGCCCTGACTTTCTCTTTAGAATGATATCGGTGACGAGATTCACAGTCACGAATGCTTCGGAGCAGATCCTAGGCCTGTCTATGCTCCAAGCTTTATGCAGGTGGTCGTGGACATGACCTGTGGCCTGAGAATGAGGCTCTGTGCAGGCAAGGGGACGGCTCCAGGGGGAGACTCTCCCTCCATCTCAGCACCCTCCAGGCTCAAAGGGACGAGCCAGGGACTTTCGAGTCCTGGCTAGAGGTCAAAGCAGGACGGGTGAAAATGTGGGTTCCGAGGAGCTGTGTGAGGGTGTGAGAGCACACGCCCCCTCACAGCCTGCCAGCATCCCCGGTAAATCCACAGCATCCCATCCTACTCGCCCCCCGCCCTGGCCCCCTGGGCTGACCCCGTCTTCCCTCAGCCACTCCTCCACCGGCCAGCCCAGCTGGGGCTGCAGTGAGGACTGAGGGGGACGTGGTGTGGGTCCCCTGCCCTCCAGGAGGGCCAGGGGGACCCAGCACAGATGAGAGGAAGGAGAGCTGCCAGTCAGAAGCCAGGCACAGCTCCGCAACTGCTGTCACCCCCCCCCCCCGCCCCCACTCCCCGCCAAAAAAAAGATGCCTTGAAAGCACTTTTCTAATCTGGAGGGAGACACAGAAGGCTTTCAGCCCGGAGGGAGCACTCACAGCTGCCTTAACCTTGTCCCCACCACCTGACCGTGGAGGAGCGCAGCGGCCCCTGTTAACCGAGTCGGAGACTGCAATGCCTGTGTCCCCTCTAGGAAAGCCAGAACAGGGATGCATTCTTCTCCATCAAGCAACCATTTTCAAAAAGAAAGGGCCACAGCACCCGAATTCACATGCAGACTGGGCTATTCTGGTACATGGTTGGGATTTCACAGTGCTCTCCTTCTAATATTCCAAAGGGTTGGGGTTTCCAAACTGAGTCTGGGGGTCAGATTGTCATTTTCAGAATTTAATTCTGTAAATCAAGAACTGGAAAAGAAGAGCAAACTTTGGCCTCCTTCTTGTATTGCAGGCCATCCACATACACATAAACGCAACCAGAAAACTGACCTCCGTAGAGGGGCGTTCTCCTCAATGTCTTCCAGGGTCTCCAAGGATGATCGCTGGGAGATGAGGCGACGTCTGCAGAGAAAGGGAAAAAAATCTAGGTGTTAAAATTGCATCATGAAATGAATCAGGAATTTCCATAAAGCTAAAACTGTTCTAAAAAATAGTCTATTAAAAAAAAAATCAGACAAAAGGTGTCTTTAAGAGGCTGTCATGTTCCCGGACTATGCCCTGAATGCCAAGCCCATCTTGCCTTGCTGAATCCTGACGTTCTCCCTGGGAAGAAACAAGGCGTGATGGAGACATTTTATGCTGCCAAATAACAAAACCAGACAAGGTGCCTCTTACTGCATGTAAGTTTGGTACTGTGTGTGTGCTGTGTTCAGTCGCTAAGTCGTGTCCCACTCTTTTGAGACCCCATGGACTGTAGCCCGCCAGGCTTTTCTGTCCATGGGATTCTCCAGGCAAGAATACTGGAGTGGGTTGCCATTTCCTCCTCCAGCGGATCTTCCTGACTCAGGGATTGAACTCACATCTCCTGCATTGGCAGGTGGATTCTTTACCACTGAGCCACCTGGGAAGCCCATTGGTACTGCGTGCACATTTTCTAAAGCATTAGATATGTTTTTACTATTAAAATACTGTTAAATATTGAAATATCAGTGATCTGAACCAGCTTTACCTGATAAATATTAAATTTTAAAACCATACTAAATAAAATATCAAAATCATTAGGAGGCAATAAATAAAACTTATGGTCTCAGGGACTTCCCTGGTGGTCAAGTAGATAAGATTCCATGCTGCCAATGCAGGGGACTCAGGTTCCATCCCTGTTTGGGAAGCTAAGGTCCCACATGCCTTGTGGCACAGCCAAAAGATGAAAAACAAAAGCAAACAAAACTTATGGTCTCTGGATGGCCATGATTTCAAAAGCAACTAGAAACACAGATGACATCATTCCCCTGGGAGAATTTCTCAGCGACCATTAAGAATATATATCAGGACATAACTAGGCAAAACACAAATGCTTTCTAGATACTAAAGAACTGAAAACCAGCTGCCCAAACCTCCTTAATCTTCTTTTGACCAACTGAAATAAGAATGGGTCCTAGATAACTCAGAATATCTGACACAGGGACCAGGTTGGGTGACGGTTGGCAATTTCACAGTAAATCCACTTGAACAAAGACCATCACTTCATAGTACAACAGGTGATTTGGCTGATGGTGGGGGATGGTGGAGATCAGAAAAAAATCTGATTCAGTCTTTACCTTGGAAAGGACTAAAATTAGAAGGATAAGTCTATTTTATATCACCTGACAACATTTAGGTTAAGAACATGCAATTATAACAAAGGTCTAATTTCTCATAAAGAAAAAAATGAAATGCTTTTTGCTTTGTTCTGTGTGTATTGTTCCTGACCAACCACGTGGCTACCTTTTTGTTTCACGTTTTATTTTTAATAAGACAATCAGAAAGGTCATTTTTGCAAACCGTTTGAGGGCTTCATCGATTTTCTCAGAGCCTGTCTTCATCTTTTAAAAAAATATTTACTTATTTATTTGGCTATGTCGGGTCTTAGTTGCAGCATATGGGATCTCTGATCTTTAAGGCGGCATTCAGGATCTAGTTCCCTGACCAGGGATTGAACCTGGGCCCCCTGCATTGGGAGTGTGGAGTCTTAGCCACTGGATCACCAGACAAGTCCCATCTTCATATTTTGACATCAAGTCCTTTCTAAAACAGTCAGCACGTTCTCCCTGCTTTTCTCTCCAGTGACCCTTGTCCGTCCACATGTGAGAACCAGAAGCACTCCGACATCACCTTCAGTGTCTTCATGACATGATGACCTTTTGTAAGATATGCAGTTTTACTCTGCAGTTAACTTACACTGAATTTCCATTTCTCTAACGTTGCCAGATTTCCAACAGTCAGCCAGACTGGAGGCAATGGCCTTGGGGAGATGCTGGTCTTAACTGAGGGGTTGGAGAACTGATTTCATAGGTGGGGATTTGAAAGGAAGCCAATTCTTGAGCAAGCAGAACCTCTCTATGCAGCCCCATGGGTCTGCAGACTCGGCTCACCAGGACTCCTGTGACCCTCTGGTTGAAGGAAGGGTCCACTTCATCCACTGAGATGCAGTTCCTCCGGGTGCCAGGTCTGGCTGGAATGTAGTCACAGGCTGGGATGGGGGCCTAGTTAGTCGCACTCCCAGCCACCAGAGCTCTCAGAGATAGGCGTCGCCAAGCTCCCCACCCAAGGGATGGTGTGATGCTACAAGGAGCATGTGTGCTGGGGCAGACAGACTCAGATATCAATCCTGGAGTCTGGAAGCTTTGGGACCTTAGAAAACCTCTTAATCCTTGAGCCTCAGTCTCCTCATCTATGAAATGGGGAGATGAGAGAAAGTAAGAAAGAGAGAGACATAAAGTCCTTGGTTCAGGACAGTTCGTGACCAGGAACTCCTGGGTTCTCATTATCACTCCAGTTCCTGCCCCTGGGGCTGCACCCTGACCCACCACCCTCCCCGCTCAGCTGGCTGGGGCCAGCTCGGCTCTCTCAGCTCCTCCAACCCCAGCCAGTGGTGAGGTAGCTCCAAACACCCTGTGCCTGAGTCAACCGGGGACACCTGCTCCCTCCACTCCTACCCCTCCTTCTACGCAGAACTAACTTGGTGTCACGTGTGCTGATACACCGGCCACCCATAAAATTAGTGTCCCCACACTTCTGTGTGCTGCTTCTCACTTAATACCAACATTTCCTCCATGGCTGTGATTAAAATGGTAATTTACTCTGTCTACTTCTGGATAATGTTCTGAGTTTTTAAATCAAAAGTGAAATACTATTTTAGGTATGCACCTCTAGATTGTCATTAGAAAACCTATTCACAGGCAGAAATAAGTGTATGGATTTCGGATCCTCAAAATCCCAACAAATTCCATCAAACTCCAAGCCTTCCTTTCTAGAATAGCATCATCAGGTGACAGGTGAACAGATATTTGATGTTTGGCTCAACCTGCAACCGGGGTGACTGCCATGACTGTACAGCTTCAAGCTCTCCCTTCCTTCAATCATCCTGACAGAGGTCAACCAGGAAGCCCTGAGGTCAGCCCTGGGCAGCAAAGATACAACTGAGATTGCAGCAAAGGCCAGGCAAGTGCTTTCTGCCCACCCTCCCGACCACACCAACAGCGAGCCTGGCCGGTTGGGACTGTAAAGCTGACCCCGGCTTGACTCCTGTCCTCAAGGAGCTCATATTCAAGGGGGAATCTGTGGGACCCCCAGCAGGGAATTCCATTAACAATCCCTCAAGCCCCTCTGGCATTTGGGGCTGCCCCTCCTCCCACCTCAAAAATGGTGAGACCAGTATTCCAGATGCAAAAGCCAAGGGAACCCACAGGGGACACATGAAGCCCCCCGGGGCACCCTGGGGCGCAGAGGCTCCTGTCCAGCATTCAGACCTGGGTTTCACCCTAGAAAACTAGGTCCATTCCCACAAGCACACAATCTGACAATTTCCTAATCTAAAAGCCACAGCCAGCATGCTCTTTGAAAAATAATCAAATTAGGATACATCTTTCTACGTATTTATAAGGATTTGTTTTCTAAAAGCTATTAAATCAGATATTCTCTTCATGAGTTGAACAGCTATAAATTCTCCCTTTCTCTCTCTCACACACACAGAGGCACTTTTAAGGTCTGGATTCCTTAATGGGAAAAAAATCCAAAACTCAAATGCCCAACTGTTCCTTTAAATTCAGCAAACGTGCCTCCCGTCTTCATGAACAGAACCAAGCTATACACTCTTTGAGATGCATATATAGAGCTTGGAAGGAACTACCACGGATCCTTATAAAGAAACCATCATATGCATGTATACACTGCTATATTTAAAATGGATAACCAACAAGGATCCGCGAAAGAGCATAGGGAACTCGCCTCAGTGTTACGTGGCCGCCTGGATGGGAGCGGGGTTTGGGGGAGAACGGATACGTGTATATGTATGGCTGAGACCCATACATACGTATACATGATGACCGGTGGATATGCTGTCCACCGGCATATCACAGTGTTAATCAGCTATACGCCAATATAAAATAAAAAGTGAAAAAAAAAAGAAAAGAAACTGTCATATGGCACCAGGAAAACGAAGACGTGATCCCTGCCCTTCCTGCCACAAAGGGTCTGCCCTGTGGTGGTCGCTCATCTCTGCCCCCTACCACCCGCTACATCCTTCCAGGCTGTGTAAGAACCTCTTCCCTTGCCTTCTATCCTCAGCCCCAAATAGAAGGGAAGGCTAAGAATAGGTGCCAGCCTTCACTAGGCACTTTTCACACTGCAGTCTGCCTCATAAACCAAGTCCATGACTGTGCAGACTCCTAACCATTGGGCACAGTTAACAAGCAGAGGTCTTTGCATATTTTAATGACTGATGAGGAATACTTAGCTTTGGACCAAAACAGCATGCCCCCTTATTAACCAAGCAGACATTCAATAACAGCTCAAGCACTCTGCGCTGACATCACTACACGGATGGCTGAGTCCTCAGAATTCAGGGTCCCCTGTGTTGTCTGACAACTATTATCTGGGTCCCTCCACACTGACCACCAACACCTTTGAGGCCGATGTGGTTCCCATTCAACACTCATAGGTGAGTCAGCCTCCCTAAAGCCCCCAGGCTCACTTTAGAATATTATCCTTTGAAGGCTGGACTCTGCTGGGGCAAGGAAATGCAATCCATGATGCATTTGTCTATCTAGACATACCTAGTCCTGGGAGTCCTGGCAGTGGCGCCTCAACAAAGTGGACGCTGGACTCACTGATGTCCCTGCTGACCAGTGAGGCCAGGGCAGGGTCATCCTGGGTCCCGCTGGCCCAGAGTAATTCCTTTATGGGGTGACCCAGGGCAGCGGCTCGGCCCCAAATCCAGTGTCAGGGAGTGGGCTCCACCCGGGACAGCAATGGCCATTGATTTAGGACCAACAGGGGATAAGGAAGGTGATCCCTGGTCCAATAAGTAAGTCGGGTTGGATCAATGCTCTCCATCCTGGCTGCACCCAGGGAACACTCACAATCTCTGGGAGAAAAACTCCAGCTTTGAGAGTAAGAAGGGACCCTGACCGCCTGAGCCAACACATCGCTATCTTGTGTGGCTCTGGTTCTCCCCAGGTAAGGAATCCCCTTCCCAGCTGTAAGGCGGGCCGCTGGACGGCACAACAATGAGGAGCATGAGGGCCCCACAGATTGCTCGGCTACACAGGGGCTGTGCCAGCTGAGGTCGTAATTACTTCAAACCCATCTAGACAGTTAGCATGATCAAAAAACCCCAACCAAAACCTCCAAACACAAAGAACTTTTCCCTGCATTCACCAGGCACCCACACACTTGTAATTTACTTGCTTTGTTACTTGTGTCCTTCTCACACTGACCACCTCCTTCCCGTTGGAAAAAAAGCGACCACTCCAGGGGACTTCCCCAGTGGTCCAGCAGTCAAGACTCCACGGTCCCACTGCAGGGGGGCCTGGGTTTGATCGCTGGTCAGGGAATCGTGATCCTGCATACGTTACAGTGTGACCAAAAAAGAAAAATTACAAAACCAAAACAAGTACAGGGAGAATAACATGGAAACATATATATTAGCGTATGTAAAATAGATAGCCAACAGGAACTTGCTATATGACTCAGGGAACTTTGTGACAATGTAGAGGGGGTGAGAGTGGGTGGGAGGAGGTGGGAGGGAGGCTCAGGAGGGAGGGAACATGTGTATACCTATGGCTGATTCATGTTGATGCATGGCAGAAACCAACACTATATTGCAAAGCATTGATCCTTCAGTTAAAAATAAATAAACTTAATTATAAAAAGCAAAAACAAAATGGCCCCTCCCTCCAGTGAGCTGTTCAGGGAAGCGCTCGCTCCCCTCACCTGTGCAGGTTCAGGGGTGGAGCGTACTTAGCCAACAGCAGGGACTCGATCAAGGCCAGCTGAATAAACTCCTGGAGTGTGGACTCAGCAGGTGGGTGTTTGGGGAATCTTCCCAGAGAGCATTTTCCTGGCCTTCCACTCAAGGCTTCTCTATACACAGTTATTACTGGGTCTTCTCTGTTCAATCCACCGGATCCCAGTCTGATCACTAGGGCCCAGAAATCATCCTCAGAAAGCATCCCATAGACTCACTACAGCGAGAAGCAGTAGATGGCAGAAGATCCTCCCGCTGCAGGAGAGGGAGGGGGGATGGGGAGAAGGTTCAGTGCCCCTAGCACAGCCCAGCAGTGTGCAGGTAGAAGGCCTGATCTGTTTAATATGGAATTCTTCTAAATTTATTAAACATTCATTTCCTCCCTGCTTTTTGACTGTAAGAGTAATATGTTTCATTGTTAAAAAAATTCGAATCAGGAAATGAAGTAGAAACTGAGGAAATGACCTGCAAACTCCAAGGTCCAGAGAGCACCCTCTAAGAATCTGGTGTGTGTCCTTTCAGACTTGTTCCTAGTTTCACATATACTTATAAATGTAAATATATATATATACACAGCCTCCTCTGTCCATGGGATTCTCCAGGCAAGAATACCGGAGTGGGTTGCCATGCTTGCCTCCAGGGCATCTTCCTAACTCATGGATCGAATCCACGTCTCTTACATCTACCTGCATTGGCAGGTGGGTTCCTTACCACTAAGCCACCTGGGAAGCCCCTTCAGACATATACTTTTTATTTATCTGGGCTGCATCGGATCTCAGCTGCAGCACATGGGCTTCCCTAGCTCTGGTGCATGGGCTTCCCTCTAGTTGTGGCACACAGGCTCAGTAGTTGCAGCATGTGAGATCAGTTGTAAGGCATGTGGGCTCTTAGTTTCCTGATCAAGGATCGAATCCAAGTCCTCTGCATTAGAAGGCGGATTCTTAACCACTGGACCTCAAGAGAAGTCCCAGAGATGGACTTTTTAGCAGGTAGGGAATCCCTTTGCAAAATGTCATAAGATCCCATCCCTTGGTCAACATATCTCACCTATCAGAGAGGGCTTATTACTTCATCCAGCCATAAAGAGAAGAACCCCTATGAATCCAAGAATCATACTTTCATTGATACAGCTTTTGTGAAAATTCTCGCTTTCGAATACCAGGCTCTCAAGGTCAAGTGCTAATGTTCCACTGCTCTTTCCTTCATTTCCCTCACACGGCTTCTGATTGTCGGGGTCATAGCACCAGGAGCTCGAGCTCCAGACTCAGCATCTAAATTGGGATGACTTTGGTCGTGATCTGGCAAATTTTAAAGCCAAGATCCCAGATGCTCCTGTAGCCGAAGCTGTCAGATTGTGCTCCTTGAAGAAGCAAACTGTTTTGCACCAGTACATACGTGTTCACAGATGAAGGCAGAGAAGCCAGCTGCCACCTCTCAACAGAAGCTACAGAGTCTTAGAGCAAAACGGCCCTGGCTTCAGCCTGAAGACGCGTTCGTTAGACGCATGCTCAGTTCTGCTTTCCACGGATCTAAAGCGATCTGTCTCGCAGCAAAGGTGCTGATGGAACTAAGTGAGGCCCTAGCTTGCCCATGTGGCAACAGCTGCTTGTCAGACTGTGGAAGAAACTCCAGAGGAGAGCTGGGGACTCTGACATCACAGTCTGGCTGGGCCAGGCCACTAGGCTGGGGTGACTGCAGAACCCCTGGCCTGGACCAGTTAGGCCCTGCAGGGGTATTAGGCAGAGCGCATGGCTGGTTTGCTTGAGCAGGGAAAAAAACCCTCTCCCCTGTGGCAGCATAATGCATGTATAGTCAGATCCACCCTCAGAATACTTATGTTCACACTCCCAGAGGCTCATGGGAGGTTTTCTTGCAAAGGAAGAAAATAGATCATCTTTAATAAAAGAAGAGCTGTGTGGATCCAGAAACAGGACACCCCCCCCCCCCAAAAAAAAGGCTAGGAAACTGATTTTGAATCTGACTACATTTTAAGAGTTACTAGTTGATGAGCTGGGCAAAGAATCACATTGAAATCAATATGCTGAGATGCCAATCAGCTTGTTCAATTAAGATCTGTTTCTATGTTTAAAAAATTCATCCATTTATTTCATATTTTTGCAAACATTTATTTATTAATGGAATATCAAATAGCAAGCAGCAAGCTGGATGCTGAGAGACAGCAGTGTATAAATACTGTCCCCTCCCTCATGGAGTTCACATTTACGATCAGGAAGACAGACAAGAAACAAGTAAAATAATTCTAGTTGTGAAAGAGATTAACACAAAGGGGGAAGAAAACAAATGACCTAATAATACTGTGGGGCTACTAGCAAGATGGACTTCCCAGGTGGCTCAGTGGTAAAGAATCCGCCTGCCAAAAAAGGTGCTGCAGCAGACACAGGTTCAGTTCCTGGGTCAGGAAAATCCCCTGGAGAAGGAAATGGCAACCCACTCCAGTATTCTTGCCTGGAGAATCCCATGGACAGAGGAGCCTGGTGGGCTACAGTCCATGGGGTTGCAAAGAGTCAGATGTGACTGAGCAACTGAGCATACACACACACTCAGGATACACATACGTCATCTGTAAACGTATTTAGTTCTTGTTGCCACTTTTTTTTTTCCATTTATTTTTATTAGTTGGAGGCTAATTACTTTACATCATTACAGTAGTTTTTGTCATACATTGAAATGAATTAGCCATGGATTTACATGTATTCCCCATCCCGGTCCCCCCTCCCACCTCCCTCTCCACCCGATCCCACAGGGTCTTCCCAGTGCACCAGGCCCGAGCACTTGTCTCATGCACCCAACCTGGGCTGGTGATCTGTTTCACCCTAGATAATATACATGTTTCAATGCTGTTCTCTTGAAACATCCCACCCTCGCCTCCTCCCAGAGTCCACAAGTCTGTTCTATACATCTGAGTCTCTTTTTCTGTTTTGCATATAGGGTTATCATTACCATCTTTCTAAATTCCATATATATGTGTTAGTATACTGTAATGGTCTTTATCTTTCTGGCTTACTTTGCTCTGTATATTGTTGCCACATTTCTATACTCCTGTCAACAAAGCAACTCCAAGTGTTTACAGGGAATATGGAGGCACTCAGCTTGTCCGAGTCTACTTTTGTTTCAAGGTTCTCATCAGACTCACCAAAACCTGGCAAACCAAGGTGTGAGGTCATCTTGGCATGGAGGGCTATGCACAGACAGACTTGTGGGCAGGGTTTAATAACTCTCCAGGTATTTACACCTCAGATTCCCAGTCCACCCTACCCACTGGGCCCTGCTGATCTTACAAAATCCCCTTTCCATCATGTCATTCCCTAATTTGAAGATCCACAATGATTCTCTCTGGGAACAAGTTCAAACTCCTCTAAAAAAGGGACTAAGACCTCTGACGTCAGAGGTCAGAGCAAACACAGCACAAGGGGCCATCCTGAAAGCAGGTCTCCTGGGGGCATTCCTGGGGTCCCAGGGAATTGGGGTGGGGGGCTTGGCCAGGGCCACGAGCTGACAGGACCACATTCTGATTCTCCTGCCACCCCATCCTGGAGGGAAGGGCCTGGCCCTGCAGCTGGAGGGAGCAAGTTGGCCAAATGTACAGAACAAGAACCAAGAGCAGGTGTTTTTGTTTTTTCAGGACCCAGAAAGGTTTTGGGCTTTGTGTGACTGATGAGATAAACAACAGTGCCCTTCAAAAGAACATGCCAGATACCCATGGAGGGTGAACAGGGGGGCCCAAGCCAGGACAGGGTGAGGATGGAAAGGAGACATGAGCCATAAAAAGACCACTCAAAATAAAAAAAAATCAGCTTCATACGAGAAAGGAAAGAGGCCTGTTGATTGAAAAGAATCAGTTCAAGGAGTGTGGGGCCAACTCACGTTTGTTCTGGGTAGGAACCAGAATCTAAAGAATCAAATCCAGGTATTTCTGTGAAAAGGGTGCCCTGAGTCAGGTGTGGAGCGTGTGGGAGGCAGGGGAGGGCACTAGTGAGCTCAGACAAAAGCCAGGATTTAACTGGGAGAGGATCTCCTGGAGAAGCAGCAGCTGGTCTAGCATAGGAGATTCAAGGGTAAACTCAGCAAGGATGGACATACATGCCTCATGGGAGCTGGACAGGACAGAACACCAGGTTTTGCAAGACATAGAGGCATTCCCTGAAGCAACGTCAGGGAAGAAGTCCAACAGAAGCCAGGAGCCAGACAGGTCCCAGTCAGATGGTGGTTCCGGGAGGAACTGGTGAGACCCCAAAAGTCAAGTCACCATGCAGGTGGGTGGGCTGGGAGCTGCACCGCAGTGCGATGAAACAGACATGTGCACCCAGAAGCATGCGTGCACTTGTGTGTGCATTTACACGGTTGTTGTTGTTCAGTTGCTAAGTCATGTCTGACTCTGTGACTCCATGGACTGCGGCACGCCAGGCTTCCCTGTCCTTCACTATCTCCTGGAGCTTGCTCAAACTCATGTCCATTGAGTCGGTGAAGCCATCCAACCATCTCATGCTTTGTTGCCCTCTTCTCCTTTTGCCTTCGATCGTCAAACATTTATATGGTGTTTCCTTCTAGAGCAGAGCAACAAAGGAGGGGCAGGAACACCTGCAGGACAGGTGTGGGGGAGTGAGGTGGAGGCAGTAGGTTGGAGATGCTCCCTTAGACCGAGGCTGATTGTAACCTGTTCTCAGCCTTCTGAAGGCCTGCAGGCACCCAAGTGGTGTTGGATGGACCCATGGCCTTCACTCCCCTCCAGCCTCTTCAGGAAGCGTGTCATCCTGGATCCTCTTTTTGGTAGTACTCAGCACGGGGTCTTCTTGTAAACAGCTCACTCTGACAATAGCCCCAGCATCAGCAACCTCACCTTTCTTTCCCAATCTTTAGGACGACTTAACTGTTGCTTTGCAAGGAAGCCTTTACATGCTAAAAACCTTCTGGGACTTCCCTCACGGTCCAGTGGTTAAGACTCTGAACTTACAACCCAGGAGGCAGAGGTTCTATCCCTGGTTAGGGAACTAGGATCCTGCATGCTATGCAGCCAAAACAACAAATAAATAAGAAGGCCTTCTAGGCCATTATTAGACAGAATGGGGGCCCTCTATGCCCAGCGCTATGGGGTCTGCAGCACAAAGACTGGAGGCGGACAGGAGGAAGTTAAGCCCTACCCCAGGAGGTGAAGTCTGCTCCCTGACTCTCTGTCTGAAGAGCTGAGCTGTCAGTGGAAGCTGATTTAATTAGAACCAGCAGAGACAGGCGGGGCGGGTGACTTCCATGCTGGTATTTCACAGAACCTTTCGAGGCCGCCTTCCAGCATAATCGTTCCCCTGAGTTTCTCCTTTGGTTTCCAGCTTGACCTTTCTCTGCTCCGAAGGGCCTTCAGTAGAAATGGATTCTGACAGCTCGGAAACAGCAGGCAATTATTTATAGCAAATTTGGGATGGATGGGGTTTCATCAATCTTTATTTTCTGGTTTTCCCGATTAACCACGGCCTGCACTCAGTCACAGTGTACAGAAACGAAGACAGATGCGCCCTTGTCTTTCCAGCTTCAAGCATCAGCCTCCTCTTGCCCACTAAGGGACTAAAATGATCTCATTTGTCTCTGGAAGCCTTTTTAAAAATCACTTGTTTCTCCTTGGCCGCTGAGGTTTAGTCTCTTTATTGAAAGCTGATGGGGACTGGGCACAATGGAATTGCTAGGCTCATAAGGGGCTTATGGGGTAAGGAATGTGCCATGGTGACCAAACCTTAATTCAAAAGAAAACTCAGAATCTGTTTCACCTGCTCTTTATCTGAATCCTACCATCCTCCTAAGGCACAGCGCCGTGTCACCTGCTCTGCCAAGCTGTCTCTGACATTTTCTGAGCTCTTATAACATTTCTGAGTTCTTACAGCCATACTACAAGGAAATATTGATATCTAGATACTTGTGGAATGATTGATTTTATTCTTATTACACCCTGTATCTCCATGATGCATGCAAGCTTAGTTGCTCAGTCGTCTTTGATTCTTAGCGACCCCTTGGACTGTAGCCCTCCAGGCTCCTCTGTCCATGCGATTTTCCAGGCAAGAATACTGCAGTGGGTTGCCACTTCCTTCTCCAGGGGATCTTCCCAACACAGGGATTGAACCTGCGTTTCCTGTGTCTCCTCCACTGCAGGGGAATTCTTTACCTGCTGAGCTATCAGGGAAGTCCCCGTATCTCCAATCTGACTACAAATACCTGGAAAAGATAATTATGTCTTCCCTTCTCTATTTTTTATTTTTCTGGCTGCGCTGGGTCTTAGCTGTGGCATATGGGTTGTTCACTGCTGTGTGCAGACTTTGCCTACTTGCAGCCTGTGGGTTTAGTTGCTCTGTAGCATGTGGAATCATAGTTCGCCAAGTAGGGACTGAACCTGTGTTCCCAGCATTGGAAGGACCACTGGACCACGAGGGAAGATCCTGTCTTTGAAACCTCCTTAATGATGAGCACAAAGCCTTGTCATAACAGTTGTCTGCAGCTACATCAGGCTCACAAGAAGCAAGGATAGGTCTTAACTGCTCCAAGGAGTCAGATGAACACTGCTCAGGGGCCTCTTCTGAGTCCTCTCAAAAAATCAGCAGAGGCCCAAACCGCATTATGAATGAGGTCCAAATGAAAGCTGGGACCGCAGAGATCATCGGTGGTCAAACTTCTTCTGAGCAGCATATTTTTTTTTTAAACTAAATGTTAAATCAAGTCCCAAGATATAAAACAGATTAGAGTAATGATAAGTTTTACAAGTAATTTTTTTACATTCAAATGTATAACTCCATCACTAGTACAGCAGTGAAGCTATTTTGATGCACAAACAAATCTGATATTTGCGGATGATATTTCTAACCTGAGGTCAATGTCAGCGTCTAGTTTATGTCTTTTTAATCTTGGTTGTACAGTATGGAGATAATCCCAGTTGATACACGTAAGTAGGTACCTCTGGTAACCATTTTCAAACATCTCAAGACTCACTTCAATTAAATAGATGTGGCCAGCTACACTTAGTTGCACAAAATCAACTTACTCTGGTAGCATAATTAATGCAAAATTAATATACAGGCGGTCACCAGCATGATATAGGATTTGCTATAGAAAGCTACTGATTTTGTATTTTTCAGCAGTTTTTAAAAACACTTTATATGTATGTATACATTATACATGTATACCATTATATCTCAAAATGTTAAACACAGAATTACCCCATATAAGTGGCAATTCCATTCCTAGACATAATCCAAGAGACATGAAAGTTGCATTCCCACAAAAAGTTGTATGTGAATGCTCACAGCAGCATTATTTGTAACAGCCAAGATGTGAAAACAACCTAAATTTCATCCGACTGATGAATGGATGAATAAAACGCAATATTCGTCAGCCATAGAAAAGAATGAAGTACTGACAGAGGCTACAAAACGAATGGCCCTTGAAAGCACGATGCAAAGTGAAAGGAGACCACTGTAACAGACCACACAGTGTATGATTCCAACTAAACAAACTCCATAGAGGCAGAAAGTGGATTAGAGGTTGTCTAGGGCTGGGTGTGGGAAGCAGAAGGAATGGGAAATGACTGCTGATGGCCACAGGGCTTCTTTTTAGGGTGACGAAAATGCTCTAAATTAGAGAGTGGTTGCACAACTCTGTGAATATACTAAAACCCGTGAATTGTTTGTTGTTCAGTCACTAAGTTGTCTTTGACTCTTTGTGGACTGTGGACTGTAATCCTCTAGGCCCCCTGGTCCTTCACTGTCTCTTAGAGTTTGCTCAAATTCACGTCCATCGAGCCAGTGATGCCATCCAATCATCTCCTCCTCTGTCGCCCCCTTCTTCTTTTGCCTTTAATCTTTCCCAGCACAGGGTCTTTTCCAATGAGTTGGCTCATCCTGTTTTCTAGAAAGGACAGAGACTGGGGGCAACTTCCAAGAAGAAGAAAGACAAAACACTCTCTGAGGTGCTTCTATCAGTGTCTGGGGAAGTAGTTTAATTTTTTAACAGCTTATTCGGAACCCTTTGAAAATACATTATTAGCACATCGGTCTCACTGTCTACCTAATTAGCAACTGCAGCTCTAATTACCAGGCTGTTCAGGAAAGGTTTCCAAAGTGAATGTGCAGTCAGAGAGCTGTGTCGAAAACCACATGGACATTCACTTAAGAGTCCTGTGGATCCAACTGCTTATTGGATGCTCTGGCAAAAGTCCAGAAGTCTGAGCAGCTCTTTATGCCAGCGTTTTGGTGTGATATTCCGTGGTTATTATGGAAAATAATCTATTTTTGTTAAACATTTGCATTGAGGGCTTCCCAGGTGGCACAGTGGTGAAGAACCCGCCTGCCAATGTAGGAGATGCAAGAGATGCAGGCTCAATCCCTGAGTTGGGAAGATCCCCTGGAGTAGAAAACGGCAACCCACTTCAGTATTCTTGCCTGGGAAATTCCATGGACAAAGGAACCTGGTGGGCTACAGTCCATGAGGTCACAAGAGTCCGACAGGACTGAACACGTGCATACACACACACATAGTTGAGTTATTAGTTTCAGGTATACAACACAGTAATTTAACACTTTTATAGGTTATACTCCATTTAAAGTTATTATTAAAATATTGGCTATATTCCCTGATGTACAATATATCCCTGTAACTTATTTATTTTATGCACAGTAGTTTGTGTCTTTTAATTCTCCTACCCTTATCATGCCTCTCCTCTCTTGCCTCTCCCCACTGGTAACCACTTGTTTGCCCTCTATACCTGTGAGTCTGTTTCTGTTTTGTTGTAATTCATGTGTTTATTTTTTTAGATTCACATATAAGTGACCGCATACAGTATTTGTCTTTCTCTGACTGATTTCACTAAGCACAACACCCCTGGTTCATCCATGTTGCTGCAAATGGCAAAATTTTTCTTCTTTATGGCTGAGTGGTAGTCCATTGTGTCCATGTGTGTGATATATCACAAATAATATATTCTTCACAACCTCCAAGGTGAGGGATATACTGTTTTCAACTAATGTTTCCAGAAAGCAATGGGCTAAAATAAATGCAACCAGTTGATATTTTATCTTCCTAAGGATGTTCACTGGTGTTGCTGAGGGCAGGATCCTTACACAGGATCTCTGGGATCTCCTAGGGGGTCTGCCTGCATACCCTTAAAATCAGATGTAAGGCACGCATGCACATGTGTGTGCCCACACTCTCTCTCTTCTAAAAGAGAATCTATGAGATCCCAAGAAAAGATTAGAACCCACTGTTATCAGGCAAAGGATGCCAGCAGGGGTGACAGGGCAGAGTCCCAGATCCAGTTCTGTCCCTATTATGTAACTTAAAGCAAGATATCATTGTCACCATTATCAATGTCATCAGTACATACACATAAATATTCAGTCTTAGGTGGTGGAGATACAGAGAAAAGCAAAGAAATGTAAGTCCTGGTTCCTGTTCTGGGTGGTTCATGACTATTATGGAGACAGGGCAAACATAGCTCTGAAGCTTGGAGAATTTGATCAAGTACTCACAAGCCTGAGCATGAAATGCAGGTGAGCTGGAGCCAGGCCCACTTGGCAGGGAGGCAAGGCTGACGGGCTTGCGGGGAACCAGAGTTAAACTGAGGATGCGTGGGGAGGGTGACTCTCTACAGAGCCTTTCGCTCTGCTTGATGAGGGAGGCGTGGAGCCCAGGTGGCTAGGGTTTCACTAGATGGCAGGAATCTTGGAAAAGGCTAAGGGATGATGGTCAAAGCAGAGATGAAGGTAGACTGTGAAAGCTGGGTAGACTCTAAAGATCGCAGGAGAAATAATAACACTTTGATCCAGTGAAAGGAGAGGAGCAAAAACAGAAGGATTTTGTAAAACGTTACCAAGAAAGGGATGCTCAGGACTTCCCTAGTGGTACAGTGGCTAAGACTCCACGCTCCCAATGCAGGGGTCTGGGTTTGATCTCTGATCAATGTCAACTACAAACTGGCACCTGCCAAAAGCATTGCCAGTGTACTGAACAACAAGGGCATTTGCCATCTGCTTCTGCGGAGATTGAACCCTATGATGCTGCAGCTGTTGACCTTCAACACCTGCTTGGGAGTTCAGGGTGGAGTGAGGCACTCTGTGCTCCAGGCAATCTGGTGGGACAGATCTTTAGATAGTTAGATATCTTCAGGGACTGATTTCATAATCCCAATCTTTGCATCTCCTCTTATCTAGAAAAGCATTAAATCCATTCACGATGACAAGCTCCTCATGACAAGCAGAAAACCTTTCATAAAATGAGTACTTAATTGCATTGAACTCCTCCTTCACCAAAATCCTGTATATTGACATTCCCCTAGTGCCTCTCTGGAGCATCTCTCAGAGCTATCTGAGGTGCTGCCTCCAGGGCTGCAGTTCTCATGTGGCCCCGACTAAAACTTAACTCCCGACTCTCGTGTGGTGCATCTTTTTTAGTCAACATCAGGGACCTAGATCCCACATGCCACAACTAAAGATCCTGCATGATGCAACTAACACCCGGTGCAGCCAAAAAAAAAGAAATGGAGGTATGAATCAAGACATGCAGAGCAGACAAGAAGCGTGCATATATACTATGGGGAGTTTCCACACACTTGAACCTACTCCTCCATCACCTGGACAAAGCTCACTTGAATTATAAACTATTACTCATTCGCGTATTCAAATGTCCATCCAGCATTTACTAAGTACCCACAACAGGAGCTGGGGGATCAAGGATGAACTGAGCACAGTCCCCGCCTCCAAGGACAAACTGATGAGGAGACACCTTAAGAATGATTAGGGACATCCCTGGTGGTCCAGTGGTTGAGATTCTGAGATTCCACTGCAGGGGGCTCGGGCTCCATCCCTGGTTGGGGAAATTTCACATGACACGAGATGTGGCTGAACAAAAAAAAAACAAAAAGAGAGATTATAAAAAGGGAGAGGATGTGTTGTGGGGGCAAGGAGAAGGGGGAACCCCAGGGCAGGGCCAGGAGGGAGACCTGGGAAGGCTTCCTGGGTGTCAGTGCTTGGACGGAACCTGCAGATCACTCATCCAGGTGAGGAGACCACGCATGGTCCGGCTGCAAGAGCCACATGATAGCAAAGCCCCAGGAGGAGCTCCCAAGGATGTACCACACCACCCCGTCATCTCCAGAGGGAACAGAACTCTGCCCTTCTCTGCAGCCAGCATGTATGAAGGTTAAGAAGGTGATCTTAACTGTTTCTCCGCAATGCAAAGTATCCCCTAAAACTGCCCCCCACTCAATCTGGGAGATTTTGTGTCTGGATTTCGACTTGCGTCCTTTAAAACGGAAGCTTGTCAGGGGTCAGGACACGTGAGGCTCACCCCGAGGCTGGACTGTGCCTATTAAATTGGCGCCAAGGTTTAATACCTTATAATCATCAGGAGCCCACTTTCCCAGGTTCATAAACCCAGCAGCGGTCCAGCTTCTGAGTTTAGACTAATAAAACGCACGAGGCATAAAGGGACCCATGGCCTGGCCACAGGCAGCCCAAGAAGCTTGGGGTGTGTGGTCTTAGAAACCAGAAACACCCCCACTGCCCACCTTGCCAGAGGCCAGAGAGAAGGTGTGAAGAAAGCATTCCTCCTATATGGCTGGGACGGTCCCTCCAACAGCAACGAGGCTCTCAGCAAAGATGTCAGACCAGACCAAAAGCCTGGCAGGCCCTTGTTACAGGAATATCACATCCTAAGTGCTCCAAGGGCTTTATAGAAATCCTCTATCCATGGGATTCTCCAGGCAAAAATACTGGAGTGGGTAGCCATTCCCTTCTCCAGGGGATCTTCCTGACTTTGGGATTGAACCAGGGTCTCCCTCGTTGCAGGCGATTCTTTACCATCTGAGCAACCAGGGAAGCCCTTAAAAACATCTCTGCATTTAATTCTCAGTTTCTCTATAAGGTAGGTAGTTCTGACTCCCATTTCACAGATGGAGAAACTGAGATTCCTACATGGTATGCAACTTCCCATGGTCCCAGAGCTGGGAGGTGGTATTGACAGATAATGAACTTTCATACTGAACACTCTGAGGTGGTGCTTTGCAAAGGAGATTGATTCCTGGATCTCTTCCACAAGGAGCAGCTCACAGCCTGACGGAGGAAGGAATGGCTGTCTTCCAGAGGGGAGTCGGGAGGGATGCAGGGCTGCTCAGTGGTCCCCCATCCCTTTGGACTGGCAGCTCATCACCGTCACTGCCAAGCCCCGCCAGGAGCCACCGCCCTGAGGTCTCCCATGATCCCACGGGGCTGGCTTCAATCTGGGGGAAACCCCAGGTTTCAAAGGAGTCTGGGAGAGCCTCTGCAGGTCACATGTGGCTTTAAACCCCCTCATGTACTTATCTGAACACTAGGACATCTGCCCCACGGTCATTTCAAATTCTGATGCATTCTCCAGATGCTTGTTTCAAAAGAAGTGAAGTTCTAACAGTTTCTGCTAGGTTTGAAAGAAAGCTCTTTTACTTCAAAGTTTATTTCAAATGAAAGCTGTGTTGTCAAAGAAATAAGACAGCTTTACCAAACCAGGTAGGAATAGTGATTTCAAAAAAAAAAAAATTCACTTTGGAACCTTGATTGGGCATAGGAGAGCTTCACTCTTGGAACTCCAAGGCTCAGTTCACATTAGGAATAACTGAGTTTACCTCATAGATTAGGCTTTTTTTTTTTTTTTTGGGTCGCCTGGGTTGTGGGATCTTAGTTTCTGATGATGGATGGAACCTGGGTCCCCTGTAGTGGAAGCGTGGGGTCTTAACCACTGGAGAAGTCCCTCACAGGCCAGGCTTAATGTGTTGAATCATTAGATCAACACATCCATAGATCAATCATTAGACTTCAGAAGCTAGAGTCGAGTGGAGATCCTGTACTGTGGGCACCTGGGCGGGGAGCCCCAGTGCAGGTCTGAGCGCTTGTCTCCTGCTCTGAGGACCTCATCACGGTGGGGGCAGGGCTCAAGTGTGGAGGCGGGGGCTCTTCTTCTGGGCTCAACTGTCAGTCCCACCCTGGGGCTCAGCTTTGCTCTGTGTCCTGGTTTTTCCCCACTGAAAAAAATGTTTTATTGTGGTAATAAACAGGACTGCCCTGGTGGCTCAGATGGTAAAGAAGCAATGCGGGAGACCTGAGTTCGATCCCTGGATCGGGAAGATCCCCTGGAGAAGAGAGTTGCAACCTACGCCAGGATTCTTGCCTAGAGAATCCCATGGACAGAGCAGCCTGGTGGGTATAGTCCATGCGGTCGTATATATACAACCTAAAATGTAGCACTTTAACCATTTTTAAGCATACAGTTTAGTGGCATTAAACACATTCACATTGTTGTAAAACCATTACTATCCTCCAGCCTAAACTCTGGAGAAGGCAATGGCAATCCACTCCAGTACTCTTGCCTGGAAAATCCCATGGGCAGAGGAGCCTGGTGGGCTGCAGTCCATGGGGTCGTGAAGAGTCAGACACGACTGAAGTGACTTAGCAGCAGCAGCAGCCTAAACTCTGTAGTCATTAAAGCTAACTCTCCATTCCCCCCAACCCCACCCCAGAAACCACCATTCTCCTTTCTGTCTCTGTGGATTCGACTATTCCAGGTCCTTCATCTAAATGGAATCATACAGTATTTGCCCTATTTCACTTGGCATAATTCATCCAAGTAGTATGTGCCAGAATCTCCTCCCTTGAAAGCTGAATAGTAATACAGATCACATTTTGTTGAGTTTTCATCCATTATAGGGCTTCTCCAATGGCTCACATAAAGAATCCACCAGCAAGGCAGGAGATGAGGGTTCGATTCCTGCATCAGGAAGATCCCCTGGAGGAAGCAATGGCTACCCACTCCAGTATTCTTGCCTGGAGTATCCCATGGACAGAGCAGCCTGGAGGGCTATAGCCCATAGTGTTGCAAAGAGACACAACTGAGCCACTGAACACACAAGCACACATCCATTGATGGATACCTAAATCACTTCCGAGACTTCTGGCTATAGTGAATAATGCTGCTCTGAACATGGGTAGGCAAATACCTGTTCCAGTTTCGTGCCTGGCTTTTTTGTTGTTTGAACTCTGAAAGGGCAAACTGGCATCAGTCCTATCAAATGCCCTGGGGTTGCCCCTGGCTGGCCCAGAGGGGCCTCAGGGGTGAAAGGAAGGGAGGCAGTCCCCAGGGAGTTGCCCACAAAGACACAGGTGTCTCCCAGAGAGCTACCAGTGCTGCTTCGGTATTCATGGGAGCCGGCCTGGTGCTTTCAGGTGTGGGAATGAGCAGAAAGGCACAAGCCCCTGCATACCCATCTCCTTCCCTGCCCCAAACATACCCTTCCCTCCAAGAAGGGAAAGCTGCCCACTGAGCCCCCAAGGCATATGTGGGTGGCTGGAGCCCTGGTGTGGAGCATTTCCATCCTCCCTCCTTACCCTTCGTCCCTTCTGCAGGCAGAGCCCCCTCCTAGCTCCCGTGACATCCTGGACACGGCTCTGTCACGGCAGCCCCACACCGTCCTGGTGGATTTCCCATCTGGCTCTCTTAGGTGACTCAGGACTTCCTAAATCCAGGACTGACGCATATTACCAAAGGTGGTGGCTGCTGCTGCTGCTAAGTGGCTTCAGTCGTGTCCAACTCTGTGCGACCCCGTAGACGGCAGCCCACCAGGCTCCCCCGTCCCTGGGATTCTCCAGGCAAGAACACTGGAGTGGGTTGCCATTTCCTTCTCCAATGCATGAAAGTGAAAAGTGAAAGGGAAGTCGCTCAGTCGTGTCCGACTCTTAGCGACCCCATGGACTGCAGCCCACCAGGCTCCTCCGTCCCTGGGATTCTCCAGGCAAGAACACTGGAGTGGGTTGCCATTTCCTTCTCCAGTGCATGAAAGGAAAAGTGAAAGTGAAGTCGCTCAGTCGTGTCCGACTCTTAGCGACCCCATGGACTGCAGCCCACCAGGCTCCTCCGTCCATGGGATTTCCCAGGCGAGAGTACTGGAGTGGGGTGCCATTGCCGTCTCCAAAGTGTGGCTCAGATGGTAAAGGATATGCCTGCAATGAGAGTGATCCGGGTTCCATCCCTGGGTTGGGAAGGTCTCCTGGAGAAGGGAATGGCAACCCACTCCAGTATTCTTGCCTGGAGAATTCCGTGGACAGAGGGGCCTGGTGGGCTACAGTCCATGGGGTGGCAAAGAGTCTGACATGACTGAGCAACTAACACCAATGCATATTAGGTGCACAATAAATATCCATTGAAATGTTAGGTGCTCAGTCATGACTGACTCTTTGCGATCCCATGGACTATAGTGCCCTAGGCTCCTCTGTCCATGGAATTCTCCAGACAATGTTGAATGATGGAACAAGGTAAAATAATTGGCTCCTCAAAACTCCCCAAACAACCCCAAATGAACATCACATAAATTATCACCGACAGAATCAACCCAATACATGTTTCCTAAGGATGGCACCTTGCTAACCTTTTCAAGTATATTTTGAATGAGATAACACAACTGCAAAAAAGGGGCATCTGGCAAGCAACACGGACCCTGAATTTCCAAATAACTTTTTGAAAAAAATTAGTCTGCAGCTGGACCATCCGGAGTTGAAAGATTGTTGGTGGGGGTGGGGGTGGTAGGGTCCCAGGCTCTGTCTGTTCTGAGGCTCCGTTTCCTGACATGTGAGGGGAAAAATCCAGGAAGTCTCCCAAAGAAGCCTGGAAAGTTTTTGGTTTTTTTAAGTGGAAAAAAAAATAGACGCGTAATTGAAATTACCATTAAGCAAACATGAAAATATGAAAGCACACTCCCAGGAGAATAGGGAAAATAATTTCCGCTGATAGTGATCTTGAGGTCAGTTTTATGGAGTGAATCAGGCATCAGGCAGAGAGCAAGGGATCGGCTTTCTATTCCCAGCTTCCCGAGCCCTGGTTCAGTCATTCAGAAATAACTCCTACTCCTTGCTTTTTCTACTTTACAACGAGGGAACTGCTGCCCTTCCTCCTCCATTAAGACTGTCAGCAGAGAGATCGTGCCCGACACAGAACCTGGAGGATGCCCTGACTTCTGACAGCACAGAGAGAATTCCATGAGTGCCCACAAACACAGCCACCAACAGACACATGCAAGATGCAACCTCATAACAAGAGGAGGTGTTCATAATGTGATACTTAGTGAAGAAAGGAAACTTGCAAGATGGTAAGTGCAGTTTGGTCTCTATTAAAAGAGAGAGAATATATACACACACCATAGCCAATTTACAGACTGTAAAGCACACAGTTCTGTGGATTCGAGCATGCTCAGTCGCGTCCGACTCTGCAACCCCGTGGACTTGGAGCACGCCAGGCTCCTCTGTCCATGGGATTTTTCTAGGCAAGAATACTGGAGTGGGTTGCCAGTTCGTCCGCCAAGGGATCTTTCTGATTCAGGGATCAAACCTGCATCTCTTGTCTCTCTTGCATTATAGGTGGATTCTTTACCACTTGAGCCACCTGGGAGGCCCCATGCCCTACAGCAAAAACAGTAACTGGTCATTTCTGGGTAATAACAGGCTTATGGATAATTTGAATTTCTGGCTTTTTTCTAAATGTTTCACACAGGTATTCCTTTCTGTTATCAGGGGAAAAAACTACAGTCTTTAAAAAGATGTATAATTACACAGAGACATAAATATATACTATATGTGAGTGTGTGCGTGTGTGCATGCGTGCGTGTACACTCTGGTTGTATTCTGGGTGGTAGGGAAGAGTCAACTGGTGCCATTATTGAAGAAAATAGGTGGAAAGGCAAGAAATTAAAGGTTGATAAGACAACCCTTATGATTAAGTGATTTCTTGGCCAGTGGCTCACACGCACATCAAAAAAATCCCTAGAATTGCTTCTTTCCAGCAGACAGGAAATCACTCATTTCCCCTGAATTGTGAACTTTCAGGCACCAAGTCTGATGAGGAATCACTGCATTCAAACCAACCTTCCTTTTCCTTCTGTAAATCACCTCTAAGTGAGAGCTTGCTTCTAGACAGTTTGGGAAAAAACAGCAAAATCTTTGGCTGTGTCCACCCAGGTTCACAGCAGTATGAGTCCCAATAGCCAAAAGGTGTAAACAATCCAATTGTCCATCAATGGATGAATGGGTAAACAAAGTGTGATGTATACACAATGGAGTATTATCCGGCCTTAAAAAGGAAGGAAATTCTGACACATGGTACCACATGGATGAACCTTAATTGCTAAGGGAAACAAGCCAGTTATAAAAGCACAAGACACTACACAATTCCACTTATGTGGGGCTCCTAGAGCAGTCAAGTTCACAAAGACGCGAAGCAGAATCTGGTGTCCAAGAGCTGGGAGAGGGGGGCAGAGGAAGTTATTGTTTAATGGGTACACAGTTACAGTTTTGCAAAACGAAGAATGTTCTGGAGATCAACTGCAAAACATTGTGAATGTTGAACACTACTGAACTGTACATTTAAAAATGGCTAAGAGGGTTGTGTGCGTGCATGCTAAGTCACTGTAGTCGTGTCTGACTCTTTGTGACCCCACAGACTTGCAGTCTACTAGGGTTCTCTGTCCATGGGATTCTCCAGCAAGAACAGTGCAGTGGGTTGCCGTGCCGTCCTCCAGGGGATCTTCCTGACCCAGGGACTGAACCTGAATCTCATGTTTCCTGCATTGGCAGGTGGGTTCTTTACCACTAGTGCCTCCTGCAAAGTCCTAATGTAAAAACTTGAATCAGAAAAAGCAAGAGAGTTTCAAAAAAACATCTACTTCTGCTTTATTGATTACGCCAAGGCCTTTGTGTGAATCATAACAAACTGCAGAAATTTCTTAAAGAGATAGGAATACCAGACCACCTGACCTACCTCCTGAGAAATCTGTATGCAGGTCAAGAACCAACAGTTAGAACCAGACATGGAACAATGGACTGGTTCCAAATTGGGAAAGGAGTATGTCAAGGCTGTATATTGTCACCCTGCTTATTTAACTTCTACGCAGAGTACATCATGTGAACTGCTGGGCTGGATGAAGCACAAGCTGGAATCAAGATTGCCAGAAGAAATATCAACAACCTCAGATATGCAGATGACGACACCCTTATGGCAGAAAGTGAAGAGGAACTAAAGGGCCTCTTGAGGAAAGTGAAAGAGAACAGTGGAAAAGCTGGCTTAAAATTCGACATTCAAAAAACTAAGATCATGGCATCTGGTCCCATCACTTCATGGCACATAGATGGGGAAACAATGGAAGCAGTGACAGACTTTATTTTGGGGGGCTTCAAAATCACTGCAGATTGTGACTGCAGTCATGAAATTAAAAGACACTTGCTCCTTGGAAAAAAAGCTATGACCAACCTAGACAGCATATTAAAAATCAGAACAGTACTTTGCCGACAAAGGTCTGTCTGGTCAAAGCTATGGTTTTTCCAGTAGTTACGTATGGATGTGAGAGTTGGACCATAAAGAAAGCTGGGTGCTGAAGAATTGATGCTTTTGAACTGTGGTGCTGGAGAAGACTCTTGAGAGTCCCTTGGACTGCAAGGAGATCCAACCAGTCCATCCTAAAGGAGATCAGTCCCGAATGTTCATTGGAAAGGCTGATGCTGAAGCTGAAGCTTCAGTACTTTGGCCACCTGATGCAAAGAGCATACTCACTGGAAAAGACTCTGATGGTGGGAAAGATTGAGGACAGGAGGAGAAGGGGATGACAGAGGATGAGATGGTTGGACAGAATCATCAACTCAATGGACGTGAATTTGAGCAAACTCCGGGAGATAATGAAAGACAGGGGAGCCTGGCGTGCTGCAGTTCATGAGGCCACAAAGGGTTGGACATGACTTGGCGACTGAACAAGAAAGAGACGAGTAGCCACAGACAAGTATTATTTGATCAATTCTCCGGAGACAAGAAAGAAATCTAGCTCCCGGTGAGGCTATCTTAATGGTGTAACTTGACAATGAGTTTTTAAAAAAACAGTCAAAACTTTATCATGTTCTCTACCTAGATTTTTAGGATGAGATAAAAAATAGGAAAAAAATCATAAATTCTCTTGAGAAAAATATAAAGAGTCTTTGGAATAGCAGACTAATTTTAATCTCGCTAGGAGCAACCAACTTTTTGTCTGTGCATGTGTTTTAATTATTTATTTTTAAACTTCAACAGATGTCTTTTATAAGCTCACACAGCCAGGATCATCTGACTGGAATCTATTTAGCAGCATATCTCGCACTGACGCCTTGGGCTGAATAAACACTGACATGGAAGAAAGAATCACTGTTCACTGATAAAACTGTACACAGCAGAAAAAAACCATCGAGGGGAAAAGGTCTACTTGAAATGTGTCACAAAATACTTGCTTATAGGAAAGGTGTCCTTTCCCCTTAAGGAAACAGGAGTTTTCTTTCTTTTTAAAAAGCTTTTACTGAAGTATAGTTGATTTACAGTGTTATTAATTTTTGCTGTATAGCAAAGTGATTCAGTTTTTACATTTTCTTTTTCATATGCTTTTCCATTGTGGTTTATCACGGGATAATGAATGTAGCTAGTTCCCCGTGCTATACAAAAGGACTCTGTTGTCCATCCATCCTATATATTAGTAGTTTGCATCTGCTAATCCCAAATGTCCGATCCTTTCCCTCCCTTGGGCAACCACAAGTCTGTTCCCTGTGTCTGTGAGTTGGTTAGTTTCGTACATACATTCACTTGGGTCATATTTTCGATTGCACATGCAAGTGATACCATATGTATTTGTCTTCCTCTTTTTGATTTACTTTGTTTAGTATGATAATCTCTAGGTCCACCCATGTTTCTGCAAAAGGTATTACTCCATTATTTTTCATGGCTGAGTAGTATTCCTCTGTGTGTGTGTGTGTGTGTGTGTGTGTGTGTGTGGTGTCACACCTTCTTTATCCATCATCTGTCAGTGGACATTTAGGCTGTTTCTTTATCTTGGCTATTGTAAATAGCACTGCTATGAACAGAGGGTGCGTGGATCTTTTTGAGTCCTAGTTTTGTCTGGGTATATGCCCAGGAGTGGGATTGCTGGATTACATGGCAATTTTATTTTTAGTTTTTTGAGGAACCTGAAAATAGGAGTTTTCTAACAAGAGAACGCTGGCAAGCTTATGTTACGAAGGCAAGCAGGTTAGGCCAAGTTTAATATTCCATGCAGATACATATATGAATTTAGGGCTGCAATTTTTTATAGGCAAATAACAGAAAGCCCCACCCCAACCCCTCAGGACTGAAAACTTCCAAACTCTGCTTTGAGAAAGCAAACAGGAGTTTCCTACAATGCTCTCACAGTCAGCTGCTGTCTGTCCTTGGGCCACAACCCCGCCCCCCCGCACAAAAGATTAATTTTGTACCACTCAGCTGTGAAGTCCAGGTCTGTGGAGGGAGGGAAGAAATGCAGAAAGTAACTTGACTGCCCAAGAGCTGAGATTCTGGAGAGGGAAAAAAATCAATTTTCCAAATCACTACCATATCATGATTACACAGATGTGGAAATGAAGCTACATCCTTTGTTTTTATCTTCTGCTGGTGACATGAAACACATTACCAAGGAAACAGGCAGGGTCTGCCCGGGGTCTGCTTAGAAAGGTGCATGTGTGATGGGTCCTGAGACGACTCCAGGTTGGGGGGCCCCATAAGATCTGGTCCCCCCCTCCCTGTGGGACACAGGATTACTTTTGACTAACATCTGTACCAGATGCTGAGTTGCAGATGGAAGGGAAAGAAAACTGGTGGTTTTAAATACACTTGAGTAGCTGTAAAGATGGAGGTTTGGGGGTGACATGGAAATTTGCTGTTTACATGCCTTAATTATGCTCTCCCCATGTGACATCGCATATTCTTGTCCTCTGCCACTTGAATGTTCACAGACAGAGACTATCAAAGCCAGCAGGGTGCCTGGAACCCAGCAGGTGCCTGCTAATATTTGCTCATCTGATTAGCTGTCCACTCATCAAAAATGGTGGGGACTTGACAAAAGTCTGTTTAATCTGCTGACTGCTGACAGTCAAACTGGATAAATAAAGCTCTAAAACAGATTTTCCAGGTCCGAACTACATAACCCAAATGGATCAAAAGGACTGGAAAATTGCAAAATCTCCTTTTAGCTCTGGGCCGTGCAATTACAAGCAGACTTTACCATTTGCCTAATTTAAGAGCCATCGTTGATGACCGGACACTCATTTCCTGAGCACCTGTCAGCTCGATAATCATCACGGCTAATGCACAGAGGGTCTAAGGCAGGCGCAGGTCTAAGAACTGACTGTGAATGAATTCACAGAATTCTCACATTAACCACACACACTGAGTGTTCATCCTATATTTGTTTTACAAAAGAGGAAACCAAAAGCCAGAAAAGGTTTTACTCTATTTAAGAAATTGCCCAAAGTCACGCAGGTAGGGAGTAGCATAACCAGGATTTAGTTTTTAGGCTCCAGAATTGATGTTCTTAGCCACAATGCTACACTTCCATTATATACTTAAATCACAGAAAAATCATTAGGAAGATAACTTTTTCATATTAAACTATGATGTCAGCATTTCAACTCCATTGTTTAAAGCACTCTTGCCCTGGTGAAGGAAATGGCAATCCACTCCAGTATTCTTACCTGGAAAATCCCAGGGACAGAGGAGCCTGGCAGACTATAGTCCATGGGGTCGCAGAATCAGACACAACTGAGCGACTAAACAACAAACATAGGTGCTAATCTCTTCTCTTTTTACTTTTATGTGTTTTAGAATTTTCTATAATAAAAACTTAAGAGGAAAAAAAAAAGCACTCTTATAACTGTGCCTGCCCTGCAGAGTGGGAAGAAAATGGCCAGAAAGTCAGGCTTCACTTCCGGGGGACACCCAAGTCCTGCCTGCTCTGTGGTTCCTGGCTTCCTCATCAACAAAGGGAACCCAGTAACTCCAGCCCTTCCCCACTCAATGGCATTATCGGGAATAAATATGAGATGGATGGGGCAGGTGTCTGTAAAAGAGCAAAGAGAAAAACTACCCCCTGCCCGCCACCTCCCAAGACAGACCAGCCGTGGGAAGCCCCCAACACACAGCATCTACCTATACCTGAATTAAGTATAGGCAAATTTCATTATTCACAGATTTTGCAGCTGTGCACTCATCTCTTTGCTAACATTTATTTGCATACCTGTTAATATTTATTTGCAGCCCCAGGTCAATACTCACAGGACTTTTACCATCATTCACGGACATGTGCACGTGCGGAGCAGGGAACATTTTGAACAGCTGAGGTGAAAAGGAGCGCTGGCCTGCCTGTTTTCAGCTCTCAGACTGCAAAGGAGTAACTCAAGATACTTTGAGTGCCTCACTTTTTGTCCTTTTGCGCTTGCTGTTGGTGATTTCATCATTTAAAACGATGTCCAGGCCAAGTGGCCAATGGGGCAAATTTGTGAGCGAGAAGTTTTGTCCAGGAATGAGTTACTGCTGGCTGTGGGTTCAATGCTAATGAATTAACACTATGTATTAACTATGGTATCTTCCCTTCCCAGGGCTTCCCAGGTGGTGCAGTGATAAAAGAATCCATCTGCTAAGGCAGGAGACACAAGAGATTGGGGTTTGATCCCTGGGCTGGGAAGATGCCCTGGAGAAGGAAATGGCAACCCACTGCAATATTCTTGCCTGAAAAATTCCACGGACAGAGGTTCCTGGTGGGCTACAGTCCATGGGGTCACAAAGAGTCGGACAAGACTAAGCATGCAATCCAATACACACCCAAGGCATCTTCAAGCAGAGACACGTAAAACCAGGTTCTGTACTGACTAGATGATGAAAATATGACAAGAGACTGGCAGGCGCCCCCCGCGCTGTATTTCCCTGGGAGCAATGGTCCAGTGGTCAGCGTCTGCAGCTGATTCGGGGTTCATGGCCGCTTGACAGAACATAACTTTGTACCACCATATCAGTTCAAGGTTTTATATTAATAATATAAATAATACAAATTGACTCCCTTGGAGTAGAGGCAGCTGACACAGGAGGACAAAGCCGAGTTCTAAACAGTTAAGACTTAAGTACTTGGAGCTCAGTCTCGGCCCCTCCCGAGTCTCCATCCACAGTCCAGGAGCCTCTGGCCAACATCAGCCTCGGCGAGCAGGGTTGAGGGCTCTCATCCTTTCATTCCACAGTAACTTTACCACTCTGGGCCTCTTCAAGGTCCCTTCTCGTCCATCTGAAAGTCTAGAGCCCGGCTGCTGTAGGAAACCCCAAGGCCTGGGCGTGGAGCCCCTCTGCTCTAGGTGACCCCCCTCCACTCCACTCCTGCGAACCCCCAAGCCACTGGGCTCTGACAGTTCTCTCTTCTAGGCTGAGAAGGGATTCTCACCCAGGTCTGCCGGCGTCCAGGTTGAGGACCCAGAATCAGACTCGGCCTTCCCGGTCATCTGGGAGAGTCTCCAACACCTCGAATGGGAAAGTCAGCAAACATCCTTACACAGAGGCACCTTTAAGAAAGCACTCAAGGAATGCAGCAGAGGTGTCAGGCTACTCGAGACTCTGTGAGTCATTCCCAGGCCAGCGCCAGGGAGAAAAACTGCCTGGAGGAGAAGGGATCACTGTTGGGACCCAAGTAAGACTCAAAACAAAAAGCCACTTTTTTAAGCCACTGGGGGGAGGGGTGGAGGGAATGTACGAGTCAGCCCATGAGCCTGGGGTCCTGCAGAGACCACACCACGCCAGCTGCCCTGGACACAGCGCTCCTGTGTTCTTCCTCCGACCTGAGGTTGAAGTAGGACGGGAATGAAGCTCCCAGCTCTGGCCGTGGCTACACAAGGCTGAACTAGCTCCCAGGGCAAGCAGGAGATGCCAATACTAATAAAATGTCACTTCGATTACGTCTGCCAGCGTTATAATAAGAAACTGGAGACTTCCTCCCTTGGGCATCCTCTGTTAATTGCCATTTATAAAAGTTCTGTTTGCCGGGTCTGGAATATGCATTATTTTCCCTTTGAAAACAAAAGGAAACTTCTAAAATATCAATTGGCATTCCAAATGGCAAAGCGATTTGTTTTCCAACTGACACTCTGAGATCAGCTTGGGAGTCTGTCTGGAAGGCAGGCATCTGGTATCAATTTGCGACAATATAAAATCAAAGCCGAACTCCCATGTAAATACACTTAAAAAAAAAATTCCACAAGTCCCTTTCCTACATCTATGTCTCCATTTCTTCCCTGCAAATAAGTTCATTAATATCATTTTTTCAGATCTCATATATATGCATTAAATACAATATATGGCTGTTTCTCACTGTAGTACGGCTGAAACCAACACAACATTGTAAAGCAATTTTCCTCTAGTTAAAATAAATTAATTTAAAGAATAAATTTTTAAAAAAGATTTAAAAAATTCCATATTTCACCAGCCAGCATGTATCTTATCCATTTCCTTATATTTCAGTCTTGACTTCTTTTTTTTTGGCTCCAAAGAACTAAAGTTACAGATAACAAATGTGGCACCTCTTAATAAAGATCTACTGGCTAAATTCTTTCTAGCTCTGTGAAATACAGCTTAGAGGGAGCGTGTATCTAGATGAGTGACTGGATTGAAATATTCCCTTACCATCTCCTCCAATCTGCTTGCTTGTGTTTGGAGCAAACAGGGTCAGATAAAAAATCTGGTTGAGTCACTCTACATACCCAGGGCAGCTCCCCACAGACACATCCAGTCAAACATGGGCTGGATATGTACGTGACAAAGACCTGCACATATTCTTGGACAGTTCAAGTGTCCAGAAAACAATCCGGACCCTAAAGCAAAACCTGTTTTGCTCAGGAAGATCACAAAACTTGTCTGAATGAACTTTAAACACATGACAAAGGCAATCAAGCTCAGTGGCAGGAGTATGGTTCAGGATTAGACAGGATCCTGGCTCTGCGAGCTCCATTGTGCATCGGAGAGAAAAGTGAGCTCCACGGAGTTCAATTCCCTCATTTACATAGTAATGTTAGCCTCTATGAAAGAGCATTAGCAGAGGAGTTGGGATATAATAATCACATTGAATAGTTACTGAGAACTATGGTTTTTCCAGTAGTCATGTACGGATGTGGGAGTTGAAACATAAACAAGGCTGAGTGCCGAAGAATTGATGCTTTCGAACTGTGGTTCTGGAGAAGACTCGTGAATGTCCTTTGGACAGCAAGGAGATCAAACCAGTCAACCCTAAAGGAAATAAACCCTGAATATTCATTGGAAGGACTGATGCTGAAGCTGAAGCTCCAATACTTTGGTCACCTGATGCAAAGAGCTGACTCATTGGAAAAGACCCTGATGCTGGGAAAGATTGAAGGCAGGAAGAGAAGCGGGTGACAGAGGATGAGATGGTTGGATGGCATGACCAACTCAATGGACATGCGTTTGCCCAAACTCTGGGAGATGGTGAAGGACAGGGAAGCCTGGCGTGCTGCAGTCCACGGGGCCACAAAGAGTCAGAGATGACTAAGAAACTGAACATCAACAATGTATGTACCTAGCATTGTGCAAAGTGCCTCAGAGAAATCAGATTTAATCCTGGCTGTTATGCCATGAGTCTGCTGTTGTTTAGTCACTGAGTTGTGGCTGACTCTTTTCAACCTCATGAACTGTAGTCCGCCAGGCTCCTCTGTCCACGGGACTTCCCAGGCAAGAATACTGGAATGGGGTATATGATTATTAACATGTCCCACTCTTACAGAGATTCTGGAATCTGCCTATGGGCACACCCGGGAAATGGCAGATCTGAGATGGGAAGCTATTTCCACATGGCTCTGCAGCTCATAACATTAGCGTGCAATAAGTACACCACGATTATGAAAAACCACCCATAAAACAAGAAAAAGATGCGATTGTTGCTGGAATGTTAAGACTCCATCCTGGGACTTCCCTGGTGGTCCAGTGGCTATGACTCCGTGCTCCCAATGCAGCAGGCCCAGGTTTGATCTCTGGTCAGAGAACTAGATCCCACATGCCACAACGAAGATCCGGCACAGCCAAATAAATAAATAACTTTTTTTTTTTAAAGACCGCATCCTGGCCTTACTTTGAATAACAGAGCAAGTACAAAATCACTAGACAGGGGTGCTTGTTTAGCTACTGCAGCAGACTATTAAGCAGCTTTGCAAAGGCATGTTTTCCTTCTCTTGAGAACGTATCTTTATCCTCCACACTCAAGATCACTCAGACTTCAACACCTGGTAATTAGCTGCAAACATGCACAAGCTGAACCCAGGAATTGTTTGAAAAAAAATCTCATGATCTTGCTCAAGGGTACTTTTTTCTTTAATAAAAAGAAATTATATGTCTTAACTGAAATTAAATACACAAAATTTGACTTTTTTTAAAATTGACATGCTCAGCATTTACCTTAAAAGGTAACATTAGAATTTTTAGACCAGAAGACCAATGAGCGTAAAACTTGGTTTTTCTTGAAGCTGAACATGTATACATCCTCAACCAAAACGTTATTTACGACCCTATATACATCGCCTTGAGCTATCTGGAGAGTAAAGGCACAATGTTATGAGAAACAAGACAATGAGAAGAAACAGGGTCAGAACTTTCTTGGTGGTCCGGTGGCTAAGACTCTGAGCTCCCAATGGAGGGGGCCTGGGTTTGATCCCTGGTCAGGGAACTAGATCCCACATGCCACAACAAAGAGTTTGCATGCCGCAAGTAAAGATCTTGCATGCTGCAACTAAGACCTGGCACAGCCAAATAAATAAATATTAAAGAAAAAAACAGGGTCATCTTCAGATCTGTAATTTTTTCTTCTAGAGAATATTTCTTAAACGCATAGCATTGGACTGTGCTCACATCCATCCTCTCTGTCACTGAGATGGCTCTGCTGTCCCGTCAGTCCACACACTGGAAACCGGGTGTGTGTGTAGCGGGTGGGGGGGCCTCCCTTGATGCCTCTTTTTCCCGCCCTCCACAGCCAGTCCATCTCCAAGTTCATTCCTCTGCACCCTAAATCTCTGTGAGATCCACCCCCTTCTCCTCACCCCCATCACTGCAACTCCAGCCCAGTCGCCACCATCCTCTGCCAGGACACTGGCTACTCTGGTCTCCTCCCATCTGTGGCTTCTCTCATCCACCTGTCCTTCCACGCTGCCGCCGGCCCAATCATTTCAAAACACAGGTTTCACTCTGGTTCCACCTGGCTGGTGACGTCACATTGCTCTGCTGATAAACATCAAAATCCTCCCTGTGGTCCTCATTTCACTCTGGGGTCCAAACACACTGCCTGCCCTTCGTCTACTTCCTTCACATCTTCCTGCTTCTTCCCACCAGAGACCCTGCCCAGGCTGGTCCTGTGGTCTACACACTCCTCCCAGCCGGTGTTCACCCTTTAGACACCTCCAGAAGCCAGCCCTCCCCACCACAAGCAGGTCAAACCCACCGTGGCACTCATCGCAGGCCACGACGGAGCAAGGCCCTCCCCTCTGTCCACGCACCACAGCTGCAGCCCTACACCTGCGGGTGATTATTTAAGAGTCTCTAACTGGACACAAGCTGGCACTGACCACCCAAGTCATGCATGTGTGTGCATGTGCAGCTGTGTCTGACTCTTCGCGACCCCATAGACTGTAGCCCATCAGGCTACTCTGTCCCTGGGATTCTCCAGGCAAGAATATTGGAGTGGGTTGCCATGCCCTCCTCCAGGGGATCTTCCCAACCCAGGGACTGAACTCATGTCTCTTATGTCTCCTGCATTGGCAGGTAGATTCTTTACCAGAATTGGTGCCCGTCAATTCTATCCCATTTTTGAGTCAGTCATCCCCTCACTGTCTCCACCCTAGTCTCGAATTGAACCTGCAGTATCTCCGAGGTGCACCCATATTTCCAAATAAAGTCACATTCTGAGGGTCCATGTGGGAACACCATATCCACAAGAGCTGCAGAGATGGGTGACCCGGAGGACTTCAGGGCACATAGGCAGTGCCCCAAATCCATGTGGTCACCGAGCATCACAGTGACAAGTTAGTGTTGGGGGTTAGTGACATCAGAGGCCTCCGGTCTCCACTTCCCTCTGGGGCTCTGAACACCAGCTTCCTCGCTGGTCTCCCTCCCTCCAGGAAAAATTTCCAAGTGTCCATGAACCTCCTGAAATTCTTTCTAAAATTCTCTCTGTATAAAAATAGATGAAATCCCAGAACAGAAAATTTTTCATGGGCACAAGTTCCTCTTTCCGAAGTGACAACTAAGATGCCAAAAGGGTTAAAAACAAAAGGCACTGCTCTCCTTCCTCCAGCCAACCCGCCTCACCTCCATCACCAGGCACTGAGCACTGGGCCGCCAGTCCCTGCAGACTCAGCTCCAAGGCCACCTCCAGGTCAAACGCCCGCTCCAGAAGGGGACCAGGGAGCCCCGCTGCCTCGGTCCATAATTCTCCTCTCTTCTGGAAGGCAGGTGCTGGCCCACTCATCCCTGAACCACCAAAGGACCTGATGGTTCACACACAGGCGTATGAACAACCTAGCACGGGGGGGGGGGCGGTTGCTGCTGACCCCACGCCACGTGGGTGACATCGGGGACCCAGACAAGCCCCACCTCTGTCTTCCCAGGGGGGTCAAAGAGCAAAGGCAACAGCCAGGTGCCGAGAGACCTGCGAGCAGGGAGGGGATGCCAAGTCCATCACCAAAGTAGCATTCGCCCGACTCCGCGGTCATGGCCACAGGGACCTTTGAGGGCGCCCCAAGAGCCCTCACACTCCAGGAGTGTCCTGCCTAGAGAAGGTGACTGAGCAGGCAGCAGGCAGACCACAGGAGGAGGGCCACAGCTTCTGCAGGGGAGGGAGCAGAGACGCATCTTCCAGAATTGTCTTGGCAGGTAGCACTCCCCTCCTGCAGCCCCGATGGGCAAGGCAGGGTCTTGCATGCCTGGGTGTGGACCTGACCGGCTCTTGCACTTGACCGCACCACTGTGCTGCTCTAAGCAGATGACACTGAACATGTGATTCACCCCTTCTTGCTGCCCTGTCCTCAACACTGTTATTTTCCAGTGTACAAAAGGACAAAAACGCTAAGGGAGGGGGTGGAGGTGTCCTCAGCTGCTCTGGTCTTATTTTACTAGTATTTATGAAATTGAACCAACGCGGTAAATCATCTGGAAGCAAAAAGCTCCACTCTGGATGATCTAAGCAGACCCTGTCAGATTTCTCAACTGCTTTTTGACTGATGGTGTAGGCAGAGCAGGGCAACTGTGCACAAAACAGCTACGGTCTTACTGGTCAACCACCAAGGACCAAACCTCTGCTAGGTGCAACACCCCCAAATGGGCGGGAAGTTTTGAAAAATTTATTTTATTTCTTTATTCGACTGCACTGGGTCTTAGGTGCAGCATATGAACTCGTAGCTGTGGAATACGGGATCTAGTTCCCTGACCAGGGATCGAACCCCAGGGTCCCCTGCAATGGGAGAGGGGAGTTTCAGCCACTGGAAGTCCCCAGGCAGGGATTATTATCCCCCAGCCTACAGGTGAGGATGTTGACACTCAGAGGAGTTACAAGAGTTTCCTCAAAAGGTGTTGCTATGTGGCAGAGTTGTCTGACTCCAAGGTTGGTCCATCCACTCCTGAATCTATTCACTCAATTTTCTGGGAAGGAGGCAGAGCAGCAGGGGTGTGGGAAAGGAGGAACCGACACCAAACTACTGTTTGGAGAGAGCTGTTGTTATTGGGAAAATTTTCCACGACTCGGGCTCCAAACCAGGGTTCTCTGTTGGCCTGTCCCTCGAGGTTATCATATGAAAGTCAGAATCCTTGCTTGATGAGAAAGCGTTGCTGGCCAAAAATACTGTACAATATTTCTTTGTACTTGAACATCCTGACTTTGGTTGACTCTAGCCTATAGGTCTGAAATACATGAGGCCCTAGCATTTTTGTTCTCTGGGAGGTTAACTAATATACAAGTGGAAGTTGCAGGCAGGAAGGAGAATTAAATTCTACAGCTTAATAGAGTTCTTTGTTTTTCTTAAGTGAAACAACTACATTAGAGTTTGTGGTTTATTTTTAAAACTCTTGGCTTTGAACCAGAAAACCCAGGTTTCAAAATTCCAGCTCTGCCATGTATGGGGTACGTGACCATGGACATGACCACTTTCTTCTTTGTGGTCTCAACTTTCTAGTCTATAAAACAGCTACCACATTGCCTTTCTGAAAACGATTTAGTATATATGAAAGCGCTTTGTAAATTGTAAAGCCCCAAACAAGTAAGCAGAACTTAATAATCAGAAGTTTGTCTTGTGGTGGATAAACTGAATCCTCAAGGACTTACATAATCACCTTTATAATTTGTAATCTCATCTTCCCTCCTCACAACTCCCTCTTTAATAGCAAACTTTATTCAATTCAATAAAATATAAAAAACTTCATCAAGAACCACTTTTCCACATCAGATCAACCATTTATCCCCTAACATCTGAATTTTTTAAAATTATTTTTGATTGAAATATAGTTGACATACACTATTACATTAGTTTCAGGGGTACAACCTAGTGGTTCGGCATTTAAAAACATGGATATGTGCAACTCTTAATTCTTTCACCTATTTTGCCCATCCCCACTCCCCATGCCAACATGACAATTTTAGTCCTTAAGCAAAACATTAGACTTTGGCTGTTCTCCTGTCTCTTTCAATCCTCTATCCCCTTCCTAAGATGATCAAAATAGACACTTTGCTTTATAAATCATTGGGTCAATGAGTAAAACGCTTTAAAAATAAAAATCAGTGTGCTAGACACACAAATCTTTGGCATTCTCGAATATTTTGTTAGTCTCTTCCTGAATGGCTTGCCGTCTATTTGTCACGGGTTAAACTTAGATTTGCCAACAAAGGTCCGTCTAGTCAAGGCTATGGTTTTCCCAGTGGTCATGTATGGATGTGAGAGTTGGACTGTGAAGAAAGCTGAGTGCTGAAAAATTGATACTTTTGAACTGTGGTGTTGGAGAAGACTCTTGAGAGTGCCTTGGACTGCAAGGAGATCCAACCAGTCCATCCTAAAGGAGATCAGTCCTGGGTGTTCATTGGAAGGACTGATGCTAAAGCTGAAACTCCAATACTCTGGCCACCTCATGAGAAGAGGTGACTCACTGGAAAAGACCCTGAAGCTGGGAGGGATTGAGGGCAGGAGGAGAAGGGGATGACAGAGGATGAGATGGCTGGATGGCATCACCGACTCGATGGACATGAGATTGAGTAAAGTCCGGGAGTTGGTGATGGACAGGGAGGCCTGGCATGCTGCAATTCATGGGGTCGCAAAGAGTCGGACACAACTGAGTGACTGAACTGACTGAAACTTAGATTTAAGTACATTCCTAACCTTTAAATTGGGGATAAGATTTTATCCTTTCACACACATTATTACAATATTCCAAGTCCTAAACGTCTAGTATTCGCAAGCTCTGTTTTATAAACTTTTGTCTTTGTGACCAAATGTTCAGCAATAAACTCCAAACCACATTAATAATAATCCCATTAAACATAAACTAGTGTGCAATTATCCAAAATGCTAACACCAACAAAAAGGGGAAAAAAAACAGGAAACCCTGCTTGATTGTATTATCTTAGAGACTTTTAAAAACCTAACAAAAATTAAAATGCATCACACAGTTTGTAAAGGAGAGTAACAGGTAATGATTTTATGATTCCTACAGATAATACTAAGCAATCTGTTTGAGACTGAGTGTCTGAAAGTTTAGTTTTTAAATTGCACGCAGGTTGAAACTTGAGGTGGGGGGTTGTTAGATTTTTTTTTTTTTTTGAGGTGTAAAATAGTGGTGGTGGTGACCCTTTGAGAAATTCACAGAATCATGTCAAGTAACAGATTCTGATAAAAATGTTTGGTTTTTCACTCTTCCTCTGATGACCACATTTTGCACAGCCCCCCAGGGGAGAATGGAACCAAGAGACATATGGTGAGGGCCTGGCACACGTGCTGACAAACCAGCTCTCTGAAAGGGAAAAAGCAAAACCCTGGCTTGTAATAACCACTGGCTGATTCCTGTGGTGTAAATGCTCCCACTATGACTGATTTCAGTTACCGATCAGCTCAGATTCCTTGGTCGTCCTGTCCCTACGGAGTCAGTCCAGTATATTCTCAGCTCTGGCAGAAACCAAGATCAGAAACCAGAGAGACCAGGGCTCAAATTCTAACTCTATAGATTCCAGCTATCAGGCCTATGGCAAGCTTCCTTAAGCCCTCCAAGCCTCATTGTCCACAGTTCTAAAACGGGTATAAGCACTATGTCTTAGAATTGCCACACAAATAAAACAAAAGAATGCATATGAGGGGCTTCCCTGGTGGCTCAGTGGTAAAGAACCCACCTGCCAATACAGTTCAATTCCTGGATCGGGAAGATCCCCGAAGGAAGAAATGGCAACCCACTCCGGTATTCTTGCCTGGGAAATCCCATGGACAGAGGAGCCTGGCTACAATTCATGGGGTCGCAGAGAGTCAGACACAGCTTAGGGACTAAACAACGAATGCATATGAAGCCCACTGCACGCAGGAAGGTGCTGCTTCCCCTCCCTGAAGAGCGGGGAGAAGCCACCGTGGGTGGAGTGGGGTTGGTGGATAATGCAGGGGGAGAGGAGAGACATTCAAGGAGGGAGATTCGGAGCTGCAGGACTGAGGGAGGAGGTGGTGGAGTGGCTAATTTACCAAATAGAATATTGAGAGTGAATTTGGTTAAAAATAAAAGACCTAGAAAGTTGGGGGGGGGACACTCCCAGGCCTGTAACCAGCAAGTCCCCTAACCACCAAAGAGTTGGGGACAGGTGCACTCAGACCCACAGAGAAGGAAGAAAGTCATCCCTAGGAGGGCGTGCTCAGCGCCATACCTGGGGCCTCTGCAGGGTGATGGGTCGGAAACGGAAGAAGGGGCGTCTGGTGGGGAAGCATCCCATGGAGAGGTCGGTGGGTGCCAGAACCCAGGTGCCCTTTGTGAAGCCAGCGCAGAAGACAGGCGTGTAGGGGAGCAGGAGCGTGCTGGCCACACATGGAAGAAAAGGAGTTTAAGACTGCCGGGATCCGAAGGGGGCCTCAGAAAGGTCCCTCTGCCAGCGGGGAAGAAGGGATGGCGGGTCCAAACAGAAGACAGGCGCTTCCAGGAGACAAGGATGGGGAGCAGCCCTCACCTCTGGGGACAGAGCCCTGGGCGGGGGGCAGAGCTCTCGCCCATTTCTGTAAGGAGTCAGAGAACAAACAGTTCAGGCTCTGCGGGCCATGTGGTCTCTGCCACAACTACTCTACTCTGCCTATAGCACAAGGGCTGCCCAAGACAGTACAGAGATGAGCAGGAGGGGCTGTTTCCCAGAAAATCTTATTTATAAACAGCCCCTGGGCCCGAGTGTGCCGACCCCTGGGCTGGGGAGAAGGGGTGATGCTGAAAAGACACTCAGGGACCAAAAAAAGGAAACACACCCAGGAGGGAGGCGGTATTATTATCATTCCCATTTCACGGGTGAGAACCTCAGCACTAAGGAAGTGGGAGAACTACCGCTATACACCCAATTCCCGGGGGCGCCAGGCTCCTGATTCTCCTCCACCTCCCTGTGAACCACGGAAGGCAGGTGGACTAAACAGGTAATGAAGGTGACGGGAATTCGGGTGTGGCCGAGAACCGGGGGCGTGGTGGGGAGCAGGCAGGCACCGGGCAGGACTGGATCCCTGGAGATACGGATAGAGGAAACCGCAGGGCCAGCACTGCTCTTAGAGGTCACGGAGGCCACGCTCACCCCCGTCCAGCTGAAGTCAGTCGAACAAGCATTTAGGAGCCTGACTCAAACCACAGCAGAGCAGAGACAAGCGCGTCCGGACACACATCCCAGAGCCAGACTGCCCACGAGCAGGCTGAGGGATCCTGGGTCAGTAACTTAACATCTCTGTGCTTCAGAATAGGGGTGATGCTGTGTATGAGCTGTTATAAATGTGAACCAGCTTATGCGTTGTTCCCTCAGAACCACACCTGGGACAAGGTAGTTAAATATAAATACTGCATCAAGGCACTGAGCCAGGGCCCACGGTGGGCACATTAAGTGCCTCTGCCCGGGTGGGGCTCAGACAACAGGCTCAACTCTAACCAAGCTCTCATCACTGGAAAAACCGTCCTGTTGATGTGTGCCTCCCAACAGACTAGGACCATGTTCACATCAGTAGCTCCCCAAACTGGTACCTCTTACTTGATATTCATCATGCTCATGTTTGTTGAATTAATCATACAAGGCATTAGGTCCCCAAACTAGAATTTCCTCCATGACATAAAACACAGCTCCTAGGGTCACCCTCTGTTCACTCTGTGACCCTGAATTCCTGCTCCTCCACATGGTTGGGACCTGAAATCGACATCTGCTAAAGCACTGTGTAAACATGATGGCCTTTTGGTCCATCTTCCCCAGAGGAGGGGACCACGGATCACTTCTGTGACGGGGCTCGTAGAGACAGGGCTGGACCGCCTCAGCGGCTGTGGCTTCCAGCCTGGATGGAGCAGGCAGGCCAGCTGTGACACCTCTGCAGCCAGAGGAGCACAGCTGACCCCCCCCTGCCACCCGGGGAAACCCATTCCTGCATCCATTAGCACACGTCCTGCCAACCGGAGTCACCTGGGATAAACTTAGCTCCCCCTCTTCATCTGACGCTGAGGTTCAGTTATCCACTTGTCCTCAGGCATTATGCCCGGCCTCCGAGGCAGGTCACAGGGCACTAGCCTGGAAAACCACACCACTCCACTGTCCCAGCGCTTTTATCCCAGAAGAAAACTGAGGCGGGGAGGTGAAGTCACCTGCCCGTGGTTACCAGCCAGGGCAGGGACTGGCTCTGAGCCCAGGGGGGCAGGGTACCGGCTTGGCATTCCTGACCAACACGCTGTCACCTCATCCAGCCTCACCTACCGCTCCTTCCCAGTGCGTTCAAAGGCCACCTGCCCTTCGCCCTATTCCTACCTAATAACTCTCCTTCCCGGGGAAAAACGTCCAGGCAGGTGGGGCTCCCCAGGGTGGCTATGGGGACACGGTGCCTAGCCAGCTTGTGGCTTCCCCACCCTCCCTGGAGGACAAAGGATCACACTTGAACTTGCTGCCTCCCTGAGCACTTGTCAGCAGTGGGCAGGCTTCCAAAGCACTTCCCCTTCCGAATTCACTCACAACCTGACAACCTGGTGAGTGTAAGGAAGAGGACGGCAGGTGAACCCTGGGCTCTTGTTTCAGGCCCTGGGAGGAGGCACAAGGGAGCATCCTGACCAAGGCCTGGACCAGCCCAGGGCTGTACCTGGCATCCACAATGCACATTGCTGGAAAGATGGCTCAACAATAACTCGGGCTCGCTTACTGCTAAAATCCAGAAAGATCAGGTGGCTTGCAGCTAAAACACAGTGTCACGAAGTCCTAATGCAGGGAGGTGACGAAGTGGGGGGATTGGAATCCAAGGCTTGGGGCTCTTCTGCACCACGGGCTTTTTCCATCTAAGACCGGAGTCTCCACAAGGCAACTGCTAACAGAGGTGCTCTAAGAAGCAAAACCCCCACCTTGTTTGAAGTGAATACCCTGGTTCCCATGCACCCCTTCATCAGGCCCCATGGTGCACACGTGTTCACCTGGGCCCCATTCTGCAATTCAGCAGCACCAGGAAGTGGAAGAACCCAGGACTGCTGCCAGCTTCTACCTAAGGGGAAACTTTTAAAGTGAAAGAAAGCCTTGAAACACACTCCCTTTTACCTATTAACGCCTTCCTTGGGCAGAGAACACAACAGGGTGTCAAGCTAGAAGGCATTTTTCTGGCTTCCCCCTTCTGACACCTAGCCACAGAGCAAACCCAGCATAAACCCCAGCACACTGGCTTCCCATCCCTGGAGCCCCATCCATGAGGCCTGTGATCCTGGGTTCTCTACGCACTTCAGTGGAGACTGGTAAAGTGTCAGTAAAGCCGGGGACCCCGAACAGCAAGGCTAAATGTGGGGAGGATGACTCGGAGAGGGTGTACAGAATCACACAAGCACCCCTGGCCTGCTGTGTGTCCTGGACAAACATCTGGTAGGGTCCATAGCTCCCAAATTCTCCTTGGGCCTGTGCATGCCCGGCACAGTGATCCGCGCAGGGGCAGAGGAAAGGCATCAAGTTCAGGACTTTCCTGGTGGTCCAGTGGCTGAGACTCTGCGTTCCCAAAGCAGGGGGCCTGGTTCGATCCCTGGTCAGGGAACTAGATCCCACCTGCCGCAGCTAAGAGTTCACATGCCACAACTACAGATTCCACATGCTGGAATTAAAAGGATTCTGCATGCCGCAACAAAGATCGAGGGTCCTGCATGCCACAGCTGGGGCCCAGTGCAAGCAAATAAATATATATTTAAAAAAAAAAAAAAAAAAAAACAAGAAGAAAGAAAGAGAGATGTCAGGTTTGGATCTCAAAGATGTGGGGTCCTATCTTGGCCAACACTGGGTCTGAGAAAGAATCTACACATAGGGAGGCTGTGAGAATTTACTGTGATAAATATCAACTCTCCAGCCCAGAGTACAGGGATCGGTGTCATCAATCCATCAACACATCTGTGCCGAGGTCTGGGCACACACATTTTCCTGCCATATTTCAAGATTTGGAAATACAAGTCATAAATGTGATTAGTTTTACAAGTGTCCAGATGAAAGTAACAAAAAAAATAAGATTTTGGATCAGGAGAGTCTGATTTTTACATACCCATAACAAACTGAATGTGTGAAATTCCAAGTTCATGGGGAAAAAAAGAGGCAGATCTCAGATGAACTATGGCAGCTTTTCCCAAATTTTCACTTGTATATGAATCATCTGGGGATCTTGTTAAAATGCAAATTTGTACTCAAGTAATCCAGAATGGGACCTGAGGGTTTGTGAAGGTCCAAGAACTCACTTTTGAGCAGCAAGGTTGTTTGGAATTCTTTAAATTGCAAGAAACAAATCCAAGGAAAATATATGATTTAAAAATGACACCCCAGGAGAACATCCATGAAATAGTATATGGAACCACCCAGGCAAGCACTGTTTCTTAAAGCGAGGCACACCAGGAAAGTAAATGACATTCTTTAAACTGCCCGGAGTTCTTCAAGTTGGCCCTGGGTCTGATTCAAATAAGTCTATACTCCACATCACAATTCATCTAAGCATGTGAAAGTTCTCTCTAGCAATCAGAAAAACAACACACTTCTGACAAAACTCCTGTAAGCAGTTCAGTGTAGGAAACAAAGTGTCCTAGGAGATTTCAAGTTTCTGGCCATGAGAAGAGACCACGCTCGCTCTTCAAGGCCTTTCTTCAATCTCAATCTCACCGATTTATTTCCTCTCTGCACATTAAATTTGACATGGATTCTGTTGACAGCTGTAATTTTTTAAAAAGCCTGTCAAGTTGCCAGATACGGATAATTCCAAAGTCATAAGATGAATGCGACTGTCAAGTAAGGAAGCATCACACTGACTCACTCATCTTAAAGTGTGTGTTGGGGGAGGGGATCAATAAAACATCCATGGGGTTCATCTTTATAGGATCAGCGGTTAAATCGGGCTATTTGGAGGATCAGAAATATTAACACACAAGACCGTCTAAAGGAGATTCTTAGAGATGAAGTGTGAGGTCATTTGATCTCCAGCTGTTGCGAGCAGGGGAACACATCTGTCAAGCATGAGACACAGGCTAGTCTGGCACATGGCTTAGAATAATACCTATGTTTATTACCACTCCTGCCCTGACCCACTGGACAAGCTGGGCTCAGGCTCAAACTACAGAGTCATTAGGAGCCAGTGCATGATGTCAAGCCACAGGGAAACTGCTGAGTCTGAGCCACTCGCCCAGAAAGGAAGGGATCCCCCTCCCCTCCTGCCCACTGGCCTGCTATGCTATGGGGAGATGTGAGCCCTGACAAGAAACTCAGGCCCAGATGGTCACCTGTGCCCAGCATCACTAATCACCCAGGGAAATCACAAGGCTGTCTGACAGGTCCACACCCCTGTCTGCAGACGTGTGCACTCAACTAGGATGCTGCACACCAAACAGGGTCCTGATTTCAACACTTGGGAGGAAAGAGACTCTGGACAAAATTTGGAAGGAGCCTGGTCCATTCATCACCATCTGTCCATTGGGAGAGGAAGTTAAGTTTTCCAACAGACCACCTTCTTAATAGACCAGAAAAAGCCTAAGTGTTCAGAGAAGCATCACAGGAGAGAGGCTGTAACAGAAAAGGTTCTCCTTCCTCATCTCCAGGCCTGCAACAGGCTGGCAAGTTCCCATCCCAGAAGGGGAAACTGAGGCCCCAGGGAGCTGACATAACTGAGCCATAGGAGGCCTTCCTAACTAACTATCCTGGACGTTCCCTCCCAGGAATCAGGCCTGCACTCCCTCCCGTTTGCTCACTCCTGTTCTACCCCCATCCCACCCGCCTGATGCAGACAGAACTGCCCAGGGTGCCTGGAACAAGCTCTAGCCATTTCCTGAATGGGCGAGTGTCCAGCATTTCATGGTTTTGCTAAGATGCTTGAGACCTGGAGATGACTTAAGTTACCAAACACAACCTTTTGAAAGATGAAAAACTTTTCACTCATTTCAGGGAATTCACGTTGGGATGGAAAAAAAGAATTCTCAAGCCCTACTTCCTCTCTGTCCCCCACCCTCAAGGCCTTCAAGGGCACATAAGAAGGACTTTCCTTTTCTTAGGAAAGCAAAAGGAAAATGCCAAGTGCTCCTGGGACACTGGAATACTTGGAGCGCAAGCAGAACTTCTCAGAAGGCATTTGCGGCGGCGTGCCTGCGACAAGTCAAGGCTCACACGCGCCGCTCGGCCGGCTGCCGGACCCACTGCTGGACTCTGCGTCCCGCCCAGTCTTGCCGGGCGCGAGGAGAGTGCTTCTCCGGGTCCGGCCCGGGTTTCTGAAAGCTCGTGCTCTCTTCCTGGCAATGAGAGGTTTTGATGCCACTTTTTTTTGGAGGGCTCCCGCAACCTCTAACTCCAACCCCACTTGCATGAGCACGGTGCTTCTTCTCGGTGAGTGCCGGGCTCGTGCACATACGTGTGAACACACACACACGCTCCCCAGAGACCTTCCTTCTTCCGCGTGCCCTGGCGGTTTGGAATTCGCGCCAGAAGCCCAGGGATCCGGCAGGGCGCGGGAAGTGGGAGCGCCCGGTGTCCCGCAGCAGAGCGCCGGCCGGGCGGGGTTAGGAGAGGCGCGCGTCGCGTCCTGGCTACTCACCGGGACCTCTGCAGCTGCTCGAAGGCGCTGGAGCCGCTCCCCGGACCCGCCTGCTCCAGCGAACAGTAGTTCTGCGAGGTCTGCCTGGAGAAGGCGATGGGTAGGATTCCCTGAGTGAACGAGTTGAGGCGGCCCCGACTGCCGCTCCCGCCCCCGGGGGTCCCGGAGCTCAGGAAGGCGGCCGCCGGCACGTGCACTCCGGTAAAGGCATCGTCCTCCTCCAGCTCCTCCGGCCCGGCGTCCCCGGGCCCGTCTGGCGGCTGCAGCTGAACGCCCGCGGCGAAAGGCGAGTGCCGGAGCGGCTGCCACTGCTCCCCCGACGCCCGGCCGGCGCCCATGGGGCTCGCGAACCCCCGGGCAGCCCCGGGGCCGAGCACGGTCGCGTGGCCGCCGGGGACGAGCGGCGGCAGCGGCGAAGGCGGCGGGAGGCAGGGGCCCGATCCAGCCGCCAACGCCGCCGCCGCCGCGCCCGCCGCGGTGAGCGCGCCGCAGCCGCCCCGCTCGGCGGCGGCGAGCAGGCTGAGCCGAGTCCTCGCGCCGCAGCCGCTGCTGGGCTTGGCCGCGCTGCTGTCCTCGCCGCCGGCCCACTCCTCGTCCTGCAGCGGCGGCCGGCCGTCCAGCGAGATGTTGGTGAGGAAGGAGAGGGCAGCCTGGCGGCGCCGCGGGTCCATGCGCGGCTTCCTGGGGGGCTCGGGCGGCGGCAGCGGCGGCTGGGCCGGCACTGCGGCCGCGGGCCGGGGCTGCGGCGGCGGCTGCAATCTGCCGGTGCCCGCGGCGTCGGTGCCGGCGCTGCTGGTGCTGCTGCTGCGGACGGCCGTGCCGGCGGTGGCGGCCGTGGTGGCGGCAGTCGCCGCCATTGTGTCCGTCTGCGGCGAGATTTCCGCGATGCCCCCGGAGAAGCGAGCGGCGCCCGAGTGTTAAGCGGCGGGCGCGAGCGCCGGTGACCCGGGCTGGGCAGGGCGCGGGGCGCGGGCGGCGTGCGCGGCGGCCCGGCCCCCCAGCGGGCGGGCCATGCTCGCCCCTCGGTGCTCGGGCGGGGGGCGCCGCCGCCCCGGCCCACGCGCGCGGCTGCTGGCTGGCTCGCTGGCCGTCTGCCCGCCCGCCTGCGGGATTGGTGCTGGGCCCTCCGGGACCCCGCGATCTCCGGCTCCCCGGCCCCCGGGTCGGTATTTATAGGTGCGCGCGCCCCGCGCTCGCTCTGCGAAACGCTCTGTGCAAAAAAAAAAAAAAAAAAAAAAAACAGTATCACGTGTGGGGGGTGAAACCTGGGAGGAAAACAAAGCCGCAGGCGGCAGCCGCGCAAGCAGCCGGCGGGAGGCGGGGGGCCAGCGGAGGAGGAAGAGGAGGAGGAAGGGAAAACCGAGCGGGTGGCGGGGCGGGGATCGGCCTGACGGTCCAGGTAGTCCGAGCTGACTGCGGGGAGAGTTGGTGGCTCCCTGCCAGGGCGCGCGCCCAGGTGCGGGAGGCGAGCACGCTTCACCGTCGTGCTTGGGCTGGGAATTGCGGGGCGCGAGCAGAGCCCCGAGTCACGCATGAGGATGTGGTCCCGGGAGGGTTGTGGGTCTGCGGGACGAGTCACTGTAATTGAAGCGATTTGGCCCGCGAACTTGTTAACTGGATCCCGCGCTGCCCTTCTTGGGCCCCGAAGTCCTTATTAATAGTTACACTCGTAGGGCCACACCCCTTTATGTGGACAGTCCCACCAGCAAGCGGTCGCTGACCGTTGAGTTTGAGTCTCATTCATTTGCAGGCGGAGGACGCAGCTCCTGTTATAAATACACACCCCGGGGTGCACAAGAACCCCAAACAGATGTTTAGAGCTTCCAGTGTCTTCTATTAAATAAGTACCTGTACAAGGATGCAGTGACCCTTCCAGAGCTGTAACGAGGATCTGGGAGGGGTCGCAGTATGCTGTACCCCAGCCCCACCGCCAACAACCTTCTGTTCTGGGGTGAGGGGGCTTTACCGTGAACCATCTGAAAATGCCTGCAGATTTCCCTCTGCGGTTTGGGTGACTTATCAAAGGCAGTAGGAACAGTTGTCACACTGACTTGAGTTCTCTGACATCTAAGAAACCTCTCTACACTTTCCTGAGGGAGAAGCAATGTGTTTAAGATCAAGTGATTAATTTAATTAAAGGTTTAAATTTAGCCTTGAAGCTAATGGGTAACTCTACATTGAAATTCCACTCCATTTCAAGTTCAGGAGAGTAAATTGAGTAATGCAGAGCAAATACACCCTTCCAGATACATGCAGCCAGCCTGGAGGAGGCGATATGGGAGGAGGAGGAGTTCAGGTTACAGTGGCTTAGGCCAAACTTGGCACATGGCCCTTTACATGAACAATTGTTCATTTTTAATTTTATGCCATTTTTAGGCCTTTTGAAAAAGTGGAACCAAGAGTCTAGAGCAGCCTTATTGCAGCTAAGTGACCAGCTCTGTGTAATTTCATTAGGATTTTAATTACTCTGTTTAACTTCTTGAAACTCCCAAGTTACTCTATTACAACTAACTTAATTTACTTGACCACTGTTCTGGTTGTGCTGGCAAGCAGTGTTTAAAAAAACCACCTCCACTGCACATATAAAAGAAAAACTTTTTAAATCACAAAAGTGATATATATTAATTGCAGAACATTTACAGAATAAGATAAGCAAAGAAAAGTAGGGGGGGAAGCGTCATTAACAATCTCATCTCATATGGAAATAACCATTACAATTTTGATTTCTGTCCTGTGTTTATTAAACAAGTTAAAGCTGGCTGTTTGTGTCTTGTGATCTTTTCTTGATGTGTTTCAATTATCCTCCTTTTTAGAATATTTTTCTATAGCATCATTTTATTTATTTTTTAAATATAGCATCATTTTACTAACTGCACAGTGTTCAATTTGATGGAGAAACTATAATTATTAAACCTGTACCCTACATTGAATATTTAGGGTATTTCCCTAAATATTCCCTTTTGCTGTTATAAAGATTGATGATGACATCCTCTATTTTTCTAAATCTTGCTACTTATCCAGTATTATTTTCTTAGGATAAATAGATGCTGGGGCAAGGGCCAGATCATGTTTTAAGGCTTTCTATCCAGAAAAATTGCTACAACCTGCTTCCTCACTCTTGCCAGCATTGGGTATTAAATTTTTTCACCAATATTCATTTATTTGCCCACTTAGGCTATTTTAAGGGTTAAATATGCAAACTAATATCAATTATTTAGTAGGCATCAAACAAGAATTAACTGGTTCTGTGATCTTATGGCGATCAGGAGAGATACAATTTATTGTTCACCTACTATGTGCTGGGCTTCCCTGGTGGCTCAGATGGTTAAGAATCTGCCTGCAATGTGAGAGACCGGGGTTCAATCCCTGGGTCAGGAGGACCCTTGGAAAATGGACTGGTTATCCACTGCAGTATTCTTGCTTGGAGAATCCCATGGAGAGAGGAGCCTGGTGGGCTACAGTTCATGGGGTCGCAAGGAGTTGGACATGACTGGGCAACTAACACTTACTTACTTTACTATTGCTAGCCACAGAATATTTCTAATTCATATGTTATGACCATGCTGCAATGGGGCGAGAGGGGTTATCATCAATAGTTTGCAAATGAGGCTCAAAAAAATTAAACAATTAGCCCAAGGTCAGTAGCTCTTAAAGAGCCCAGAGGAACTGGGTGGAGAGGGAGGTGGGAGGGAGGATCGGGATGGGGAATACATGTAAATCCATGGCTGATTCATGTCAATGTATGACAAAAACCACTACAATATTGCAAAGTAATTAGCCTCCAACTAATAAAAAAAAAAAAAAGAGGCTGGGCCAGGATGCAAATTTTACTCCAAGACCCATGCATATTCTTACGCCCTCTGCTGGTGAGCATGTTTTCTAGGGGGTGTGCTGTCTGCATATTTAATTTCATATTCTTACTGAAGGTCAACTGTAATGGCACTAAAACAAGCTTTGGAGGAAGGGATCCGGGTGTCAAGAGCAAGTCTCTAATCAACTTCTATGTGCATAGCACCGTCCTGCTACAAAAGGGATAAAAAGAAGTATAGCTTTTAACCCTTGTGCCCTTGACACTGGAAGTAGTGAAAACCAAAAGCTCAGGACACATTGAAGTAAAATTGTAAAATGGACTCTGGTTAAGTGATCAAATGAGCAATCTGACTGGACTGTCTATACATGTTATCATATTGTGAAGAAGTAGTTTTTATTTGAGGGGAGGCCTCAGGTAAGAGCCAGGATTTAAGCTGACCTGGGAAATGAAGGACGGAAGGAGAAGTTCAGTTCAGGAAGAGAAAATTCTGCAAATTCCTCGTAGACTGCAAGCACAAAAAACTAGAACTTGAAGTCTAATTCTTTCTGGTTTGCCAAGGTTTTTTTTTTTTTTTTTTTTTCAGTTACTTTCATGTTGCCCCTTCCAAGCACCCATTCTGAAAACTGTAACTGCATGCACAAAGTGTTTTGATTGACATATATGGGAGTCAATTAAAAAAGAAAAGGAACCTATTATAATACAAGTAATCACTGACCCTTTTAAAAAAATAATCCAGCAGACCAAAAAGTCTGAAAATTTGCTTTGAGATGACTGTGTTAAGAAAATACATTTCAGATGCTTCCCCGAGGTGTCCTCAGTCTTCCAAAAGGAGATTGTTTATGCCCATTTTGCTACCTACAGTTGCAGAACTTTTATGATATTGGCGTTTTTTTTTTAAAAAAATCAATGAATTTTCTTTGTATTACTTTGATACTTGAATTATAGCAAACTTGATTTTATTTTGTTTGAAATTAACCTGTTTTTTTAAAAATTATACTGATTATGCATGAATAAGCATGTCATGTACAAAGAGGGGCTTCCCCAGTGGCTCATGGGTAAAGAGTCCGCCTGCAATGCAGGAGATGCAGGAGACAATCCCTTGGCGGGGAAGATCCCCTGGAGGACAGATATGGCAACCCACTCTGTTATTCTTGCCTGGAGAATCCCGTGGACAGAGGAGCCTGATGGGCTACAGTCCATTGGGTCGCAATGAGTTGGACACGACTGAAGCGACCGAGCATGCACACATATACAAAGAAAGCACTTCTCATGTAATTATAACTCCTGAACATGCAAATTACATATGGTGCCAGCTTCTAGATGAAGTCTCCTCTAGACTGCGCACAGAACAACAGGCCTAGAAGGCTCTGTGTCTCCCAGTATAAAAGCATTATTTTACAGCATTTGTGTTTGCTCAGGTCAGTCTCACATCAGAGTGGGATGAATGTGGCCAGATTCTGAGGGAAACATCACCTCTTTGCTGCTGGGAAGATCAGCTGGGCTAATTAGTGGTCCATAGTAACCTTCACTGATAGGTGGGCAAACTACATGAAGAGATGGCTCAGAGCAACTGAAATGCAAATGCCTACCAAGCATTTGAAAGAAGAAGAAATGAGTGATGGACATTCTTATTGGAACAACCTTTGTGGAAAGTCATTTGCTAAAGGTATCATGAGCCTTAAGAAAATCATGCTTGAGAGCTTGGGCTTGGGAGTCTCACTGCCTGGGTTAAATTTGGGGCCCACTCTCACAGTTTTGAGAACATTGAGTACGCTATGCTTTGTGCTTCAGTTCTGTCACCCTTGAAATGGGAATGGTAATATCTACTTTGTATATTGATAGCATTGTTACCAGGATTCAGTGTGGTAATGGTTCAGTTAATGTATGGAAAAGGTAACCACTCAAGAAATGTAGTTACTATAATAATTCTCAGGAGCTATTGTGAAACAAGGTCAAACATGTATGCACAAAAATATTCATCACAGCATTGTTTAAAGAAAACTTGGAAAAAGGAAACCCTAAATGTGGAACAATGGAAAAACTAAGTAAAAAATGGTTTTCTCAAACAATAGGATATTGTGCTTCTATTTTTTTTTAATTATCTTTACCAAGCTTTCTTAATGACATGAAAAATGTTTTTTTGAAACAATGCTAACATAAACAGAATAGAATAGAAACTAGACAGACCACAATGTCTCAACTTTGTGAAAAAATAGAATCGTTTTAAATATTAATATGTGCCTAAAGGGTACATGTGACCAAAAGGTTAAATAATTGGCTAAGACAGTAGGATTTATGGTGCTTTTTATTTGCTTCTTTTTGCTTATATAAATAGAAATAAGTGTGGTCATTATAGAAGCTGCTTTCCAATGAATGCTTTTAAAAATATTTTTTAAATGACTGGAAATAAAGCTTGAAAGAAAATATGGCCAAATGTTAACTGGTGGAATTATTGGGGAACTTTTCTCAGTCTCTTTAGGGATATTAGGAAGCAACTAGCTTTCTTTGCTACAGATGGATAGGAGGTGGTTAGCCAGAGAGAAGGAAATTCTTTTAGGAAGGAAACCAAGTATGAATGAAGGTGCTGAGCCAGGGATAAGAAAGGAAAGGACTTTTTGGAACTGGCTGGCAATGAACAGACCTCCCAGAACGGTGACACTGAAAGGACTGTAGCAGGGACGTCTCTGGTGATCCAATGGTTAAGATACTGTGATTCCTGTGCAGTGAGGGCAGGTTCAGACCCTGGGCAGGAAACTAAGATACCACATGACTCGTGACAAAAAAAAAAAAAAAAAAAAAAACCTGCAGCAGTGAATAATGGGAAATAATACCAAAAAACAATATTTAGGGCCAGATCATGAGGGATCCGTAATCTAAAGGGAGAAATTTGAACCTATGTGTACTGGAGACCGGTACTGGAGACCCATAGGTGATTTTTTTTTTGAACAAGAAGTGACACGTGTGTTGAGAGCCAAACTGAAGGACTATAAGAAGGGCTATTAATTTGGCAAGTGTGCACTTGGGGTTGAAGAGAGAGTCGAGAATGGGAAGGGTTTTTTCCTTCAGTCTTCCATTGTGTTTATTCACTCAGCATGCTTTGAGCTCCTGCTTTATGCCATGCTCTCTGCCAGGCACCTAGTAACACAAGGTTCCAGGGTTCAAGGAGTTAGCAGTCTGGTGAAAAAACTGGGGAAAGACAGCAAAGAGAACGAGAATGGGTTCCCTTTTAGGTGCAAGTCCCGAGACGGTCATTTCTACTTAATAGTTTGACTGGATTCTCGTCAAAGCCCTGCTGTTGATTCTGTCGAATATATACAGAAATAGAGGCTCAGACAAGTTAAGCCTCTGGGGTTGTGCTTACCTGGATAATTAAGCTGGTCCCTGGATAATTTTTTCCTTAACATCTTAGGGTGCAGGTCCATGTCACGGGGAGCGACTGAATCCTAGGAGCCAGAGAGGCCCCATGGGGAAGGTGGTATTTGAACTTGGACTTTAGTGTACATGTGAGACGGGGCATTTCAGGCCACGCAAAGGCACAAGGACAATAATGTTAGGACTCTGTTACAACAATTTGGGCCCGAGGCAGTAGCACTTGGAATTGGCAGTGAGAATGGAAAAGAAGGGTCAAGGGCATGAGGCATTGAGGAGAAGCTGGCTTCCAGATTTCCAACCTGGGGGGGCAGCTGTAATTCCTGAAACAGGCAACAATACCCTGGGAAGGGGAGCCCAGGTGAGAGGGGAAGACGCTGACTGCATTCTGGCAGGAGTTCCTGGTCTACACTCATACAGGGTCCCAGGGAAAGGTAGGAAGGTCTCATTTTACTAAATCATGACTTAATTAGATGGAATGAGAAGAAGGCTCTGTGTTTGCATGGTCACAACCCCCTAATCTGATTACAGATAGGTTTGCAGGGGGAATGGCAGAGGCACTGGTCTCTGGAGCCCCTACGCTGGCCATAATCACTCACTCATTTGCCCTTTGAGACTCAGTTCAGAGTCAAAACAGGATCCTGGCCCCCTTTTGTGATGTACCCAAGAGAAGGTGTTAGAAACAAGCCATTCCAGAACTGGGCTCATTTTAGCCACATTCAAGGATCCCTTTGATCACAGGTGACCAAAACCCAAGTCAAAGTGGCTTAAGAGGAATTTATTATATTTATAGTAAGTATCTAAAGGTATAGGATGGTCTCTAGACTTCCCAGTCCAGTGATTAAGCCTTCACTTTGCAACTCAGGGGGAGTTGGAAAGGGGTGTGCGTCCAGTCCTTGGTTGGGAAGCTAAGATCGCATACCTCTCGTCAAACAAACAAGCCATAAAAACAGAAACAATATTGTAAAACATTTAGTGAAGACTTTGAAAATGGTTCATATAAAAAAAATCTTTAAAAAAATAAAATAAGGATATACGAAACTCTCAAGGAACACAGAAATAGGAATACAGCTGCGGCCCAGGCAGAGAGTACGTGGATTTGAACACGTGGGAGCCTGCCTTTTCTTGCCCCCTTGACCCTTTCCAGCTCCTGGTTCACACACTCCCTCTGCAGATTCTGTTCCTTTGGTCCACTGGGCAAGAAATGGGGCCCTGGACAGATTCTCACCTTTATAACCTACTGAGTCTGGAGCCTCTGGGTTTCCATCTCAAATTTACAAAGGAAGACTGATTGGCAGAGCTTGTGTGGAGCAGGCCCTGGGCTTCTCATCTTGGCTAAGAGGCAGGCATTCACTCCAGAGGCAGCTGGATGGTAACAGGGGGAGGGGCATCCCCAGAAGAAAGGAAGTGCAGGGCAGGTAAAACAGTAAAGTCCAGCCTCCTGGGACACTTTTCTAACTTCTCTAGGTCTAAATTCCTTGCTTGGAAAATGGAGATGCACGCTCTATCTTGGAGGTTACTACTACAAAGAGTAAAGAGGATGGGGCTTCCCTGATGGTCTGGTTGTTTAGAATCCGCCTGCCAACGCTGGGGACATGGGTTCAATCCCCAGTCCAGGAAGATTCCACATGCTGTGGAGCAGCTAAGTCCATGCCCCACAACTACTGAGCCTGTGCACCTAGAGCCCGTGTTCTGCAACAAGAGAAGTCACCATAATGAGAGCCCTCGCACCGCAAAGAAGAGTAGTCCCCACTTAGCACAACTAGAGAAAGTCCTGGGCAGCAAGGAAGACCCAGCAAAGGAAAAAAAAAATCTTCAAAAAGAGTAAAGAAGATGAAAAGACTTCCCTGGTGGCCCAGATAGTAAAGAATTCCGCACCACCCCCCCAACACACACAATGCAAGAGACCCGGGTTCGATCCCTGGGTCAGGAAGATCCCCTGGAGAAGGAGGGGATGGCTACTCACTCCAGTATTCTTGCCTGGGAAATCCCATGGACAGAGGATCCTGGCAGGCTACAGTCCATTGGGTCACAAAGAGTCAGAAACAACTGACTAACATTTTCACTTTCAGAGAGGATGAAAAGATATTGCTGGTACTCAGGCTCCCCACCAAGTGCTCCTACAGGCAAAAAAGACACTAGGACTTTCCTGGTGGTTCAGTGGTTAAGACTTGGTGCTTCCACTTTAAGGACGCAGATTCAATCCCTGGTGGTGGGGGTACTAAGATCGCACATGCTGCACCATGATGTCAAAAAATAAAATAAATAAGTTAGAAAAGAGAAAACTGACAGCTTGAGGGGTCTGTTGGTGAAGCTGAAAGCAGAACATTTATTTGAGGTCTTTTTAGCATAAAAAATGTGTGAGCTAGGGGAATTTAGCATATGATAACTGACATCTCAAATTAGTAAAGATAAGATAAATTATTTAGTCAGTGATGTCAAGATTGACTGGGTTGCCAGTTGGGGAAAAAAAAGTAGATCCCTCACAGTTTATACCAGGTTAAATTCCCAATGGAAGAAAGATTTAAATGCAAAAAAATGAAATCATGTAAGTAGTTAGGAAAAGTGTCAAAGACCTTAGCAAAAGAGCTCAGAACCGGTACTCACGGTTTGCCTTGCTCAGCACCGAAACTCCAGCCCCTAAAGCAGGGCTTGGAACAGAGTCAGAACTCAATAAATTTTTTTGTGAAAAGAATTAATGAGAGAATATTTTTAAAAATCAGCTCAGATAGGGGAGAAGCCTTTGCAAGTATGACATAAAACCCAAGAGCAATGAAAGCAAAGGTAAATTGGCACTTCCTTGGTGGTCCAGTGATTTAGACTCTGTGCTGCCAATGCAGGGGGTACAGGTTTAATCGGCGGTAGAGGAACTATTATAGAATCCCACATACCATGTGACTTGGCAAAGATTATTTTTAAAAGATTTTTAAAATAATAGAAACAAAACGGGTAGGGAATTCCCTGACGGTCCAGTGATTAGGACTTGGCGCTCTCATTTTGGTGGCCTGGGATCAGTCCCTGGCCTGGAAACGAAGATTCCACAAGTGGTGCACTGCATCCAAAACAATAATAAATATTGCTTTAAAAAAAACAAAGGAAAATTTAGCTACTATATACATATGTATAAAGCAAATTAGGTGGGGGGGGGTAAGGGAAGCAGACTAATCAAAAGACAACTATACTGGAGGAAAATATTTACAATTCACTTTACAAAAGGGACCTTTCTTTAATATTTAAAGAAATCTTAAATGTCAATTAAAGAAAAGCCAACAATCCAGGAGAAACATGGGCAGATGATATGAAGAAATAGCTCCCAGAATAAGAAATACAAGTGGGTTTTGCACATTCAGAAAATAAAAGGATACTCCTCCTTCTGCATAATTTAAAAAAAGAAAAAAGAAAACTCTAACAGGATACAAGTGTCACCAGTCAGACTGGCCAAGGTCAGAAAGGTTGAAGCACTTTGTCTGTTGTGCCTTGGTTAAGGGATCAGAAACAGATACTCTGATGAAGTATAGACTGGGAGCACTCTTCAGAGAGCACGTGGACCACGCACTCTGCCCCGTGACCTACTTCCAGAAATCTGCCCTACAGATATATTAACACATGTACAAATGAAGAATATTCAGGATTATATTTTTTGGAATGTTTCTTGTAATAGGAAACTATTGGAAATAACCATCACAGGGCTGGTTAACAAATTTTGGCACATCCACATAACGAAAAATTGTGCAGCTGTTGAAAGAATGAAATAACTCTTTATGAATATTTATGAAAAAGTCTCCAAGATGTAGTGTTATCTGAAAAAAAGAAAGCTGCAGGGGCAATGCGTATTTTATGCTCCTTATACTAAATAACAAATAACAACCCACATACATACTTTCTTGTACTGTGTAGAGATGATTTCTTGGAAAAATCCCAAGAATATGGGAATGGTGGTTGCTTCCTGGGAATGAAGCCAGTTGGTTGGAGAACAGAGGGGTAACTTTTCATTCTCAACTCTTTGATACCTTTTGAATTTTGCTTCATGGACATGTATTATCTCTTCAAATAGTAAATTAAGAACAATGTGGGTTAATTGAGCACTCTGCCCGGAAGTATATCCACGATTAATTTAATGTGAAAAGGTTTTAACTGACTTAGGTTATGCTAATGAACTCCCCCTCCCAAATCTCTGAAATTAAAATTCAGGAAAAGACGCAGCACACACGCAGGCATTTATCCCGGGACTTGGTTTGCCGGGCCCACCAGCAGTGGCCCCTTTCGGAAGAGAACAGAACTTTGCAGGGTGTTTGGCACATCACGAAGCTGCCCTACAAATGTGAGTTCTTGTCTGTGGGAAAGGAAATGCTCTGGGAGAGGAGCTGGAGGGAACCTCCGCTCCCCTGGCAAGGACAACGGGCTGATGAATGGCTGGTGCTGGGAGCAGCGCCTTGGGAGACCAGGAAATCCAAGGTCATATAGGGTCCGGATTCTTCAACCTAGCACAGTCCCCTGCGCACGGTAAACACTCAAAAAAAAAAAAAGCATTCCCATTTCCAGTGTGAATGAAAGTACCAAGTTACCCGGATCTTGCCTAAGGGTGGTGTCAAATGCTGTTTTCAGTCCCATAAATAGATGACATTTAGCCTGGGGCTTTAAGGAGGAATCCCCCAGACTTCCCTGATGGTCCAGGGCTTAAGGCTCTGTGCTTGCAATGCAAGGGGCATGAGTTCTATCCCTGGTTGGGGAACTAAGGTAGACCAGAAATTAAAGAAAAAAAAACACCTGGCGGCCAAGGGGAATAAAACGGGATTTTAGGCAGAGAGAATGCCTTACCTTTGGACAGAAGAGTGGAGGGGGAGGAGCTCGTAGAACACCTATCTGTCCTGCCTAGCGGGCTCAGTCGCTCACTCCTGTCCGGCTCTGAGCCACCCCATGGACTATAGCTCACCAAGCTCCTCTGTTCGTGGGATTTCCCAAAGCAAGAACTCTGGAGTGGGTTGCCATTCCCGTCTCCAGCAGATGTTCCCAGTCCAAGGATCGAACCCGACTCCCCTGCATTGGCAGACAGATTCTTTAGCGCTGAGCCCCCAGGGAAGCCCCGTGTCCTGCTTGGAGCAGCCGTCATGTGGTCAGTTATCGCTGGGGGCATGGCGTGTGTTGGCAGCTACCTGACAAAGTGAGCTCAAAAAGGTCCAAAACTGACGGACAGGAAAGAGAACAACCAGGTCCCATTCACTTGAACAGAGAGGGGAGGCTTCAGGAAGGGAAGGCCTCACTTGGAGCCCATCCCCACCTCAAAGGCTAACTGTGAGATGTGGATGGAGCCGAGCTCGCAGCCTATCAGATCCAGTTCCTCCTTGGTAAACCGCCCCCTTCATTATAAATATTATCTCCGAGAACCACAGATAATGGAGGGCCACGATCCGTAAATGCTTTCAAAATCCTAAATTGGTTTTTAAATTTTTGTCAGCAAAACCCACCCTGAGCTGATCTGAAGCTACTCATAGACTTAACTGATCGCATTCCGTGTGTGTGTATATACATTCTGCTCTGGCAATACGTGTGATTGATTATAGGATGCTATTCTAGACACTGCTGAGGCGTTCTATAACATATCGTCAGTGTACCATGCTGCTTTTCTAAAATTTGGAAAATTCTGAGTTCTGAAACACATTAAGCCCCAAGAGTTTTGCCAGGATTTGTGATCTAAGAGACCAATACAGGTAATGTCTAAAATAAAAATAGTATAATGCCCTTAATATAAAAGAAGAAGAAATCAAAGAATAGAAATGTATAAAAATAGGATGTATATTTCATTATGTAAATGCTAGGGCAGGACTACACCAGAAGACTTAACACAAACTGGGGAGAGTGGTAGACACCCCACCTGTGGGGTGGGGGTGGCCCTAAAGTAGACTTTTTTTAAAAATAGTAACTCGTTTGTGTGCTCCACTCCTATTGGTGAAGTAGCGCCTTCTCCAAGGGCCGATGGGCCACGTGGTACTTGGCTGATCTGCCCAGGTTGGGGCATGTCAAGCAGTCCATGGCTGCTCACCTTCCTGTAAAACTCACTCTCCAAGTCTCAATATATCTTAAGGGTGAGGAGTTAAACAGCAGTCTGTTCACCAGAGCCAAAAGGTAGAGGCAAACCAAGTGTCCTTCCATGGATGAATGGGCCCAAAAATGTGGTCCATACATACAGTGGAATATCAGTCAGTCTTAGGAAGGAAGGAGATTCTGGCACATGCGACAACGTGTGAATGAAACTTGAAGACATCACACTAAGTGAAACAAGCCAGTCACAAAAAGACAGGTACTGCTGGATTCCAGTCTCTAGAGCAGTCAAATTCAGAGACAGGAAGTAGAATGGTGGTTGCCAGAGGCTAGGGAGAAGGGAATGGGGAGTTATTGTTGAATGGGGACAGTTTCAGTTTTGCAAGATAAAGAGAGTGCTAGAGATGGACGACTGCACAACACCGTGAAAGGCACTTCATGCCATTGTGCTGCACTCTACTGCACTTAACGCCACTTAAGAATGGTTACGATGGTAGATTTCATGTCAAGTGTATTTTAGCACAAATAAAAATTTAAAAACAAAGAATGAAGGCACTGATGGAAAGACTGGGAAGCAAATATGAACTCTATTGACCAGGTTGTTGTGAATCTTGGCCAGGTTAACCTCTCTGGGTCTTAGTCTCCATATCTGTGAAACAGGGATAGCAATGTACTCTTCTTGGGGTGGGAGTGCATTACCAGGTTCACCCAGGATCATGTGTGTAAGCCACGGGCACGCTGTCTGCACTCAGGAAACTTGGTTGTTATTATGCATGCACGTTTCACTTACTGCTCCTGAAAGCAATCTTTTTCCCTCAGACACTCACATAGAAGCATTTGGGGTATCAGCCCAACAGCAAGGTTAGATGGACATTAACAAAAAGAATGACTGGAGACCCAGGGAAGTGTGAGTATAAGTTTCCTGGGTCTTCCTGCCTGGAGATCAGCATCTGTCTCACCCACAGCGAACCATCCTCAGAAGTGTTTTAGGCAACTTCCCTGTATCTAAAGAAAGCCCTTCCTAACCAAACCGCCCTCCCAGAAGAACACTTCTCCTGAAATGTAAAACCTTCACTATTCCCATTTAGACTCTCAGGGAGAGTTGATAATTGTTGTTGACAGCAGCAAGTGTTCATTTTCTTTTGTTTTGGTTAAACAATAATTTGATTGGAAAAATGCTTCCTGGTGCAGTAATTAATGATCGGCTGGAGCTAATAACACCAGAGGTAAAGCAAAGGCACTTAACCCAGCTAGTCATTAGCTACCAGGAAAAATGTTAGACCTGGAGGGCAATCTGTGCTGGTACAAACTCTAAGATTGGTAGGAAGAAAGAGGGAGGGGGAAAAAAAACTAAGCAATTTCTTTTTGTGAAATGAAAAGTTTAAAAATGGAGCCTTTTGTTGCCATAGACACCATTCCTGGCTCTGGGCTGTCCCCCACGCCTGAATCCAGCCACACAGCAATTAGACCATTTTCAGCAGGGCAGCAGAGCCTCCTAAGTACCTATAATGAATATCTGCAGCTCCAGGCTTCCGCGGAAATCCTCAAGCCTTCACTTGTCACCGTAATTTCCTTGGGAAGTGTTTCTAATTACACATTTCTTGCTGCCTGCTCCAGGTCAAGTCTTCTTGTGTACAATATACCAATTACATAAAACCTCAAAACAGTGAGGGGGACCCTGGAGTGATCCAAAGTGCTCTGTGGTTGTTTTTTAACTTAGTAGTTAAGCATTACTGGGTGTAACAGGGCATCATTTGCATGAGCAAAAATAACGTTTAAGGAACAGCACGTGCCTTGTTCTTTATAAATCTCTGTAGAGGTCAGACCCATTTCAGCAAGACATTTATGTAGTAACAGAATCTCCATCGCCAACACATGGTCTGTTTCTTTTAAGTGTTATAGCAGGGTCCCTGTGAAGAAGAACTTCATTCTTTCGTATTATCTCCTGGGACCTGCCACTTAGGGGACTCCTGGCAGTTAAGTTTCCTGGAGGTGGACTCTTAGTTTTAGTAATTCTCCAAGATGTCAATCTTCGCCCACTATTCTTAGAGAAAATTGAAGTAAAATTAAATCTCAATCCAGATGCTACTGTATGGACGGTAAATTTTCTTTGGATTTGAATAAATTGGAGGATATTCTAGCTCTTGAAGAAGAGGCAAAAATAGGTTTTCTAAAAGGGTGGGTTTGCTTGGACTGGGGGTTCCCTTCCTTACAGGGGAGCTCTAAGTTCCACTAACCTCTCTAACTTGCCTTGTGTCATGAAAGATTAAGAGTACTGAGTCAGTGTTCACAGGTAGGGACTCTCTGATCACCTTGGTGGGGCTGAGGAGATGGGCTCAGTAGAGCCCCCAGGCAGTGTCCACTTGCGGAGGGCTGGTCCTGGCCAGAGCTTGCAACTGATGCTGATGCAAGACCATTCTCTGACCCTGGTCCCTAAGGAGTTTCAGCGGAAAGTGGCAGCTGCTGCAAGATATGGCATTTGCTTCAGGCTTGCTTCTGCCCACTGGCCCCTCCTCCCAATCTCTAAATGTTGATACCTAGGGCTCAATCCAGGACCTCTTATCTCTGCCTACACTCGATTCTTAAGTGACCTCATCCAGTGACAAGGCCCTAAATCAATACTGTCTTAGAAGATTGTGTTTTCCAGAGTTGGCCCCGACAATGATGTCTCCATCCTCTATGCTCATCTACAATGTGGTCTTCACACTCTTTCCGTGGAGAGAAGGGATCTCTATCGACCACCCTCTCATCCCACCTTGAATCCTGGCAGGCTCTAACTCTCTGGTAGCTCAGAGAATGAGGTGGGAATGTTTTCCGAGGCTAAGTTAGGAAATATCTTGTTTACTGATATTCTCACCTTTGGAAGCCCTGAGCTGCCATGTAAGTAGTCCAACTACCCAAAGACTGCCATGGTATAAGGAGCTCAAGCCACATGGAGAAGCCATATTAAGTGTTCCAGTTGACAGCCCCTGCTGAGGTCCCAGTGATTAGCCAGCGTCAACTGCCAGATTTATAAATGAGGACATTTCCAGGTGTTCCAGCCCCAGCCATCGTGTTGCTCCCAACCCTTGAGTCTTCCAAGCTCAGACACAAAAATTGTAAAGTAGGAACTAAACTTTCCTGCTATAGGCTGCCTCTGAATTTCTAACCCCAAAATTGATGGGTAGATGAAATAGATTTTTTAAGCTATGTTTTGGAGCCATTTCTTCTTTAAAAAGATATTTATTTACTTGGCTGCACTGGATCTTAGTTGCAGCATGTGAGATCTTTAGTTGAAGCATGTGGGATCTAGTTCTCTGACCAGAGATTGAACCTGTGCCCCCTGCAGTGGAAGCGTGGTGTCCTAACCACTGGAACTCTTTTAAATCTTACTTCTCTTTAATCCCTCAAGTATATTTATATATACTTTTGAGAATATATGGAGTTGCCCAACTCTCTCTCTATATATATATGGAGTCCAGTGACTATACATTTCTCAAGGAACAGGACTTTTTCCTTGATTCATCACTGTTGATTTTCGGCCCTGGTCTTTGCACTATTCACCTGTGTTCATTACACAGTGTGTGCTGGTGGAATTCATGAAGAAGCAATTGTGTCCAGTGTGTGTTTTATCTATATTTAATAACCCTGGAATGTAGTAGCTGCTCAATTAATACATGTGCTTAGGGACTGGATCATGATCTACTAACTGCAGGACATGTAAGGGGGAAGTAAGCATAAAAGCTGGTCTTGGCCTTCAGTTACTGTTTATGCCTTGCCCAACAATGAAAGAGCTATCACAAGGCAGTATGTGATTATGATTTGTTGACAAAAGTTTGTGGGATATAGAGAAAGCTTTTCTAAGCCTATATAACCAAAGTCATAAAATAAAAAGAAGACTGTTTGTACTGTATAAAAATGAAACACTTCTGCACATTAAAAGAAGATAATAAATATGTTTTTAAGGCAAATGGAAAGCCAGGAAAAACTTGTTGACATATTAGCACAGATATAAAATATCTTTGATATTTAAAGAGATATTCTATGTCAATAAGAAAAAGATGAATAGTTTTCAGTTAGGGAAACAATATAAACACTCACAACAAACAAAAAATGTAAATAGTGAACAAAAGGGAAAAAACCCTCAACCTCATTAGCAATCATAGAAATTCATAGTAAAACCACACTAAAATAACATTTTTTTAAAATCAAATTGGCAAAGTATTTTCCTTAAGATAATCTGCAATGTTTGGCAAGATTAGGAAGACTGAAAATTGATGTTTAAAGTTGCATGTCAAAAACCTTTCAAATGGGCATGCATTTGAACATCCAGCATTTCAACATCCCCAAATTTATGCCTAAGAATTTATTGCTGAAGTTTGCCAAGATCTGTACACAAAGATACTTCATGAAGTACTGATCTTAATAGCAGAAAATTGGGATTAATGTCCAGCCATTGGGATTTAATTGGTTAAATAAATCATAACACCACTCTGTAATATAGCATTATATAATCATTTCAAATGCTGATCTGAAATAATATTTAGTGAAGTGGGAACATATTCATGTTATACAGTTAAAGATTCAAGTATCAAGCAAATGTAGAGTCATGTTCTTTTTCATCATATATATATTTCCATCATCAAAAAGATGCATAGAAGCCTAGAAAGATTTACACCAAAATTTTTAGGATTCTGTGATTTTATTTTTTCTTACCATTTTTGTGTTTTTAAGTTTTCTACATTAATACTCTTTTATATTCAGGAAAAAAAAATACCATTATTTCTTTTAAGCTGTATAGAAGGTTGCCCCTGCAGGGAAGGTGGAAATGCCAGTTCAGATTGCTTCCTTTGAAAATCTCTCAAGGCACCACGGGCACACGTTTATAAGAGCCCATTCTGTCCTGAGAATAGAGTGGGTATGGGAGGAATTTGGGTGAATGTTTTGTACTTACAGCTCAACCTGTAGTAAATCTTTAAGACTGTGGGAATAGGTGCTTTGCATTCTGTAGAGCGATGAATGTAGGTCAGGTTTCCTCTCCATCTGTCTTTGTCATGTGAAAAGATCTTTGAATGGAGGGTTTCATTAGTCTCAATGCATCTCCAACCCCATCAGGAGCTTTTCAGTTTCATGGGCAAGTGATTTGCCTTTTTTTTTTTTTTTATAGAAATAAAGGATTGATACGATTAGTTGTGTGTACTGCACTTGCGAGTGGAGCTGCAGTGAATTCCAACATTCTGCAGCAAAGTAAAAATGAGATAGGTGTGAGAAGTGGGACAGTCACAGGGAAGCAAAGCTGATTGATTTTCTCCTTCATCTAGCCCTTAGTTTTACAAGGATACACAAAAATCATACAAAGAAATCTGATGGGAATAGTCCCTAAAACTAAAAAGTAACATCACCAGTGGTTCAGCCTTCATGAATTCCTCTGACAATATTTCCAAATGTAAATCCCTGTATATAAAACCTATATAAAACCTCCCTGTATAAGACCATCCCTTTTCACTTTGGGGACCACTAACACAAGTGACTATTATAGGACAGAAAAAAGGAAAAGGTTTTTAAAATGTGTGTGTTTAGATGCTCACATCAAATGTGAAAACCCATCAATTCACAAGGCAGAATACCACCTGCATATAGATACAAACAAAAGCATTTCCTTTGCTCCAAGGGATCTTTTCTCCATTTTATTATTGCTAGTATAAAAGATCCCTGGCTTGGGAAGATCCCCTGGAGGAGGAAATGGCAACCTGCTCCAGTGTTCTTGCCTGCAAAATTCCATGAACAGAGGAGGAGTCCATGGGGCCACAAAGAGTCGGACACAACCGAGCGACTGAGCAGACTATAAAAGTTCAGGAAATGTCTTAAAACGCACGAGTGGCTTTGCTGACTTTTTGTGAGATTTCTTTTGGATTCAGGAAGCTTTGAATGACTCTCTACAGATGTTTCTAGAAGGTTTATGGCTCTTCTTCGAGGTTCCCAGAGAGTGGTCAGCTCCACATCACACCTCATGGGACCCAAGGCCCAAGACAATGAAATCAAAGGAGGCTTTCTCTCAACCTTCTTTGGGCTTGAAAACTGGAAACACCACTAAAGGCAATCAATTCAATGACACATCAGACTGGTGTCTTTCCTGTGTCAACAACCACACCCACAAGTTGTCATGGTGTGGTGTGTTATAGCCTTTGACTACCGGAGTTTATAGTTGGGGATGAGGATGGAGCCAGGGAGGGGACATTCATTTTAATAGGCTTATGGGTGTTTCCATTCTTATTTCAGAAGAAGGAAATGGTTTTCAACAACCTCTGTGATAAAACTATTTGCTTATTCAACTCAGCTCTAAAAATACTAAAGGACAATTTAATGGTCACACAAAGTCCCCCAACTATCTCTCTCTAAATATAGTTCACATATATGAGGCAGGAATCTCTCTCCTGCTTTCCTCCACACTCTCCCCAATTTCCCCCCAGCCTGGCCTACCCTGGTTCTTTTCTTCTCTCTCCTTTTTCTCATCCTTTTCCAATGGATTTTTCCTTCTTCCTCTGGCAACTCTCTGCTCTTCCCCTACAAATCAAATCAGCCTACCTTGGCCTTTCTCAATTTCCTCCTTTACCCTAACACCACACACAAAGCCCAGTATCTACCAGGAAAGATGAAATTCTCTTACTGGGCGTGGTAACTCCAAATATTAGATCTTGTTAGCTCACCAGACAGATGAGAAACCTGGAGATAGAGAGGGGAGATAACTTAGCCAAATTCACACAGCCCACAAGCCTCAGAACCAGTCTTCAAAATTCCTCATTCCAAGGACTTCCCTGGCGGTCCAGTGTCTGAGACTCTGTTTCCAATGCAGGGGGCTGAGTTCAATCCTTAGTCTGGTAACTAGATCCCACATGTGGCAACTAAGAGTTCACATGTCACAACAGATGATCCTGCTTGCCACAACTAAGACGCAGTGCAAGAAAAGTAAAACTATCAGTTCAGTTCAGTCACTCAGTCATATCCAACTCTTTGTGAACCCATGGACTGTAGCACCCCAGTCTTCCCTATCTATCACCAACTCCTGGAGCTTGCTCAAACTCATGTCCATAGAGTTGGTGATGCCATCCAACCATCTCATCCTCTGTCACCCCTTTCTCCTCCTGCCTTCAATCTTTCCCAGCATTAGGGTCTTTTCAAATGAGTCTGTTCTTCCCATCAGGGGGCCTAAGTACTGGAGCTTCAGCTTCAGCATCAGTCCTTTCAATGAATATTCAGGATTGATTTACTTTAGGATTGACTGGTTTGATCTCCTTGCAGTCCAAGGCACTCTCAAGAGTCTTCTCCAACACCACAGTTCAAAAGCATCAATTCTTCGGTGCTCAGCCTTCTTTATAGTCCATCTCTCACATCCATACATGACTACTGGAAAAACCATAGCTTTTACTAGACAGACCTTTATTGCAAAGTAATCTCTGGTTTTTAATATGCTGTCTAGTTTGGTAGTAGCTTTTCTTCCAAGGAGCAAGTGTCTTTTAATTTCATGGCTTCAGTCACCATCTGCAGTGATTTTGGAGCCCAAGAACATAAAGTCTGTCACTATTTCCATTGTTTCCCCATCTATGTCCCATGAAGTGATGGGATTGGATGCCATGATCTTAGTTTTCTGAATGTTGAGTTTTAAGCCAACTTTTTCACTCTCCTCTTTCACTTTCATCACTCCTCATCACTTTCATCTTTAGTTCCTCTTCACTTTCTGCCATAAGGGTGATGTCATCTGCATATCTGAGGTTATTGATATTTCTCCTGGCAATCTTGATTCCAGCTTGTGCTTCATCCAGCCCGGCATTTTGCATGATGTACTCTGTATAGAAGTTAAATAAGCAAGGTGACAATATACAACCTTGATGTACTCCTTTCCCAATTTGGAACCAGACTGTTGTTCCATGTCGAGTTCTAACTGTTGGTTCTTGACCTGCATACAGATTTCTCAGGAGGCAGGTCAGGTGGTCTGGTATTCCCATCTCTTGAAGAATTTTCCACAGTTTGCTGTGATCTACCTCATCAAAGGTTTAGTCAATAAAGTAGAAGTAGATGTTTTTCTGGAACTCTCTTGCTTTTTCTATGATCCGATGGATGTTGGCAATTTGATCTCTGGTTCCTCTGCCTGTTCTAAATCTGGCTTGAACATCTGGAAGTTCATGGTTCACGTACTGTTGAAGCCTGACTTGGAGAATTTTGAGCATTACTTTGCTAGCGTGTGAGATGAGTGCAGTTGTGTGGTAGTTTAAATATTTTTTGGCATTGCCCTTCTTAGGGATTGGAATGAAAGCTGACCTTTTCCTGTCCTATGGCCACTGCTGAGTTTTCCAAATTTGCTGGCATATTGAGTGCAGCACTTTCACAGCATCATCTTTTAGGATTTGAAATAGCTCAACTGGAATTCCATCACCTCCACTATCTTTGCAGTGATGCTTCCTAAGACCCACTGGACTTCACATTCCAGGATGTCTGGCTCTAGGTGAGTGATCACACCATTGTGCTTATCTGGGTCATGAAGATCTTTTTCATATAGTTCTTCTGTGTATTCTTGCCACCTCTTCTTAATATCTTCTGCTTCTGTTAGGTCCATACCATTTCTGTCCTTTATTGTGCTCATCTTTGCATGAAATGTTCCCTTGGTATCTCTAATTCTCTTGAAGAGATCTCTAGTCTTTCCCATTCTATTGTTTTCCTCTTATTTCTTTGCATTGATCACTGATGAAGGCTTTCTTATCTCTCCTTGCTATTCTTTGAAACTCTGCGTTCAAACAGGTATATCTTTCCTTTTTTCCTTCGCCTTTGGCTTCTCTTCTCATAGAAAAACTATGACCCGGTGCAAATTAAAAAAGAAATTCCTCATTCCAATGCTTGGACTGTTTCCAAGGTGGAAGGGGAGGCCTTGAGGGAGGGCTCTGGGGGGCGGGGGTGGTGAGGAACAGAACTAAGTCCTGTTGACCGACAGCCACATCCTCTCAGCTTTGCCAGGCGGCTTCCACGCCCCAGACAGGAAGCAGCCCTTCTCCCAGGAAGCTCCCTGTGGTGTTGGCCTCAGGCAACACAGACACTGTGGAAAAAAGCAGTTTTTGTTCTCAGAGGTCTGTATCTGCCCAGTTCCAGGGGGACACTCGCATTGTTTTCCCAGGAATGGTGCCCCCTTGAGTTGTATGAGGGCTCAGCCTTGTCTTCATGGTCACTTTATTTCTCATGGTGCTTTTTTGGGAGATCTTTAGAGGAGGACTGTGACATCTGCTCTTGGAATGTTTTCAGCCCTGCTGAGGTTCAAAGCCCACATCTGTTCTGGGGTCTTTATGTTTTAAATTTTTGTCAATTTTTGGCAGCACTATGTAGCATGTGGGATCTTTGTTCACCATCGAAGGATTGAACCTGTGCCTCCTGCAGTGGAATCTCACAGTCTTGACCACTAGACTGCCAGAGAAGTTCCACGTTCTGGGGTCTTTTGCTTCTGGATCTTCCCAGTTCTCACTGACACTTTGGGCGGGGACCGATAACCTAAGTTTAAAACTCACATTGTCTTAAAAACCCCTCCTGTAGCACGAAGTATTTCAAAGGCTCTGAGAAAAAGAAATCCCAAAGTGTATGTGTGAATATATGACCAGATCCTCTAGAGGTTACTGTCGTATAAAATTCAGAAATGACCACTTTCAGGTGAGAATCTGTGAGTCATTTTGGTGAATGTCGGTGGTGGGGCTGGGAAGAGCAGGAAGAGAGGAGACTTCAAAGTTTCGGTAGAAATAATTTGAGGGAGAAAGGGCATCTTCCTGACTTTTGTCCCTCTTAGGTAGGTCTCCTGACTTTGCTGGGCCCATGAGAGTCTAAATGCCACTTTCCCGGGGCTGAGGGGCTGTGGCAGTTTTCTAGTCGAATGGCTTGGGAGCTGGTGACCAATGGGAAGACCAGCATCGGCGAAAAAAGCAGTCTTGATCTGTGGATGAAGGGCGGCTTTAAATGAGCGAAACTCCCTGTACTTGGGGTTTGAATAAGCCTGGGCACCCTAACCATTTTTAGTACTCATTTTTGATCTGCTTTTAACATGATGACCCAATCAAGAGACAATTGACTCACAAGAGCCAGAAGGGAAGAGAAGCTGAAGGAGGTTTCTAGAAACCATTTCTCAGGGCCAACTTTCATCTGCCAGCCAGCTTTCCAAGTGAGATTAGAAGTATTGAAGCAAGAAAGGAATTATGGGTTTTGTTCCTGTGAGTGTGTGAGTGTGTGAGTGAGAGTGTGTGTGTGAGTGTGTGAGAGAGTGAGTGTGAGTATGTGAGTGTGTGTGCATGTGTGTGAGTGTGTGAGTGTGTATGTGAGAGTGTGTGTGTGAGTGTGTGAAAGTGTGTGTGTGTGAAAGTGTGTGAGTGTGTGAGAGAGTGTGTGAGTGTGTGTGAGTGTGAGTGTGAATGTGTGTGTGAGTGAGTGTATGAAAGTGTGTGTGAGTGTGTGTGTGTGAGTGAGTGTGTGTGTGTGAGTAAGTGTATGAAAGTGTGTGAGTGTGAGTGTGTGTGTGAGTGTGTGTGCGTGTGTATGTGAGAGAGTGTGTGAGTGTGTGAGTAAGTGTATGAAAGTGTGTGAGTGTGTGTGTGTGAGTGTGAAAGTGTGTGTGTGTGAGTGAGTGTGTGAGAGTGTATGAGTATGTGAGAGTGTGTCTGCATGTGAGTATGTATGAGAGTGTGTGAGTGTGTGAGTGTGTATGAGTGTGTGAGTGTGTATGTGTGAGTGTGTGTGCGTGTGTGAGTGTGTGTGTGTGAGAGAGAGTGTGTGAGTGTGTGAGAGTGTAAGTGTATGAAAGTGTATGAGTATGTGAGAGTGTGTGTGAGTGTGAGTGTGTGAGAGTGTGTGTGAGTGTGTGTGTGTGAGTGTGTGAGAGTGTGTGTGAGTGTGTATGTGAGAGTGTGTGTGTATGTGTGAGTATGTGAGAGTGTGTGTGAGTGTGTGTGTGTGTGTGAGTGTGTGTGTGTGTGTGTGAGTGTAAGTTGCTTCAGTCATGTCCGACTCTGCGACCCCATAGGCTGTAGCCCACCAGGCTCCTCTGTCCATGTGATTCTCCAGGCAAGAATACTTGAGTGGGCTGCCATGCCCTCCTCCAGGGGATCTTCGTGACCCAGGGGTCGAATCCAGGTCTCTTAAGTCTCTTACCTGGCAGGTGGGTTCTTTACCAGTAGAACCACCTGGGAAGCCCTATAAACCTGTGGGGTCTGCATTAATTCAGTGTGGTTAGTATCAGAACTGAATGGAATGAAATTGCAGGACACCCAGTTGGTGCGAGAACAGCTGGAAAATTGGTTGGTGCAGAGTTAAGTGAAAAAAACCTCATTTAGTGTCAGATGTGGTATGAATGGAAACTGTACACCTCATTACAAGTGTTCTCTTTTTTTTTTTTGACAAATATCATATGATATTGCTTACATGTGGAATCTAAAAAACAGGCTACAAATGAACATATGTAAAAAACAGAAGTAGAGTTACAAATGTAAAATATAAACTTATGGTTAACAGGGGTAAGAGGGGGAGGAATAAATTGGGAGATTGGGATTGACATAGACATAGTACTGTATGTAAAATAGATAACTAATAAGGACCCAGTGTGCAGCCAACACTACTCTGTACTCTATAAGGGCTATAGGGGAAAGAATCTTAAAAAGAATGACTATATGTATATGTATAACAGATTCACTTTGCTATCCACCTGAAACTAACACAACATTGCAAATCAACTGTATTCCAGTAACAATTTTTTAAAAAAGTTTAACAGGAGTCCTCTTTTGAGGATGGAAAATTCTGGAACCTTGAAGCAATAAGCACTGGGGTTTTGAATAAAGCAGGTGGGGGCAATTATTAGCCTTTTGGCTCTTTCTGTTCTTTCACGCTTGGACAAGCAGATAAAGGAAGATGGTTTTAAACAGCCGGTTTGATAAGACTATCAGTTTGTTTGAGGTTTAAGGGGGGTGGTTTTATTGTTTTAAAGATAAAATGACTGTTAACTCCTACACCATGTTGTGGGGGTCATGCTGGCTGTGTTGTCCTGGCTTGGTCAACAGTGGGAGACACTGCAGCTTGGGATCCAGAAGAGACCTGCTGGCTACGTTGATGCCGCTGGACGAACAGCTGGGCTGTAGACCACAGGCTTGAGGAATGTTTTCCCAGCCGGGCCAAGGGAGGCTACGCACTGTTGTGGTTTGTTCATCTGTTTTCTTCATCCTGTGCAGAAAAGGCAAGCCCAGCAGAGGCTGTTGTCACAAATCCATAATACGTACCTAACATTCAAAGTTCCTCACATACCTTTATGCCATATAAAAATAACATTCTATTTGTAATTTATGTTTCTTAGAATCTAAGTATGTTCACTATGCAAAGATGAGTTCATAACATACTCTCTAATCATAGCTGAAAAATGTTTAAGAAACCAGAACAAGATTTTAGACTCAAAGCACACTTGCTTTCTCAATGAGTAAAACTCCATGTGCTTGGGGTTTGAATGAGCCTGAACTTCATAACTCATTTTAATATTTGTCTTTGATCTGTTTTTTGCCTAATGATCAATCAACAGACTTTTGAGTGACTACTTGAAGAAACTTTGATGTAGAAAATGCTAGGCTAGAATCATTACCTCGTGTCCTGTTGGGATTCTATGGAAAAGTATTCTTTCTAGTTTCATGTTCAGGAAAAATCCCTTCATCAATTTGAGTCAGTATTAGCAATTTAGAATCTACTAAAATACAGAACAGAATAAATTTGAAAGAGCTGAGGATGATCTTTCTAAAAACTCATTAGCACATTGAAGTGACGTGTCCAAGATGTGATCTTCCCAGAAACTGCCTACAAAACTGTCTTCATAGAAGCTCTCTAGTTTCCCCCTCCTAGAGTGGTTTGGTTTTTTTTTTTTTTTCCTCTCAATGGTAGTACACAAACAGCATCAACTGATTTGAGTTGCCAGTTGTTTTTGCCAAGGGAAACATGCTGTTGTTATCAAGTATCTATGTTGTGAAATGTTCATAGCTTTTCCAAGTCTCTTCATTAAGAGACTTGTGCTCCAGGGCTTCCCTGGGTGGCTCAGTGGTAAAGAATCCTCCTGCCAATGCAGGAGACACAGGTTCGGTCCCTGATCGGGGAAGATTTCACATGCTGCAAAGCAACTAAGCCTGTGTGCCCCAACTATTGAGCCTGTGCTCCCGAGCCCAGGAGCGGCAACTCCTGAGCCCACGTGCTACAGTGACTGATGCCTAGGCGCCCTAGAGCCTGTGCTCCTCCACAAGAGAAGCCACCGCAGTGAGACGCCTACACAATGCAACTAGGGAGGAGCCCCCACTCACCGCAATTAGAAAAGAGAAAAGCCAGTGCAGCAACAAAGACCCAGCACAGCCAAAAATAAACAAATAAAATTACTTTTAAAAAAGAGAAATGTGCTCCAGCAGGCACAACAATAACAGCTCATCCACACACACACACAAACACACACACACACATACACACATCCTTATCCTTCAAAAACTCAGAACATTCATGCCTGTATCAACATGATTTCAGATAAATACCAACCCACGAACCCAAGCATCATGTTGGCAGTGCCAGTAAACAAAGAAAAAGCACAGTGTTCAGCTTGCCCTCACCTCATCCGCCTCCACGGGCACTATATTTTAATGCATTTTTGTTAGGTGGCCAACCCTGTCATAATTTGTGTCTACTTGGGTATTTTACTAGGAAGTACAGTTCTGATTTTTAGAAAAAAAAAAAGTTCTTTTTTTGCAGAACTGTGAATGGCAGTAACTTATGGCCAAAAAAGATGTATAATACGTAGTTTTTAAAAATCACATTTAGGGACCTCCTGGCTATCCAATGGTTAAGAATAATCTGTGCTTCCATTGCAGAGGGCACAGGTTTGATTACTGGTCGGGGGTGGGGGTGGGGTGGGGAACTAAGATCCCATAGGCTGTGTGGAAAGGTCAAAAAATAAATTAAAAATCATGTTTAGAAGAAACACAGTAATTTATTTCAGGCCATCATGAGTATTACAGCCCCAATATATACATGAATTTCACACAACAGGGTCTTTTTGGTTACAATTTATATCATGACCCATTTAGATTTATTAACTCTTGGTGGAGCTGATGTATCAATGCTTTAAAAAAAAGATAAATTGAACATTTATTTAAGTTCTAAAATACTGTATATAAATAGCACTTTCCATGACTAAAGTCCCCCAACTCCCACTTAAAAGCATGCATAATATTTTCTCCATGTACATGGATTGACTTTTTGTCTGGACTGTAAGCTTCTTTTTTTAAGTGAAGTATAGGTGCTATGCAACATTATATTATATTCTGAAACTAATTACTGTATTAGTTTCAGAATCTGAAGCTAATTATTACATTAGTTTCAGATATACATCTTAGTGTTTCACCATTTATGTACATTATGACTTGATCATCATAATAAGTATAGTAATGGTCTGTCACCAGAGAAAGTTATCACAATATTATTGACTACATCCCTATGCTGTACATTTTATCCATGTGACTGATAAATCACATCTTTCTTTTCTAGTTGTCTGTTGATGGACACTTAGCTTGTGTTTGTATCTTGTCTATTGTCAATCGACATAGGCATAGGTGTGCAAATTAGTGTTTCTTCATTCAGTCACCCTATGTCTTTTGATTGGAAGGCTTTAGTCCATTTGCAAAGTAATTATTATTAGGGATATTGTGTATTGCCATTTTAATTGTCTTCTGATTGTTTTTGCCGTGCTTCTCTATTCCTTACTTCTTTTCCTGTCCTCTTCCCTTGTGATTTGATGACTTTCCTTAGTGTTATGTTTATATTCCTGTCTCTTTATTTTTTGTATCTGTTATAGATTTTTGGTTTGCAATTACCATGAGGTTCATATAAAACCGCCTATGTATTAATGTGTAGCAATCTGCTTTAAGTTGATGGTCCCTTAGTTTTGAGCACTTTAAAAGGCACTACATTTTTACACCCCCTCCCACATTTGTTTTTGACATCATATTTTACACCTTTTAATTTTGTGTATCACTTAACTAATCACTTTAATCTGAGTATTTAAAATATTTATTTTTATTTATTTATTTGGCTGTACCAGGTCTTAGTTGCAGCATACAGAAGGTTTGGTTGCCACATATGAGATCTAGCTCCCTGCCCAGGGGTGGAACCCAGGCCCCCTGCATTGGAAGCATGGAGTCTTAGCCACTGGAAAACCAGGGAAGTTCCCAATTATTTTATTTTATTTTATTTTTAAAATTTTTTTTCCAATTATTTTAAATGTAGAGAATTTTACTACTTTTGTCTTTTAACGTTCATTCTACCTCTACTATGTGTTTGCCTTTACCAGGGAGATTCTTTCAGAATTTTCTTGTTTTGAGTTATGGCCTTTTCTTTTCTGTTTAAAGTTCCTTTCGTTTCTTGTAAGGCCAGTTTAGTGGTGATGAACTCCTTTACTTTTGCTTGTCTGGGGAACTATCTCTTCTTCAATTCTAAATTATAACCTTGTCAGGTAGAGTTTTCTTGGCTGTGAGTAGTTTCCTTTCAGGACTTTTAATAAATGGTGGACGTCATTTCTGATCTGCAAAGTTTCTGCTGAAAAATCAGCTGATAGCTCATTGGGGGGTTCACTTGTATGTAGCTAGTTATTTTTCTCTTGCTGCTTTTAAGACTGTCTCTTTAACATTTGACATTTTAATTATAATTATTTAATATTAATTACTTAAATATATTTAACAATAATTATAATTTATCTTGGTGTTGATCTTTTTGAGTTCCTTTTGCTCGGGACTTTCTGTGATTCCTGAATTTGGGTGTGTTTCCTTCACCAGGTTAGGGAAGCTTTTAGCCATTATTTCTTCAAATAGCTTTTCTGTCCCTTTCTCTCCTCCTTCTGGGACCTGATAATATGAATGTTAGTACGCTTGATGCTCTCCCAGAGATCTCTTAAACTATCTTAACTTTAAAATATTCTCTTTCTTTTTGCTGATTTCCACTTCTGTGTTTTCCAGGTCACTGATGTGTTCTGCATCCTCTAATCTGCTATTGATTCTCTCTAGTACGCTAGTAAAGTAATGCTCAAAATTCTCCAAGCCAGGCTTCAGCAATACATGAACCGTGAACTTCCAGATGTTCAAGCTGGTTTTAGAAAAGGCAGAGGAACCAGAGGTCAAATTGCCAATATCCGCTGGATCATCAAAAAAGCAAGAGAGTTCCAGAAAGACATCTACTTCTGCTTTATTGACTATGCCAAAGCCTTCGACTGTGTGGATCACAATAAACTGTGGAAAATTCTGAAAGAGATGGGAATACCAGACCACCTGACCTGCCTCTTGAGAAATCTGTATGCAGTTTAGGAAGCAACAGTTAGAACTGGACATGGAACAACAGACTGGTTCCAAATAGGAAAAGGAGTACGTCAAGGCTATATATTTTCACCCTGCTTATTTAATTTATATGCAGAGTACATCATGAGAAACGCTGGGGTGGAAGAAGCACAAGCTGGAATCAAGATTGCTGGGAGAAATATCAATAACCTCAGATATGCAGATGACACCACCCTTATGGCAGAAAGTGAAGAGGAACTAAAAAGCTTCTTGATCAAAGTGAAAGAGGAGAGTGAAAAGGTTGGCTTAAAGCTCAACATTCAGAAAACTAAGATCATGGCATCTGGTCCCATCACTTCATGGGAAATAGATGGGGAGACAGTGGAAACAGTGTCAGACTTAATTTTTTTGGGCTCCAAAATCACTGCAGATGGTGACTGCAGCCATGAAATTAAAAGACGCTTACTCCTTGGAAGGAAAGTTATGACCAACCTAGAAAGCATATTAAAAAGCAGAGACATTACTTTGCCAACAAAAGTCCGTATGGTCAAGGCTATGATTTTTCCAGTGGTCATGTATGGATGTGAGAGTTGGACTGTGAAGAAAGCTGAGCACAGAAAAATTGATGCTTTTGAACTGTGGTGTTGGAGAAGACTCTTGAGAGTCCCTTGGACTGCAAGGAGATCCAACCAGTCCATCCTAAAGGAGATCAGTCCTGGGTGTTCATTGGAAGGACTGATGCTGAGGCTGAAACTCCAGTACTTTGGCCACCTGATGCAAAAAGCTAACTCAATGGAAAAGACCCTGATGCTGGGAGGAATTGGGGGCGGGAGGAGAAGGGGACAACAGAGGATGAGATGGCTGGATGTCATCACCGACTCGATGGGCGTGAGTTTGAGTAAACTCCAGGAGTTGGTGATGGAGAGGGAGGCCTGGCCTGCTGCGATTCATGGGGTCGCAAAGAGTCGGACACAACTGAGCGACTGAACTGACTGACTATGTATTTCAAGTCAGTTATTGTATTCTTCAGTTCTGACTGGTTCTTTTTCCTGCTTTCTATCTCTTTGTTGAAGTTCTCACTGAGTTCATCCATTTTTCTCCTGGTGAGCATTTTTTTTTTCTGTTGAACAATTCTCTATTCATATTTCTTTATTTTTAGATTGGATCCAGTTCTTATTAAGTCATCCACACAACTATTAACATATTTCTCTTCCATGTACCGCTATTTATACCACTAACATTTTATGTAGTGATCTCTTTATTTATAAAAAAAAAGTTTTGAAAAATAGTTAATTTACAGTGCTGTGTTAGTTTCAGATGTAAAGTGATTCAATTATACATATATATGAATACATATCATTTTTTTAAAAATTTTCTCCCGTTATAGATTATTGCAAGATATTGACTTTGGTTTCCTGTGCTATACAGTATAGGTCCTTGTTCCTTATCTATTTTATCCATATGCAGTAGTGTGTATATTTTAATCCTCAACTCCTAATCTATCCCTTCCCCCTCTGCCCTTTGGTAACCACAAGTCTATTTTCTATGTCTGTGAGTCTGTTTCTGTTTTGTAAATAAATTCATTTGTATCATTTTTTATATTTCACATATAAGCAATATCACATATTTGTCTTTTTCTGCCTGACTCACTTCATTTAGTATGATAATTCCTGGGTCCAACCATGCTACTGCAAATGACATTATTTTATTCTTTCATGGCAGAGTAGTATTCCATTGTATATATATGTACCACATCTTCTTTATTCATTCCTCTGTCAACGGACATTTATGTTGCATCCATGTCTTGGCTGTTGTGAAAGTGCTGCAATGAACATTAGGGTACATGTATCCTTTTGGATCATGTTTTTCTCTGGACATATGCCCAAGAATGGGATTATAGGTTCCTATGGTAGTTCTATTTTTAGTTTTCTAAGGAGCTTCCATACTGTTCTCCTCAGTGGCTGTATCAATCTACATTCCCGCCAACAGTGCAAGAGTTTCCCTTTTCTCCACACCCTCTTCAGCATTTATTGTTTACAGATTTTTGAAGATGGCCATTCTGACTGGTGTAAGGTGACACATCATTGTAGTTTTGACTTTCATTTCTCTAATAATCAGTGATGCTAAGCATCCATAACTCTTCAGGCCCTCTCTACCAGATCTAATCCCTTGAATCTATTCATCACCTTCACTGTAATATCATAAAGGATTTGATTTAGGTCATATCTGAATGACCTAGTGGTTTTCCCTACTTTCTTCAATTTAAGCATGAATTATACAATAAGGAGCTCATTATCTGAGCCACAGTCAGGGCCAGGTCTTGTTTTTGCTGACTGTACAGGGCTTCACCATCTTTAGCTGCAAAGAATATAATCGATCTGATTTTGGTTTTGACCATCTGGTAATGTCCATGTATACAGTCATCGCTTGGATTGCTGAAAAAGGGTGTTTGCTATGGCCAGTGTGTTCTCTTGACAAGTCTCTGTTAGACTTTGTCCTTACAACATTTCAATAGGCCTTGGGTTAGTCACAGAGAAAAAGCAGATTATCAATGCTCTGAGGCTCACATCCTCAGCATCTGCTCTTGGTTAAATGTCATCAGGTCCTGTTTTTATTCTCCTATCTCTCTAGAGGCCAAGGCCCACCTACATAACCACACCCCCTACATCTTTGGAACCGAGGATTTAAGTAACCTAAGCTGCTGCTGCTAAGTCGCTTCAGTCGTGTCCGACTCTGTGCAACCCCATAGACGGCAGCCCACCAGGCTCCTCTGTCCCTGAGATTCTCCAGGCAAGAACACTGGAGCTGGTGGGCATTTTTGTGACTGTTTCTTTGAACTTTTTATCTGGGGAAATTGCCTATCTCTGCTTCATTTAGTTATTTTTCTGAGATTTTTTGCCTTTCTTTCATTTGGAAGGTGTTCTTTTGTCTCCTCATTTTCCCTGAGTCTTTGAGTTTGTTTTCATGTGTTAGGTATATCAGCTACATCTTCAGGTCTTAAAAGACTGGTCTTATGTAGAAGGTGTCTTGTGTCATTATACTCCCTGGTCATCACAGCCAGATCTCCAGGGGGCTGTGTGTGCCCCCTTGTTGTGGCTGGGTCATGACTGCTGCAGGTGCATTGATGGGCAGGGTTGGTTTTTAGCCATCTGGCTGAGTGGTCCTGTCACATCTGCTGCCAGCGTGCGGATGGGCAGTCCTGGCCCCCAGTGTTGCCAGGCCTGGCCATGACTATTGCAGCAACTCTGGTGTGCGGGACTGCCCCCAGGAGCTGGAGCCACTCCCCAGAGTAGGCACTGGTGCTGGCCAGGGTGACCTGCTGGGTGGGGCAGGGAGGGAGCCACTTTGGCTGGAGTAGACTGGCTGGGCAGGGTTACTTGTCAGAGGAACACCAGGGCGGATGCATGGTGTTAGCTAGTTTGATGAATCATGACAGTCATGGCACCATCCAGCACCAGGCCAGCTAGGTGGAAGGAGAATTTTTTAAATGGCACCCGCCAGCACTTTGGTCTTAGAGGAAGTCCCACCCAATCCCTTCCCCTCCAGCACATGCCCTAAATTAGTCAATGAGTCACCTTCTCATATGACCCAGGAACTTTCCAAGCTGCTGCCTCTGCCCCGGGACTCACAGCAAGTAAGTCTGTGCCCAGGCCCTTCAAGATCAGAGTCTCCGGGGACTTGCCTGGTGGCTCAGTGCTTGCGACTCTGAGCTTTCAGTGCAGGGTTCCTGGGTTCAATTCCTGGTTGGGAAACTAAGATCCCACATGCCGTGCAGCGTGACCAAAAACAAACAGCTGAAAAATGATCAGAGTCTCAGTTTCCCACAGGCCTCCAGCTTCCCTGGACATGGATCCTCTGGTTTTCAAAGCCAGGTGTTGGGGGTAGGGTGGGGGAGCAGAAGGGTTTCGGGGATGTTCATCTTCTCTGTGCAGCACTCTCTGCAGGGGGCTTCCTCAGCTCTGATACCCCTCCTCCTTTGTGGATGCTGCACAGGGAGGTGTGACTTCTCACTAGACTTCATATCTCCCCCTCCAGCTTGTCTCAATGTGGCCTTTTCTTCCTATCCTTAGTTGTAGAAAGTCACTTCGGCTGGTCTTTAGGTGGGTCTCAGGGCTAGTTGTTCTCCATGCACTTGTAAGTCTGGTGTGTCCGTGGGAGGAGGTGAGCTCAGGATCTTCCTACCTGATCTGAAAAACTCATGATCAATGCTTTATAAACTGATTCCAGATGCCACATTGCCACTGATTCAGTTACTACCACTTTAGCAAATATTTTCCCAAAACATTCCAATTTACCATTCATGATGCATTTAAGTGAATTTCTCTATCAGGTTTGGTGCCAACTTTAAGAAAATAAAAAATAACTAGATACAGAGATCTGTATCAAGGCCTGGAGAGAAATAGAGAACATTTTTGGACAAATTTTCCCATGGATTTGATTACAGCACTCAGGGACTTCCCTGGTGATCCAGTGACTAAGACTCTGTGCTCCCAATGCAAGGGTCCTGGGTTCAATCCCTCAGGGAACTAGATCCCACATGCCACAACTAAGAGTTCATATGCTGCAACTAAAATCACGCATGCTGCAGTGAAGACCTAAGCCAGCAAAATGAGTAAATACATAAATGGAACATTTTTTAAAAAGAAAGCACGCACAGACCATGATCTCAGTTCCCTGTCCAGATAAAATGCTGTACTCCTTCCCTTTCTTGGGAATGTGTCTGAGCAGTTTGTCCAAGGGTGACCAGTGACACTTACTTGTATCAGGCCAAGGCACTGAAGCAATTGGCCAGAAGAGATTCTGAGAGATCTGTGGCCAGAGGACAAGAAAACCCAAGGGCCTGAGCAGTAATGAGTCAGAGGCAGGTGCACTGTGGAAGTCCAGAGCCCAGAAATACCCAGGGGCTGAGCAAGGCAAGAAGACCAGACTCTAAGCACACACCTGCTAGGAAAGTAGGGTGTCTAAGTCCTAAGTCAAGACATGGTCCAAGGATGAGGGCTTTTTTCATTTTCTTTCCTACCCCCACACACATATAGTTGTCATTCTGTCGCTAAGTTGTATCCAACTCTTTGCGACCCCAAGGGCGGCAGTACACCAGGCTTCCCTGTCTTTCACCATCTTCTGGAGTTTGCTCAAATTCTTGTTCATTGAGTCAGTCCATCCAACCTTCTCATCCTTTGAAAGTGCTGCACAGAGAAGATGAACATCCCCGAAACCCTTCTGCTCCCCCACCCTACCCCCAACACCTGGCTTTGAATGAAGGACAATATCATATTGAACTTCAAATCCCCTTTGCCTAGCACAGTTCAGTTCAGTCACTCAGCTATGTCCGACTCTTTGCAACCCCATGGACTGTAGCACGCCAGGCTTTCCTGTCCATCACCAACTCCTGCAGTTTACTCAAACTCACGTCCATCGAGTCTGTGATGCCATCCAACCATCTCATCCTCTGTCGTCCCCTTCTCCTCCTGTCCTTAATCTTTCCCAGCATCAGAGTCTTTTCCAATGAGTCAGCTCTTTGCATCAGGTGGCCAAAGTATTTCAGCTTCAGTTTCAGTCCTTTCAATGAATATTCAAGGTTGATTTCCTTTAGGATTGACTGGTTTGATCTCCTTGCTGTCCAAGGGACTCTCAAGAGTCTTCTCCAGAAAGAATTGAAAGCATCAGTTCTTCAGCACTCAGCCTTCTTTATGGTCCAACTCACATTTGTGCATGACTATTGGAAAAATCATAGTTTGGACTATATGACCCTTGGTTGATGACGTGATGTCTCTGCTTTTTAATACGCTGTCTAGGTTTATCATAGCTTTTTTTTCCAAGGAGCAAGTTGCTGTCTGAGCTATGGGAGAAGCTATATATTTACATACACACATATATATATTTGCTACACCAGGTCTTACTTGTGGCACATGAGATTGTTGATCTTCATTTTGGCATGCAGGATCTAGTTTCCTAACAGGATTCAAACCCGGGCCCCCTGTCTGTACTGGGAGCAGGGATTCTTAGCCACTAGACCACCAAGGAAGTCCACCTACTCCCTAATTCTGTACTTTCCACAAAACGCTCTCTCCTTTTAATGGTTACTTAAAACCTGCCTCTCTCTTAAGATCAGGGTTGCATCGCCTTTTGTTTCATCCTCTGCTGACTCCAGCCACAACGCTTCCTCTGCTTGGCTTTTGCTGTTAACCATCTATGCAACTCATTTAGGACTTAAACTGATGGTGTTTTTCTGACCTTCAGAATGGTTGTTTCAATGTGTCTTGTTTCCCCAAACCAGACTAGAAGCTCCTTGAAGTTAGGACCTGATCCACAGTGTGGGAGACCAGACACAGACTTGAAGTCAGGCTTGCTCACCCACTGACAGAGCCATGCATGCTCAGTCGCCAGTTGTGTCTGACTTTTTGCAACCCTATGCACTGTAATCCTCCAGGCTCCTCCATCCATGGGATTTTCCAGGCAAGAATACTGGAGTGGGGTGCCATTTCCTCCTCCAGTGGAATCTTCTTGACCCGGTGATGATACCCAAATCTCCTGCGTCTCCTGCATTGGCAGGCAGATTCTTTACCACTGTGGTGCCATTGACCTGTGGTTTATTGCATTTTTCTGAAAGGAGATTAGACAGCTCCCAGAGCCTGAGGCAAGGGTTGAGTCTTCCTGGTTGAGTAGTCCTGGCACAGCCTCCCTGGGGTCTGGGTATAATTTTTTGGGGGTGTTTTCTCATGATTTACCCTCTTACCATTTTGCTCTCCAGCTCTCTTTTAACCACACTTGTGCTACTTTTTCTAGATTAAAGGAAATTCTACCTTCTTTCTGTGATCTGCAAAAGTTAGATTGTTATTGTACCTCAATATAGTGCTGACTTTTAAACTTGGCAAGTGTCTAATCATTCAATTTTTGGCTTTCTTGCACCTTTTCTCACAATCCCATGTGAGTCTTTATTATTCATTCATTACTATTTATCCTTCCCATCCACGGGCCACGTGCTCTTCAGGTCAGGTTAATAGAAGAGTTCCTTGGTGTCCACTTTGGCACTTTGGTTTCAACAGTTCAGTGGGGTTGCAGCTGTCATTGGGAGGACAGTTATATGGCCCTTGGGCTAAAGGACTTTTAGCATCCCTGGCCTTGTAACAGTGAGGACCAGCATTGCCCCCCAGATATTTCAACAAGCAAAAATGTCTCCACCAATTTCCAAATGGTTCCTTGTCAAGTCACATAATTTTTGAGGCTGCCTCCTCACCCCACACTCCAAAAACACTCAATCTCCCTAAATGGGATTGTTTGTGCCTCTGCCAATAGACTGTTTCTTTTTTGAAAGCTTGTCATATCTTTAAGTTATTCTTCCTTTCAGAGGTTTTATTTTTGCTTTGGAATGAGTCACCTATTATTTTGTTTTACTTATTATTATGGGAATTGTCAAACATACTCAAATGGAGAAAGTAACAAAATGAACCCCCATGGATCTATCATCTAGTTTCAACAATAATCAGCTCATAGACAATCCTGTTTTTTTCTCTACCCCCACCTACCACCCTCCATCCACTTCCTGCTGCCATTAGATAATTTTGAAGCAAATTACAGACATCATTCATTGTACACAGCATTTAGATAAGCTTTCAGATACCTTTTTTTTTGATTTTTTAAGACAGCAAGGGTTAAGGTGAAACACTTGCTTAACTCTCCAGGACTCCACCCTCCACATCCCTGCACATTCCTTCTGACTCAGCTAACTTCCTTGCTTCCTCTATATTCTGAGACGAAAATGCCAAGACAAGTCAAGAATTTATCAGATGCTCTGTTTTTTAGCGAAGGGAGACTTGAGGCAGCTGTTTGGGTCATGCAGATCTTATTGCTGCTGTGATGTTTCTGTGCTTGTTCGGTGACTTGTAGTAGCAGCTGACCTCCACATCTTCTCTAACATAGTTTAGCACCATCCAAATATCATTTCTATTTCTACCTCCCTTTGTGTTCCCTGGAAAATTCTCCACCAGGCTGGGAATCTGAGTGTGTATTTTAACCAGCCCTCCTGTTTTATTTTTTTGTCTCTCCTGCTAATTCGGAAAAAGATATGTCCTTCTGCTGATGTACTCGAGCTACAATTCTATCCCAGTGCTTAATGAAGCCAAAGAAACTGTTTGTCAGTTGTGACTCTAAGAATATTTTGAAAATGAGGAGAACACATGTTGAGTCAGTTAATGGTTGAGTGCTAATAGGCAACGGAGATCAGATTGATTGGTTCTGTCATGAATGGTTCTTAAGTGATTAAGACAATCAAATGGTCTGTCCTGCTTTCTTCCTTCATAGCCTCGTGGGATGAGTTTGCTGACTATTTCATTGCCCAGTGGTTAGAATTGATTAACCCTGCTGACTTTGGGGCAGCTCTTTGAAAACAAATTGATGAGCCATGTAAGCACTAAGCTTGACCCAGAGCACTCCTAAGTGCCGAACCATTGACTCTGAGCCCGCTGGGCTCTTCAGTTTATTCAGGGAGAAATGACCTTGACCTGGAATGCAACTTTTCTGCCAGCCTCTCACTGAATGATGGCTATCCCCTTGGATATTTTTCCCCAAATGTAACTCCCCATCCAACTTCTTGCCTCTAGACGCGCGTTTAAGAAGAGTATAGATCTGTGTTACAAACAGCTTGAAGGTCTTCTGTACACCTATGCTGCAATCAGATCCAGAGAAAGGAAGAGGATGTTAAATGCTCACGTCAGACACTCCAAAGGAATGCTTAGATTGCTATATTCAATTAGTAAGTGCAGTGTTGTTTAGAAGAGTCTTGTCAGAACACTTTTTCAAGTTCTACTCCTAAAAATACATAATTTTGACTGATTTATCTTCTTTTGTATTTGTAACATTTAGCCCCAGATTTGAGAGCACAGTGGTATTATTATTATCATTATTATTGACTTTGGTCAAACACAGAGAGAGATTTAAGGAACTTAAACTAAAATCAAGCAAGCAGTTCATTAGCACAGTCTGGAGCCTATCTCTCTGCTAGAATAGAGTGATTTGCCAAAGTTGCCCACTCATTCTATCTGCTTTTGCCAAAGTTATAATTTATAATAAATTTAGTCCAGTGTGGCCATTTACGTGGTTGGCAGCAAACGGGTAGGTCTCCATCTTGAGCTGAAGAGTGGAAGGTCTTTGAGACAAAAAGAGATGCTCTTCCACAGGACTTCCCTGGCAGTCTAGTGGTTAAGACTCTGCGCTGCCAATGCAGGGACATGGGTTCAATCCCTGGTTGGGGAAATAGGGCCCCACATGCCATGTGGTGCAGGGGCCCTCCCCCCAAAAGTAAAAAGATTCTTATCTTTGCCTACCTCTCTGAGATGTTGTGGCAGCTAAAAGAGCAAATGTGTGTGAAAGTTCTTTGTAAGTTGTAAAAGTGAAAGTGTTAGTCTTTCAGTCCTGTCCATCTCTTTGCAACCCCATGGACTATAGCTCACTTTAGGGCTGCAGTCCACGGAATTCTCCAGGCAAAAATATTGGAGTGGGTAGCCATTTCCTTTTCCAGGGGATCTTTCTGGCCCAGGGATCAAACCCAGGTCTCCTGTATTACAGGCAGATTCTTTACTATCTGAGCAACCAGGGTAGCCCTTTGTAAATTACAAAGCCCTATTCAAAGAAAGTAAAGGATGTTGATACTAAGAGCGTATGACACCTTTGGGGTATTTTCAGTTAGCCAGTCATTCAGCCAGAGCTGAATTCTTTATGCAGCATCTCTAATCCTCACAACAATTTTATAATGTTTTTGTCATAATTATCACTTTTCTACTTATATAGCAATATGTATGGTATAATATAATATAGCAAAAGTATAAATTATGCTTAATAAGATAGTTTCTAGTGCTGTAAAGACTTCTCTGGACCAATCTCACTCCAAATCATTAATGTCTTAAGAAAAATTATAAAAAGAACAAGAAAACCCAGTGGGTACTCCCAAATAAATCAGGCCCTTAAACCTAGCCTTCTCTAGCATTCATAATTCATTACTTACTTTCCAGGGGTTTCTAAGCATCTAAATATATGTGTGTATATAAATATATATGTATACACACAGACAGACAGACACACACACACATACACATGAATGTATAGATATATATACTCTTAAATATGCATAAACAAATATATATGTTCTTAAATATGTCAGCAGTGACCTGCAGTTTATAAAGAGCAAGAACAAAGCTTGTTTTCTTCCAAAGCATCACTTAAATAATTATCCATTTAGTAAGTAATAATTCCATAAAAACATTCCATAAAATATATTCATAAAATAATTTAATAATTATCCACTCCTTTGGTCAAGTTCCTCTATGTAGGGGCCTATTTTCTCACTCCTACTCTTCAGTACAACAAAAGGAGAAGCTTTAAATAGCTAGTGTAAAACAAAGACAGCTAAGAGATAATTAGAGGCAGAGAAGAGGAAATGCCAGCTTCTTTCAAGATGATGTGACTTCCTTCTATAAATGGAAAACCCAGTCTCTTCATATTGGCTTGTCAAGGCATAAGTAGCAATGTGGTTCATAAATGCTTAACAAAAGGTAAATAATTTAATAAATTATAGTGCAGCCATACAATAGAATATTATGAACCAATTAAAAACATTTTTTTAGATGGGGAAAATTATAGTGTGGAGAAATCTGCAAAATAAAAGAGTAAATGATAAAAATCAGGATCTACAACTGTGTGTGTGGTACATCCCCAAGACTGCTTTACACACACACAAACACACACACACACACACACTGGCACAAGATAGGGATTAAAATGTTAAGAGAGGTTATCTTCAGATGTTGGAGATATGAGTTTTTAAAAAACTTTAATATTATACTTTTCCTTATTTTCCAAATATTCTATAACAAACATTTATTATTTTTATAATAAGGAGATGGATGTAAACTAGTTACGAGGTCATATATTGTGATTTAAATGTAGATGAGAGTTTCAGAAGATTATAGCTTTCAAGTTAATGTGGTTTTAATAGTCTTACTTAGTTATGAATAGAAGTCTGATTTGTCTATGTTGCTTTCCCTTATTCCGGGTGCTTTCTAGTAGGTTCCTGTTATACTACATGGTTCTGAGCTTCTCAGAATGCACAGAATTTCCCAGGGGTACCTGCTAAATGTTTTGGGCAAATGACTTTCAGATGACTGGGGCTCAGCCTAGCAAAGGAATCCTGCAGTGAATTGAGTGTCCTTCTAATTTAAAGTAGATTATTTTAATTTGCCTAAAGCTCTCAACATGCTACTTTATAAAGTTCTGCTAAACATAGAACAAAACCAAGGAAAAGCTCTAGGGAATAAATGCAGCAAAAGTAGGACTAAGATGCATTTTTATGAGCAGATATTTGAATATCAAGTGTTGAAAAGAAAGACAATCATTAATTAGAGATAAACTCTTGAAAACAATTGAAACATAAACATGAGACATATAAGAATGAGAACATATAACATGAGAATATAAGCAGAGGTATTGGTTTCTGCAAAATGGACTGGAATGGGTGAATTTAACTCAATGACCATTATATCTACTATTGTGGGCAAGAATCCCTTAGAAGAAATGGAGTAGCCATCATAATCAACAAGAGTCTGAAATGCGGTACTTGGATGCAATCTCAAAAACAACAGAATGGTCTCTGATCGTTTCCAAGGCAAACCATTCAACATCACAATAATCCAAGTCTATGCCCTGACCAATAATGCCGAAGAAGCTGAAGTTGAACAGTTCTATGAATACCTACAAGACCTTCTAGAACTAACACCCAAAGAAGATGTCCTTTTCATCATAGGGGACTGGAATGCAAAAGTAAGAAGTCAAAAAACACCTGAAGTAACAGGCAAATTTGGCCTTGGAGTATGGAATGAAGCAGAGCAAAGGCTAACAGTTTTGCCAAGAGGACACACTGGTCATAGCAAACACCCTTTTCAAACAACACAAGAGAAGACTCTACACGTGGACATCACCAGATGGTCAACACCAAAATCAGATTGATTATATTCTTTGCAGCCAAAGATGGAGAAGCTCTGTATAGTCAGCAAAAACAAGACTGGAAGCTGACTGTGGCTCAGATTATGAACTCCTTATTGCCAAATTTAGACTTAAATTGAAGAAAATAAGGAAAACCACTAGACCATTCAGGTATGACCTAAATCAAATCCCTTACAACTATTCAGTAGAAGTGACAAATAGATTCAAGGGATTAGATCTGATAGACAGAGTGCCTGATGAACTATGGATGGAGGTTTGTGACATTGTACAGGAGGCAGTGATCAAGGCCAACCCCAAGAAAAAGAAATGCAAAAGGGCAAAATGGTTGTCTGAGGAGGTCTTACAAACAGCTATGAAAAGAAGAGAAGTGAAAGGCAAAGGAGAAAACAAAAGATATGCCCATTTGAATGCAGAATTCCAAAGAATAGCCAGGAGAGATAAGGAAGCCTTCCTCAGTGATTAATGCAAAGAAATAGAGGAAAAGAATAGAATAGGAAAGACTAAAGATCTCTTCAAGAAAATTAGAGATAACAAGGGAACATTTCATGAAAAGATGAGCACAATAAAGGACAAAAATAGTATGGACCTAACAGAAGCAGAAGATATTAAGAAGAGGTGGCAAGAATACACAGAAGAACTATACAAAAAAGACCTTCATGACCCAGATAACCCTGATGGTGTGATCACTCACCTAGAACCAGACACCCTGGAATGTGAAGTCAAGTGGCCTTAGGAAGCATCACCATGAACAAAGCTAGTGAAGGTGATGGAATTCCAGTTGAACTATTTCAAATCCTAAAAGATGATGCTGTAAAAGTGCTGCACTCAATATGCCAGCAAATTTGGAAAACTCAGCAGTGGCCACAGGACAGGAAAAGGTCAGTTTTCATTCCAATCCCTAAGAAGGGCAATGCCAAAAAATGTTCAAGCTATCACACACTTGAACTCATCCCACACACTAGCAAAGTAATGCTCAAAATTCTCCAAGCCAGGCTTCAACAGTATGTGAACCATGAACTTCCAGATGTTCAAACTGGATTTAGAAAAGACAGAGGAACCAGAGATCAAATTGCCAACATCCTTTGGATCATCAAAAAAGCAAGAGAGTTCCAGAAAAACATCTACTTCTGCTTTATTGACTACACCAAAGCCTTTGACTGTGTGGATCACAACAAACTGGAAAATTCTTCAAGAGATGGGAATACCAGACCACCTGACCTGTCTCCTGAGAAATCTGTATGCAGGTCAAGAAGCAACACTTAGAACCGGACATGGAACAACAGACTGGTTCCAAACTGGGAAAGAAGTACGTCAAGGCTGTACATTGTCACCCTGCTTATTTAACTTATATGCAGAGTATATCATGAGAAATGCTGGACTGGATGAAGCACAAGCTAGAATCAAGATTGCCAGGAGAAATATCAGTAACCTCAGATATGCAGACGACACCACACTTATGGCAAAAACAAAGGAGAACTAAAGAGCCTCTTGATGAAAGGGAAAGAGGAGACTGAAAAAGTTGGCTTGAAACTTAACATTCAAAAAGCTAAGATCATGGCATTTGGTCCCATCACTTCATGGCAAATAGATGGGGAAACAGTGGAAATACTGTCAGACTATTTTTTTGGGCTCCAAGATCACTGCAGATGGTGACTGCAGCCACGAAATTAAAAGATGCTTGCTCCTTGGAAGAAAAGTTATGACCAACCTAGATAGCATATTAAAGCAGAGACATTCCTTGCTGACAAAGGTCTGTCTAGTCAAGGCTATGATTTTTCCAGTGGTCATGTATGGATGTGAGAGTTGGACTGCAAAGAAAGCTGAGCGCCGAAGAATTGATGCTTTTGAACTGTGGTGTTGGAGAAGACTCTTGAGAGTCCCTTGGACTGCAAGGAGATCCAACCAGTCCATCCTAAAAGAGATCAGTCCTGGGTGTTCATTGGAAGGACTGATGTTGAAGCTGAATCTCCAATACTTTGGCCACCTGATGCGAAGAACTGATTTATTGGAAAAGACCCTGATGCTGGGAAAGATTGAAGGCAGGAGAAGAAGGGGACAACAGAGGATGAGATGATTGGATGGCATCACCGACTCAATGGACATGAGTTTGAGTAAACTCTGGGAGTTGGTGATGGACAGGGAGGCCTGGTGTGCTGCCTTCCATGCGGTCACAAAGAGTTGGACATGATTGAGTGACTGAACTTAACTGATTGATTTCTAATTTTTCCAAGGTTTTTTTTTTTTTTTTTTTGGTGAGATATTCCTGACCAGGGATAGAACCCCTGCCTCCTTCACTGGAAGTACCAAGTCCTAACCACTGGATCGGCAGGGAGTTTTCCAGAGGTATTTATTTCTAACTTAAAAAACTATTTTTAAACTTAATTAGAAATAATGCCATTTTCAGCAACATGGATGGAGCTAGAGATTGTCATACTGAGTGAAGTAAGTCAGACAGAGAAGGAGAAATGCCATCTGATATCACTTGTATGTGGAATCTAAAAAAAAAGGTACACATGAACTTTTCTACAAAACAAAAATAGAGTCACAGGTGTAGAAAACAAGCATGATTAGCAGCGGGGTGATGGAGGGAGGGAAAAATTGGGAAACTGAGATTGAAATATACACGTTACTATATATAAAACAGATAACTAATAAGGACCTGCTTGAGGAGCTCTACTTGAGACTCTGTAATGGCATATATATTACAGGTCTTGCTCCTTGGAAGAAAACCTATGACAAACCTAGACAGTGTATTAAGAAGTAGAGCCATCACTTTGCTGACAAAGGTCCGTATAGTCAAAGCTCTGGATTTTCCATGGATGGATGGATGGATGGATGGATGGATGGATGGCATGTATGGATGTGACAGCTGGACCATAAAGAAGGCTAGTGAAGTGGAAGTCACTCAGTCATCTCCAACTGTTTGCGAGCCCATGGACTATACAGTCTATGGAATTCTCCAGGCCAGAGTACTGGAGTGGGTAGTCTTTCCCTTCTCCATGGGATCTTCCCAACAGGGATTGAATCCAGGTCTCCCGCATTGCAGGCAGATTCTTTACCAGCTGGGCTAAGCGCTGAAGAATTGATGCTTTTGAACTGTGGTGTTGGAGGAGACTCTTGAGAGTCCTTTGGATAGCAAGAAGATCCAACCAGTCATTCGTAAAGGAAATCAACTCAGAATGTTCACTGGAAGGACTGACGCTGAAGCTGAAGCAGCGAAGCTTGGTGTGCTGCAGTCCATGGGGTTGCAAAGCATTTTCCAGGGCTTAGAGACTGAACAATGAACAGCAATGGCCTATATGGCAAAAGAATCTAAGAAAGAGTGGCTACATGTATATGTGTAACTGAATGGCTTTGCCTTACAGCAGATACTAACACAATGTTGTGAATCAACTATACTCCAATTTTTTAAAGATTAGAAAAACAAAAAGAAGCTTAGATTGGTATTTCCCAAAAGTTGGCCAACCGCACCTGGAGAAGAGTGGGATGTTTTGTCAGTACCTGGGTGGCTAAGGCTTGCTGCCTGTGGAATTCTGAGGAGGTCTGTGAGCAAGCCTGGGCTAGAAGTAGGCAACACTTGGTGTGACAGAGCTTTACCTCCGGGGCTCAGGTGCACAGATTGCTTTCCTGTTTGCGGTCAGACCCATTCCCCGTCTCTTTCCTGTTCCTACCCCCTATTTCAGGGAACACACTTCTCCGGTTCCTTGGCCTCTGGCTTGATGTAGCTTCCATTTGGTCAATAGAAACTCCTGGAAGATTGAGGGAGAAGGTTAGAAGTTGTGGTATTTTTTTTTTTTTTCTCTCTCTCTACTGTGGGCAGTGTCTGGTTGTAGCTTTTTCTCTTCTTTGGTACAGTAAGTCCCCTACATATGAACCTTCAAGTTGCAAACTTTCAGAGATGTGAACATGCTCAGAGGAAGGACAAAGAGAGACAAGAGGAATAAGTAACTGAAGAACCAAAGAGATTCATGATGCAGGAAATGGCAAGGAGATTTTATTTGAGGATAATTTTTGAGGCAGCGGACCCGAACATAAAACAGTAAACAGGTGTTCAGAATGCAATCCAGAGGTACCATGCGATGTATGATGAGAAAAAAAGAGCTACTACCTAGATATCAGTGGATTGTGTTCTCAAGATCTGTGCCGTCAGTATCAAGCATGAATGAAACAGCAGCTCGCCCTCCGTCTCCTATTGCTGACGATCCTTCAGCTCTAGCATCCACCACTTCCTCTCCCTCCTCCAGTCAGTAACTCTTCTTGCCTGGTCCCTCTGTGCTAGCTCCTGTGTGTCAGCTGTTAACACTGTGTGAAACTGAAAGTGTTAGTCGCTCAGTCATGTCTGACTCTGTGTGACCCCATGGACTGTAGCCTGCCAGGCTCCTCTGTCCACGTAGTTCTCTGGGCATGAATATTGGAGTGAGTCACCATTCCCTTCTCTGGGGATCTTCCTGACCCAGGGATTGAAACTGTGTTTGCTGCATTGCGGGCAGATTCTTTACCATCTGAGCCATGTACTTTTCAAGGTACTGTTCTGTAAAACTGTTTATTTTTTGTGTTTGTTTGTTATGTATTATTTGTATGAAAAGTATTACAAAACCTATACCAGCATACAGTATAGCCAACTGTGTTAGTTGGGTACCTAGGTTAACTTTTTTTGACTTATAAACAAATTGGACTTACAAATGTGCTTTTGGGATGGAACTCATTCATATTTAGGGGACTCATTGTACTGGCTTCTGCCAGGTGATTCTGAATTCTGAGCTCCATCAACACCCTCTACTCCTTTTGTGCTCCCAGCATTTGTAGCTTCCAGCTGTTGCTAATCTGTTTGGCTTCTCCACTCTTTCATCACTTATATATTAAATTCTCAGTATTAAATTCCCTCCAAAATACTCAAATTGGTTTCTGCTTTTCTCACTAGACTCTGGCAATATAACTGGTTATAATTTAGGTTCATGCTGGGAAATGTACCCCAACTTCAGGGAACATATATAAGGGAAGCAAAGTGGAGATTTCTCAAAGATCCACAGTATCTCAGATATTTTGTTGCAACAGCAGCAGAGAAAACGCAGGGACAGCATAAACTGGGGCTTGTTTATGCACAGAGATTTAGAGAGAATTTTAAGCACGTGTCAAAAGAAAAACAAAAGTTGGCTATCTCCATAATTCAGGGCTGATGGCCAATAGCTGGCGATCTGTTTATGGATCATGTGAGAAGCTATTTATTTTCTTAGGAATAAGCGTTTTGATTCCATGGAGCTTCAAACAATGCTTATTCTCTTGAGTAGAAGCCTTCTGGAAAGACCTCAGTTTAATAAAACTTGAACCAAGTCTGAATATAGGAGGCCATCTCGCATGGCTGTGCTAAGCATGATTGGGTAACGGAGCGTATATAATCTTTAAAAAACCACTCTGGGATAATTACTAGGCCCTTTTTAAATTTTAAAATTCTCGACTCTATATTTATTAAGTCAGGACCATAATTAGTGAAATCAAAGAATTACCAGTTGCTACAGTTGTGTCACCAATGGGAAATCCTTCTGATAGAGGCAGGCATGGAACAATTACAAAGCGTGCCTCCTAAAGAAAGAAGGCAAACAAGATGTGCTCAGTATATCGAGACAAAATCTTTGCTGCATGAAGTTAGGCACATCTGAAATCATCAATGAACAGGAGCAAGCAATTCTTTCTGTTTGGACTTAATAGTATCTTTTAAGCAAGTGTTTTGTTTGTTGGTTGCACTGCAAAGAATGTGGGATCCCAGTTCCCCAAGCTGGAATCAGACCCACACTCTGCATTGCAAGCTCAGTCTTAACCACTGGACCCCCCCCGGAAGTCTCGCGAGATTTTGATGAATGAGAACTCACGGGGCAGGCGGAAGCAGAGAAGGACTTCAGGAAGGCCCAGGAGACAGAGTGGAGAGAGCGAGCCGCAGCGAGGTGAGGCTACAGTGGGGAGTGTTATAGGACAAGGCTGGCTTTGTAGGTCAGATCAAGCAATCTTGACTTCCTTTTGTGGCTGGGAGGGCACCGAAGGCTTTTCAGCTGAGGAATGACCTAACCAGATTTGTGCTTTGCGAGTTCCTTATGTTATGGAGTCCAAGCTCCTACTTCTCACTGCATGGTGTTCGTTCAGTCGCTCAGTGGTGTCTGACTCTTTTGCGACCCCATGGACAATATTATAGCCCACTAGGCTCCTCTGGCTATGGGATTTTCCAGGCAAGAATACTGGAGTGGGTTGCCGTTTCCTACTCCAGGGGATCTTCCCAATCCAGGAAACAAGCCTGCATCTCCTGAGTCTCCTGCATTGGCAGACAGATTCTTTACCGCTGCACCACCTGGGAAGCCCTTCTCACTGCATGACCAGCCAGTTAATCAAGAGCTGAACTGTTGGGGCAGGGAAGAGTGACTTCATTTGGAACACCAGCAGCCTGAGAAGATGGTGAACTAGTGTTCCAAAGAACCTTCTTACCTGGGTTGCCATTCAGTCATCTTCTATACTAAAAGGGGAATGGTGTGAGTGGCTGTTGCAAACTTCTTGGTGGCTCTGTCCTTTGCTCTGGTATCTCTACATATAGGCCTGGTCACAATGTTCCTATATACCTCCAACAAGAAAAATGTTATTCTCTTTTCTGCAATTATTTTTCTCTATATGAATGGAAAAGTGTTACACCAAGGTCAGAGACTTGAGAATGGGCTTCCTGTATATTTCAGGCTTAACAGGCAGCATTCTTTACAAAAGGTACAGAGTCAGCATGACTCAGCACAGGCAACAAAGCACAAAGGTTAGAGCTAAAGGAGTCCATCCAGTATGGACTCAGCTTTGTTCTCCTCTGTTACACTTGCATGTAAAAGTTCAATAAATGTTTGTTAAACTAAATTTTTGAGAGATGATAGTGAAACAGCAATGGCTTCCCTGTTAGCTCAGTGGTAAAGAATATGCCTGCATGCAGGAGACGTGAGTTTGATCCCTGGGTTGAGAAGATCCCCTGGAGAAGGAAATGGCAACCCCCTCCAGTATTCTTCCTGGGAAGTCCCATGGACAGAGAAGCCTGGTGGGTTACAGTCCATGGGTTCACAAAGAGTGGGACATGACTTAGCGACTAAATAGCAACAATGAAACAACAGGCAAAAATTCTGAATATAATTATAGGGCTTTAGGTTGGGAGTATTTTCATGTGAGGTATGGTGTTAACCACACCTGCTGTTGATTTCCTAACAACCATGTGTCCTTTTGGTGGAGAAAACCAAAGGGTCACTTAATATCTGCACTTAGAATCACTCATGTTTATCTCAAAGGAGACTTTGACCTCTTTTGTTTCCTTGACTTCCAGAGAATACAAGTCAGGTCAGAGGAATGAGTGAGGTTTAGGGTGGATGGGATTGTGCTTTTGCAGGAGAGTTGGGGCATACAAGATGGGGGAAGCAGTGCAGTGCCACCCTATTATGCTTGCATCAGAATAAGGTTTTCACAGTAAATCTAAACATAAAGGAATTTGCAGAGAGAGGCTCAGAGGACATGAGAGGTAGCAGAGTATCCCTTGAGCTCTAGGGATGAGGTTTGGGTGAATGCAAGGCAGAAACATCTTCAAGACACTGAGAATCTTTTTAGTGATCCTTAGAACAGTCCTGAAGGAAGTTTTTGTCATCGTGCCTCATTTGTAGCTGAGCCATCAGAGACCCATACAAGTTAAGTAACTTGACCAAACTAGCCAGACCGGGGCTCATTGCTCCAAGCACAGGGACGCAGGCACAAACAGTGACCCTCCATGGCCACCTGTGGCCAACTTGTGCAGACTCCACTCCTTGCTGCTCTTCCTTGACTCCTTTTCATCATTCACTTGTTTCCCATTTCCTCCTTGAAACGTTGCGTGGTTCCTCTCCTCGTCTCCTTCCTTCACCTCCTACCTCTGCAGCTGCTCCTTGTTGGCATCCTTGGTCCGCATCTCTTCCCATGGCTTTCCCTTCCTCTAAGAGGTGATGTTCCTCAGACCTCCATGTCTGGTCTCTTGTCTTCTCAAACTGCAGACCTGCAGGGCTGGGGGCGTGTGATTCATCTTCCATCTAGGCGTCAACCTCCACTTCCATCCCACTGATGGCCCATAAAGGTGGATTGTTGTTTCAGGCAGTTCTGCTGCCTCCAGTCCCACACTTCTCAGATATAAACATGTGGATATACTACAATCATTTCAAATATCAAAGCTGAACCCACTATTCCTGCCCTATCTGATTCTGAATTCTGTTATGAGTTTCTCATCAGGGGATAATTTATTTCAAAAATATGACCAGTGTTCTCTGGGGATCCTTTCAGATCTCAAGTCTGTAATTGTGGAATGAACATATCACAACCCCAGTGAATGCCAGCGTGGCTTCTCCCCGAGGGGAAAATAAATCTCAATCTGCAATGTGTGTTTTAGAAACCAGATCATATCTTTGTTCCAGAGGTGAGGTTTGCGCAGGAAACTTCTCTGTCCTCACTCCCACTCTTCTGGGTGATCTTTTTTCTTGACTCTGTCAAGTGAGAAGAGGAACAGATGATAGAGAGGAGGGAGGGAAAGGAGACCCTTGCAGAACTGGGTTGGCATCTGCTGGGAATGAAGTCAGTTGCCCAGCAACCGTGCCCTTTCCTCAACTCCTGCTAGGTATCAGTTGGTGATGTTCCTTTCCTCCCTCCCTTCTTTTAGGGTTGTTCTTGGCATTCATTTTAAATAGATTTTACCTGTATGAAATTGGAAGGGAGGGGATGTATATGTTGTGTTCTTAGGATTACACAGCTGAATATGAAAATTGCAGATCATAAGAGGAATGCACAATTCTTCAAATAAGGGTGCCTTCTTTTGGCCAGTACTTATTTAATAAATGTTTATGAGTGTGTCTGCTTTGTGTCTGATACTCTGCATAGTAGTGAGTTGAAATATCTCCCACGAGAAAGTTTAAAAACAAAAATGAGTCCCTTAGGTCCAAGAAGGACTAAGAATTGGCTGAAGAACTGCACATTAAAATTCTAACTTTAAGAACATATGTGAGTTGCTGGATATGACATGAATATATCAAAAATCAATTGCAAGTACATTAGTAATAAGCATCTGAAAAATACCATTTACAACAGCAAAAAACCCACAAAAGCACCTAGAATGAGACTAACATATGATATGCAAGATTTGTGTCAGAAAAATCAAAAAATTTTATGAAAAAATATTTAAATCTAAACAAATGGAGATAACTCTCACGTTTGTGGATGTCCGACTCTTTGTGACCCCACGGACTGTAGCCTACCAGACTCCGCTGTCCGTGGCTTCTCCAGGTAAGAGTACCGAAGTGGGTTGCCATTCCTTTCTCCAGGGGATTTTCCCAACCCAGGGATTGAACCCATGTCTCTTATGTCTCCTGCATTGGCAGGCAGGTTCTTTACAACTAGCACCACCTGGGAAGCCCTCCTGACAAGTTTGTGGATGGGAAGACATCAAATCCTAAAGAAGTCAATTCTCCCCAAAGTGATCTGTGAATCAAATAGAATTTAGGTAAAATCCCAATGGGCATTTTGTGGATTGTCATAAACTGATCCTAAAACTGATACAGAAAAGTAAAGGGCCAATAACAGCCATGGAAATTTTAAATACAAAGAACATAGCAGATTTGTCTTATCAAATGTTAGGATTTCTCTTAAAGCTGTAGGGATTACAGCAGTGGTGCCAACCCCTGGAAAAGAATGGGAATGCCGACTTACATGTGATAGAGTTTTGAAACATAACAGAGATAGAATTATCAGTTAGTAGTGGAAAAGTGGACAGTTTAATAAATGGTGCTGGCAAAACTGGCTCTCCACAAGGAAAAAAGTTAAATGACATCACCATCTTAAACTATCTAAGCAAAAATCTGTTGCAGATAGTTTAAATATTAAAGTAAAACTTCAATTGGCCTAGAAGAATATGTATAAGTCACTCTTATAATCTTGGGGGTCAGAATTATTTCTTACGACTCAGAAACACAGATTGTAAAGGAAAAGATTGATATATTTGTTAAAGGAAATTTTCAGAAAGGTAAAATCATGACCCATACCGATATAAAATTAATGTATATTAAAGATTTTCTTTACTTCATTATTAATGAAGGAACCAGGCAGGCATTATGACTATTAAAAGGAGAAAGCAGAGAACCACAAGTTTATATGGAATAAAGGAATGTTGAAATACATTTTCAAATGGATGTGAAACTGGCTTTTCTTGCAGGCAGGTTGGGGGAGGGAGATTAAGGGGTTTGGGCAGAAAGAGGCAACTGAACCATCATCAGACATAATTTATTTTCATGTCAAGAAACAACAAGTTGCTGGAAACAATGCAAGAAACAATGCATTGCTGTCAGTATCTGCAACTTAAAAGCTGTAAAATAGCTCAAAACAATTAACACAGAAGGATGTGCTCTAAACAATGCATGATTTTCCATTAAGAACATGCAGGCATCTTTTGACAACATTAAACAAATATTTTGCCCATCAAAAGACATCATAAAAAAGTGAAATAATAAGCCACAGACTGGGAGAAACTAACTGTAATGACTATAATTCACAAAGGATTAGTATTCAAAATATATAAAGAATTCACTTAAATACAATATATACAAATCACTTAAAAAACATAAAACAGCTAGCAGAAAATGGGTAAATTATATGAACCGGCAGTTCTAAAAAGGGAAACTCAGAATGACAAAGAAATGTACGCAAAGATGCTCAGCTTCACAAATTAAAAAATACAAATTAAATCAGAGACACACAAATTAAAATCATAGATAACATTTTACATTCATTAGATTGTAGGAAAAAATAAAGCAGCTGACAATTACAAATGTTGAGGACTGTATGAAGCTATAGGAACAAACTACTGATCAGAGCATAAATTGATACTATCACTAAAGCAACTTGCTTGTAAAATTAAGGTTGCACATGCCTTCAAGCCCAGTGATTCATTTCCTGCGGGGCTGAACCCTTGGAGCAGCCTTGTGACGCTGCAGGGAATGGCAGCAATCGCCTTGACTTGCTCAGGCTTTGGGGAGCAGCACTGCTGGCTCAGATGGTAAAGAATCTTCCTGCCAGTGCAGGAGATATGGGTTTGATCCCTGGATCGGGAAGATCCCCTGGAGAAGGGAATGGCTACCCACTCCAGTATTCTTGCCTGGAGAATCCCATTCAGGAGGGACGGGATTGTCCTCCCATCGAGGAGCCTGGTAGGCACAGTCCATGGGGTCGCAAGGACTCAGACACGGTGGGCACACACAAACACATGTACACCCCTAACTTTGCAGTGATGGAGTAGCCTCCTCACGTGGCTTCTTCTGTGGCTAGATTTATAGCTCTTGTCTAGGTGGTACTGAACCCAGTGTTTCAGGTCTTCCAAGAATGGGACTGGCAAAAGTCAGTTTCTGTTGCTTGAGATTTATTTGTTTATAATATTTACTTTTATTTCTTTCTTTGGCTGTGCTGGGCCTTAGTTGTGGCACTAGGAATCTTCGTTGTATCATAGCAGGTCTTTATAATTCAAACTCTTTGTTGTGGCATGTAACATCTAGTTCCTCGTCCAGGGATTGAACCTGGGTCCCCTGTGTTGGGGGCACAGAGTCTTACCCACTGGACCACCAGGGAAGTCCCTGCTTGTAGTTTAAAATCTCGACTGATATGCCTAACAAAACAACCATGAAATTGATAAAATATAAAGGATAAGAATCACATGACAAATGCCATGATCAGAATGGCTGATCCATGTTTTTAAGCTATAAGAATTATGAAGTTACTTTTCTCACTTTGCAAGATAACCAAGAGGAGACAGAAGCTAAATTATAAACCCATATAATTTCTATTTCTCCAGGACTGCTACTTAATGAAGATCAAGAAAATGACAATAGTGAGAGGACCCAAGAACACAGGAGGTCATTTGATACAATGCTATTTCCAGAAAACAAGCCACCATTATACATTTAAAAGTATTATTTAAAATAGCCAGCTGGGGACTTCCCTGATGGTCCATTGGTTAAGAATCTGTGCTTCTATTACAGGATCCAGAAAGTAAGCTCCTGCCTGTCTCATGGTACAGAAAAAAAAAAAAAAGGATTATGGAGTTTGAGATTCATTTTATAAAAAAAGAAGATTTTTTGTTTACTCTAAAGTATGATAAACAGGATGTTACAAAGAAGATAAAAATTTTTTTTTGGATGATAATGTTGTCCTGTCTACCTTCCTAAAGAACAGAGAGAAATTATTTATTTCACTTGGCACTAATACAGTTTCTCTCTTCCAAGAACTCAAAGCATGTGTACAAATTTTAACTGATAGCCTTGTAGAGATGGAGGAGAAGAGGGGAGGGGCACAGAAACAGGAAAGAGGAGGAAGAGGGATGGGGGAAAAGAAGGAGGTGATTGTGGGGGCCCGTGGTAAAGATGATAAAAATGATTTTCCTGTTTTATTTAATAATCCTCAAGGTGTCCACACCTAGGTCAGCTCACCAACAAGTCAGCTGCAGTGCAGTCTGTCCTCAAGCTAACATTTGTTCTATAAACAAGAGTGCTCTGCTATATAAAGTTGTTCACTTGTGTCTCTGTCTCAGCTGGGAAAATGGGTAAATATTTGTACAAATCAATCTGTTATCTCAGAGTCCAAGATTTTCTCAAAGTGGTTTCAGTTCAGCTTAAAGAATATTTATTGAGCATCTTCTATGTTGTGGGTATTCTAAGGATTTGGTGGTGGATATATTCACACAGTGCTTTTCAGAATATGCTCCTGGGATGGGCAACAGTTGTACCACACAGAAATTTTCAAGAAATGCAAATTCCAGGGCCCCACCCCCTGTATGGTCAGAGCTATGGTTTTTTCCAGTAGTCATGTACAGATGTGAGAGTTTGACCATAAAAAATGCTGAGCACCAAAGATGCTTTTGAACTATGGTGCTGGAGAATATTCTTGAGAGTCCCTTGAAAAGCAAGGAGATCAAACCAGTCAATCCTAAAGGAAATCAACCCTGAATATTCATTGGAAGGACTGATGCTGAAGCTGAAACTCCAATACTTTGGCCATCTGATGAGAAGAACCGGCTTATTGGAAAAGACCCTGATGCTGGGAAAGACTGCGGGCAGGAGGAAAAGGGGGTGGTAGAGGATGAGATGGTTGGATGGCATCGTTGACTCAATGGACATGAGTTCGAGCAAACTCCGGGAGGTAGTGGAGGACAGGGAAGCCTGGGGTGCTACAGTCCATGGGGTCGCAAAGAGTCAGATTCAACTTCGCAACTAAACAACAACAACCTCATTGCTACACAATTAGAAACTCAAGGGCCCAGGCCAGCAGTCTGTATTTTAGCAAGGGCAGCTGTAAGGCAGGGAAGTTTAAGAACCACTGAAGTTGTGCTAATGGGTGACTTTCAATACAGTAACTGCTCAGTAACTGTTAGACGAATGGATGAATGACAAAATGAAAACAACAACAAAAATGAATGAGCTGCTGTAGACTCCGGGACAGGATAAAGTATTTGCATATTTATAAGAACAGGAGAAAAGACTCAGTCTCACAGCTTTCTCTGTGGGCTTTGGCACACTCCTGGGTTCCCAGGACGGTCTGTCGATTTCTTTTTCTCTCCTCATTAATTTATTGATCATTGTTCACTGCCAGCTGTGGGAAAAAAAAATAAAAGAGACCCACCAAAATAAATGAACAAGATCAAACAGAACTCTGAGCAGCAGCTTTGGGAACCGGTGATGTCAGGAGGGCGGTTTTGGTTTCTACCGAGAAATTGGGGTGAACGCGAATAGAGTTTGGTTTGTTGTTTATTTAAGAGACGAACAGAATTCATTGTTAATTGACTGTGCCCTGGCAGAGCTTAGCTCAGCTGTTTTAGTGAAGTCAGAACTTGCTTGGGGACACAGGACTTCCTCCACTAAAGGATTTTTTTCTTTTTTTTGTAATGAAAGAAGCACTTTCGTGTCTTCTGAGCTCCAGCTGGCCCCCAGCCTGGCTCTCTGCAGCCCCTCTATTCCCACGATCTGACTAGGGTCTAACAGGACTTTTCTTTGGCATTCAAAACCCCACGATGTTTTTGCCCCCACAAGAACCTCTTGACGTGAATTTCACGGGCATCTCAGCTGGGAGCCCTGGACTGTCATTCTGCCCCTGGGGAGACGGGAGATGAGGGCACTTTGGTTTCATTTCTAATGTGACTTTTGTCACAGTAGAGCACGCTTTGGATTCTCACTTCCTGTTTTAATTTGGTTTGGAAATAAATCTGCTGAGATCTCGTTTCAAAAGAGCAGTCCAACTTCGTGAGGAACGTTCCTCTGCAGATTGGAATAGCGAATGAGGACAAAACTGTCGTCAGCAGGACAGGCAGCCAGTTAAATAGTAATTTAGGAGCCAATTAACACTGGTGGTTAAAGACTGATGGTATTTGGCACGTAAACCTTGCTCTGCATTCTGAGCACTGTGGAGGGTGGGTAGGGGGGAGCAGAAAAAGCATTGCACAGGAGGGGACTTTGTTTGAGATCTCAGAGCTGAGCCAGGGTGGGGGCGCAGCCTGGGAAGGGCAATCGAGAGGAAATGGGCAGGGGAGGGGTGGCATTGGGAAGGTAGGATGAAGAACCAGAGTCGCAGGTATGGAGGGAGCAGGGTGGGTAGGGAGCAGTTGATATCAAAGTCTTATAAAGCTGTTGGGAGTCAGCTGTGAGGGAGTCTTGTGCCAAGTGAAAGAAACTGAACTTCACTCCACAGGCCAGAGCGGGTTGTTGAGAAGGTGTTTCCTCTGAGAAGATGGGCCATGCCCGCTGGGCTTGTAAAAATCACTATGCTGGAGGAGAGGAAGCAGCTGGGAGGCTGCTGGGATGGGGGTGGGGGTGGGGGGTGGTTCTGGGCTGGGCTCTTCTTTTAGCCTGGAGCCCTCTGGCAGAGCAGAGTTCATAGCCCCTGCCCAACTGGAGGCAAGGCTGGAATACGGCATGCCAGAAAGTTCTTTGAAGTACCGTATTTTGCCTTTAAAAAAATCATGCAAATGTTTGCATTCTACTTCATTCAATTGGGACTCCAGGAAGCTGGGCCGTTGTTTCCTGTGGCCTGGGGTGTCCCCTACACCCCCCAGGGTCAGCCATACTCCAGTTTGGGGAGGGGGCTGCCCCCCGCCCTCCAAGAGACTTCCCAGGTGGCTCAGTAGTAAAGGATATACCTGCCAATGGAGAAGATACAGGAAATGTGAGTTCGATCCCTAAGTCAGGAAGATCACCTGGAATAGGAATGGCAACCTACTTCAGTATTCTTGCCTGGAAAATCCCGTGGACAGAGGAGGCTGGTGGGCTACAGTCCATGGGGTTGCAAAAGAGTCGGACATGACTGAGTGGCCGAGCATGCACACACTGCCCTGTGACTCTCTGGACATCCCCTTCCAACACCACAGGGGCAAGATGTTTGAAGGGGTGGTAAGCACATTTGCAGCAATAATAATACCTTTCTGTGCTGTGAGCACAGTGACTCCGCTTGTCTTGATCTTGAGTGAAAGGATTTACTGAACTGGATGCCCTTAAATGGATTTTACTGTCATTCTCTAATACCTTTTCCTCCCCTCACTCTAACTATCAATACATAATTGGCTTTACAGATCAATAGCTGGCTACTTGGTGGGTATAGAGCCAGGGGTGACTCCAAAATGGGGGTCTGGCTTTAACTTGATTGCAGAGTATTTTGTATTCCCTGGAAAAGGGAATGGCTACCCACTCCAGTAGTGTTGTCTGGAGAGTTCCATGGCCAGAGGAGCCTGGCGGGGCTACAGTCCTTGGGATCACAAAGAGTCAAACATTACTGAGTGACTAACACACACACACACACACACACACACACACACACACAGAGATGAGTAATACTGAAGATTTTTGCAACCCTGACATCTGATGATTTTGTGAACTCTTAAAAGAGCAGATGGATTCTGGTAAGACTTGTTGGATAGAATTTACTGTGAAATTATACTTTTTCTCCAGGCTTACTGATCATGCACGCATGTTCCAGGTTGTCATCTTTGGACAAAATGGTACCCAAGAAGACTTTTCCATTGGATTTTTAAAATTTTCATTTTCATTGGGTATATAGTTAAAAGTTTCAGAACTTAAGCTATCTCAAAGAAAACTTGATTTTCTTTTCAATTGTAAAACAAAAATATTGTCTGTCTTAGTCTTCTAGGACTGCCTAACAAAATATCACAGACTGAGTGGCTTAACAGAAGAAATTTATTTTCTCATGGTTCTGGAGGCTACAAAGTCAAAGATCAAGGTTCCTGCAGGGTTTGGTTTCTGGTGAGACCTCTCTTCTTGGCTTGGAGATAGCTACTTTGTCCTCATGTTTCCTTTCCTCCAAGAGAGAAGGGAAGAGAGAGAGAGAGAGAGAGAGAGAGAGAGATCTCTTCTTTTTACAAAGCAACCAATACCACCCTATGCCCTCACTTAACCTCAGTTAGCTCCTAAAGGCCCTATTTCCAAATGTTGTCACACTTGGTGTTAGGACTTCAGCACTTGTGGGGGACACAGTTCAGTCCATAGCAGTCTGTCCTTTGCCTTGGCATCCAGCCCCCCTCCCCCACCCCCCATGTAGGGCAGCAGCGCAGTGACTGAGCCTGGTTCTCCTTGTGCACTTGGAGGAGTCAGCTCTTCCCAGGCTGTCCATTTCACCTGCCTCACCCTCCTCCATGTGTCTGGAGCATGCAGGACCAGCGCAGAGGCAAAGTCTCTAACATTATCTTGAAGTGCGTTTGTTTTGCTTGCAAAGCTGTCTCTCTTCTGCTGGGTTTAAAAAGGCAATGGAAGGGGACTTCCCTGATGGTCCAGTGGCAAGAGTCAGTTCTCCCAATGCAGGGGGCCCAGGTTTGATCCCCTGTCAGGGAACTAGATCTCACATGACACAATTAAAAGTGTTCACCTGCTGCAATTAAAGATCCCCGGTGCCACAGCTAAGACCCAGCACAGCCAAATAAATAAATAAAAATAAATATTTTTTGAAATGCCATGGAAGTTTCGTATTGAATTGTATCTTTCAGCCTAGTGCATTTTTTTGGAAATCACTGTTCTGTATGTTCTTCAAGTGAAACTCTTCTTTTATTTATACATTACAGAACAGCAGTAATACAATTTGTCATGTTTCTAGAGAGCTTTACAGTTTTCACATTGATCTCACTTTCCTAATTTTCTCATGTGATGGCTAGGTGATCAGCAAGTTGAGTAGTATTACCCCTGTTTTACAAATAAGGAAATAAAAACCCAGAGGCGTTCACTGACTCACAGAGGTGAGCTGGGAAAGTCTTCCATCCGCAAATAGCATTCTTCCTACAATGTCTCATGCATGGTCTACACCGGTCTCTGTAGATTTATGTGCCAGCTTCTCAACGACATCTCTTCACTCCTATCTCCTCTGGGTTCAGTGCCCTCTTGACACAAGAACAAATTCTTCCTAGTATTAGGTTTTGGATTGTAACCTTGTGTCAGTTCAAGGGCACAGTCCTGGAAGATTTGGTGGAGGCTTCTTTGTGGTGTCCCCCACGTGGTGGCGGCCTCTGGGTGCTTCGGAGTCACTTGCCAGCTGAGACACAGCACTGCCTTGCTCACGAGCACGCCGGGACTTGTTTTGACTGTACATAGATGGCATCTTTGAGCGGTGACGACGTGCTTTGAAGGTGCAAAACTTCACAGATGGCAGGTCAGACTGTAAATACTCTACTCCCATCCCATCGTAAAACCAGGCCAAGGAAAACACCAGAAACTAATTAAAATGAAGACAACAGTGCAAATATTTATGGGGGCAGAAACTCAAACAACACTAGCAAAAACAAAACATTTCAGATTAGTGTTAACTAAAGTGGAAAACATAGTGGTATCTAATGGGAATATACATATATATAAATATATGTATATATAAATATTTACCATCAGATCTGAGACCTTCAAATGATTGCTATAACTGGGAGGATAAAGTCATGTATGTTGTTTACTCAAAATGGTAATTAATTTCAGCCATTTGCCTTCATACTGATCGTCTGGTGTTGCATGATGTCATAAGAAGGGCATGAGAACTGGAACCAGGATAAATGCCACAGGAGTTGTGTAACTTTGAGTGTGTTACCTAACCCTGTCCAAAGTGACCTTTGGTTTCTTCAGCTGAGAGGAAAAGAAGAGGGGAAAAGAGAAAAGAAAAAAAGGGAGGTGGAAGAGACACAGCTCTGAAGATGGGGTATCATTTGGAGGGGCTAAAATGTATACTCTCTAGTGTGCTGGCTTGGGCTGTGGGCTTGAACTGGGGTGCTCAGGTTCAAAGCCCAGCTCCCTCACTCACTAGCTGTGTGACATTGACAAATTCCTTAGCATCTCTGTGCCTTTTTTTCTTACTTGGAGTGCCAACCTGTGTTGTGAGCATTAAGTTAATAAGTATACACACATAAGTATTAACACTTCCAACAATGCCTAGCTCACAGCAAGCACCTGGTAAGTGTTAGATATTACTATTATATGAGATGGTCTTTACTTGGAGGATAAAATAAGTGTGCTGGAGGAGTGAAAGAATGGAGTGGATTTCCCTAAGGATTCTGTGCTTTTGACTAGGGAATAAACAGCAGAAGGGAAATAAATGAATATTTAAGTTGCCTGGTGGCTCAGATGGTAAAGAATCTGCTTGCAATGCGGGAGACCCAGGTTTGATCCTGGGTTGGGAAGATTCCCTGGAGAAGGGAATGGCAATCTGCTCTAGTAGTCTTGCCTGGAGGACTCCATGGACAGAGGAGCCTGGCATTATTTCAGGTCATACCATTTCATACCTTTGCATGTGCCTGTCTTATATTAGAAGCTGCATCTTCCCACTAACTAGATCAGATATGATACAAGACTCAAAACAGTATTTGTTCTAGGAATGAGTAATACTGTGATCAATTTTTTTTTTTTTAATTTCTACTTTTTGGAAGAGGAATCTGAAGATCAGAGAGGTTAAGTTATTTGCTTGAAATCACACAGCGAGCAACAGTTGGGCTGGGATTTGAGCCCAGGTCCCTGTGGCTCTGAACCCTCCACCCCTTCCATTATACCATGATGCCTCTCACAAGGAGTCAGCCAGGAGGGAGATGCTGAAGTGCTCCTTACACTGCCAGAGGGAGCCGGGCTCCTATTTAGTGATTGCTGCGCAGCAGCCAGGACTTGGAGTGCAGTCATTCTACCGAGTGTTGCCTGGGTGCCCCTCTATCACTGCTGCCCTCCCTTCCAGCTGCTACCATCACCCAAGCTCCCATGACCAATGCCAGGTCCGGGTGGGCTCGATCTGAGGTAGTTTCACAGGCAAAACTGGCAGATATGTGGCTGACCCTCAGCTGGTACAGGGCAAGTTTTCAATATGTATGTTTTGCTCCCTTAACCTCTGACAGCCATCATGCCTGCCTAAGGCCAAAGACCAAGCTGATCTACATGTTCACGTTAAAGGCTTTTCTCTTGGCAATCACCCTATACACTGTTAGGGATACAGAGGTGAGTGAAGCAAGCAGGACAGGATGCCTGCTCAGGAGTTTTCCTGTAACTGGGGACACGGCTGCGCTGCAGGTGCGTGAGAAGTGGCGAATGCTGACACTGCTGAAAGGAGGAGGGCTGACTCGGCTGCAGGGAGACTGGGAGTGGGGGGCGGTTCCATGGAGAGAGCGAGTTTTGAGCCAGGGCGGGGTGTGAGAAAGGGCAAACTAGACAGCTGTTCGGTCACTCAGTCATGTCCAAACCTATGTGACCCCATGGACTTAGCCCCCAGGCGCCTCTGTCCATGGGATTCTCCAGGTCAGGATGCTGGAGTGGGTTGCCATTCCCTCCTCCAGGGGATCTTCCTGACCCAGGGATAGAAGCTGGGTCTTCTGCATTGGCAGGTAGATTCCTTGCCACTGAGCCATAGGGAAGCCCAAAATAGAGACCACCACAGATACAAGGGCCGGGGTCACAAAAGACCCAGAGCTTCCAGGATATGGGGAGAGTCCGGCATGCACATGGCACAGGGGGCCTGGGGAGGAGGTGGGGCTGTGGGCAAGGAGTGAGCAAGGCTCCGGGGCCTGGACGGTCCCCAGGGCCAGGGCCCGGGCAACTAGGAGGGCAGAGGTTGGAGGGTTTGGAAGAGGTTCCCTCAGAAAGTCAGTTCAGATGCTGCAGTGTAGGGATAGACGTTTGCAGGGGAACTCTGGTCTGAAGGGCCGGATGCACAGGGCATTCTGTGAGCCAGTGGAAATAGACGAACCACAAAGGAAGAGTTAGACCTCATCACCTAGATTCCATCTCATTCGCTCTGCACCCCTTCCACTCCTAGAAGCTTTGCCTGGCAACACTGAACAATTTCAGGACAAGAGGTTGAGAATGTTCCATGATAGTAATAGTGGCCCCGTATCAAGTATTAGCCACCCCACCCCAACTCTGAAGGGCACTGGCAGGACTTCAGAGGATGCTCAGGTGAACCTGCTGGTGACAGACGTGGGTCCCCTGGGTGAGACCCAGGCAAGCTGGGGCATCCTCGGCGCTTGGCCGATTCCGCCTTGTGTGGAGGCAGGGTCACCAGCCCCCTGAGCCTCCTCCTGAGTGTTTGTTCTTTGTTCACTCTGGGCTTCAGCCAGGTGACGAGTGACCAGGAACATGCTTGGGTCATGGTGCGGCTGTGCTCAGGCTGACTTAGAGACCCACGGAGGTGGTGCGCCCAGGTGTGTGTTACTGTTACCTGGGGACAGGTGGGGCTTTCCAGACGACGGCAGGTGACGTGGGTTGTGGTACAACCAGTGGGATGTTCCCCCCACCCCCCCACATTTCCCCTGGACGAGTTACAACCGTGCAAATGAGTCAAAGCATCTGTTTTTCTCTCCTGAGCAGATGCTATCCCGGTTTGTCCTTTCCCTGGACTGGAGTCAGGACACCTGAGTCTCATCTATGTTCTGTGGTGAATTCACCTGGTGAGTATGTGCCAGGCACTTACCTCTGTAAGTGTACTTAAAATAGTGTAAATGAAATAAAATAGTAAAATTGTGTAGCTGCTGTGGAAAACAGCTTGATAGTTCCTCTGAAAGTTAGCCATAGAATGGCCATATGACCTGGCAATTCTACTCCTAGGTAGATGCCCCAAATAATTGAAAACAGGGAGCTAGACAGGTACATATACACACAGATTTGCAGCAGCACTATTCACAATAGCTAAATGGTGGAAAGTCCATCCTTGGATAAACAAATTATCATATACACATACAACAGAATATCATAAAAGAGAATATCATCATAAAAAGGAATGAAGTAGGGGTACTCTTTCGACCCCCTTCTGATGCCTATGTCAGAAGCTTTCTCTGTCTCCTTTATACTTTAATAAAACTTTATTACACACACACACACACACACACACACACACACAAGGAATGAAGTACTGACACATGCCACAGTGTGGATGAACCTCCAAATCATGATGCTAAATGAAATGTGTGACTTCATTTATATGAAACCTCCAGGTTTATTTACTCTTATTATTTATAAGTAAATAATAATATTTATTTACTACTTGTAAATAAATAGAGACAGAATGCAGATTGGTGGTTGCCAAGGGCTGGGGAAGGAGGGCAGGGGAGACATTGCCTAATGGGTACAGGGTTTTACTCTGGAATGATGGAAATGTTTTGAAACTAGAAAGAGGTGGTGTTGTACAACACTGTGGATGTACTAACTACCTCTGCATTGCTCCCTTTAAAACAGCTAATTTTCTGTTAAATGAATTTCACCTCAACAAATTATTTAAAAAAAAAAACACAAAAAACAAAAAAACAGGCAGCAAGGTACATATGGCCCATGGACAATAATATGCCAGTTCCTGTTACAAGAGAGAGAACAGGATGGTTCAAAGACAGAGTTTTTATTGTCAAGCATGTTTGTTGTTATAATTATTTATCCTATCAAGGAACAGAAATAAAGCCATTTTCCAGGTGTACTATTTTCAGGGCTAAGAATGTTGAATGCAAAGAGGTCTCCAGGTGGGTTTTGGACAAGTTTCAGACACAATTTAAATCCAATGACTCTTTGGGTAATGACCACATTCATGTGGAAGGGCTTTTACTATTTTTAGAACCTATTGGACATCTCCCTTCCCATTCTGGGGAACTAAAATAAATGTTTGGAGCTTTTTGTCAACTTCCTGTTTCTAAGGAAGAAGAACCTAGAAAAGTCTAATGTAAAATGTGCCAGATGCTTTTGGAACTTCAAAGAATTCCCAAGAAACAAGGGAGTTTGTTCATTGTAAAAGAATCTGAAAGAAGACACTAGATAATTTTATTTAATAAATACACAAGATGACCCTTTCTCAAAGATAATTTAAGGGACTTAATCCATTTGGGGTTCAGTGACCCCTAAGCCATGTCTAATTCAAGCACGAAAACAAGCTGAGAAGTCCATGGAAAGATGAGAAATTCTCACGTGAAACTGAACAGCTTGGCCTGATAGGGCTCCCTCCTGTTTGAATTCACTTCAACAGTTAGGAAACATGAGACAAAGAAGCTTTTTTTCCAAAAGAGAAGGTAGGAAAGAAATGATGTCTGTGGTTTGACTTGTGAGTGCCAGACCAGCTTTCCCAGGTGATGGAGGTAGCAGAGTGCTAATTCACAGAGAACAAGCCCCTTAGGTGGCTGGTTCACAGAATAGCCATGTCTCAAGTTACAACAGGATCTATTCAGGCTTTAAAAGTCACTAACAAGAAGGGCTGCCTGATGTTAGAATGGCTTGTTCCTGAATGAGGACCGTCTTTCATGGCATCCTGCTTCCTAATTCAGATGCCTAGAGTTATGGGCTTCCCCCCACTTTCTCCTTGCAGAAACATCAAACAGACCTCATTTACATTTTAGTGTGAATGAATTTAAGGCAATGGGTATTTGTCCTTAGGCAAATTTCACTGTGAAATGACAAGTGCTATTTCCTGAGTTTTGGTTGTAGGGAGTGGATTGAAACAGGTATGTCTGGACACAAGCTTCCTTGGGGACCCTGGACATTCACTTTATAGGGGCTCCCAGCTCTGCTCAAGACTAAGGCTGGCACAGGAAGTGTCAACAGGGGCTCTGGGATTGTGGATGAGGAACCCTTGGCAGACACCAGAACACTTAAGGACATTCCTTGATCCCAGAAGATTCATTTGGCTCCAGATTTATTTAACTTTAGGTTGAAAAGCTTTTCACAGCCAGGTTGGAGGAGATTATTTGTGATTTTTTTCTTTTTCCTTTGTGCTTTGCTGCATTTTCTGCAATGAGCAGTATAACTTTGTATGTATGTGTTAGTTGCTCAGTTGTGTCCAATTCTTTGTGACCCCCATGGACTATAGCCTGCCAGGCTCCTCTGTCCATGGGATTTCCAGGCAAAAATATTGGAGTGGGCTGCCATTTCCTTCTCCAGGGGAGCTTCTGGACCCAGGGATTGAACATGGGTCTCCTGCATTGCAGGCAGATTCTTTACCATCTGAACCACCAGGGGAGCCCATCCAAGCCACCAGGAAAGCAAACTTTAGTAATCAGGAGAAAAAAAAAAAAAAAAACACTGAAAAAAATGTAAAATTAAAAACCATTTTCTTTATAAATTATTTTCATTGGTCTGCAGACTTTCATTCGGTTTGTCATTGCCGTCCTTCTGAAACTGCTTCTTAAAATAAATGCAATAGGAACATCCCAAGAATTGCTCTGGCTATAGGTTTTGCTCGGATTGATCAATGTTTTCTGTCTACACGGCCATGGAGATTTGGAAGGATTAGATGTTCTGATCACACTGGGCCGCGGACAGATCACCACACTTGGTTTGATTGAAAGAGACAGTTGGAATAGTTGTTGGAAGGATTCTGCCCCTGTGTGTGCAGGCACGCTCTAACAAATAGATGGTCTTTTGTACCCCTCCCCACATCCTTAAACTGAAAAACCACAAACACCGTGCTCATTGTTTACAATCTTATCTGATTGAGGATAAAGGGGAGGGTTGAGCGAATGAGGACAGCAGGATACTGTATCATCATGAATTTCAAGAAGATATGGATTAGAAGGAAAAGGAGCCTTTAGGAAATACATATGCTAAATATGTATAAATGAGATATAATAAATATAGACACATTTAATAGTTTAAAAATACATCCATGTCGATGCAATGGGGTCTCCATTAATCCATCCCTAAGAATATATTTGGAGACGGTTGCATTGTCTTTCAAATCCTTAGTATGTACTGTTGATGAGTTTTATCCTCAATCTCCATATTTTATGCTTTTGTGGCTATAAGCATAGACGTCTTAGATCAGTGTCAGTGTCTGGAAGAACGAAGGATTATTTTACTGTCAAAGAAATTTGTTGGGCCTTGCTTTACTGTTGAGAGCTACAGTAAAGTATCTAATTACCAAGCCAGACTCACTTCGCCAGCCACTTTCATGTTGGTGCAGTAACAGCACACCAGCCCATCCTGCGCCTGCTGGTTTAGATTACCTGAGGGCAACGGACGGGTGATCCACATGCCACAGGCCATCAGCTCAGGACTCATCAGCTCAGTCTGCAGTCAGGCTGAAAGCTGTATCATGTCAGAGTGGCTATAATTCTGTTTTGGAGATTTACATTTTGTAGTAGGAGTATAGTATCAATGGTTCAGGCTTCAAATCTTTCATTGATGACTTTGTGTGTGGGGGGGTGGGGGGTGGGGAATGGGGGTTTCTCTTCTTTCCTGGGAAGTTAGGATCCTTGCCAATGCATTCCCCATCTCATGCTTGAGATCTGTGCCTGTATCTAGTGGAAGGCATCTTTGTTTCTATTTATGAAAGGCAAGCATGAAAGTAAAACTTTCAGATTGACACAGTTTGCATTTCTGCAGGAACTGGCCGTTTGAACTCCACCTATCACTTCTCTCTTCCATTTTGGGTTTTGCATATTTGGAGCCTAGCATCTTGCAAGGAAAGCATGACTTTGATTAGCTGCCTGGGTCAACCAAGGGCTGGAACAGATGATCTCTTTGGTAATCAAGAAATTTAAGAGAGAGTCCAGCCATCTGTTTCAGCCTGGCACCCTCAGGGTGACTGTATGTTGGCAGAGTCACCACATTCCCCACTCTTAGCTTTGCAAGTTCAGATACTCAGCATCATCAGATCCCCAAGGGCAAATCAGGCTTTGGGAGACGGATCCCAGTAATCAAACTCACAAAAGGTTGATGGATAAACCTACCTCATCATGTAGTTTTGACAAGCAACAGCAACCACACAAAACTAAGGATTAGAATCAACACATCATCTAAAGAAATATAGGATCTAATTGAAAAAATGGGCCAAGAGTATAAACCAGTAATTCACAGAATAAATAATAAAAATGATCAAGATTTATATACACTGGTGCTCAGCCTCACTTTAGCAGAGGAAATTCAAATTCATTGAGTATACTCATGCTCAGCTGGAGGGAATATGGGTGTGAGTACAGCCACTTAAGAAGTCATTCTGAAATTGAACAGCAATAAATAATATTTAGTCTTTAAAAAAGAGGTCACTTTGTATAACCCACTACCCTGAAGTTCTACTGTTAATCGCTACCCCAGGGAGAAACTTAAACCATGTGCTGAAGGAAGCAAGTACAAGCATCTTCTTCACTGCACTGTTATTTATAACAGTGGAAAAAATCAAAACAACAAGAAATATTCATAAAAACAGGAATGGCTAAATAAATAACTGTGTACCGCTTTTATAGAAGACATGCTGCTACATTCTAAAATGAGGTATACCTAATTGTACTGACATAGGAAGTTGTCTAAGCCACATTGTTCAATGAAACAATAGATCACTTCTGTTAAAACACACACACACACACAGATATCTTTCTTAGGGCAACTCCTTAAAGAGAAGCCTGGAGGCATATACATTATATTGCTAACAGTGACTGTAGAGAGGGGACTAGACTAGGAGGCACTGGAAAGGGAAAACAATAAAAAAGAAAAAAACCAAACAAAACCTATTGATTTGCAAATCACTCTTTCCTGTAAACTGTCACTTACTCTTTGGTTGTTGTTTAGTTGCTAAGTCCTGTCCCACTCTTTGTGAGGACCCCATGGACAGTAGCCCTCCAGGCTTCTCTGTCCTTAGGATTCTCCAGGCAAGAATACTGGAGTGGGTTACTATTTCCTTCTCCAAGGGATCTTCTCAACCCAGGGAAGGAACATGAGTCTCCTGTGTTGGCCTGTGGATTCTTTACCACTGAGCCACTACTGAAGCCCCATGTACTCCTTACATTGATCTCATAGTGTAAGCATCATTTCCACTTACCTATGGGGGAACCACAGCTAAGAGAGACCAAGCAACTTTTGCGAAGTCACACAACTAGTAGACAGAGACGTCCCTGGGCTTGCTCCTGTGCTTTCCAGGTTCCAGAAGGAGTCGGCAGTTAGGTTAATTGGAATCTGATGTCTTTGTCACTTCTCACTTTTAATTATTTCTCGTTGTTTCAAGTCAAAGGCACTTTGAGGTACCTCAGATAGCCCTCTGTGTATCAGAGTGAGAGGGGCAGGAAAGGAGACAATTTGCAAGTGATCAGAAGACAGTCCTGATATTTAAGATTCTCTTACTTTTCATTTTCCAGGTGAGGTCTTAGATTCTCTTACTCTTCATTCTCCAGGAGGGGTCTTAGACATCTCAGGGCCAGGTGTCAAAGGGCCAGAGTATCCACAGCTCGACTCTCTCACTGCTGGGGTCTCCTACCAGGCTGGAAGCTTGGGGTGGGGTATGGAACTTGGCCCTCCAGTCTCAGGATGGCCAGGAAAGAAGAAAGGCACTGGGAACAAAGACTGAGCTTTGACTTGATGGCGGCTCAGCTCCCGTTCCTGCAGTGGCCATGGGCCCCGGGGGTGGGGGGCAGTTAGGGAGGGCCCCTCGGTGACCTGCGCCTTGCCTTCTTCATAAACTCCAGTCTAGTCTTATGACAGCTGCAAATGAGGTTAGGCATACAGTTATACCTAGCAAGTGCCTGTGCTGAAACCATTAATTTGTTAAATATGAACAAAACATATCACATTTTTGGTAACTCTTAGCACCTAGCAATTTTCTTCTTTCTGCTGTCCCTCTGCTTCCCCTCCCTCCTTCCGTATCCATTCTCTCTCTTTTCTCCCTCACCCGCTCCCTCCATCCTTCCCTCCTTCATTCATGGAGGATTCCTAGTACCTGGCCTCTCCTTTAATTTCATCCCAAGTTTGCTAGAGATTTGTTAGTGTAGCCTCTATTGGCAGTGTACTTGCTATTTTAAATCTTAAAAAAAAAGTTGTAAGTGGATGATGGATAATGTTTTGAGATAGTAATTTGCTTTATTTAGTATTTATTTATTTGGCTGCACCAGATCTTAGTTGTGGCATGCAAACCGTTAGTCGCAGCATGTGGGATCTTGTTCCCTGACCAGGGATGGAACCTGGGCCCCCTTCATTGGGAGTGCAGAGTCTTAGCCATTGGACCATCGGGGAAGTCCCAAGGTCTGTTTTTCTCCATGTTTTATTGTACCCATTGACCTTCTCTCACCACTGGGAACACGGGGTAGGGGCTTAAATGTGGTACACTCAGGAGAGAGTTGACCGAGAGACAAAGTCTTAGCTCTAAATTCTATAATAGGTAAAATAAAATAGATGCACTGCAAAGACAAGACTTGAAAGTCAAGGCTTCTGTTGTCAAGAGCTGGATTTTTAAGACAGAGAAGGATTTTAAATTCTGGAAGTTTGGCTTTGACCATTAATAACCAGTGGCCTCAACACCCTGGGGGGGTGCCTGGGTGGGCCTGCACCTATTCCTGGGAGCTGACTGTAGCCTCTCTTCTCAACTTCTCGTCCACTAGCTTGAAATCAGCCGTGGCAGAAGTGTCTTTAGCACAGAAGTTGGCAAATACCACAAACCTGGACATTTTTTTTTTCCTGGAGAGTCTGTCATTGAGGTTTCTGAAGGAGGGGAAGTAGGAAAAGAAAGCATGGATGAACTGCTGGGTAGACTTTTCCTGGGCTGAATCCAGGGGAAGGGGTGTGCTGCAGAAAAATGTTCAGACAGACCTGGAGCTAGGAGGCTGAGATATTTCATCTCTCTTTCCACCTGCAACTCTGCTAGAAGGTGGCAGCTACGCAGAGAGCTTGTGTGATAAGGCAGAAGTGAGAGCAGGGCAGCTTCGACGGCAGTGAGGATGACCTGGGATAGCTGGTCTCCTGCACCTCGTCCCCCCAGCTTCCCTTGAGTTCGTTGGGGCCGAGCAGTTCATAGAGACTTCTGTTTGGACACCAGGATGGGGCGAGATCCGCTCGGAGACTTGGAGTGCATGGCCAGTGGGGTCGACCCAGCTTCCCTCGAGTTCGTTGGGGCTGAGAAGTTCATAGAGACTTCTGTTTGGACACCAGGATGGGGCGAGATCCGCTCGGAGACTTGGAGTGCATGGCCAGTGGGGTCAAGGACCTTCCTTCAGGCTCACTAACTTTTTCCTCTGATTCCTTCTGTGCTGTGTTCTCACAATAATGAAACCCCATTTAAAGGGCAGCCATCCCTGGGATCCTCTTGGAGGAAGACATGGCAACCCACTCCAGTATTCTTGCCTGGAGAATCCGAGGACAGAGGAGCCTGGTAGGCTACAGCCTATGGGATTGAAAAGAGTTGGACACAACTTAAGCAACTGAGCATGCACGCACGCACAACTAAATACATTATATTTAAAACACAAAATACTAAAAACTCATCATGTTCTAATAATTTTAGCATATTTACTATCTATACATCTATCACTCTATGTCTATTGTATGAAAATACTATGCACTGGTTGTCACTGCATGAAAGTGAAGCGAAAGTGTTAGTCACTCCGTCATGTCGGACTCTTTGTGAGCCCTCCCCGACTCTGCCTTCAGTGACTTCACATTGGTAGATTGAAATCAGCCACAGTGGAAGTATTCACACTATGCAAATCAGCAAAGGTTATAAATCGAGGCTTAAAAATACTGTTTTATTGATTGCCTAGATGCAGTAATATGGTGGAGACAATATAGATTCAGCTTAAAAGCATGTTGTGCCTGTGGCTGTTACATTCTGAATAACACAAGAAATTGAGGAAATATTCTTCCAATATTCAAAAACCTTCATCCGATTCATTTGAAAAATTGCTTACATCATTTCACTTGTGTCTTATTAAAATGTGTGAAAATATCAGTCAACATTTTCAGTAGAACTGTACTTGTTTATCAGTTGCCACTGTCGTTGGCTGCAGACACAGGAGTTGTGCAAGTCAGTGAAATTCCATGAAAATCAATTGCTATGTGGAACTTAGAATGTTGTATGTTTTATTATTAGTAGCAGTAATAAATTGGGCAACTCATTATCCTTAACATCAGTAAAATTTATACTAAACTTATGTACCAATATTTGCACGCGAGTATTTTTTGTTCTTGTTGGAGAGCCCATTGTTAAACATTTACCAGTGCATCACTGAGTAATTAAGTCATTAATCATTGCTTCACTTAGCAACCATGACACCCAGAAGCCTTCCTTTAGAAAAGGACCTGGAGGCAGTGAAAAACATAAATATATTTAACTTCCTTTTTAAAAAATCATGGTCAAACATACATAACATAAAATTTAACATTTTAACCATGTTTTTCTTTTTTTTTTAATGAAGAAAGGCTATTTTCTTTTTTAAAAAATATCTATTTATTTATTTGGCTAGTTGCAGCATGTGGAGATCTCTAGTTGTGGCATGAAAACTCTTAGTCGTGGCCTGTGGGATCTAGTTCCCTGACCAGGGATCAGACCCTGCCCCCTGCACTGGGAGCACAGAGTCTTAGCCAGTGGACCATCAGAGAAGTCCCCATTTTTTCTTTCTCCCTGATATATTTATCTTATGGGAATTGGTGTATGTAGGTATCTATAATGAGGAATACTATTATTTCTTATTTTTATTTTTTAAGTTAAATAACAAACTTTTTAAGTTAGATTTTTCTTTTTAATTAAAGTATAACTGACATACAATGTTATGTTATTTTCAGGGGTACAAAGATTCAACATTTGTATACATTGCAAAATGTTCACAGTAAGTCTAATTACCATCTGTCATCATACAAAGTTACAATTTTTTTTTTCTTGTGGTGAGAAAAATTCCAAGAAAAAAAGATTTTCTTTAAGATTTACTTTCTTAGCAACTTTCAGATTTGCAAAACAATATTATTGACAATGATTCCCATGCTATGCATTACATCCCTTTGACTTATTTACTATATAACTGGAAGTCTGTATCTCTTGACCCCCTTGATCCATTTTGTCTAACCCCTAACCCCCTTTTCCCTCTGACAGCCACCAGTCTGTTCTCTGTATCTATCAGTTTGATTTTTTTTTATTTTTTCATTTGTTTTGTTTATTAGATTCCACATGTAAGTGAGATCATATGGTACTTGTTTTTGACATTTTGCTTAGCATATCCCTCTTAAGGTCCACCATTGTGATCATTTTAAGTTTGTAGTTCGGTGACATTAAGTACATTTACATTATTATTGCACAACCATCACCATCATCTTCAGACTGTTTCATCATGCCAAAATGAAACTCTCTACCCATTAAACAACTGCATATTCTCCACTTTCCCAGCCCCTGATAACCTCTAGTCTACTTTTTGTTTCTGCAAATTTAACTACTCTCAGTACCCTGCATAAGTGGAATCATACAATATTTGTTCTTTTTGTATCTGGCTTATTTCATTTAGCATGATGTCTTCAAGATTCATCCATGTTATAACATATATCAGAATTCCTTTCTTTTATATGGTTGAATAATATTCTATGGTATATATATATATTTGGCATTTTAAAAATTGAAGTACAGTTGATTTATAGATCCCTAGGTTGGGAAGATCCCCTCGAGGAGGGCATGGCAACCCACTCCAGTATTCTTGCTTGGAGAATCCCAAGGACAGAGGATCCTGGTGGGATGCCAGCTATAGGGTTCCAAAGGGCCAGACATGACTGATGCAACTTAGCACAGCTGATTTATAATATTCTGTTCAGGTGTACAGCAAGGTGATTCAGCTATATATTTATGTTTTTAAGATTATTTTCCAGTATAGGTTATTACAAGATATTGACTATAATTCCCTGTGCTATACAGTAAATCCTTGTTCCTTATATGTTTTATGTATAGTAGTTGTCCTTTAAGGCAAAGGAGAAAAGGAAAGATATACCCATTTGAATGCAGAGTTCCAAAGAATAGCAAAGAAAGATAAGAAAGCCTTCCTCAGTGGTCAATGCAAAGAAATAAGAGGAAAACAATAGAATGGGAAAGACTAGAGATCTCTTCAAGAAAATTAGAGATACCAAGGGAACATTTCATGCAAACATGGGTTCACTAAAGGACAGAAATGTTATGGACCTAAGAGAGCCACCAGGCTCCCCCATTCCTGGGGTTCTCCAGGCAAGAACACTGGAGTGGGTTGCCATTTCCTTCTCCAGTGCATGAAAGTAAAAAGTGAAAGTGAAGTCGCTCAGTACGAACAAAGCTAGAGGAGGTGATGGAATTCCAGTTGAGCTATTTAAAATCTTAAAAGATGATGCTGTGAAAGTGCTTCACTCAATATGCCAGCAAATTTGGAAAACTGAGCAGTAGCCACTGGACTGGTAAAGGTCAGTTTTCATTCCAATCCCAAAGAAGGGCAATGCCAAAGAATGCTCGAACTACCGCACACCTGCACTCATCTCACATGCTAGCAAAGTAACGCTTAAAATTCTCCAAGCCAGACTTCAACAGTACGTGAACTGTGAACTTCCAGATGTTCAAGCTGGATTTAGAAAAAGCAGAGGAACCAGAGGTCAAATTGCCAACATTCGTTGAAACATTGAAAAAGCAAGAGAGTTCCAGAAAAACATCTACTTCGGCTTTATTGACTATGCCAAAGCCTTTGACTGTGTGGATCACAACAAACTGTGGAAAATTCTTCAAGAGATGAGAGTACCAGATCACCTGCCTCCTGAGAAACCTGTATGCAGGTCAAGAGGCAACACTTAGAACCGGACATGGAACAACAGACTGGTTCCAAATAGAGAAAGGAATATATCAAGGCTATATATTGTCACCTTGGTTATTTAACTTCCTTTTTTTGAATGCCTTTAATTCTGGAGGCCCTGGAGGGCAGATGAGAGCTGGATGGGTCAAAATGAGGCCCCAGGACCCATCTTATCTCTGTTTTCCCTACACACTTGCTGGCTGTTTCTGCTCCCTCTTCTCCAATGAGAGGCTGTGTGCTTTGGGAACAGCAACCCAGAGAGGCCAAAAGCCTGGCCACTGGTGTGTGACACCACCTCATGCCTTTGTTGATGGCTGGGTTATGTTCAGTAGCCCCACAGTGTGAGCCAGCATGGCCCCCACCACAGGCACCCTGAAACTGCTGACAGAAGCCACGGAGGAGTGGAGGGCTGGTGAACTAAATGTCTTTGATATTATGATAGGCAAGTGGCTTCAAGGGTTGAGGGTTATAAGTTGCTCTGTTGTGTTTCACTCTGTGGCCCCATGAATTATATATTCCATGGAATTATCTAGACCAGAATACTGGAGTGGGTAGCCTATCCCTTCTCCAGGGACTCTTCCTAACCTAGGAATTGAACTGGGGTCTCCCGCATTGCAGGCAGATGCTTTACCAATTGAACCACCAGGGAAGCCCCAAGGGATGAGAGGAGCAGCCAAGGGCTTGGCCCCTCTTTAGGGTCAGGAAATGCCAATGACACTGAATGACCAGTGCAATGTGGATCTAAATAAACTTTTTTTTTTTTAAATGCTGGAAATAATCCATCCTGATTCATGCCTGGTTGTTGAACATGCCATCGGCCTTTTCCCAGATGGAACAAATTATTTGCTATTAGAAATTCTTTTAAAAATAGCATAACCAATCAGGGTGTTTCCCTGTCCATGTATCTTCTAAGAGGAACTGAAAAGAGAGTGCAAATGGGAAAAGTTTTTTTTTTTTTTTTTTTTCCTGAAGGAGAAAGCAGACATCTTCAGTTCCTCTGAGCAAGTGGTAGAGTTGTGTTCAGCAGGACAAGGTCAGCGTGACAAATCTTTTTATGTGACATCAAAGGATGGGCGGACAGTGGAATCAAAGCTTGCAATGAAGAGCACTTCCAGATCCATTTTTAAGGTCTTTTGTCAGGCTTAGAAAAGCTTTCCACATTGTGGAGTGCTGGCTGGTGCTGATATGTTAAGAGCCTCAATAAGGTAGGTAGCGGCAGAGAACTGAAGGATTGGAATTGCTGACTAAGGTCGGATAATACACACCAGTCACCTTCCTCCACGCTGACTGCTCTCCAGTTCCTAGCCTCCAGACCCCGAGTTTACAGGCATCTGCCCTCCATTCCTTAACTCTTGTCCACATCCCTTGGCCATGTGACTCTGGAAGCTGAGTCTTGTCGGGGCCCAGTTTCTACAGAGTGAGCTAGTGATCACCTGGGGGGAACCTGCTCAGCTGTGCCCAGGTGATCCTCACGCCCCTCACTGTGGAACAGAGTGGGCAGGTGCTCTGGGCAGAAACAAGCCGCTTCAGTCTCTATCTTCACCTGGGCTGGGCACCCTTTTTCTCAGAGAAATGGGTATAAATCAGCAGAGTTGTGGGAGGGGTGTGTGTGTGTGTGTGTGCTGTGAATCTTTATCTCTAGAAGGTGGGAAAACTTAAGCATCTAAGGAGTCAACATGCTTTATTGTTTTCTGGTCCTGTCTTAAAAACTGGTACTAGGACTTCCCTGATGGTCCAGTGGTAAAGAATCTGCCTGCCACTACAGGGGAGATGGGGTCAATCCCTGCTCTGGGAAGACCCCACATGCCACAGAGCAACTAAGCCCCTGCCCCACAACTACGGAGCCCAAGTCCTGGAGCCGGGGACATAACTACTGGAGCCCGGGGACCCAGAGCCCATACTCTACAGAAGGAGAAGCCCCTGCAGTGAGAAGCCCAGGCACCACAGCTGGAGAAAGCCCTTGTGCACCTGTACACCACAGCCAAAAAAATGATTAAAAAAAAACAACCCTAGTGCTTACCAAGCGGGCATAAACAACCTTCAGCCCCCCTCTGAAACTGCTCTAGGGTAAAGCTACCTTCCAGTTAAATGAATTTTACAAGATGGACTTCCTATTGAGAAAAGTAAGCAAATTTCCACTTCAATAAAAACCATTTTCAACAGTTAAAAAAAAAAAATCCAATCGGAAAATGGGCAAAAGCTGTTCTGAATACAGATGATATACAGATGGCAAATAAGCACATGAAAAGATGTTCAGCATCATTAGCCTTCAAGGAGATGCAAATTAAAACCACAATGCGCTATCACTATATATCTGCTGGAGTGCCTAAAATAGTGACAACAATTTGATGTTTGGTGTTGTTGACAAGGATGAAGAGAAGTTGATCACTCATACATTGCTGATGAGAATGTAAAAGCTACAACCATTCTGGAAAACAGTTTGGCAGTTTCTTATAAAACAAATCATGCTATTATCATACGATCCAGTAATGACACTCTTGGGCATTTTCCCAGAGAAATGAAAGTTTGTGTTCACACAAAAATCAGTGCGTCAATGTTCATAGCAGCTTTATTTGTAATAGCCCTTAAGTGGAAACAGCCCAGATGTCCTTCAACAGGATAAACAAACTGTGGTCCATCCACACTGTGGAACAGCAGTCAGCAATAAGAAGGAATGAGGTATTAATGCGTGCAACAATTTAGATGAATTATGCTGAGTGAAAAAAGCCAATCCCAAAGTGTTATAGGCTATATATTCTACTTATGTAACATCTTTGAAATGAGAAAAGCTTAGAAATGGAAAACAGTTGTTAGGTGACTGTGGTGGATACCTGAGCATGTGATAAAACTGTAGAACTAAATACACACACACACACATGCACACACACACAGGTATACAGATGAAACCTGGGAAATCTGACTAGGATGGGAGGCTAGTATTGAAGGCAGTATCCTGGCTATGATACTGGGCGATAGTTTTGCAAGATGGTACCATCATGGGAGCCCAAGTTAAGTGTTCATGAGATCTCTGTGTAGTATTTCTCACAACTGCAAGTGAAGCCACACTTATATCATTATAGTTTTCACTAAAAGAGCATAAATCATAAGTGTGACAGCTGGGCTTGCAACTCAATTGTACAAGTGCTTTACCTCAGGACAACCATCCCTATACAGAATATTACAAAGGTGATAAAATTTAATACAATTAATATAGATATTTTACTGCTTCAGCAAGGACACTTGTAAAAATTAATGTATTGTTTGCTTATTGTTGGCTGTGCTGGGTCTAGCTGCGTGCAGTCTTTCTCTAGTTGTGACGGGCGGGTCTGCTCTCTCACTGTGGTGTGAGGGCTGCTCACTGTAGTGGCTTCTGTTGTGGAGCATGGGCTCCAGGTATGCGGGCTCAAGAGTTGCAGCTTTCGGGCTGGATTCCACTCCACTGCAGTTTCTAGGTAATTCCCTGATCTCTCTGCTCCACAGAGAGTATACCAGATCTCGTATTCTTTTCAGCTGTCACTGTCCAGAAGACCCTTCCCCAAGACACTTTTCTCCTTTTTCAATGTGGCAGCTGGTTCCCTGAGAAATGAATTGCTGTCCAGCTGAGAATGACCATTAGAGTGTTCTGGGTGGGAGGTAGGCATGCTCACATCTGAACAGGAGCCTCCTGGAGTTCTGTAGGAAACCGACCAGAAAGAAAGAATTCTGTGATGAGGAGCAGTTCACTAGGATCACAGGCATATGGGGGTGATTTTGGAGCCCTGAAGTGGCATCAGGGGTCTGACAGCTGAGAGCAAGTCAGAGGAATGGACTGATTAAATGATTGGAGGAGGGAGAAGAAATCCACATAGCAGTGGGTTGTCTCCTTGTGACGAAAGGCTGTTTTTATTTCAGCTGCTAATGAATGAAAAACATGCAATATTTACATGGTCAAAGGACACGCAGATCCACAATGTACATCTTCACTTACACAGCTGGTTTCCTGGGTGATCGTATTTCTAATATTTCCACCCTGTTCTCCCTTGAAGGTCTTTCTTTCTTTCTTTTTTTTTGCTGGTTGCTCAGTTGTGTTCAACTCTTTGCAACTCCATGGGTTGTAGCCCACCAGGCACCTCTGTCCATGGGATTTTGCAGGCAAGAATACTGGCGTGGGTGTCCATTCCCTTCTCCAGAGGATCTTCCCAACCTGGGGATCAAACCCAGGTCTCCTGCATTGCAGGTGGATTCTTTAGCATCTGAGCCACCAGGGAAGCCCTTGGAGGTGTTTGGACAATTACTTATGTAGGTCATGTTTTAGTATTTTGGGGGAAGTCTCCTTGACAATGCCTCCCACTGTAGTTTTCCTGATGAGGAGGCTTTCGTCTGTTTTCTACGTCGAAAGAGGGGGCAAGGGTTGTGCCAGGGAATGTCTAGATAATTCAGCAGCTGTGTCAGGTTAACCTAGCTACCCCTGTCCCCCAACTTACTTTCCTGGGCACCCCAGCAGACACTTTGTACCTGAAATGCACACCTATGAGCCGAGTTATCAGCCTCCCGAGTGTTGCTTCTGCAGATAGGCCACCTGGCTTCTCTTTCAAGCCCTGAATTATAAAACAAGGTTGTACATGTTTTGGAAAATCCCTTTGTGTGTGTTCTTCTAAAAGTGCTGCTGCTGCTGCTGCTAAGTCACTTCAGTCGTGTCCGACTCTGTGCACGACCCCATAGACCAGACTCCCCCGTCCCTGGGATTCTCCAGGCAAGAACACTGGAGTGGGTTGCCATTTCCTTCTCCAGCACATGAAAGTGAAAAGTGAAAGTGAAGTCGCTCAGTCGTGTCCGACTCTCAGCGACCTCATGGACTGCAGCCTACCAGACTTCTCCGTCCATGGGGTTTTCCAGGCAAGAGTACTGGAGTGGGGTGCTATTGCCTTCTCCGTCTAAAAGTGCTACTTTGGTCTTTTTCATCTGGGCCTGGGAAGACATTTCCACTTTTGCCTTTGGTCTCTGCTGACTTTAATATGACCTAATGAGTAGTGGTCAATTCATATCTGTGGAATAAAGTTTATAGAACTAAATTAATTCAAAAATGGCAGCATTTGGAATGACTCTATGGCTTAGAAGTGACACCTGCTCTGCATCCATCCTCCAGAGTTTGAACATTTAGGAACATTTAGGAAGTGGGGAGGATCCAGTGGCTTAGAGAGTATTGGGGTCACAGAGCCTCCTTTGTGCAAATTTCCTTAGAGATCACAGCTTAAGCACCCATGTGTGGCCTATGGGCTCTGACTTCCTTGGTCTCTCCCACCTGGTAATTCTCTTTCCCTTGGAGCCCCCACCACTGCCTGAAATACCCCTCTTGTTCTCCTGCCTCCATGAACCTTTTCCTGTATGGCCCCTGTCTCCCATCTTGCTCCTCTGGTTCTCTGTAAATCCTGTGTGTGTGTGCGCGCTCACTCACTGAGTTGTGTCCACTCTTTGTGATCCCATGAACTATAGCCTGCCAGGCTCCTCTGTTCATGGGATTTTCCAGGCAAGAACACTGGAGTGGGTTGCCATGCCCTTCTCTAGGGAATCTTTCCAACCCAGGGACTGAACCCACGTCTCCTGAATCTCTTGCATCGGTAGGCAGGTTCTTTACCACTAGTGCCACCTGGCAAGCCCCCTCTAAATTCAACCTAGTTGTTAAGGCTCGGCTCAAATTCTGACTTCTCTGAGAGGCTTTCTGATTCATCACTACCACCTCTGCAATACTGACAATAATGATAACAGCTCTCAGTATGTAAAGAGTTACTATGTACCAGGCCCTGTAGTAAGTTCCTATAGTATCTCATTCAATCCCAGCAATAACCTTGTACCTTGAAGGTGCAGAAAACTTGGAGAATTTGCGTGCACTGGCCATGTCATACTCTAAGTGACAAAGCTGTAACTCCTGCCCTGGTTTGTCTGGCTCTGAAGGCCATTCTTTTAACTTCTCTTCAGTCTGCCCTCCTGAAAATTGTCAGTCATTTCACTGTGAGAAGCTGATGAAGCTAGGTGGGACTGCCAAGGTCATACTGTCCAGTCTTCTCATTTTAGTTTTTCTGGTTCTGTCTTGCTCATCATTTATTCATTCAACAAACATATAAATCCTTCCCCATTTAAGGCATTGTGTTGAGTGTCTTTCCTGCTGCGTGCTCTCTGGGGGCTCCTTTTGTGAGCTTAATGAAGCCACACCCAAAGCCACCTTACAACGGGGATTGAGTGAAGCCCCCGCCTCCTCTGAGTGTGGGTCTGTGCAGAAGTGCCATGCACCACTGATGCCGCAATGTGGAACCCTGGTCATCAGCCTGTCTCACACTCAGAGCAGCTACATTGGAGCCAAAAACTCTGGAGTGACCCCTAACTCCAGATAAGGGAGCCTGGCGTGTGGCAGTCTATGGGATTGCATAGAGTTGAACATGGCTTAGAGACTAAACAACCACAACTAAGTCTTCATTTACCTTAGACCTTTTAAAATCACTCAGGGCTTCCCTGGTAGCTTAGTTGGTAAAGAATCCACCTGCAATACAGAGACCTGGGTTTGATCCGCGGGTTGGAAAGACCCCTGGAGAAGAAGATGGCAGCCCACTCCAGTAGTCTTGCCTGGGAAATCCCATGGACTGAGGAGCCTGGCGGGCTACAGTCCATGGGGTCTCAAAGAGCCAGACATGACTTAGTGACTAAACCACCAGTAAATCCTACTGATGCTCAGCCTTCAAATAACCAATTCTTCAACCACCATCTTGCACAGGACAGCTGCAGTAATCTATGACTTTCTGCTCCCACTGTGCCCACCACTGCCCCCCAACCCCCACCCCATTATCTCAGTCCTTTCTAGCATCAGCTTGAATAATCCTTTTAAAACAGGCCAGGTCCAATCACATTCTCTCTCCTTATGATTCCATTTATCACTTAGACTAAAGCCCAGCCCTTTCTGGGCACAAGGCCCCACATCATCTTTTCCTTGCCTTTCTGACCACATCTCCCCACAGATTCACTGGTTCGCTCTGCTCCAGGTAAGAGCTGAACACGCCAACAACACACTCCTACCGCCTGGGCTCCATGCTGCTATCCTGTGTGAGAAGATCTTCTCCCAGAGATTCCCACATTCACCTCTCTTCTTTCTGATCTTCTCAGCAAGGCCTTCCCTCACAGCCCCTGTTCCTATGTCATAGCCCACCAGGCTTTCCAACTAAGAGTATGGTAGTTAGTCAGTCTGCTAAGTTAGATAACTGTTTCAACTAAGAGTCACGGGAAGTCCTGAACTTTGTTGGTCTCTTTAGCATCTTGTGGCTCAGTGGTCAAGAATCCGCCTGCCAGTGCAGGAGCTGCAGGTTCGATCCCTGGATCAGGAAGATCCATCGGAGAAGGAAATGGTGACTTGCTCCAGTATTCTTGCTTGGGAAGTCTCATGGACAGAAGAGCCTGGTGGTCTATAGTCCTTGGGGTCACAAAGAGCTGGATACGACTTAGTGATTAAAACAACCACAACCACAAATTAGCATCAAAGATAGTCTGTTGAAAACTTAAAAAAATTTTTTTCTTATTGTGATAAAATACATAAAAGTTACTATTTTAGCCATTATCGTAAGATTTTTTAGCACAGCTTTTAGCCTCCTTCTAGTGTAACTTCAACAGGTGACTGACACCTTGAGGAGAAAGCTGAAGGAGCTCCTCAGTCTCCAGTTCTGTCCCTGCAGCCTTGGGAGACCCCCAGCAGTCCTGTCGGTCTCTCCCCTCTTCCTGGAAGAGACCCTCTGGTTGGTGAGGCCTGGCGGCCTCAGCCTCCTCCCCAGGGAAACGTGGATAGCAGAATACAGCTCCCCTGTTGGCATCTCGTTTCTCTATAACCTTAGTATTTCCAGCCATTGTTTCTTCAGCAGCTCAAGGGCACTTAGAGATGATTTTTGTCTAATCTGTCCCACTTGGAAACCTGAATTCCCTTCTCTCATTTAAATGTAGAGGCTTTCTCTAGCTTCTCTGTCTCTCTTTCTAAGAATTACTGACTTAGGTTTATTAAACCGTTGCCTGGATCACTAGAAACCCCTTTGACCCTTATTTTGAGTCCATTTTTTTTCCCTCTCAGCTATCTTACTGAAGTAGATCATCTGGTCTGTATGGTCAGGCCACTCAAGATGGCTGTTGTCTTGCTCTTTGTATGGACTAGCACCCTGCTCACGTGAATGGGATTGCCTTCTGCCCAGGCTAGTGATCGTTCTAGTCTTTAGGCCAGAACGACTCCACCTGCTAGTTTTTGAAAGGGAAGTATCTACCCTTGTGATGGTGGTTAACCTGAGGGGCTGGGAGAGACCTGCCCTGGTAGTTGCCCTGGTAACTGATGAGCCAATCTGAGGTCAATTCCCCTATAAATAAATGGTAGCTTCCTCCCCCCAGGTGGCAAAGGTTGCTACCGTGGCCCGCCTGCCCAGAGAGGGTGGAGTGTCCCTCCAGGACCCTTTGTTTTGGATGAGTAAGATCCCCCTGTCTGATAAATCATTGTCTCTGGCCTTTTTTTCTAGCTTCAAGGCTGGGCAACCATAAGGCTTTCAGACCTTTGGGGTTCAGCCCAACAATTGATGAGCAAATAGGAGGCTGAGAAAACTTGTGTAAACCCTGAAATGGTAGGAAATAAAGATGAGGAATGGAACATTGCTGGGGAAATCCTGAGGTGGCCGTCTACTAGTATATGGGGCCCTGTGGCAGCTGACCACCATGGGAGATGATGGAAGAGAAAGCTCTTCCATTATACTGATGATAGCCTGTTAACCTCAGAGTCTCTTTCAAGTTTAAAAGTAGCAGCACCATGGCTTGTGGCTCATCTGACTGCAGGCTGATGGCTGGTGAATACAGACCAGATGCAAGGATCTGTACTGTCTAATCAAATAATTGGGTGTTCCTTGGTCAGGTGAGACACGCATACCCCGTCAGACCCACCAGTCCTAAACAGTTACAGACACTGGCTTCAGGGATATTAACCCAGGGCCAGGCTTGTGGATGTGGCCAGAAGGGTCTAGTGGGGACCTGAGGCAGTGGCAAAACAATGAATGAGTACTCTTGGGCTTCTGGTCCCACCTACAAAATGGGGCAGAGCAGTGATAGAGCATGATGGGACAATAGCCCTCTGTTGCCTACACTGTGTCACAACAGGTGAAAGATGTTACAAAGAGCCTACTCAAGTTGTTGAGCAACACAAAAACCCCCCATGTGGGGTCTTGAACAGCTGTGCATGACATATGGGACCCCCTCCACCCACCACCATCACTATGGACATAGACGGGGACCAAGGAACCCACTTTACCGATCATGAAGTTCAGGAATAGGCTGATTAAAAACAACGTTCACTGGTATTCCTTATTATCGCCCTGCTGCTAGGCAGTGGATGGGCTGCTCACTGATTACTTAATGATGAGACAGGAACCCGGCTCTCAGCATGAGACATGTCCCAGGAGCAAGAGCCTCCACCGCGTTAACCCAGAAGCAACTTGTCAACACAAGCAGAGATCACCCGTTGACCACTGAAGGACTGTTGCCAGTATCTTACCTTTGTCCTCGCCGTAGGCCTATCCGCCAGGGGAACATGTTATCAAGTGGCCTTGGGATTGGAGGTAAGTCTGGGGAAGAGGATTAGAAAGGGACTTACAGATTTCACCTGTCTTCTACTCGGCCCCACGTAAGACTGCTAAAATAATCTAGGTGCACTTTGGGAGAAAGGCACCGCTGTACCATATTAACCTGTGGCTGGTTGTCACACCACCTCTCCAGCCTTTGGACTAAGGGCAGCTGAGCCGTATGGGTCTGCAGGCCGGGACTTGGTTGCAGAGGTGGTATAGTCTCAGAATGCTGAGACTGCCGGTGTTCTGTTGACTGGTCATGGCTGTCCCTGAAATGAAATCTTAAATTTTATCCCTGGTCTGAGCAGAGGGAATCTATCCATGGACTGGATGGTGGCCTCACTGTGAAACTGAGTTTGACTGCTGGAACCAGAGTGAGATTCTGTTTTCTGGAACTCCGTGAAAAGTGACCTGACAAGCCACGGGGCTCTGCAGTTTGTCCTCTTTCTTAGATTCTTGATACTCTAGCTTATGTTGTCTCATTGCATTTGCAGTATTTGGTTGCAGGGCACAACTCGGTATTGACTCCAGGGAGGGATATCTCAGAAGAGGGTTAGTCAAAACTGTAAGGGTCATGCAGGGTATGTGGGATGGAGGGTAATGGTCAGGCCACTCAAGATGGTTGTTCTCTTGCTCTTTGTACATTCCCTGATCAACCAGTCCCTGCTTACAGGAACAAGCTTGTCCTCTGCCCCAGCTAGTGATTCTAGTCCTCGGGCCGGAACAGCTCCAATTGCTAGTTTATTAAAGGAAAACAGCTACCCTTGTGATGGTGGTTCACCTGAGGGGCTGGGAGGGACCTGCCCCAGTTGCTGGTTTCCCTGATAACTGATGAGCCAACCTGAGGTCAGTCCCACCTATAAACAGTAGCCTCCTCCTCTGAGTGCAGAAGATTGTCGCCATGGCCTGCCTGTCATCTGCCATACACGGTAGGGTGACCCCTTGTCTCAGACAGGTAGGATCCCCTATCCAGTAAATCACTGTCTCTCCCTGCCTTGGGGCTCTTCCTTCAGTCTCGAGGCTGGGTAACTACAAGGCTTGTAGGCCCGTGGAGTGCAGCCCAGTATGACCTGAGGTTCGTCTGAGTTTCATCTCTTACTGGTTCTTACCAACCTTTGGAAACATTAAATAAAACTGAAAGGGCCCAGAGTCAGTATGAATGAATGATTATCTGAGTCAATAAATAATAGAAGGATAAATACTAAAGAAAAAATGTCTCTTGGACATCTCTTCAGCTGGATAATAGGCATCCTTGAATTTGAGTGGAGAGTAACATTTGAGAGGGAAATACCTTAGAAGGGAATTCGAGGCTGGCTGTTACTGCCCTATATGTTAATCTGGGCTATGATTTAATAAATTCCTTTTGCTGGGCAAATGTTCATGAACTGTTGCTGGATCCTCTAATATGTAAAACTTTGCTTTAGAATTAGAGATGCATCTAAGTGTTTTACAATATAAATGACATAAAACTAGGGTCTCTTCCCATTTCCAGTGGGAGACACCATCCAATTGATTCTATTACCCTAGAATCTATTGATTCTATGTTATGTCCCTGGTTACCACTGAGTTAATTATCAGCTCACTGAGAAACTGTCATATTCATCTTCATATCCTCCCTCAGCTGCCAAATTCTGGTAACAATCAGTAAATGGTGGCTTAAATTTCTTCTCCATTCCTACTGCCATGTTCTTGGCCCAGATGGTCTTCATCCTTGTTGTGCATGCTAAGTCTCTGCAGTTGTGTCCGACTCTTTGCGACCCTGTGGACCATAGCCCACCAGGCTCCTGTCCATGGGGTTCTCCAGGCAAGAATACTGGAGTGGGTTGCCATTGCTTTCTCCAGGGGATCTTCCCAACCCAGGGATCGAACCCACGTCTCTTATGTCTCCTGCATTGGCAGGCGGGTTCTTCACCAGCAGTGCCACCTGGGAAGCCCGATTCCTTGGCAGATTACTAAACTTGTTGTCGTTGTTCAGTTGCCCAGTCGTGTCTGACTCTTTGTGACCCTGTGAGTGCACCATGCCAGTCTTCCCTGTCCTTTACCATCTCCTGGAGCTTGTGCAAACTCATGTCCATCGAGTCCGTGATGCCATCCAACCATCTCACCCTCTGTCATTCCCTTCTCCTCCTGCCTTCAATCTTTCCCAGCATCAGGGTCTTTTCTAGAGTCAGTTCTGTGCATCAGGTGGCCAAAGTATTAGAGATTCAGCTTCAGTCCTTCCAGCTGGACACCAAACAGTAGCAGTAATGTGCGTGATTACTCCTTGTCCCTCACACAAACTCATGTATACGGCTGCCTGATGATTATATCTAAATGAACACATTATTACCCAACTCGATCTTTTTGTCAGAGGATGTTTGAAAGCTCAACATGTTGCTATTTAGTTTTTGCTGTTGTCTTAAGCAGTATTTATTAGATTTGATTCTTCATAATCTGAGAATTTTAAAATTCTCACAAGACGAGCCCCCAAGAATCTCTACTAAGTATCTGGGTGACTTTCATAATTAGGTATTTGTGGTTATTATACTAGAAGCATTAGTATCATCTGGGAACAGTAGGAAAATGTAAATTTGGGGCCCCTTGTCACTTTGGGGTTGAGCAATCTGATTTAATAAATCTTCCATGTGATTCTGATGTACACTGAAGTTCAAATACAATGTAACTAGCCTGCAACAGTGACTTAGGGTAGTGGTTCTCAGATGTGGCTGCACACTAGAATCACCTAAGAAGGTTTAAAAAAAAAAAACCCAGAAAACTGATGCCTAGACCATACCCCCAGATACTCTGATTTAAATGAATTGGGGCACAAGAAGCATTTGACTAGGATATCATGGATGCTGAGGCTGATGTAACCAGCCGTCCATAATTCATCTCAGAATTTTGTGTTTATCTAGCCTCAGTGATTGGGGCTTCCCAGGTGGCTCAGTGGTAAGGAATCTGCCTGTCAATGCAGGAGATGCAAGAGATGCGGGTTCAATCCCTGGGTTGGAAAGATCCCCTGGAGTAGGAAGTGGCAACCACTCCAGTATTCTTGCCTGGAGATTCCCATGGACAGAAGAGCCTGGAGGGCTACAGTCCAGGGTTGTAAACAATCAGACATGACTGAGTGTGCGCGGGTGCGCACACACACACACTGATTGGATTTATAAGGGGACAGATTTGAATGCTTAACATGAATATGTGCATTTAAAATATTGATTACTGATATTCTGTGTAAACTGATTTAATTTGAATAATGGGATCAGCTATTAACAGTTTGAAAACCACAGGACTACGGACTCAAATCCAAACTCTATAAGACTTGCCTTTACAAATGGGACCTAATGAAACTTAAAAGCTTTTGCACAACAAAGGAAACTATAAGCAAGGTGAAAAGACAGCCCTCAGATTGGGAGAAAATAATAGCAAACGAAGCAACAGACAAAGGATTAATCTCAAAAATATACAAGCAACTCCTCCAGCTCAACTCCAGAAAAATAAATGACCCAATCAAAAAATGGGCCAAAGAACTAAACAGACATTTCTCCAAGGAAAACATACAGATGGCTAACAAACACATGAAAAGATGCTCAACATCACTCATTATCAGAGAAATGCAAATCAAAACCACAATGAGGTACCATTATACGCCAGTCAGGATGGCTGCTATCCAAAAGTCTACAAGCAATAAATGCTGGAGAGGGTGTGGAGAAAAGGGAACCCTCTTACACTGTTGGTGGGAATGCAAATTAGTACAGCCACTATGGAAAACAGTGTGGAGATTTCTTAAAAAGCTGGAAATAGAACTGCCATATGACCCAGCAATCCCACTTCTGGGCATACACACCGAGGAAACCAGATCTGAAAGAGCCACATGCACCCCAATGTTCATCGCAGCACTGTTTATAATAGCCAGGACATGGAAGCAACCCAGATGCCCATCAGCAGACGAATGGATGAGGAAGCTGTGGTACATATACACCATGGAATATTACTCAGCCATTAAAAAGAATTCATTTGAATCAGTTCTAATGAGATGGATGAAACTGGAGCCCATTATACAGAGCGAAGTAAGCCAGAAAGATAAAGACCATTACAGTATACTAACACATATATATGGAATTTAGAAAGATGGTAACGATAACCCTATATGCAAAACAGAAAAAGAGACTCAGATGTATAGAACAGACTTGTGGACTCTGGGAGAAGGTGAGGGTGGGATGTTTCAAGAGAACAGCATCGAAACATGTATATTATCTAGGGTGAAACAGATCACCAGCCCAGGTTGGGTGCATGAGACAAGTGCTCGGGCCTGGTGCACTGGGAAGACCCAGAGGGATTGGGTGGAGAGGGAGGTGGGAGGGGGGACCAGGATGGGGAATACATGTAAATCCATAGCTAATTCATTTCAATGTATGACAAAAACTACTGTAATGATGTAAAGTAATTAGCCTCCAACTAATAAAAATAAATGGAAAAAAAAAAAGACTTTAAAACGCAAGTTTATTGCCTCTCTCACTAATAATGCCACATGGCCCTGCTCTCAAGCTCTAATTTATCTGTGGGCAGTATGCTTCAAGGGGAAACAGCACCAGATCGAGGCCCAGAGTAGTATTGTTCCAGGCTGTTGGGACCTTGCAAGTCACTCTCTTTGGGCTTTCCTTTCCTCCTTACAAAATAAGGGGCCAGAACCAAATTATGTCCAGAGCTCCTTAGCATTTTAGTATTTCCACATTTGGGTTCATTTCCCAACTTAGACTGTATTGTCTCTTCTTCTTGAGGTTAACTCATCCGGAGGCATGGTTCAAGTTCTAATTATCCTTAATATTTCTTTGGCACTCAGTCCAAGCTTCTTTGACCTCTTGTGCATCTTTGTATGCTGCTGTCTGGTCTTCTACTGGATAATAACTGGTGTCACATCTCTCTTGTATATAAATGCCCAGTGTGTAAGTTCAGTTCAGTTCAGTTGCGTCCCACTCTTTGCAACCCCATGGACTGCAGCACGCCAGGCCTCCCTGTCCATCACCAACTCCCAGAGTTTACTTAAAATTCATGTCACTTGAGTCGGTGATGCCATCCAACCATCTCATCCTCTGTCATCCCCTTCTCCTGCCTTCAATCTTTCCCAGCATCAGGGTCTTTTCCAGTGAGTCAGTTCTTCACATCAGGTGGCCAAAGTATTGAAGTTTCAGCTTCAGCATCTGTCCTTCCAATGAATATTCAGGACTGATTTCCTTTAGGATGGACTGGTTGGATCTCCTTGCAGTATAAAGGACTAAGAGTCTTCTCCAACACCAAGTTCAAAAGCATCAATTCTCCAGTGCTCAGCTTTCTTTATAGTCCAACTCTCACATCCATACATGACTACTGGAATAAATGAAGCTTTGACTAAATGGACCTTTGTTGGTAATGTCTCTGCTTTTTAATATGCTGTCTAGGTTGGTCATAGCTTTTCCTCCAAGGAGCAAGCGTGTTTTAATTTCATGGCTGCAGTCACCATGGGCAGTGATTTTGGAGCCCCCCCCAAATAAAGTCTGTCAGTGTCCACTGTTTTCCCATCTATTTGCCATGAAGTGAGGGGATCAGATGCCATGACCTTAGTAAGTACATGCTTGTTATTTTTTTGTCAGGACCATGAATTATTTGCCTGTCATTGGTTTAATCAACAGCAACTATGTTGAAAGCTTTTTGCTAAGTGAGCTCTCATTACTGTACCAAATTTCTAATTTATATCCTATTTAGCCTATAAATTTTCTTCTGAATAGTGTTCAGCCCCTAGTTTCCATTGATTATTTTCCAAAAATAGCTCTCTTGTGGCCTCTGCTGGTTTAACAGCAGACAACTGCTTCACTAATTCCTTAAGTGCGTTGTAAAGAATCCAAGTGTAAGGACACTTCAGTTTTCTAAGGAACCATTCTAACAACATCAACTCAGCAAAGAGAAAGATTTTGAGATGTCTTAAACTGCCAGGCTTGCTGATAATACACACCTGAATGGTAAAGCTTGAGTTATTTTAAATGCCTATTCTGAAGTGGCATTTTTCAGAATTAAACTCACGCTTGTTAGGAATAACTGAGTAAGATACATAGGTGTGTTCTTTAAAACTCGCCCCTTTGGGAAAAAAAATTGTCAAGATTTGCCTGATTCTAATACTTGTATGTATTATACCTCATAAAGATAAAAGTGCTTTGATGAATGCTTAAGAAACATGTTGTTCAGTCACTAAACTGTGTCTCTTTGCAACCCCATGAACTGCCAGGCTCCTCTGTCCTCCACCATCTCCCAGAGTTTGCTCAAATTCAGGTCCACTGAGTCGGTGATGCTATCTAATCCTACTAGTGTTATGTAATAGCTTTTTGCAACACTATTTCTTTTTGGCAATTACATTATGAATTAAAGATGACCTAGGGAGAAATCTTTGCAGTCTTTCAGAGTTGTTTTAGAGGGCCTAAGAATGTTCTCCAAGTTTTTAAATACATAAGCTAGATGCAATTTAAATTGAGTTTCTAATACATTAAGCCTACTAATAGCTGCCTTTCCAGTTGGATTTGGGGAAATTTTTCACTACATGAAAGGTGCTAGGAATATTCCTCTGCTTCACTTGTTCTTTTCTCTAGGTAGCATGTTATTATCTTCTGTATGTATCTGGGTACCATGATTAACTCATTCAGACTGCTACCTCTGACAACCTTAGGTTTCAAATGGTTTAATCAGAATGCCTGTCACAGGCAGGAAAGGTGTTAATCTAATGTTAAGTGCTAACAGAGGTTTTGCATGTTTTCAAACATTTAAATCACAGGTCTTCAACTTTGAAAAGCTCAGAGGTAACTTGAAACTATGTAACTACATACAAACAGTGACACATGTTTGTATGAAAATAGTTTAACATGTATGATGCTTTACAAATGAAGACAGTCTTTTCATACATATTAAATACCAAAGTGTACTTCTCCATTTAAATGTGTGACAAGTGTTTTTAAAAAGTGTCTATTACTTCATTTAAAGAGAGCTGATCAATGGCAGATAAGAGACCTCAGCTTACCCAATCTCACAGAGTAATTGAGGAAAAATGAAAAATGCTGCTTAAGGGGTTGGAATGCTGTCAAGTCACTATCAGGTAGACAATCTCCTATTGTCCCTGCTTATGCTACCTTAAAAAAAAACAAATCACTAGATGTATACAGCTCTAACTGCTCATCCTGTGGTGCCCTGTTCCAATTCGGGTGTTTCTGATTCTCGCCTGTCAGAAGCACTACGCCAAACAAGCTGATTCTTGAATCAGGCAACCCTGAGCTCTGACTTCACCTGTTATTAGAGGTAGCCGAATCACTGGGAAGGGCCTTCTGGAAAACTTTTTAAGAGGGACAAAAACAACTGATGTGTGTTTTTTTTCTTTTCTCTTCTACCTGCCTAGAACATGGACATGATGCTAGAGGTGGCATAACTAATAAAAGAATGGAGGCCACACATAAAGTATGAAAGAGCAGAAAGCTAGAAGAAATCTGGGTCCACCATGAGGGCACAGATCAGCTTTGGACCACTGATCTCCAAACTTTTCAACATTAGAAAAAAAACTAGTCATTTGTTATTTAATCTGATTTTGGGGTCGATTTTTTTCTATAGCTTAGTATTAAGTTGATTCATAAATTCACAAGATTAGTTGAAGATTAAAAGAAAAACCTATGTGAAAAGGGCAGCACAGTTCCTGGCATATAGTAGGTGACCAGTGAATGGCTAGTATCGGGAGATATTAGTTGACTGCCAGCAGAGAAGAAAAATCAAGCACGGGATGAACCACCTGAGATGGGAAGAGCAGCGCTGAACAGAAGCTACAATAGAGCTGTTTAAAAAAGAACTAAGATCGCGTTCAGAGCCAAACAATGTACAGAGGGTCTAACATACAAGTAGATACTAAATGTAAGTGATTTCTGATCCTGTGAAAACATAAACCTGATGCCATTTAATTCACATGAAAACCCTGATCAATGAGGAAGATGAGGCTGCAATACTATGATCAGGAGATGTTAATCTATAATACATGGCAAAGGAAAGAAAGTTATTTGCAGCCACTTTGAAAGGAATTCACTACAGAATACTGTGTGTGTGCATGCTAAATCTCTTGAGTCGTGTCTGACTCTTTGCAACCCTATAGACTATAGCCCACCAGGCTCTTCTGTCCATGGGATTCTCCAGGCAAGAATACTGGAGTGAGTTGCCATTTCCTTCTCCAACAGAATAGTACTTGAAGTTAATAAATGAAAGAAGCTGCTGAAAAGTTAAAGGAATATTAAAATTTAGCATTTTTAAAAAGACTTGAAAGTTGGGTATTAGGATGATCTACATAGGAGAATAAAAATCTGTAATGTTAACATGAAGTCACTGCTGAATGTGAATAGCAAGGGAAGATGGAGTAAAAAGAAGAGAGGAAACAAATCAGACTACAACTATTGTATTTTCAAAATTGTAATTAGGTATTACCAAATAAAGTAATAAACAACTCTTAATTTAGAGTGCAAAATAAAAGCACCTCGTTATTTACAAGGTGCAAAAGCAAGAAAATACAACATAAACTTATCCACATTTTTAAATAGTTGTCTGTGTGATGAGTAAATGCCATTTAAAAACACTTTCAATAGAAAAATGATTTTTAAACCAGTTTACAGAAGATAAAAAAAATCAATGTTTAACACCAACTTTAACTATAAATAACTAAAAAGAAAATTATCCTCTCTTCTGTTTTTGCTTCAACATTTATGTCTTCTGCTCTTTGCCTTTTGGAGAAAACACTGCATTGTAAGGCTGCCGTCTTTTTGGACGAGGACAAGGATCAAGGTCTTCTTTAATGTAACCTTAAAAATAAGTCACAAATTCAAAAGACTATATTTGCAATATACATATTTTAGCATATATCCAGTCAACATCTGTCTCATGTCATGCCTTTTAAGTTCACATGATTTTTCTATTAGCTGCTTGTGATGATGAATGATTTTACTACTTAGCATCAGTTTTCTCATCTGTGCTAAAAATAACAGCAGACATTTATCAAATGTGCTGCATACAACATTGTCTGGGATAACTCACAGTCCTCTGCAGTAGCTTCCACTACGCCTATTTCACAGCTGAGCTTATGGAGACCCAGGGAAGTCCGATAACTTGCTCAAGTTCCTAGAGCTGGGAAGGAAGTGAGTGGGGACTCTGCCAACATCTCACTCCAGAACTGGGGCTCTTGGGCACTTTCCTATTCTACCTCCCATTGGGTGCAAATGGGGACAAGTATTAAACATGATCTTTCGATTATAAGGATATTTATAAGGATAAATTTCGGTGCTTATCAAGAAGACTTTTTTTCAGTAGCTATTCGATGAGATGACATGGTCCCTATACTCTTCAGACTATTTGATTCTCCTAAGGGTGTCTCCTCCATGATGTAGTTTTCAGGAAGGACTGTGTCTGCCATACCCTGAGACCATATCAGGGGTGCAAACACAGGCTATATCCAGACTAATTCTATCTGATGAGCAAGCAGAGATATCACGTCAAAGAGGACCTGCTAAAAGGGAGAGTGGAAGTATGGTAACAGCTATAATAGACTTTGCATCTTTTGGAAAAGTTTCTTATGGCTAAAAAATTTGGAGCTTTAAAGCTGCATATGTTCTTCAATTCTATTAAATGTAAGCACTGTATTTGAAGGAGTGAGTTGCATGCTAACAGTTTTCCAAACAAAAGTCTTTTTTACTCAAATATGGTTTATAAATAACTAGCATTCTTGATAAGTGAAGTTTTAACAGCCAAATTCACAGCAGCCTCTTAAAAAAAAAAGATGCTTTTCAACAATATAACTTTGGCAACTTTTGTAAAGTTACTTTATTAAAAGTCATTTCGATGACTAGACAGAAGAGAAATTACTTTCTGAAATTTGAATGATAAAAAAAGCAGGTTAACACATACGCAGCTCATTAACATGCTTGTAAACAATGATTCCAATGAAGTTATTTGAAGAGTTAAACGTAAACCTTTTATCTTTAGGAAACTGTATTTGTGCCACAAAACTGGCTCTCAACTTATAGCAGAAGGTAAAGAACCATGAAGAAAAAGTTTAATGTTTAGACTTGGGTATATATATGTTATACACAGTATTTTTTTAAAGAGTTCCAAAATGTCGTAAGCTATACTCTCACCTCTTTCCATACAAGTCTGAGTAGAAGGAAAACCCACTTCCCAGAAATTCTCTGGTGTGTTGGGTGGAATGTAGCGAAATCGGTGTCTTGAGCAGGAAGCCAACTTCTTTTCTCTTTCTTCTGCTGGAAAATCTGCATAATACTGATAATAAAACTGGTTAGGTTTTCCACTGAGGAATAATAAATGGGAGTGTTATGCTTATTGATTAAAAACCAGAAGCGGAGCTAAAAAAACTATTAAAGTATTCAGCAAGCTAAGGAAAATGAATTCTTCTGGATAATATTAGTAAGTTATACCGCCTACCAGTAAATTACTACCTATAAATTACTGATAATAATGAGTGGCCTGTGAAATGTTTGCTCCACAAAGAGGGCTCGTATACTGTTTCCTTCATCAATAGTATCACAATTTTAAAAAAAAGCCAGCTGAACTTTACAGTGAGTGTGCTCAGTGGTATAGCGGATTTACATACATACAAACTATTAATTTTTCTCAGACCAGTAACAAAAAAGCCAAGGCCTGTGCTCTGAACAGCATATTTCTCAACTGTTATTTGGATATAGCGTGTGTTTTGAAGTAATTTTCCTTTCACTACAATTTTTTAAAATAAAAGTTTAGCTTTGAAGGTTGTAGGCTTCAAGACTTTGCCCTTTTAAACTAGATCTATCAATTAGGATCAAAAGCATATTATTTTTTGCAACTGTGACCATAAAGAACCTAAACTTCATGCAAAGAAAGATAAAACTTATATGTGAAAACTATACAGGTCTTCAAGCTCTAGATCCAAAGAAAACAAAGCAATGGTGTAAAGTTTGATAAAACACAGATGACTGGATCACACAATCCAGCTAATTCTGTTTTACACTTGAGGAACTGAAAATCAAAGTGATATTTTACCAAATATTTTACCTATTGAAAGTGGCAGACTTAGGATCAGAATTTTTTTTTTGAAGTGAGGGTTTTTAACATATTTTTCTTTCACACAGACAAAACAACAGTAGGTGAGGGTGGCTGTAACACAGCGGGCAGGTGGAAGAGTGCTTGAAGATGAAGTCAGGAAATGGGTGTGAGTTTGTTGTCCTTGATAAGGGCTTTGATTTCATTTCTTAGAGAAGATGACATTTAAGGATTCTGGGCAGAAGACTGACATGATTTAACTTTTATTCTAAGAAGATCATTCAGAAGAAGAGACTATTTATTGCTGTGTTGAACATACAATCAATAGCATTTGCCGACAGATCCATTACTGAGATATGAGAGATGAAAGAAGATGCCTAAAAGATGTCTGGTTTAAACACTAGGAGAATGGACATATAGAAGGCTCAGAGGTAAGGGCTGAGAACTAGAGGTAGAAAGTGTATGTTTGCTTTATGATGTGAAATTTGAGGTGACTATTACACAGCCATACATGTGTTGCATGTTCACTGAATATTTCACATGGAATATGAAATAGGAAATATTTCAGAACTGTAAGTAGATAGATCGTATTTAGATATATGTGACTGGCACTTTCACTCTTGGTCATGAAGGAATAACAGGGAACAGATTTACACTCTATCTTAGAAAACTAAAAAAAAAAATGGAATAAAACACATGAAACAATGTTTTCAGAAACTGAATAACAGCACAAAAAAATGATTTCTGAGAAGGAAAGTAAATTGTTTCCAGTGAAAGAGTTTTTTCTAATTGGTAATTTCAGTTCCAGTTATAACTAAAAACTGGAGGTTCAGTTAGTATAGATCACATGATATATTCAATTTGTATTATGAAAACTCATGATACATTGAGGGTTTGCTTGTTATCTCCAAACTGCTTTCCAAATTAGTGACCTCAGTGTACACTCTCACTGTTAGTTTATGACAGCACGTCTCACCAAATGCTTACCTGCACTGTAACCTATTCACACACAACTTTAATGTGCTTGTGTGTGTGTGTGCGCGCGTGTGTGTGCGCGCGTGCGTGCACGCACGCAAAGTCACTTCAGTCATGTGCAACTCTGTGTGACCCTACGGACTGCGGCCCGCCAGGCTCCTCTGTCCATGGGATTTTCTAGCTATAGTTTTTAAAAAGAAAATTTAAGGGGGAAATAAATACATTGCTGGAAACAAGTATCCAACAGCTAAAGGAGAGCAAGAGAAGAAACAAAAACAGCAAGTTTCAGAAAAACACAGAATCTCCTAGGACTCTTCAGTAACAGAACAATTAGTACAATCTACTTCAAGATACACATCTAGTCCAAGACACCCAAAATAAAAAAGGAAAATGCAGGTGGGTTCTAAGGATGGAGTAGAATCTGTTCATTCTATTTTTAGAAAGGAAAATGTTTAGGGGAAAAAAAAGAGCTTATGGTTATACTGGTTATTTAGAAAAAACAATTATGAGTATACCTCATTTCCTGAGTGCTGATGTTTAAGTAAAAAATGTTACAGCAAAGTTTCTGACTGAAATATCAAAATTTTCCCCAATAGTATATGTATTAAAGTCTCCACTATAATATAACACAAGGGGAAAAAATTAAAAGAAATACAAATAAATATAGAAAAAACAAATGGCATAAATGTCTTTTTTTTTTTTTTTAAAGAGTCAACAGATAACTTTTATTTATCTCAGTTATCATTTCTTACTCTATCACATCTCCCTCCCACATGCCCACATAAGGGAGCAACATTCTCAGCTACTTGACAGGATGGTAGCTCCCTTGGGTTGCATACCCAGATCCCATTTTCATTCAGATCTGAGCTATCTTGCCCCCTTACTGGAATCTGACTTTTCCCTCTGTTAGTACAATGTATGATGAGGGTTGGTTTGCCTGCAGTTTTAATATTACAGGTAAAGGGAACTTTATGCAGATTCTGGCTCGTTACGGATTTTCTCAGACAGTGGAGAAATTCAAACCCTAGCCAATACCTGTCAGTCTAAGAACAGAGACAGAGCCATGTAAAAGGATCTGGCCTGCTGTAACTTTAAATATAACTCATGCAGCTTTTTTCTATGACACATCACAATATTTTTTTTCAAAAATCTTTAAACATTTCATTAACTTTGAAGAAAGAATAAGAACAGTTTCTTCATAAACTAGAGACACACAAGCATTGATCTATTCATAGACCTGCTTCTACACAGATGAAGAAGTTTACATCAAATGAACAAAAAATAGTACAGAAGACATAAATACAGGAAGACTGAGAAAAATCTGTCTCTAGAAATCAGGTCAGATGGACTCAAAGTAGGATAATCACTGGGAAGCCACGTAAAGCTTTCTGTTGGAGCATAAAGGTAGAATAAGTTCATGTAGTCAAGAAAACACTCTTCTTCATCCTCATCTTAAATGCTTGCCTCCAGCCTGGGTCCACAGAAAGGACCCGATCACTTGAACTGGTTGTCAATCAAGGTTCCCTTCATTTTTGCTTTCTTGGCTTCCAGTTCAGCCAGCTCCTGCAGGCGCCTTTTGCTCATGCCTTTGCGCTCCAGCTGCTTTTCAATCACCTTGGCATTCTGAGCATAAGAGTCAGCAACTTCTCTAGCCTCAATCTCTTCTTCTTCTTCATCAATAGTAGACACAGTCACAGAGCTGAACTTGCCCATGTCTTTAGTCCGCTTGGTCATCATCACCTTCTTAGGAGGCTCTTGTTTCTGAGTGTATACGTTCGTTTTCCCAAAACCCTGGCCAAACTTGACCACTGCTCCATCCACAATGAAGGTCACAGGAGCATTCTTGGGCTGGGACTGGTAGAAGAGCGGCAGCCCACACTTTGCACATTTCTTCCTGTACTGCCGTTCAATGCCTTCAGGTCTCCGAAGATATATAGTCTCCTCATCTTCGGTGTTACAAAACTTGTGGGCGTGTTTGGCACCATCAATCACACGGGACCGGTCCCGGGGCCTCATGGGCAACTTCTCTAACTGACAGTCCAGCACCAGGACCATCTGGCCGCACAAACAGTAGTAGACGTGAAGGGGCTTCTCGCCGTCGTCATATTCCTCCCGGTCCCGGGTGTCAGAGCAGACAACGGACCGGGACACTACTTTAGGCATACTTCAGAGCGGCAGCCAGGAAACGCTAAGCCCGGCATAAATGTCTTAAGCTAGAAGTAAGAACTAGTACTGAGGCTCCACATTCACTTAAAGAGAATCTAAGAGAAATGGAGGGCTTTCCTTTTCATCTATTTATATCTCTCAGGTCCTAGCCAGTCTGTATACTCTATGTATTATTCTGTTATTCTTGGCTCAAACTTGTTTCTAGATACAAATATGGTTTATATCTATGATTTTTAAATCATGCATATGAAGTCATAACTTAAAAAAAAACCCAAATGACAGTGTTTACATTTGTACTTACAATTTCACATTCCTTACATGTGTGTCCAAGTAATTTTCTTCTCTCTTCTTTCTTCCGAACCACCTCAATATGAGGAAAATTCTGTAATTCAGTCTCTCTGGGGGAAAAATAAATTAATCTGTTACTATAGAGACCTTTGGTTTACATTTTAAATTAGCAAACATGAGCATCCAGAGGAAAAATAATCCCCATTCATTCATTTTATTTGAAATGCTTCCTCAGTACGTGAGAGACAAAAGCATTTCTTCATCTCTCTTCACTAAAATGCTAAGTGCCTACTACATATCAGTTATTTTTACAAATACTTTTCTCTAACTGAAAAAGATAACTATTACTTCCTATTTTTGCCTCTGGCTGGCTGAAATTAGTTATTAGGTTGTGTGGTAAACTATAAAACAACCTAATTAAAAAGGAATGCTGTTATTATTAAACTCAGTAACTGGTATTCAATAACATAACCGAGAGAGACTACTGCCTCTGTTGACTCAGTTTCTAGTACTATGAAACCATATATCAGGGCTAACCTGCTTCTCCCCGAAGAACAGATTCATTTGTCTGCATGTAATTTGCTATTTCCTCTAACAATCTCTTTTGTTGCTTCTGTCCGCCACCTTAAATTCTTCAGAATATTAGACACAACTATCATTTGTGCTTGGGTGGCTCAGATGGTAAACAATCCGCCTGCAGGGCAGGCGACCCAGGTTTGGTCCCTGGGTCTGAAAGATCCCCCAGAGAAGGGAGTGGCTACCCACTCCAGTACTACTGCCATGGAGATTTCCATGGACAGAGGAGCCTGGTGGGCTACAGTCCATGGGGTTGCAAAGAGTTGGACTGAGTGACTAACACTTTCACTTTAAATGGATCAGATCCTACTATGAACCACTGGAAACCTAGGAAGGGTCAAAGTTACTGAGGTATTACAGATTAATGAGGTATGCAGTACTTTGGTCAGAAAAAGCAATCAGGAATCTTTATTAATATACTTGTATCCTGCTTTAAGAAGCCCAATATAGAAGACTCCAAACTTAGAAGTAAGCCAAGACTTATGTAACATCATCATTTGTTTATAATAGAAAATAACCCCAGTGAATTTAAACAGTCTGACTCAAAAAAAAAAAAAAAGATATTTTAAAATGACTTGTGGGTATCAGATCTACTCTTTTGAGGTATTTTGATAGCTGGCAGTGCTGTTCTTCAAAGGAAAGCTTTACATGCTCTATTTCAAAACGTGTAAGGTTCGAGGTCCTTAGTTTGCATAAATCCAACTCTCAATTATGGATCAACAGTGAACTTAAAAAGGAAGACAAAGAAGAGATAAAACAATATTGCTACAACTATATTTTCTTTCAAACAGTTTATGGACTCCTAAGTTTATACAGAATTTAGTCATGTCCTTTGACCAAAATCTCATCTGTTTCTGTTTAAATTTTTTTTAAGATTTAAAAATTCTCCTAAAATAATTCTGAAGCACAAACCTAAGGTTTGCCACCTAGTTAGTGAGTGAAAGTCACTTAGTCATGTCCAGCTCTTTGCGACCCCATGGACTATACAGTCCATGGAATTCTTCAGGCCAGAATTCTGGAGTGGGTAGACATTCCCTTCTCCAGGGGATCTTCCCAACCAGGAATCGAACCCAGGTCTCCCACATTGCAGGCGGATTCTTTACTAGCTGAGTCACCAGGGAAGCCCAAGTTACAGTATTCAACAAATTCCTGAAGTTCAAATAAAGTTCACAATAAAATAGGGTAAGAATAAAGTATGTTATAATAAAGCAGAAAAAATAACTGTTACCACCATCCAAAAAACGGTGTGATGGTAAAAAAAAAAACTTTCTTATTTTCAAAATTTGTCATTTTTTATACCTGAGTTCCAGTTTTGTTATGGTCGGAAGGGGCATTCTATTTTAACCAAAGTAGCAATTTTCACAGTTCAGACATGCTCTGACAAAGATAGTTCTGTTGTACTCCCAATCATATTGCTGGTATTAACCAAGGCCAACATACCTATCATCACCTTTAAAATATGGCTCCACAAATGCTTTCTGTTTGACTTTATCTTGTTTATCACCAGGAGCTATAAACAAAACAAGCATACCACAAACTTATTGTAGAACTTACTGAAAAGTAATTTGGTTTTTCTGTGGGGAAAAAAAAGACATATGCCAAAACATCTATTTTTATTGGATTTCATACTCTAGGCCCTAGGCAATTAGTTTAAGTTCTCTGTAATAAATTCTTTCCTTTCTTTTTCATCTGCCTAATAAGAAGAGTGCTGATTATCTCACCTCAGAATTACTGAAGAGATAAAAATCATAACCATAAAAGTATTTTAGACTTTAAAGAACTACTTAGATGCCTATTATCATTTGGCACCAAATGACAATAACAAGATAGGTTTTAATCTGTTCACTTATTAGTCCTGTTGACTTTTATAATGTGACTTTAAGGTAGTTGATAAATAGGAAATAGAAAGATTTAAAAATGTTATTAGAAAACTGGTGACAGAATAGGAATGAAAGCCCCTGGACCTGAATTTCAAGTTGTCTAGACTCAAATAGCTAATTGCTATCATCTGTTAAAATTATGAAAATTTATTGAGCATTGTGCTAATGTAGAACAGGGGAAGCCAGGTCTGCCGTCCTCATGGAATTTACACTGTAGTGAGGGAAACAGACATTAAGCAAGCAGACAGCTGAGGCTACTTGAATATCTCAGGTAATAGCTAATGATTAAAGAGAAGTCAGTCATGACAAGAGTACGAATGGTGAATGTTCTAGGTAAAAGTCCTCAATGGCAAAAAGTCTGGTACATTATATGATGTAAAAAGAGGACAGTGTGATTAATTCAGCCAAAAAAGGGAAGTGTTGGGAAAGATGGGGGCAGGGTTAGGTGTTGGGTGGGCAGGTACCCAACCATGATGGGCCTTGGGAGCCAAGAGAAGGAGTTTGAATTTTAAGTGCACTGGGAAGCCACTGAAGACTTTAAAACCATCTACTTTATTGAGGCATAATTTACATATACTGATTTTAAGTGCACTAAGATGAATTTTGACTAGTGTATATTCCAGTGTAGAAAGTGAAAGTGAAGTAGCTCAGTCGTGTCTGACTCTTTGCAACCCCATCGACTGTAGCCTACCAGGCTCCTCCATCCATGGGATTTTCCAGGCAAGAGTACTGGAGTGGATTGCCATTTCCTTCTCCAATATTCCAGTGTAACTGCTACCCAAATCAAGATACTGAACATGTCCATGCAAGTTACATATTCTGTTGTCTCTCATGCACAAGAACATTCTCTCATGTCTCTTCCCTCCCCTACAGTCACTCATTTAATTTCTATCACTGTAGCTTAGTTACGTCTGTTTTAGAACTTCATATCAATGAGATGATATACCATTTATTCTTTTCCATCTTTTGCATTTGTCTAGCTCAACAAATTTTGGAGACTAATCCATGTTGCTGAGTCTAGTAGTTACCTCCTTTTCATTGTGAAGTAGTATGAACATGTTTTCATTTTTTGTGGGTATATACCGAACAGTGGAATTCCTAGGTCACAATACAGGTATATGCTTAACTTTACAAAAAACTGACTGACCTCAATAAAGCTGTTTAAAAAGCCCCCTGATGAACTGGTTTCCAAAGTATAACCAATTTTCTACTCCAGCAATGCGAGAGTTCCAGCTGCTCTTCACCCTTGCTAGAGATACATGTTATCCACCTTTTCAACCATTTCTGTGGGTGTGAAGTATTGTCACCATCCCTGATGTTCAAGAGTGTTGGCCATCTTTTCATGTGCTTACTAGCCATTCAAATATCTTCTTTTCATTGAAGCATAACCCTCTGAACTATTTTTGGTAACTCTTCTATTAATCTGAAATTATCTTTAAAAAAAACTGAAAAAAAATTTATTCAATAAACATCAAGTTTTAATTGTTAAGATACCTCATTAGGCCTCTGTTAATAAGATTGATAACTTACTTTACTAAACTCAGTGTAATGGAAAAAAAACATAATTTGAAAGAAAATTGCCTTACTGTTTGTTTTTTTTGTAGTAGTTGACAATTCCTTCTCTTCATCTGCTACCTGGGGGAAGCTCTCTGCCAAACAGGACTCATATTCTTCATGTGTCGTCCGATCAAACATGTCTTCCAAGCTATCATTCATCTTTCTTTCTCCATCTATGTGAAAGAGCATCGGCTTAGGCCATAAGAAAGCGTTTTGCTTTCTAGGTAGACTAATACATAGAAACTTATAAGAACTGCCGCAAAATAATTTAGATGTGTATTAGGCAAGAATAAACCCCAAGTCTGGGTAATTACTGTACATTTACAAAGGTTTTTAATGTTATGCCTTCAACTGTCCTTTATTTATGTGAAGAAAATGCTGGGTTTTTGTTACTGTCATTATAAATGTTAAAACATCTTTTTCTATCAGCTCATGTATAATTCATAGTAAACCAAAAGGAACTACCAAAGGAATTGTGAGGAAGAGAAAATACAGCAATAATAAATGGTGAAAAAAATGAAGTTTAAATAAACTGTGTATAAATAACTGACATAAAAATCTCTATAATAGAGTTTTGTTTAGTTCTTTATTTTTCTAATGTAGCAGAGAAGTATTTTCTTGCATTATTATGAACACTTGGTAGTTCAGTGTTATAGAAATAGTGAATTCAATTCCATATTTGATATGCAAATACTAATTTCATCTTCAGAGTACTAACTGTTAGGTGGGCCAAGAAATTTGGGTTTTTCCGTAAGATGGTATGGAAAAACCCGAATGAATTTTTGGGCCAACCTAATACATTTTCACTATATAATCACATTTTAAAAAACCAGTTTACCAAAAATAGAAAGAAATTCAGTTGGCTAACAAATGTGACAAAACTGGAGCCTGCCAGGATTACTCTAATAATCACTACCGCCTCTCCCAGTGCAGATGCTCTAGTGCCTCAGCCCGTTTTCTCTTTCTCCAGCACTTACCATCATCTAGCACTTAACACTTGTTTCTCCCCTATTACAACGTAAATTCCATGAGACGCAGGTACTTTTGTTTATGATTTGCTCCAGTTCCTGATACAGAATTGTGTCTCCATAATTACTGAATGATGAAGCATTTGTTCATTTTTCATTCTGAGGATCAAATTTGTAAGTAAAAATAATTCCTGTGCGCTAGGCATTCCCAAAGCATTCTGTTTATGCTGTCAGTAAATCATAGTAAGTTAATGATTTCTTTTTGTTGCTGACGTCTGACTGTAAAATGCTTGAGGACAGACTACATCCTATTTTGATATGTAAGGATATATATCTACCATAGCATCTACTAAGTCAAACAGATATTAAAAATTTTTTTTGAACTGAATATTAGCAGTACCATTTAATGGTATGTTTCATCTTTAAGCTTATATTTCATCAATTCTAAGTATGAAAAAAACCTACCTTATGGGTAAAATGGACAGATTGTTCTCTCCTAAGTATGGGCTCAACAGTATCTCCTATCCCACCTGCTGTTCTTATAAATGTGATCATGGCACTCCTCCTATTGAGTCCAGATCATAAAAATGCTGTGCACTTCTGCCTTGCTCTTTGGGGATGCTTACTCTGGGAACCTAGTCTCTGTGCGGTAAGGAAGCTCAAACTAGCCCACATGGAAAGACTGTATGGAGAAACCCTGAGACTGAATGATGAGAGAGGAGCCAAGAGTCTCCCATCTATCGAGTCCTCTGCTGTTCCAGCTCCAGCCACTATCTGTATGAGACCCTGAGATAGAACCACCCAGCCCAGCCCTTCCTGAATTCCTGAGGCACAGAAACTATGAAAGATAAAAAAAATCGCTATTGTTCTAATCCTCTGATTTACTGGAGTGACTTATTGTACAGCAACAGTATTCATTATGCCTTATTTAGCTGAAATTATCTCCACTCATTAGTTTAAGTTCTGACTTTACCTCCATAAGCTACTTGTTTCAAATATATTTGGGAAGCTATCATCTTCTTAGATTAACTAGATAAATTAGAAGTCAAAGCTGCCATACTTTAGTTTTGCCCTTTTCTACAAAACTGAGGAAAACATCAGGAACTGGTACCAGGAACAAAATAATCTTAAAAGCAAAGTCATCTTCTTAAGAAGAAAGTTATGTAAGTGTCATTCACTATAAAAAGACAATAAATCACTGTTAAGGTTTTCCTTTTAGTAACTACTGTCCTTTTCACCATAGGCAGCCAGCTGTTTGATTGTATGGATAAATTATTCATTACTAAAGAACAAAGAATTAAGGAAAAGGCTGTTAAAATTTTCTTACTTACTGCATTTACTGCAGTGAGAGATAAGGTGTTTTTTTTTTTTTTTTTTAATATTGTAGTGGTTTTTGTCATACATTGACATGAATCAGCCATGGATTTACATGTATTCCCCATCCTGTTCCCCCCTCCCACCTCCCTCTCCACCCGATCCCTCTGGGTCTTCCCAGTGCACCAGCCCCAAGCACTTGTCTCATGCATCCAACCTGGGCTGATGATCTGTTTCACCCTAGATAATACACATGTTTCGATGCTGTTCTCTCGAAACATCCCACCCTCGCCTTCTCCCACAGAGTCCAAAAGTCTGTTCTGTACATCTGTGTCTCTTTTTCTGTTTTGCACAAGAAGCAAGAACAAGACCTGGGACCCTGAGCAGGTAGACTGGAGAATACAGGAAATGCACAAACAGTCTTGAGTGTCCTCAGTTTCTAACAGAGGATCATTGGAAAATGCCTCTGCTTTTAGCCCTGCATCCTGATGTGGCAGGTCCTAACTCTTCAACACGTGAGGGTGATGAATGACAACTATTCACAGTCTAGTTGATCTCGTGTCACATGCCTCTATATCAGAAACATTGCTAAGGTGGTGCCAACCCAAATCCTTCCACTGTTCCCACCTCTTTCAGAAAATCAAGGCTTTAGATGAAGAATTATCAGTTTCTTACTACAAAGGGCTGTAGACCCCCTAGTTTAGCCAAATCTCCTTTTCTACAGAAAAAAAAAAATGGCAGAGTCACTCATCATATACACTATTAGTCTGAGTTTACCACTCATTTGCAAATCTGTACTAAAGAGAGTCAAAAGAGTCGGACAAGACTTAGCAACTGAACAACAACTAATACTTCTCAGTAGAATCCACCCTTTTTCTCCTTATCAAATTGCTTTGGAAAATAATATTTCTAAAACAGGACTCTCAAGATTCCCTTTATACCTTTTATGAAAAAATTATCTTAACAAGGGATCAGGAAACTTTCTTAAAGGGTCAGGCACTAAATATTTTAGGCCTGTGGGGCCATAAGGTCTCTGCAGAAACTACTCAGTTCTGCTGCTGTGTCACACAGGCAGCCGTAGGCAATAAATGAAACAAGTGAGTGAGGCTGGGTTCCAGCAAAAATTTACTGACAAAACTGGCAGCTGGTTGAAGTTTGCTGACCCCTGGACACAACTTGAATTCTTTTGGAAATAAAAATTTTTTTTACTAAAGGTTTTTTTTTTTTGCTGAAATATGGAAACTAAGTTTTACTAAAGAGAAGTCTACTATTAGTTGGGGGGGGGACTGATTTATGGTGAAAAGGTCATTTATGCTCTTCAGTGCAATGGTATGACTATAAACTTCCTTCCACTTTGTATTAAAATTAAAAAACAAACAAAACAAATCTTACTTGGACTCTCTTCTTCCTTCTGCTCTTGCTTCTTCAGTTTTAAGAGCATGGTTTCACTAACCAACGTACAGTCCATGTCCACTGTCTCTCCTGCTAATCTTGACTGACTGCCATCCTGAATAAATGTTTAAAAATTCAAAATTTTAACTGTTATCCCTTATAGTTATTTTTTGGTGGAGGGGGGTGGTAAAAATATACATAAGTGTTACCATTTAAACCATTTTTTAAGTGTACACTTACACTTTAGTAGCATTAAGTAATATTTACTTTTACCCAAAGGAATATAGATATATTTTACAGGCATTTAAACCTAATGTATTAGCTTTGATATACAAGCATCATCTCTCAAGTCCAGGAAAAGGACTGCTGCCAAGGAAGAGAGAACTGTATGTTACCAAAATCCCTGGAGCTTCCTTTCCTCCCTAATCTGCTTCACAGAAATGAACATCAATGTACACTGAAAAGTTCGTAAGTCAAATCTGACTTCTTGATGGCTATGGATTACTCTAGCAACTGTTAAATATTTTATTAATATGCTACCATGTGCAAGAGAACTTCTCAAACTATGTAGAACCTAAATACAAGCCAAAAAAGTAATTTCTGCTATGAATGTTAACTAAAAAGAAAATACACAGCATTTAAAGAAACAGCCAACTAGGAAAAATGAAATTTTTTTCTTGAAGGTATGTTAAGTTAATCAATGCATACGATAGATTATTTTGATAAAAAATTAAATTATTTAATATGTAATTAGCATTTGACATTATTTTAAAACTATATTTTTCAGCAAACGTTTCTAAAAAGTCAGAAAGTATTATTACCCTTTCAAAAATACCATAAAATTGAAAAATAAATGTTATTATTTTGTAGTTTTCTGAATAAATATGTGAATGTTGTAAGAGGTGTGTGACTCTCAAGGTCACAGATGAATCAGGGGAGCAGGGTGACTAACAATACACTAGAATAACCACATGGGCTCTGATTCTACTTTCTAACTTACCTTTGTATCATCTACAGTAACATCCGCTTTATACTGAGAAAGGTCTGCTCCTGGATCTATACTCCACTGGATATTTTCAAAGGATACATCTTAGATAAGGAGAAAAAATACACAATTAAAAACAGATTTTTAAAATTCTCATTACTTTAAAACATTGTAGGACTCACAGAATGAGAAAAATATTTCCAAATCATGTGTCTTAATAGGACTTATACTGAGGATACATAAAGAACTCTCACAATTCAATAATAAGACAACCACTCCAACTGAGAATAAGCAAAGGACCTAAATAGACAATCCTTCAAAGAAAATGAAAATGGCCAGTAAGCACATGAAAAGAAGCTCAACATCATTAGCCATCAAAGAAAAGGCAAACCAAAAGCACAGTTGAGACATATTAATAACTTCACACCCATAGGATGGCTAGAATCAAAAAGACAGACAATGAAAACAAGTGTTGGTGAGAATATGGAGAAACAGGAACTCTCACATGCTGCTGGTGGGAATATAAACTGATGTAGCTCCTTTGGGAAAAGACAGATAGCTCCTCAAAAGGCTAAATATAGAGTTAGCATGCATGTGCTGTGCTTAGTCGTTCAGTCCTGTCCATCTCTTTGCGACCCTGTGAACTGTAGTCCACTAGGCTCCTCTGTCCATGGGGATCTCCAGGCAAAAATACTGGAGTGGGTTGCCATGCCCTCCTCCAGGGGATCTTCCTAACCCAGGGCTAGAACCCAGGTCTCCCGCATGGCAGGCAGATTCTTTACCGTCTGAGCCACCAGGGAGGCCCCAGAGTTAGCATATGGCCCACCAATTCTACTTCTAGGTATAACTCAAGAAAAATGAAACTTACATCCACACAAAATTGTATATCAATGTTCAAACCAGGATTACTTGTAACTGAAAAAACTGAAATAGTGAAAGAAGTCATAAAATATCATATATTGTACAATTCCATTTATATGACTACTTCAGAATATGCAAATCTATAGCAACAGAAAGTAGATTAAGTGGCTGCTTAGGACTGGGGAAGACGAGAGAGGCTGACTGCTAGCAGGTACTGTTCTTTGTATGGTGATGAAAATGTTCTAAACTTCAGAGTACAGTGATGGTGACACAATTGTGACTACATCAAAACCACCAAATTATACACTTTAATGACTGATTTTTATTTCAATAAAAAAAAATTTAAGTTAAAACTAACACTGGAGGAGGTTTCAATGTACGTTAATATACATGACAACTACATAAGGTACAGTTATAGAGTATAAAGTGGTAACAGTATTAACTCAAAGTAGATTGTGAAAGGTTAAGTAAGTATACCACAATCCCTACAGCAACCACAGGAAAAATAAAAATAAAAACAAAAAGATTAAAAAAAAGATCAGGAATAAGAGTTAAAAAAAATTTTTCATATAGAGACTGAAACCCTCACTGGAAGAATTACTAAAGAATGAGCTTCAGGAAAAAAGGAAAATAAATGCAGATGAAGGAATAAGTTTCCAATAAGGAATAAATATGGCATATGAAGAAATGAAAGGGCAAACAATGTTTTCAAACAAGAAGTTTAAAAACCCATATAAATTTGTATATACAAATAGTTAAGAGATATATATATATATATATACATGAATATACAAAAAAAAAGGACTGGCTATTTATATGGTGAGGAACAAGGTTTGGATGATAGATTTCTACTTTTATATTTTAAAAATCTGTATAGTTTAAGATCACCAGCCCAGGCTGGATGCATGAGACAAGTGCTCGGGCCTGGTGCACTGGGAAGACCCAGAGGAATCGGGTGGAGAGGGAGGTGGGAGGGGGATCAGGATGGGGAATACTTGTAAATCCATGGCTGATTCATGTCAATGTATGACAAAAACCACTACAATATGTAAAGTAATTAGCCTCCAACTAATAAAAATAAATGAAAAAAAAAATAAATCTGTATAGTTTAAATTTTTAAAGCTTTCTTTTTGTAAAGAAAACAAGAAACAACTACATAAAAGAAATCTATAAAATTACCTATAAAAGTAGGTATTAAAGATTTTGATTTATTTTTTCAAAAAGCAGAAGAGCAGGAAAATTTTAAGGTGAAACCAGTAAGACTTGTACTATAAACACAGAAACACACAGGGATAAACTATTTTTTCCAGAAACAATGAAATCTATCCAAAGAATGTAAATAATAAATTACAATACTCAATATAAATTCATTAAAAAGAGAGTGGAAATGCTATTTATAGTTTACATACCTTGGTTGTTTTGTAGAGGTTTTGTTTTAGCAATTCTACATGGATTTAACTGAAGAACTGATGCAACTTCACATGCTCCACGGATGGATCTGGTTTTTATCTTTATAGGCTCATGAGAACCAGCACCCTAAAACAGAAAAAATGATTAGCATCTAGGAAAATTCACAAACCATCATTTTAATCAAAACTCTTGAATACTGAACACATACCTTTGTGTCATCAAAAAGATTCTCTGTCTCCAGCCTTTCACGTGGACGAAGAGGGATTTTAAATACTGTGTTTTCTTCCTTTATTTGTAACAGTGTTTTATTATCTGGAGATTTACTCAAGGACTGGAAAAGGGACTCCTGTAAACAGGGCTCTTCTGGGGAGTCTTTGCTTGGCTCACAGCTCCTGCTCAAGGCCTTGCAGCTTGAGGAAGAGTCCCTTGGAATGGGCTTCAGAGTCTCATAGAGAGTCACTTGCCTAAATCTGATTTTAGAGTTCTCACTTCCTTGGCTCTTCTCTTGACGTTGGATAGCTGAAAATCGATCAGACAAATCCAGAGGTTTATCCATCACATAGTCTCCATTCATGGAAGAATGACTATCCAGTGGAAAAGGAAAAGCATTTTCTTTATCAAAGGAGGCTTGGGGACAGATTACTTCATCTTCACTTTCTTCCTCAATTTTCTTCCTTTTGGTTCTGCCTCCCAGTGACTTCAGGGGTACCACATGTTTATCTTTATCAGTATCTTTAATGTGATCAATACTATCCTGCTCACTTAGGGGTTCACTTGTATTTTTATTTATAAGCATCTGCTTATTAGAAGATGACTGATTAGGGATCTTGTTTACTTCAGTCCCAAGAAGATGATATGTGATAAGGGCTCCGTCTTCAGATTTTGATCTAGGTTTCTCTAGTCCAGAAGCACAAGTGTTGCTGAGGGGCACTGTTTTCAGGTGGGTTTTTTTCCCAGTCTCTAAAAGAGAAGGGGACAAACTTGTATTCAAACCTAAACTACTTTTCACGTTAGAGGTAGCTCCAAATACAGGAGATGATACCCGAGTAGTCAATTCTTCTTGAAGAGGAGTCTTTGAATCTGAAAACCTAAAAAAATAAAGAGTGGTAAAAGTTTTTTCCTATTAAAGAAACAGGATAAAAATTAAAAGATAAGCATAATGAGAAAACTTTTGCTAATACAGAATTATTAACAGTAAGGTCTTATCTACATATTAAAAGCAGATCATTGACCAAAATTTAAGATATGATTCTGGTTACTGGCTTTTCTTTATTTGGTTGACAAAAAAGCAGAGGGAAATAATACAGCAAACCTATCTCAATAACCATGATATTCCTATCTATAAATATTTTTCCAAAGTAACTTAAATAAATACACTATATAAGAAAATATTTGGACAAATCCCAAATTCTTTTGTTGTTATGAAATCTCATCAAGAGTAACTCCAAGAAATAAATTCTTATACTAAAAAATAGAACATAACTCATGACCCAGCCTGCCTGTAGCAGAGGAGACAGCTGGGGTAGTAGAAAGATCACTAGGGTTAAGTTTGAAGAAGTGGAATGGCTAAGAGCTCCGACTCTCTTACTTAATAGTTGTGCATGCAGGCTAAGCTGCTTCAGTCATGTCCGACTCTTTGTGACCCTATGGACTGTAGCCCACCAGGCTCCTCTGTCCATGGGATTCTCCAGGCAAGAATACTCAATACTGGAGTGGGTTGCCATGCCCTTCTCCAGGGAAAATCTTCCTGACCTAGGGATTGAACATGCATCTTACATCTCCTGCAATAGCAGGCAGGTTCTTTACCACTAGCACCACCCGGGAAGCCCACTTAATAGTTGTGTGGTCTTAAAAAGACATTTGACCTCCGTGGGGTTGTATTTTTGTTGACTGTAAAATATGGGGGTAATAAAACCTACTCTAATGACTTAGTATAATGACAATTAAATGTGATATATATGTATTTAATACTGAAAACTCTTTTAAAAAGCAAAATGCTACATAAATAGAGTATTGTTAATGGATGTTCTAAAATTAGTAAAAGCAACAGTGTATCCCAATCTTGAAAGCTCATCAGAGCTAATGATGGATTTCATACAACATTCAGTTTTAGAAAATACAAATCCAGGAGGGATGACTGGATCCTAAAAAGAGATGAGGCTGGGACTTCTGAAGCACTGCTTGATAGAAGTACAAAAAGAACCTAATAGTAACATCCTGATCTCTACAATAACGCAAAAAGCCCTCAACAGGTCATAAACTGGGGGAAATATTTTTTTTTATAAAAATTAATACAACCAGAATAACAAGCTGAGGGAGAGAAATAGTTTAAATCTGTGGAACTCATTGCAATGGAATTTCATTGACAGTTTATAAGTTTTTACCAAAGTGCCCCAAATTACCTTAAATTATCTTCACTATTTCTTCTACATCCCTCAAAACCTTGTTTTTTGTGATCTCCTTCCAGACATTGATAGAGTTCATCACCAAGAGGGCTCCGAGGGCCTTGAGATTCCTTCAATAATAAAATATAAAGTACATAAATACAATGGAAGATTATTCTTAAAAAGAAATGAAATACTGATACATGTTGTAATGCAGATGAACTCGAAAACAAGCTAAGTGAAAGACGCCAGACCCAAAAGCCACATATAATTCCATTTAAATAAGTTATCCAGAATACATAAATTCTAAGGACAGAAAGCAGACTGATAGTTGCTAATTTTAAAAAACCAGATTAGTTAGATGAAAGGTAGGGAACAGAGATGATTATTTATACTTATAGGAGACGAATTTAAAAGGATCTTTAAAGAACAAGTGTTTCCCAAACTTTTGCATACACATTAATCAACTGAGGGTCCTATGAAAACAGAAGTTCTCGTTCAGTAGGTCTGGGCTGGGTTTAAGATTTTCTATCTCTCACAAACTTCCAGGGATGAAGATGCTGTTGGACTGTGGATCACACTTTGAGCAGCAAATCTTCAGAGATCAGTTCCCTCAATGGATTTGGTGTCTAAACTACTGACATGCCAGGTTTATTGGTAGGAGGGGATTTTAAAAAGTTAAAACATGTTTAGAGTTCAAAGGGTAAAAACTAACCACCATCACTTGAAGTTAGTTCTAAAAGTAGAAAGAACCCCACCCCACCCCCTGCAAAAAAAACATTCAAAGGTAATCAAAAGTCAATTCAATTTTGGAAATTCAACAGCAAGAAAACTTTATAAGAGCCTATACAATTTACTGACTAAAGCAAAGGGATATGTTTTAAAGCTGTATCAAAATGAAGTTTCCTTAAGATTGATGAATTCAAGGCTTCCATTTTTTAGAGATTGGTTAAGAAAAAGAGTAAATGTATCTGATGTAAGTAAGCACTAAATAATGAAAAGAAAATCATGGGGTCAATTTCTGAGTCAATCCCTAAGGATGTGGCCTAACTGGATTGGCATTTGTAAGGACAAAGATGAATTAAAGCATCTGTAGTAGACCCAAGAATTTAGTCTGTTTTCCAAATCAAAGCCCAGTTTAAAGGATGTCAAAAAGATCCAATAAACTCTGAACTCAATCTAAAGGTTTAAATCTTCTCTTTAAGTTGGAACAGGGTAGGGAGGAGAGGGGATAGGGAAGAGGTTTGGCTAAATCCTCTAAGCCATGTAAGTTTTTTTCATTATTTAACTTTTTATTGGAGTACAGCCAATTAACAATGCTGTGACAGTTTCAGGTGGACAGCAAAGGGACTTAACCATATATATATACACATGTATCCACTCTCCCCAGACTCCCCTCCCATCCAGGCTGCCACATAACACTGAGCAGAGTTCCCTATTAAGCCATCTAAATTCTGACTCAACCGGTAACCTATATCCAAAGAATTCTCAAGACTTGATAGAGTTTTCTGTAACTGCCTGGAGTGAATAATATAAACGAGCCTTTTCTAGTGACATCAATTTTGTTCTAGGCCTTTATCTAATAATCATTGGATAAAAAATTTTTTTCTCTTGCTTTATTCTCTAAAAACTGATCTCAAAGGACACTAATTAATTCATATTTATTACCAAACTAAACAATTACTTACAGATTCTTCTTGAACACAAAGTCCAAGTGTTTCAGCAACCACTGTAGCTAAACTATCAGGAGGATAACTGCTTTTTCCATGTGGTTCTAAGTTTAAGGAAAAAAAAAAATTATAACTGTAGAAACTAGCCATATGAAAACGTACAAAAAAGCAAAGAAAAAGCTCAAAGGACCACTTTACAAAATGGCACTGCACAATTTTAAAAATTCTGTTTTATAAAGCCCAAAATACCTACTATAAATTGCAATACACTGCAGGCTTATTGCCACTGAAAATTATCATTAAAAATATTTAATTAAATGGATTTCTTGTGCTATATTAAAATTCCATGGAGGAAGTAATTGGAGGGGGAAAAAAGTCTAAAACGGCCAGATGGGAGTGACAATAAAATACAGTTGAAAATCACTCCTTTCCATGATGGAAAGCCTTGTGCTTAAGTATTGGAACTACTTCTCCTCCCATCACCATTCACTTGCTTGGCAATCTCACCCAGTCTCATGGCTTCAGATCTCCAGATCTCCCCTACATGCTAACAACCACCTCTATCCCAGACTCATCTATATTCACATTCACCTACCCATCAAAATCTTTACCTGAATGTCTACTCAGTATCTGAAACAATACATTTTCAAAAACAAACTCCTGATTTCTAACCACCCCTACCCTCAGCTCCATCCTGCAAACCTCCAGCTACCAGTCTCTTTCCTCTTAGAGTTGCCCAAAACAATCTCCTGTTCACTCATTCTGCCCTGCCCACAAAGGGCTCCTTAATGTTCTTCAAACAAATCAAAGAGCATCCTCACCTCAGGGCCTCTGTGGTCACTGATGTCTCCACCTGGGATGCCCTTTGCCCTGAAATCCACATGACTCATCTGCTTCCCTCAGTCTCTGCTCAAATGTTACTTTTTTTTAAGGTGAGACTTTCTAAAATCTCTTCTTTTTTCTTTTTTTTTTTTTAAATCTCTTCTTACACTGCTTTATTTTTCTTCAGAGATCCTGCTTCATCTAACATATATTTACTTTCTTTCTCCCCCAATGAGACTATAAGCTCTATGACGTTAAACATTTTATTTTGTTTAGTGCCCGGTATACAGTAGGCACTCAAATATTTGTTGAATGAATGAGTAAACCATGGTAAAGCCTTATTTACTTAAAATTACTAACAATTTGTATTAAAATGGATAAGGCTCCTCAGACCATTGAATGTTCCAGGCAAGAATATTGGAGTGGGTAGCCATTCCCTTCTCCAGGAGATCTTTCTGACCCAGGGATCGAACCTGGGTCTCCTGCACTGCCGGCAGATTCTTTACCATCTAAGCCAACAGGGAAGTCCATGGATATTAATATGAACTAATAACAGAATACATTACTGTTCAATATGAAAAAGACTATTAAACAAGTGATACAAACAAAATTACATGGAAAATATTTTAAAATATTGTCTAAATTCACATGGTTGACCACTCTTGCCCACCAGTTTATAATCTTAGTATCTTGCTTACTAGCCACTGGAGCTTGACTCTGATCACAAGTGTCAGCCACTAGAATTTCACTTTCCTTAGGCTTATGTTGTGGATGAGCTGAAGACTTTGGTACTTTTCTCAATTCTAAGGGAAAAAAAAACAGGAGAGATTACAAATAAACATACAATCATGATAAAATTAATAGCCAATACAAATCTATCTTTAAATCCACTGGAAGTCTATTTTATTGATATAACAGTCTAATAAAGAGGTTATTCCTTTAGTTTCATTAAAGTTGGAAGTTAAGACAGTGGGGGAAAAGAGGACTGGAACAGATAACCTTCTTCTGACCTAAGCCTACTAGAGTTGTAATATTTTAAGGTGACCTTTCCTTGTGTAATGCTGGAAATCAGTGGGTTCATCTGCAATGAATACTGCATCATATTGCTTTTCAGTCTTTATTTCAGAGTTTTCATTTTCTGGAAGGAAATCTGAAACATGCTTTACCAGAAATCATCCCACTACTTAAGGATTTAATTCAAAGAAAACCAAAAGAAGGACAAAGTAAAGGGGAATAGATTTTTACTAATTATAACTAGAAATTATCATTAAAAAGCATAAATGACAACCTACTCCAATATTCTTGCCTGGAGAATTCCATGGAGAGAGGAGCCTGGTAGGCTACAGTCCATGGAACCACAAAGAGTTGGACACGACTGAGTGGTTAACACACACACACACACACACACACACACACACACACACACACACACCATTTTAAAATTAACAAGCATGGGTGTTAGAAAAAGAAAAGGAGTAACTAGTCATTAAATTAGTTTTAAAATAATTTGCATGGCTTCAAAGTGATATTTTAAAACCAAAATTTCATAGTCCAAGTAAAAATGATCAGAACAAGATTAAAACTGACATGGTTTTAAACAGTTACAAGTTATTCTCATAAAACAAAGAGATAAACCAAGAGCATTTGTACAAGATGACTTTCCTGAAAAAGAAAATTGCTGTTTTGTTTTTCTAGATATTCTTTCAGATAGATTTAAACATGATCTAAACTATGCTCATGCTTATCTGTGGTTATTCATGTCCTATATGATATTAGACTAAAAGGCCCACAAATGTTCATTCTAGATCCAAGATGTTACATTTTACTTTAGTTCTTAATTATGTACAAGATTTTTAACAATTCTTTTGTTTTCCACTAGATGGTGATGCAAGCTCATATAAAATGGGAAAAAACTGTGTCAATTTTCTAATATTAAAAATTAAGACTACTATTTTTTTTAAAAAGGCAGAGCTACTGTCAACAATTTACCTGCATTATAAAAATATCTCTAGGACTAGATATACTCCTTTCCCTCAAATGCTTTCCTTGTTACAAACAGTTTAGGTTAAAGATGGAAGTTCTAAATACTGATTTACTTTTAGATCAATATTAAAAGGAATTAGCACTGTGACACACCACAGGATAAATTACAGGACTATGTGAAAATGTAGTTTCAAAGTATTTATCAGAAATGGTAAACCGGCCTGGAATTAATAAATATGCCACTGATAAGCCACAAACTAGAAACATTATAAAACCATTTCCTGATTTACCACCAAGTGCTACACATTAGAAAAATTAAAAATAGCTAGTTAAACCTTTGGTGGGAGTAGCTATGGATAATACTTCCAAAGTACAAAAATTTAGAGGCAGGAAGATCTATACTTGAATTTTGACTCATCCACTTGACAGGCTATTTAACTCCTCTTAGGAACAAATCTTGCCTCATCTATAAAACAAAGGTGCTAGAAGCTACCCCACAAACCTGTCGTGAGAATTAAAATACAGTAATAATGTATTCAAATCACTCAGCATAATAACCAGCATACAGGAGGTGGGACTCTCAATGTTAGCCTACCTTCCTCTTTCATTGTATCCCACTCAGATATACACATAGGGATATTTTTTAAATAAAAAGGAAAAAACTATTCCCTACATTTGTAAAATGTTGAGTGCTTACATATTCAGATGAGCAAATCATGTCTGTACATAACACTGGCAGAAGATACCTTCCCAGTCACTTCACTGATGGCAGTTAAGGTTATAGTTGTAATGTACGTTACCCTGAACAGTGACTATCTTCCTAACAATAGATGAATACTCGTTTTTTTTTTTTTTTAACAGAATTAGGTAACTAAGCTACAACTCTAATCCTCACCATGTGCACAGCCAGAGTGCTCCAGTTTAGCATGTGTTTGCTCTACATATCGGACGCGGAGGTTCTCCTTTCTTCGCAGCCGATTAGTGCCAGAAAATGAAAAGGTTGTTATTGGTGAATCTGGAATAACATCTTCCTCGGATTCAAGATCAGTTGCTTTATGTGGCTGATCATTCCTAGAGGAAAATAAGGAAAATTAAAAGAAAATTAGTTCAGTAAATATTTATTAAAACATCTACCATAAGGTATGAGCTATAGCAGAACACTCTCAGGAAGATCCCCTGAAGGAGGAAATGGCACCCCACTCCAGTATCCTTGCCTGGAGAATCCCATGGACAGAGGAGCCTGGTAGGGCTGCAGTCCATGGGACTGCAAAAAAGGAGGACACAAAGACTGAGTGAATAAACAACAGCCAAACACAGGTATGAAGTTGGAAGAGAAATAACTTCTTGCATCTAACATTCCTAAATACAAGGATCAGATAAATACTCAAATGACTAGAATACCAGATGGAAAATATTATTGTGAGAGGTGAAGTAGAAAGTGTAGCTGGTGGTACTTGAGGCGAAAATTAAAAGAATTTTAAATGGCAGAGAAAATCCACTGAGGATCCTTCAAGTTTGCGAAAGGCAGGCAGTAGTACCATGTACTTGTGTTAGAGAGGGATATGCTGGAACTACATGAAGGAGAGCCTCGAGTAAGTATGCACATCATTTAGAAAGCAAGAAGAAAGGAATTAAGGTTTTAGAGATGGCAGTAATGTGACAACCTAGCCAGCAGGACTGTGCAAGATTGGCTGGGACAGAAAGAAAGGAAGCAGTGGCTGTCATAGTCCAGGCAGGAGCATCTGCAGGTTTAAGCTGGAATTCTGAAGATAGGTATGGAAAGGAAGGGACCAGTGTTAAACACTGTGACAACAGAATCAATAAGTTTTCACTTCAGTTCAGTTTAGTCGCTCAGTCGTGTCTGACTCTTTGCGACCCCATGAACCGCAGCACGCCCAGGCCTCCCTGTCCATCACCAACTCCCGGAGTCTACCCAAACTCACATCCATTGAGTTGGTGATGCCATCCAACCATCTTATCCTCTGTAGTCCCCTTCTCTGCCTGCCCTCAATCTTTCCCAGCATCAGGGTCTTTTCAAATGAGTCAGTTCTTCGCATCAGGTGGCCAAAGTATTGGAGTTTCAGCTTCAGCATTCGTCCTTCCAATGAACACCCAGAACTGATCTCCTTTAGGATGGACTGGTTGGATCTCCTTTAAGTCCAAGGGACTCTCAAGAGTCTTCTCCAACACCACAGTTCAAAAGCATCAATTCTTTGGTGCTCAGCTTTCTTTATAGTCCAACTCTCACATCCATACATGACCACTGGAAAAACCATAGCCTTGACTAGACAGATCTTTGTTGGTAAAGTAATGTCTCTGCTTTTTATTATGCTGTCTAGGTTGTGAGGTCATAACTTTCCTTCTAAGGAGTAAGTGTCCTTTGATTTCATGGTTGCAGTCACCATCTGCAGTGATTTTGGAGCCCAAAAAAATTAAGTCAGCAACTGTTTCCCCATCTATTTGCTATGAAGTGATGGGACCAGATGCCATGATCTTAGTTTTCTGAATGCTGAGCTGTAAGTCAACTTTTTCACTCTCCTCTTTCACTTTCATCAAGAGGCTCTTTAGTTCTTCATTTTCAGCCGTAAGTGTGGTGTCATCTGCACATCTGAGGTTATTGATATTTCTCCCAGCAGTCTTGATTCCAGCTTGTGTTTTCATCTAGCTCAGTGTTTTTCATGATGTACTATGCGTATAAGTTAATTAAGCACAGTGACAATATACAGCCTTGACGTACTCCTTTTCCTATTTGGAATCAGTCTGTTGTTCCATGTCCAGTTCTAACTGTTGCTTCCTGACCTGCATACATCAATAAGACTGGCAAATGACAAATTCAGTGTCTGAAATAATACGAAGCTGTATACTGTCACTCTGCTTATTTAACGAATATGCAGAGTATATCATGAGAAATGTTGGACTGGATGAAGCACAAGCTGGAATCAAGACTGCTGGGAGAAATATGAATAACCTCAGATATGCAGATGACACCACACTTATGGCAGAAAGTAAAGGAAAACTAAAGAGCCTCTTGATGAATGTGAAAGAGGAGAGTGAAAAGTTTGGCTTAAAACTCAACATTCAAAAAACTAAGATCATGGAATCTGGTCCCATCACTTTATGGAAAATAGATGGGGAAACAATGGAAACAGAGAGAGACTTTATTTTTTTTTGGACTCCAAAATCACTGCAGATGGTGACTGCAGCCATGAAATTAAAAGACGTTTGCTCTTTGGAAGGGAAGTTATGACCAATCTATACAGCATATTAAAAAGCAGAGACATTACTTTGCCAACAAAGGTCCATCTAGTCAAAGCTATGGTTTTTCTAGTAGTCATGTGTGGACATAGAGTTGGACTAAAAAAAAAGCTGAGCACTGAAGACCTGATGCTTTTGAACTATAGTGTTGGAGAAGACTCTTGAGAGTCCCTTGGACTGCTAGGAGATCCAACCAGTCCATCCTAAAGGAAATCAGTCCTGAACATTCATTAGAAGGACTGATGTTGAAGATGAAACTCCAATACTCTGGCCACCTAATGTGAAGAACTGACTCACTGGAAAAGACCCTGATGCTGGGAAAGACTGAAGGCGGGAGGAGAACGGGACGACAGAGGATGAGATGGTGGGATGACATTACCAACTCAATGAACATAAATTTGAGTAAGCTCCATAGTTGGTGATGGACAAGGAGGCCTGGTGTGCTGCAGTCCATGGGGTCACAAAGAGTCAGACACGACTGAGTGACTGAACTGAAGTAATAGGAACACTGATACCACCAATGTTAGTTGCAGGTTTGCAATGGCAGGCACTCTTCAAAGTGCTACATGTATCAGTTCAAGCATAAGATATTACTCTCACTTTCCAAAGGGAAAAATTGATATAGACATTAAGTGACTTACTAAAATAAAAGTAGCAGTAAGTAACAGAAACAGGATCTAAACCCTGGCAGCCAGACTCCCAAAGACAATACTGTTATCCTGGGTATAGAACATGGGACTAATGACTGGCTACAAGTAGGACTCAAACAGTCCCATTAAAACAAGTCATACTATGCCACTCTTCTGATTAAAACCTGCCATATCTTCCCACTTAACTGAAAACACAAGCCAAAGTCCTTAGAATGATTGGTTTATCTCTCTCCCCTTATTACCTATCTGACCCCTTTCAAATTATATTCTATTCCCGCCACCCTCAATTCCCCAAGGCTCCTCAGACACACCAGACACACTCCTGCTTTATGCTCTTTGCTCCAGCTGTCCCATCTGCTTGGAATGCTCACCCCCAGATATCACAAGGCTAATTACCTCATCTTTTCCAAGTGTTTACTGGAGTTTTACCTGCTCATCATTGCCTGCCTTAAACATGCTATTTAAAACTGCAACCCCTTCCCACACCCTAGTACTCCTGCTCCTTATTCTTATTCCGCTGTAACTTTACCCGTAGCAGTTACTGTATTCTAACCTAGTACATAATTGATTTGTCTACTGCTCATTGGCCAGAACTGTGAGCTCCAAAAGGCTAAGGCTCTTTTTGGCTCACTGATACAGCACAGAGTATCTGCAACAGTGGGTACCTGGTACATGCTCAATAAGTATTTGTGGAATGAATGAATATGGAAGATTCCTGATTCCACTAGAAAAATAAATTCGTGCTGATCTAGGCATACGTTTTTGCCCAATTCAAGACTGAGGATAAACAAAGACTGGGTTATGACTGAATTGTGGGTATTGAGTAAAATAATTCATTTTAACTCAACTGACTTTCCCATGCCAAACCATTTTGGACCTTACGTGCCAACAATTTTTATCAGTCTGTCAGGCATTTAAGTTTTACATGACAAAACCAGTCTTTTCTAATATAGTCCTATCAATTTGTATGACTACATATTTCCAAAGAATGAGATTTTTATAAACTATGACCAACATAGTTTTTTTAATTGAGATTAATTTTTCCTAACAGCTTTGTATCTAAATTTTCTAGATAATATCAGTATTATTGTGGTCTCTAATCCTATGCTACATTCCAAGGAAAATCTTTAGAATTAATATCTACCTACAATTACCATTTTATTCTGGAAAAAACAAAGTAAGCTAAAGTCATGAGAAACTCTTACAAATTAATGGAGTGTGAAATCTATCTGACCTTGCTTTAACTAATCACGTCATAGGCTACCTGCCTATTAGTCATAAAAATTCAACCTGAAACATGAATGAGTCACAAGAAGAAATTGATTTCCTGGCAGTCAACCTAGAAGTAGCTGGGATCACAAAAGGGAACCCCCCCCCACAAAAACCAGCTCTAACTAGAGGTGTCTAAACTAAGTAAAAAAGTGCTGGCTTTGTCCTCCTTTGTCCTTTGTCATAAAAGAAAAAAGGAAAAATACAACTTTCCATGTCTTAACTAAATTTCTTCTTTAAAGCATTACGTTTCATTCTGATTTTCTGAGAAAAGTTAAAAGTTTATGCCACACCTTTTGGTTAATTAGGGGTTGAACACAGGTCTCCTGCACTGTAGAAGAACTCTTTACCATCGGAACCACACTTACGAGTCATGTTGGGTAAGTTAGTTAACCTTTCTGAGTCTCAGTCACCTCATCTATTAAATTAGATACAGTACTGTACTTTCCTACTTCATTTTTCTGGAAAAGTTGAAAGAAATGATATATGTAAAAATGTAATGCAATGCCCAGAAAATAGCATTTAATCAATATTGCACTTATTTTACAATGAAGAGTCCTTTGATGTAGGTTTCTGCAACAACTCCTACAAAGTCATGACTCTGAAGTCCTGTATTTTTATACCACCACAAAAAGTCTACAAGTAGAGGATAGGAGAAGACTTTGACTTGAAGGTTCTAGTTAGCAGTAAACCCAGTAAGGTCAAAATATACCTATCTTGACCACATTAATATTAGGGCTTCCCAGGTGGGTCAGTGGTGAAGAATCTGCCTTTCAGTGCAGGAAATGTAGGAGATGCGGGTTTGATCTCCACATCAGGAAGATCCCCTGGAGGAGGAAATAGCAACCCACTCCAGTATTCTGGTCTGGAGAATCCCATGGGCAGAAGAGCCTGGTAGGCTACAGTCCATGGGATCACAAAGAGTTGGACATGACTGAACAACTGAGCATGCAAGCACATACAATATAAGTAAAGATACAGAACAATGGAGTGGGCAGTACTACTCTACTGGTCAGACTATACCTAGAAGATTGACTTAATTAAAATATTGACAAACTGAAACATTAAAGAGAAATAATTGGAAGAGTCTTCAAGTAATGTCTCATGAGGAATAGTTAATGAACAGAAAATATTTACTGTGCATATTTACCTACTTATGATGAAGACTCAGGAAGGTCCCATACCTATCTTTAATGCACACAAAGGGCCATCAAGTAGAAGGAGGGGTAAACTTGTTCCAGATGGTCCCAGAAGTTAAAATCAGAATCAACAAGTATCACTCCGTACAGCGATCTCTACCCAGACTTAGAACTTTCTAACAGTATCATCTCACTAAAATTAAATACACTTGGGAGACAGCAAACCTATATAAAAGGTATTTAAACAATGGCGATTTAAGTTATACAAGGAATTCAGTTTAAAAGAGAACACTGAGGGAATTTCCCTGGTCCAGTGATTAGGATTCTGCACTTTCAATGCCGAGGGTGAGGGTTAAAAAAAACAAACAGAAAAAGAAGACTCCTTTGACTTCCACTCACCCAGGACATTCATTTCCCAAAACAAAGTGAGTCATGTCCTCAAAACTTAATTATTTTCTTTCTGTGATTGGTACAGTTGAATATATATTTTTAACTTCATAACAGCAAAACTTTTTCTGAATAATTTACTATACTGTCATTGAACAACTGTCCTACCTTAAAAGGTATCTGTAACATCTAACTCAGATTAGGTGAATCAGAATTACAGCATTTAGCAAGAAAAAATATAAATAAAATAATACTTTCTTTCTAACGATCAGAGACACTCCAGACAAGATAATACTTGGCTTTTTTTCTGATTGAAAGCAAAAGGGAATTTGTTTGAGGAGAATAAGCTGGCTTATGTGAATAACTGTCTTAAATTTCAAGAGAGAATTGAAAGACACAGCAGATTATCCCCTACACTGTCCTGAGGGAGGCATGTACTAAATAAAAGATACATGCCCTAAACTGACTGATATGATTGGGGTGACCTTTACTTCACAGAACATAAATTAATGTAGGTCAGCCACCACTCATCTGAAATCTTTGAACCGGATGCAGTTCAGAACGCAAGTTCTTTTTAAAAGTGAAGGGTAATACAGAGCATATACAGTTTGTTACAAAACACCTTCAGTGAAAGTGGTACCCCCTGCATTCAAGCACGGATCTTATCACAGGAATGCTCAGAGAAGTGGGACAGATAAGGAAGACTGTAACAAAAACCGGGCTTCCCCGGTGGCTCCGCGGTAAAGAATCTGCCTGCCAATGCAGGAGATGTGGGCTTGATCCCTGGGTCAGGAAGATCCCCTGGAGTAGGAAATGGCAACCCACTCCAGTATTCTTCCCTGGTAAATCCCAAGGATACAGAAGCCTGGCGGGCTACATTTCATGGGTCACAAAGAGTCAGATGCCTCTTAGGAACTGAACAATAATAATAAAAAGTATCTTGTCAGTTGAGGTGAGAGTATGTTGTAATGTTTCAAAAAAAACATTTGAGGCTTTGGAATCATATAGAAATGATTGTGAATTTGTGTTCTAGCCTCACTTCAATATTCAGCACAAGTAAAATCAGTAAGTGCTGACATCTTCATACACACTTGTTTTAATAACCTCAGTCTGGCCCCAAATCCTTCTTTCCTCATTTGTTATCCCCCCTCAAAATTCTCCGTGGCTATCAATATTCAGTGGACTGCTAATATGGCAGAAATATCAAAATCTTTTTGGACACCCACTACTTAAAAAAAGCAGATATGATAAAGATGCTAATTCCACTTGTGAAATGTGTTTATACATAAGATAATAACTAAGGAAAAATCATGTTATGTCTACATAGTTTAGCAAAATTTTCGAAGATGTCCACTTAAATGCAACAGTCTTACCCTGGAAACCATTAAGACTATCCTGAATTGTAACTCTTAAAAGATATTACATAAACTTGACATAAATGGGAACTAAGAACTGGCCATAACTCTTTCTCTCTATCAGACTAGATCCAGAAAAACAGATTCTTTTTTTGAGACACTGTCAAATAATGGAGAGGACAGAGTCTTCTAAGTCAGAAGATGGGGTTCTGAGTGATGTCTCGTTATCTACTACTTGTGAGACCACGGCAAGTTACCTGACTTCTGTAAGATGTGGATTCCTTGTCCATAAAGTAGAGACAATAAAACTACCTTGAAGAATCACAGTGAGGATTAGAAATAATAAACACAGAACACCAAGAAGAGTAACTGGTATACAGGATAAAAGTTATTATTTTTATTAACAAAAAGTGGGGGAGACGGGAGAGGGAAAAGAAGTAGTTCTCCACGCCTGAGAAATGTGTAAGAGGACGTAATCATTCATATTACTTTTATTAAGTTTCTAGAACAGAGCTGGAAAGGTGGTAACAAAACTCAAGTATTTATTTAAAATAGAAGTATTTCAAATAATTTATTTGAATAATTTAATTATAATAGTTATAAAAATGAAAATGCTTTAAATTAAAATGTTTTGATACTTTATACATTCACATACTAAGCTAAGAGATGCATACAAAGTCTTCATATATACTTCCAAAACAAAAATACAGCAATTTTCCTTGTATTTTCAACTGCAGAATACTTTATAATTTTTAAAAAAGAAATCTTTGATTCTTAATATAACTTTACAGTTTGCATAGCTAAGTAAAATGAAGAAAGAGAAGGTAGGAGAAAATACTCAATTTTTGGCCACAACTATGAAAAAATACTTACTCAATTTTCTGCTGTAGCTGTTCAGAAAGCTTTTTATTTTCTTCCTGCAGCGTGTTCTTTTCATTCACTTAAATATAATGTGAAAAGAAGGCATAAATTATAGCTATATTAGGATGCATGTCAGGCTCTTTCAATAATTTAAACAGTCATGGAGAAATTAGGATTTCAGATTCTAAGTTATATGTTAGTCAGGGTTAATGCTACTATTCAAAACTAATTTGTTACTAGGTAGTGATTACTACACCTCACACTGTTCCAGTTTCACATAAATGATTAACTGATAATTTTATGTAATGCTTGTGGGCAAAAAAGAAAGAGGACCTCATGTACTGGGCAGTATAGTTTAATTATTCATGTGAGGACAAGAAAGCATTCCATCTGGCTACTCAGTCCTACTAATTTCAAATACCATTTTAGTGAGTCATTTATCTCAAAATAAATCTAATCATAAAATATAACAGTGAATATCAGTGTAATTTTTTATAACAGAAGCACACTTAAGTAAATTTTCTTTCTTAGTCATACTCTATGTTTCATGAATAATTATGGTATCAGTAACTTAATATACCACTGAAGTAGCATCTCCTTGTTTGACTCGATCTTGACTAAATTTTCCTATCCATCCTTATTTATAAAGCAAAAACTCAGTTTGGGGCTATAATTTCTATGGCTGCCAGGACAAAATTTTTATTAATCCTTGATATTATGTCACTGCTTAAGCATGTGTTTTACTAGGAGGAATATATCAAAGAGATCAAGTCAGAATAAGTACAATTAACCTCTCATAAAGTTAATCACACTCCAAAAATCTGTTAATAATTTAGTGGTTTACAAATCTCAACATATTTTCTTACATTGAGTAAGTAAAAATTTGTTGACTATATACAATATGTGAGGGCTACTAACTGCCTCCTTTGGAGGATCGGGAAAAAACTCCAAAAAACCCTTAAGATATGACAGTGACCTAAAGGAAAGTATAGTCTAATAAGACACAAGATATTATATAAACTTTTTTTTTAACTGCTGAAAGTAACAAAGGTGTTAAGAGAAGCATAGATAAAATACTAAATGAAATTCCAAGGAAAAAAAGGTTTACTTTGGGCTGTTGAGAAAATCAGGAAAGGATCCGAGAGGACAACTGAGCCAGACACAGAAAGAGACATCCAGGAGACTCCCACACCACTACCACAATCAACAGCAAAAACAAAATGTGAGTGAAACCCAAGCAGAGTAAGCAAGTGGCTGTTGGTATCAGCACTGGTGGAGGGACTGAACTTGAAATTTCCAGTTCAAGCCTGAACTCCTGGAATGGAGCCAGAGTGATCCTAATTCAATGACCACTAGAGTCAGTAGAAAATGACTCATATATAGATTCCCAAGTATTTCAGGTAACAGCATTATCTTACATAATAATGAAATGTTTAAAGATTTAAAAGACAGAAGACCTCGAAGTAACATGATAGAAGTGATTACCAAAAGAGAGTAGGCAGACAAGATTGAGGTGATCAGTATCAATAAAATAAAAAACATAACTGACACACTAAATACATAAAATTCCACGTGTCTCGTGTACCCCAATGTTCATCGCAGCACTGTTTATCATAGCCAGGACATGGAAGCAACCTAGATGCCCATCAGCAGACGAATGGATAAGGAAGCTGTGGGACATATACACCATGGAATATTACTCAGCCACTAAAAAGAATTCATTTGAATCAGTTCTAATGAGATGGATGAAACTGGAGCCCATTATACAGAGTGAAGTAAGCCAGAAAGATAAACACCAATACAGTATACTAACACATATGTATGGAATTTAGAAGAGACACAGATGTACAGAACAGACTTTTGGACTCTGTGGGAGAAGGCGAGGGTGGGATGTTTCAAGAGGACAGCATCGAAACATGTATATTATCTATAGTGAAACAGATCACCAGCCCAGGTTGCATGCATGAGACAAGTGCTCAGGCCTGGTGCACTGGGAAGACCCAGAGGGATTGGGTAGAGAGGGAGGTGGGAGGGGGGACCGGGATGGGGAATACATGTAAATCCATGGCTGATTCATGTCAGTGTATGACAAGACCCACTGTGGTATTGTAAAGTGATTAGCCTCCAACTAATAAAAATAAATGAAAAAAATAAATAAATAAATAAAAGAAAGCAATGAAGCCCCCCTCCAAAAAAAATTCCACATGTCTATTATGCTCAAGACAGAGAAAGCCCACTCACCTCAAAAGCAAAATGAAACATAACATACGCAACACATAATACCTCATTTGTCACCATTGTAGGTAACTATTATATAAGATCTTATTCTGAAAACTGGCAATTAAAGGGAAAATATTAAGCTGCATCATGCCTTTCTAGTAGGAACTACATCCTACGGTAACTAATAGCCGTAACTGATGAGGGAGAATTCTTGTTTACAGAAGAATGCCAGCTGATGAATGTAAGAATAACAGAAATGGAAAATTATCATTTTTAATCTAAATTAAATAACTGATTCAGGCCAGAATCAACAATGGATACTAAAATTACTAAAGAAAGATTGAGGGAGAATTGTATTTTTGCAAGATTTCAAAATATCACACATCCATCCTTCCAACTCAGACCACTTGGTACCAGGGGAAGATTCAACTGTATAATGGAGAAAGCTGACAATCAACCCCAAAGAGTGGAAGAACCTGACAATACCTATATCCTGATAGGATGCAATATAAAGTAGACAACTTTACCCATGAAGTACTGCTGTTAAAAAGGTTTAATTTGGACCTATCAAGCTTTCAGATCCAGTTTCTATTTTATAGGAAATAAAGAAACAAGGTAAAGAAAATGATGAGGATTATTCAGAGGGTGGCATAATTTTAGGAAATAGTCCTACTTCTTCAAGAAGTCAGTGTCATAAATGTAATAGTTTTCTACTCACTGATAACCTTATACTCCTAAATAAATGCATGCATACAAGTATTCATACACACCACAAAATCTATGGGTCTAAACCTGCCTCTTGAGAAACCTGTATACAGGTCAGGAAGCAACAGTTAGAACTGGACATGGAACAACAGACTGGTTCCAAATAGGAAAAGGAGTACGTCAAGGCTGTATATTGTCACCCTGCTTATTTAACTTCTATGCAGAGTACATCATGAGAAACACTGGACTGGAAGAAGCACAAGCTGTTATCAAGATTGCCAGGAGAAATATCAATAACCTCAGATATGCAGATGACACCACCCTTATGGCAGAAAGTGAAGAAGAACTAAAGAGCCTCATGATGAAAGTGAAAGAGGAGAGTGAAAAGTTGGCTTAAAGTTCAACATTCAGAAAACTAAGATCATGGCATCTGGTCCCATCACTTCATGGCAAATAGATTGGGAAACAGTGGAAACAGTGGCTAACTTAATTTTTGGGGGCTCCAAAATCACTGCAGATGGTGACTGCAGCCATGAAATTAAAAGATGCTTACTCCTGGGAAGGAAAGTTACGACCAACCTAGATAGCATATTAAAAAGCAGAGACATTACTTTGCCAACAAAGGTCCGTCTAGTCAAGGCTATGGTTTTTCCAGTAGTCAGGCATGGATGTGAGAGTTGGACTATAAAGAAAGCTGAGCACCGAAGAATTGATGCTTTTGAACTGTGGTGTTGGAGAAGACTCTGGAGAGTCCCTTGGACTGCAAGGAGATCCAACCAGTCCATCCTAAAGGAGATCAGTCCTGGGTGAGATCAGTCCTTCACTGGAAGGACTGATGTTGAAGCTGAAACTCCAATACTTTGGCCATCTGAAGCAAACAGCTGACTCATTGGAAAAGACCCTGATGCTGGGGAAGACTGAGGGGGTGAAGGGGACGACAGAGGATGAGATGGTTGGATGGGATCACCAACTCAATGGACATGAGTTTGGGTAAACTCTGGGAGTTGGTGATGGACAGGGAGGCCTGGCGTGCTGCGGTTCCTGGGGTCGCAAAGAGTCGGACATGACTGAGCAACTGAACTGAACTGAAATATATAAACATGTAAAGATTTCTTACAGTCTAAAACAACATATGTCAGAACAAGAAGAATATTTTGGAGATGATCCTTTTAAAATTTAAAAAAGAAGAGAGAGGAGGGGGTAAAGTAAAGGACAGAGGTAAACAAAAGATAGACAAACTTGGACCTGGAAAGATATTTATTATGTTCTTAATAGTAGTTACCTTTGGGAGCAAAACAAAATTATGTTTTTTCTATCTCATTTTATAATAATGATAATATACTCGTATATTCTGCTTGAGTAACCAGAGGACAGCAATATAATTAATAGAAAAAAATAAAGTCAATATATGGAATTAGTTTGGAAAGGAAGATAAATGTAAGAAAATCCTACATGAAATGGGTAAGTAGACTAATCTGAAAATGATATACTTGTAACAGTGTGTAAAAGAACAATGAAAATCAGGAAAAGCATACATCTTTGTACTACATTGTCTGCTTTATGTCTATATTTACTAAATATAAATAATCAAATTACATGAAATGAAACCAAAGAAGCAGATATGTATATATCCAAAGAAAATGTGCTTCTTGTCTTACAGCTGGTAAGACTTTAAGGCCAACACGGACAGTATTTGTATAACCTTTCTACACCCTCAAAAATTCCATGGACAGAGGAGTCTGGTGAGCTACAGTCCATGGGATCACAAAACAACAATCTATACCCTATTTCTTACTAAAATAAGTATGAGATTACATCTACAAAAAGGGAAAAAAATGACATCTGACCTTGTGTCTAAATGAAGAAAACATGTAAATAACCCATCTGCTTGTAACCAATTTAATAATAGGTGTTTAACAGTAGCATACTATGTTTTAAATACTTAGTAAGTGAAGAAAGGAAACTCACTAAGCTCTGTGATAAGTTTAAGATTCTGCTGCCGAATATTTTCAAACTCTTGTTGCTTCTTCCGCATATGTTCTTCAGTTACTGCACAGCGATCACACAATCCTGCTCTTAATCTATGAAACAAAAACAAAGTATTTTTAGAGTACAACTAAAATGTTCTCATCAAAAAATAAGCATAAAAAATATGTGAGGTGATGGATGTATTAATTTACCAGATGGTAGGGATCCTTTCACAATGTACACATTTATCAAATCACTATGATAAACATTAAAAAAAATTTATTTATTATGCCTCAATTAACTGAAATAAAAAATATTTGTCAACTACTATAAGATACTGCTCCATATATTAATTTCAGGATTTTTATACTTTAGGAAGAATTAAAAAGAACTGAATTGGAAAATACAGAGAAAATTAATTAGTTATAATGCCTTTCACATATTCCCATATAGGCTGAAATCATGCTATATCATTTTCTACAGGCTGCAATTCTGAGTGCAATTCTATAAAAACCTGCTACTAATTTTAAACTCTATTCAAGGGGAACTTATTTATTGAAGAAACTGACCTTGTTTTAATTTATTAGACCCAAAAATTGAACCCAGTCCTGTACCAATGGACTGAATGCAAACTTGCATCTGCTTTGCCCAGCATAGCATATCACACATAATGAGTATTCAACAGCTTTTTTAGTTGAATGAATACTAAAGGTCAAAGAATACAAAGTTTAAAAAAAAGTTATGTTCTTTCAGTTTTAAAAAAAGACTCCAGTGTTAGATTGCAAAATAGATTTTATTATCTTGAGGGCTGAAGGGAAGAGGGAATACATACATGAAAGGGGTGGGTGATGAAAAGAAAGGTATTTTCCAAAATGTTACTAATAGTTATCTCATAGGTACCAATAATACAGACGATTTTCTTCTTAGTATTTTGTTTATTTTTCAAAATTTCTCTAATTTCATTATTTATATAACCAGGAAAAAATATGGTTGAAAAAAAAAGACACATATCCCACTTTAGGAATTCAGCAAATATAAATTCTATATAATAATTTTAACTCAATAACTTAATAAGATACTAAGTATACATAAATGTCTATGGAAGTAATAGCATGGTAGGACATGCCATGAATTCATGAGAACTGTACAACTGAAACAAAAAGAACCTATAGATTTTTATGTAAAACTCCTATCAACAAATGTTGATATGGGTATAAAAAATAAAGATTAGAGATCATAGGTTGCATTAATAGGACTAAAATGTCTAGAACAAAGGATAAAGAACTCGGCATCATGGTTTGATTGGAGTACATTCTAGAGACAGGAATTAGAACAATCAAGATCTAAGAAAAGATGACAAAGTGAACATCTGCATCTACTATGGCTCCCTCCCCAAATCCCACAAAGCTACAGTAAAGATTATATATATATATACATACACACAGACACACATATATTTTTAAAGACACAAGACTATGAAGATGGAAAATGGGAAAGAAAGCAAACAAATTGAAAGCAATTTCAATTGCTGGTAGATGAATAGAAACTAACTTGAGAATGCTGAATCCTAAGGCAGTACTGGGAAAAGTCTAGAATTGTGGTTCAAAATGGTAGCCACAATCCACATGAATCTATTTCAACTTAAATAAATTATACTAATAAGAGAGAAGATAAAAACAGAGGATTAGGTGCTCTAGTTGTGATCCTGAACTTAACAGCTGCTGCTACTGTTATTCTTGCTATTTGCCTTTAAAATTCCAAAGGAAATAAAGATCAAGTTCTCTCTATTCCAAACCAAGACATTGTTAAACTGTTATAAGAAGAAACGTGGCTGGTGCACTGGGAAGACCCAGAGGGATGGGATTGAGAGGGAGGCGGGAGAGGGGATCGGGATGGGGAACACATGTAAATCCATGGCTGATTCATGTCAATGTATGGCAAAAACCACTACAATAAGGTAAAGTAATTAGCCTCCAACTAATAAAAATAAATGGAAAAAAAAAAGAAGAAACTTAATTTTAACTATTTTTTAAAAAATACTTCACATTTCATATTTCTCTTTCCAACATCTATTCAAATTAATAGCTTGGGCTTCATGCAATAACATTCAAATAGTTCTGATTGTAGGTAAATAATTTATTCACTTTAAACTATCAAACTCTAGAACTATTAAATCTAGAGGCCAAGAAGAGCATTGACATTGAAAAGTCACTGAAAGACACTGAAGGAGCTAAGTGGCATTAATCAATTCTAACGAAGTATTTTTTAAACATTACCCTACCATTTTCCGTATTGTTTCCAAGAATTCAACTCTGATATATTAAAATGTCATAAGATATTATGGAACACAACCTCTTGAAACCCTTAGTTTCCAAGCTTAAAAATGTCACTGGTATAGGCAGTCATAAAATGAAGCAATATTCCCCAGCTTGTTTATTACTTCTAGTTTTCTCCAGTTTACTGCCACTTTTAATATTAAAGTATCTGTAAAGAGTCAACTCCTGATTGTTCACTGATCCTAGCTTAAATTTAAATGGATGTGAGAAAACAGGATAGTTCCTATTTCCATCAGTAGGATTCCACTCCTTTCCTCTTGCCTACCTTTAACTGCTGCTTCAGAGAAAGAAAAAACAGCCTCACTTTCATAGGAGAATGCAATCTCAGTAGCTATAAGCAGGTTAAAAGGGAAAGGAGTAATTCTACTTTAACAGCCAAAAAGCATTAGGCATTCTGAGTTATATTCCACCTTGTTCATAGAGATGAAGAAATAGAAGCTTTCATTTTGCAGTAAAACTTACCAGATAAACAAGTATGTTCAATTGTTTGCTATACCCTAAAAAGACTTCCTCAGATTTATTCATTTTCATTCAAAAGGGTTTCACTAAACACCTATAATGAGTACTGTCAGTGCTAAAATACAACAGTGACCAAGATAATGTCACTTCTTATAAAGGGTTTATCAGTTTGGTTCAGTCGCTCAGTCGTGTCTGACTCTTTGCGACCCCATGAATTGCAGCATGCCAGGCTTCCCTGTCCATCACCAACTCTCGGAGTCTACTCAAACTCATGCCCATCGAATCGGTGATGCCATCCAGCCATCTCATCCTCTGTCGTCCCCTTCTCCTCCTGCCCCCAATCCTTCCCAGCATCAGGGTCTTTTCCATTGAGTCAACTCTTTGCTTCAGGTGGCCAAAGTATTGGAGTTTCAGCTTCAACATCAGTCCTTCCAATGAACACCCAGGACTGATCTCTTTTAGGATGGACTGGTTGGATCTCCTTGCAGTCCAAAGGACTCTCAAGAGTCTTCTCCAGCACCATAGTTCAAAAGCATCAGTTCTTCAGCGCTCAGCTTTCTTCACAGTCCAACTCTCACATCCATACATGACCACTGGAAAAACCATAGCCTTGACTAGACGGACCTTTGTTGGCAACGTAATGTCTCTGCTTTTTAATATGCTATCTAGGTTGGTCATAACTTTCCTTCCAAGGAGTAAGCATCTTTTAATTTCATGGCTGCAGTCACCATCTGCAGTGATTTTGGAGCCCCCCAAAATAAAGTCTGACACTGTTTCTACTGTCTCCCCATCTATTTTCCAGGAGGTGATGGGACCAGATGCCATGATCTTAGTTTTCTGAATGTTAAGCTTTAAGCCAACTTTTTCACTCTCCTCTTTCACTTTCATCAAGAGGCTTTTCAGTTCCTCTTCACTCTCTGCCATAAGGGTGGTGTCATCTGCATATCTGAGGTTATTGATATTTCTCCTGGCAATCTTGATATCAGCTTGTGCTTCTTCCAGCCCAGCGTTTCTCATGATGTACTCTGCATATAAATTAAATAAGCAGGGTGACAATATACAGCCTTGACGTACTCCTTTTCCTATTTGGAACCAGTCTGTTGTTCCATGTCCAGTTCTAACTGTTGCTTCCTGACCTATAAGAAGTATTTAAAATAAAGCACGACCAGGTGGCACAGCAGTAAAGAATCCACCTGTCAATGCAAGAGAGACAAGAGATGTGGGTTCAATTCCTATATCAGGATGATCCCCTGGCGCAGGAAATGGCAACATACTGCAGTATTTTTGCTAGAAAACCACAGGAGCCTGGTGGGCTACAGTTAGTTCATGGTGTCATGAATTGGACATGAGTGAGCAGACACATGTCCAATGCATAGGATTGGACGCATGCATAGGATTCACATTAAAGTGGAAATACAGGACACTATGAAAGCACACAGCAGAACTAAACCTAGTCTAGGAAGTCAGGGAAGGTCTCCTGAAGAATAAATTTAAATTCAAATCTATGAGTAAGAAGACTCAGCAAGACAAAAGAAGACATTTGGTTCAGTATTTGAAAACTAGAGAACCACAAATCCTCTGATTATGTGTACCGATTTTCCCTTTTAACAACAGTTGAAACATGTGTTTCCTATGACTGCCAAAAGAGCTTTTAAAGATATTAAAATCTATCAGACAACTATGGTTTAACTGCTTAGTTCAGATTTTTTAAAAAACTTCTTCTATCTACTTCTTTAGCACAGTGACTGCTCCTTAGATTAGGGGAAATACTTTGCTTCCTTAAAGGAAAGTCTATAAATGTAATATAATAACAGTAGTAGTAAAACACAAACAAGCAAGCCACATTAAATTAGAACATTTTACTGTCTAATTTATCTTTATTGCATTAATTCCTTTCATCTAAACCTCTCTTGATGTTTTCACAATATTAGGCTAAGAAGTAAGAATCACTTCATCTTATGAAGAGTAAACAGCAAGCTGCAGAATTACCACTAAGAAATTTTAATGAAATACATGTTGTTTTTTAAAGGTCTCAGAAAAACTTGCTCTAGACTATCATTCATTCTTACATATGACATAAAATTAAAGTAAAATTTTAACTAAGTAGAACTTTACTAAATGGTACCTACTTTGACATTTAAAGGTAGCATTTAATTAGTAGCAATTTAAAAGGAAAAGAACCAAAACCAAACCAACCTTCCAATAAAACAAGACTATGATAATAGGCAATGTTGAAGACTTAATATTTCAGAGTACTTGTTTTAGTAACTTGATATCAAACATACATACTCTGAGATAATCAGTTAAGTTGTAATTTACTTATACAACATTTATAAAATTAAGACAATACATATCAAACAGTAGAAATCAGGAAGCTTGGGGATCAAATTTAAACTAATTATTCATTAGCTATGTGATCTTGGGAAAGTTTAACTGTTTGTCAGCATTGTTTCCTCATTTGTAAAACTGATTTATTATCTATCTCACAGGGTTAAAGTGAAGATCAAGTGCTGGATACCTGGGTATAAAGTGAGCCCTCAAACCTATCAGATCCTGCATTAAAAAAATAATGGTCAGATCTAGATCACTCTCAGTTTCATTAAATGAAGCTTCATAAAATGAGGGACAAACATTAAAGTAATCCCAGAAGGAAATTTTAGTGTTGAAGAACAGAGAGAAAAAGCATGTGAATAAAGGAATGAGCTACCCTCCTTGTCCCACCCCCAGATTAACACCATGTAGTGAATTATAGGCTCACCTGCCTAAAAATGTAACGGTGAACAGAATGAAAGGCAACAAGAACATTTAGGAATAAGAAACAGTGGAGAAGTGTAATACCCACATGAAATCAGTTACCACAACCAATAAACAGAAAAGAATCATTTTTAAAAACTGCAGAATAAAAATGGTAATTTTAACAATTAAATGTATTCACCAAATAAAGGAGAGTAATTTAGAAAAATGCTTCTCCAGGAAGGGTAGGGGCACTCATCCACTGTCATTTCTTCTCAGAACGAGATGGGAGAAGAACAACTCACTTAAGAAAAGAAGCATAAGATGCAAAGAATAACAGAACAGCAAAAACTTTAAATCACAAAGTGAAGAAATATTCTGAATATGTTAAAAAGGAATATCTTCAAAAGCTAAAATGGAAGACGACTATAGCTTGGGGATGAAATGGAGAGCCAACGGTATTAAGCCAATTAATGCAAAACATAATGAAAACTTTATTTTGTGATTTTTTTCCTCAGTGTACTAATCTTGAGTCCTAAGCAATTTGTGAATGATCAACTAAACAGAAAGAGTGCTGGAAATAAATACAATCAGTCTTTTAGTGTGGCAACCACAAAAACATATCTCCTATTGTGGGAAGTAAAATCACGGGCTCCAACTGTTGTGCTCTGAAATCGTTCACCTGTTCAGACAGGTGACCACACCAAGCATCTCAGTCAGAAGCCAGCCAATGAATGAGCAGAGCAGAACCCCCCACTGACCTTGTCGAACCTTTCCTAAAATACAATGTAGCCTAAGACCTTCCTTTTTCCCTTTTTTTTCAGAAGGGTTAGATGTATGAATATTTGATAGGTCTGTGGTATACCTAGAGGGATAACATTATTCCTAGCCCCTAGAGTAACACCTAGAACATGGTACAAGGCTCAACTATTTATTATTAAATTTACTTAAGGCTATAGTGTGAAACTGGAATTCAAATTCATATCTCTGATTCTAAAGCATATGGAGTTTTATATATTCCAGAACAGGCTGCTTATCCCAGTAAGTGTACATCCATGGAGATAGCAGTCGTGGATGACAGAGTACTCAACTTCAGTTTGCATGCACACGGAATATGAGATTATTCCACCAGTAAAGGCACAGCAGCAAAATCAAACCACCAGCCCTCTTGTAACATATACAGAAATGATAATAAAGGAAAAATATTAACTATAAATAAAGCAAGAAGAGACATTAAGTAGTTCAAGGTCATAAATAGCACTTACAGTTCAGACAAGGGAAAACAACAAAATCTCAAAGTCTTTTCTAATGTAGTGTTAACTTCATAGAAGTGGAAGAAAAGAAAGTCGGTAGGTGGAGGTGAATAGCATTATCTTGGGAATTCTCAGTAAAAAGAATCCCTAGAATGCCTGAAAGTGGAGAAATACGCAAGAAAGAAAACAGAATGGCAGGACAGGAGTTAGACAGTAACAGAACTGTGAAGCAGTTGCCACCTATTCAGAAGTAAAAATGGAATTAAAGCATCAAAAGCATTAGAACACTGCTATCCTTGAGCTTGTCCGATATCAAACACCAGATAAAGAAACATCATTTAAAAGATAAACTGATGTAATTGCTATAACTAATGAAAAAACAAACCTGTAAGGGAATATCCTTAATTTCATAAGCTATTTATCCAAAGTTGACCTGAAGCTGGAAAAAAGATCACTTTAATTAAGCCTCAGAACTGATGACAAATGAACACCAATGTATATTCTCTGTTAAGAGGAAAACCACCTCTTACTCAAGAGGACCCAAGAACCACACTCACCGATCTTCTAACACCTTAATGGTTTCATGAAGGACTTTCTGTTGCTCTCTCAGCTGTTGATTTTTGGTGAAGAATTCTTCTAGTCTTTGTGCATCTCTGAAAGTCAAGCAGTAAGTTGTTTTTTTCCTTTTTAAGGGAAAAACACTCTTAACAGGACTATTCTGTCATTAAGAACTTCAAAGTATGATCTCACCACGTACATATTATGAATATGTTGTATAAAAACAAACACAAAAGGTGAGATTTGAGTATCTTGTTAATCAGAGATCAAATTATACTCGAATTTGCTCTGCAGTATTTTTATGTTCTATAGAAGTATCTTTCTAAGCACTAGGTATTCATTACACAATGCTGGAACACAAACAGAGTGAATTCTGATGCCACCACTGACTCAACATAGTCAAAATTACTACTGAACTGTACACTTACTGGTTATTTTTATTATTTTATATACATTTGTCAATATAAACAACAGGTAACTCTACTCGTATTGCTTCTATTCCAACTATGAGGGATTTATACTTTGTGTTTTTACAAAATTTTGTGTTGCTTAAACTTTTACCTGGGATTACTTTTAAGCCAGGGTCTACTGTGAAGTAGATGCAAACCAACCCTATTCTGATGCCTCCTAGGTTTGAATCTCAGCTGCCAGGTACCAACTGTGTGACCTAGTGCAAGTAACCTAAACTCTCTGTACCCCCAAAAATGTGGATATGTTAGTATCTACCTCATAAGGCATTTGCAAGGACTAAGTAAGTACTAACGAATACAAAGCCTGCAGAACAGTGCTGGCAAATAGTAAGCTCTATTTAAGTATTTACCATTTTGATTATGGTCAAGAAAATACAAAGACATCTAAAATTTTCTTCTGGTAGGCTATCTAGTTATTTTCCAAGGCTGTGCCATATTTTACCCCTCCGTCATTATTACATTTCAGGGAAAAAAAAAAATCACATATATAAAATATGCATTTATTTTATGAAAACCCGTTAGAAACTGAGCTGGGACTCTCTGTGTGATGTGGAAGCTGAAAATACAAGATAATAGAGTGGTTCAAACACCTTCCACCAAACCTCTCAAGGGTCAAAAATATCAAATCAAATAAAGGTGACAAACAAGGAGATGTCCATATGATGGTATCAAAATTGCTAATGAATGTAATATCACTGGCAACAGAACAGGTGAGCAAAACAACTAAGTCAAAATGTCAGATACCAATGAGGGTATGTCTTAAATATTGGTTGAATATTTGATATTGAATGACAAACCAACACATCTAAGAGTGGTCTCCTGCTAAACAACAAATATTGTTCTGGTAGCATATGTATAGATACTAAATTTTGGAAGTAAGAAATAGCTGAAACTAGTAATTAAAAAACTCCCAATACTTCTTGAAAATATATTTAATTCAGAAGCAGCACTAGGTTTTCACTGATTCTATTTTGGAAGCATTCAACCAAAATTCAACAGTCAACATTTCTACATGTATAATTTTGTAAATGAATTTGTGTAAAAGAGATACATTAGCTATATACAGAGACAACATCAGAACACAGGCCTAAAGCAATTACATGATAGACAAATATAGTACAGTTACTGATTTCTTTTCTAACTGCTTCTTCCAGGTGGGAATTCCTAAGGAGTGAGATATTTTACAAATAAAGCTGTTCTAACAATATGGAGACCAGACATCTTGTTACTGTACCATGGCAGTCTACTGTAAAATATATTTGGAAAGGGGGGTTATGGTAACACAGGCAAATCCAAGTTCCTGGTCCCACAAAGCAATGACCTATCCTTCAGAAAAATGAAGCATCCCTTTACTTCTCTGATTACTCAGAGGGATTTAGTTACTTACCCATGCTTCCAAAATGTGTAACCCCAAGCTACCTAAGGTAGGCAAGGCAAAGAGTAATCACAATATATATTAAAAGACTGCTAAGAAGATCAAATGACTGTGAACCATACAGTGAAGTAAAGCATAGATTTATAAGTGTTATAGGTGACTTTTGAGAAAGTAATATTCAACAGTCATTTACAAATTTAAGATTTTTCCTGTGGTTGTTTGGTTAGACATGTGGAAAAATACCTCTTGTATAAAAAATATATCCTAACTAATAAGATATACATCCTGAAATTTAAATGTTTAAAATGACATCTTTAAGGTAGGAACATGTTGACTTTCAACATGCAAAGTATTTAAAAGTGCCACTAATTAAGAATCATAAAATTATTCCTTAAAAAAACTTTAAAAAATTTATGATCTCATATTTCTGTATCTAAATCATCTTCCAAACATCACTTTCTGGTTGCAATGGAAAACTTCACAATTTCTGATTTCAGATTATAATAGAAAAAAATAGTGAGGCATGTTTTGTTTTGATGAGCAGTTGGTAACTCCAGCTTCTGGTTAAAGCCCTGGAAGATTCAGGAATAGGAAAGAACTGAGACCTACTGGTATATATACTGTAAAGCAAGTACAATATTATTAGTACAATGATGTTACATTTTGTTGTGCATAATAGTATTCTACTAGGCCATCTGTTTCAGATTTCTGAATGTAGAAGTTCTAAAAAACCATGAGTAAAATCTGCTCCTGACTTAGAAAATCAGATCTGATTCTGGGGTTAATAACCAAAACAATTCAGGGGAACTGCTGGGAATTTCAAACTAGTTAAACGGTGTCTCAGAATATCCATTTAGTTTCCATTTCTTATGAGTTAGAAATCCCACAATTATTCTGCTCCCCATCTTGTAGTATCTTAAATTCCAGGTATTAACCATAGGTGAGAAAAAAATGCCATTAACAGATCAAAATGATATATAGATCAGTTTCCATCTTAATAAGTTTAAGGAAAAAGATTATATATATACTAAAATTATATTAAAATATAAATATATTCAAATACTACCTAAGGCTGAAAGTGAAAGAAAGTTAAGTCGCTCAGTCATGTCCGACTCTTTGCGACCATGGACTGTAGCCTACCAGTCTCCTCCATCCCTGGAATTCTCCAGGCAAGAATACTGGAGTGGGTTGCCATTTCCTTCTCCAGGGGATCTTCCTGACTCAGGGATTGAATGCATTGCAGGCAGATGCTTTAACCTCTGAGCCACCAGGGAAGCCTTACCCATACTCTTATTATTTATAATTATTGATAAATTACTATTCTTTTTCCTTTAGAATTTTGAGTAACTTGCTGTCAGCTATACAACGTACACACTAAATAGGTCAAATAGGACACCAATATCAATTACCCCATAAATAAGACACCAGTATTATATATACTGATACTTACAAAATTCGTTCCTTTTTCAGTTTGGTTACTTTCATTTGTAAACCTGAAAAAGAAAAAAACACCCCACAGTATTTTATTTATACATTTTATCATTTCTAAAGCAGTTAATCTAAGTTTCTTTATGCCTCTAATGCTACACTATTAAATCACTTGAGTCTGGCCTCTGAACAATGAGCCAAGTCCCATTAGTTTGAAGAATATACTTCCCTTATTCGCACCCTTAAGTCACAAAATATCTGCAACATTGTTGCTCTGAGTCTATTGTATGACAGCCAAATAGAATGAAATTTTCTCCGCCAAAGTTACTTCCTAATAGCATGAGCAAGCATATAATTAGATGTTCACTATGAATGAAGGTTTATGTTCTGGCATAGCCTACGTATTTTGCTAACAGCAATACTGCTTATATAGGCTGAAATCTTCTGGGATTAAAACAGATTGTGTCAGGAAGTCCTGGACTAGGAACACAACTGCTGACAAAAACACACTTAACAAAAGGCACTATTGTATCTAGTTCAAAATATGTATTATATGTGTTATATGTATTTTTGAATCAGACAACAAAATATAAAACTACTCCCTATGCTACTGTGCTGTGCTCAGTTGTGTCTGACTCTTTGCCATCTCATGGACTGTAGCCTGCCAGGCTCCTCTGTCCATGGGACTTTCCAGGCAAGATACTAGAGCGGGTTGCCATTTCCTACTCCAGGGGATCTTCCTGACCCAGGGATAGAACCCATGTCTCTTGCATCTCCTGCACTCCTGGTGGATTCTTTACCAATGAGCCACACAGGAAGCCCACACAAGATGTTATCACCATTGGGGTAAACTGGGTAAAGGGTATACATACAGTGTGAATCTATAATAAGTTCAAAATAAAGAAAATTTACAGAAAAGTATTGAGAGAGTTGGAATACTGTGAAAATGTAAAGCATTATAATAAAAGGAAAAATTTTTTAATGTTAAAAATAAAAACTGGTATGATCTTTTGATTTTCAAAAAATCTTTCCCATCTGTCAAGTTAGTTCCCTAGCTGGGGAAGATTTCTTTTTCAGGTAGTGATGACAACTCAGAAGACCTTTAAAGTATTTAATAAAGCATTAAATAAAGGAATTAATTCCTCATTTTTGAGGAATTAAGAAAAGAACTTGTTACCCCACTAGGCCAAAGACTAGTCAGTAGTTTTCTACTCCTCTACCCTCCCCAAAGTGTGTGAAAATTTAATTTTGGCTGACTTCTAAAACTCAGGTCTGCCTTTAGAAGTGAAAAGTAGCACCCAAGATGAAATGGATTATTGCTATGAACCATTTTAAGAAAAGGAACAATGAGATAGAAAATCCTTAAAAACTTCAAAAGAAAATTCTTGGGAAACATGGAAAGACTACTCTTTTATCTTGTAAGCATTCAACACCTGCGAGGCATTTGTTCTGTCATGCAGTCCAGCCCTGAAGCAGGTTTATGTTAGTATGTGTATGTATGTGTGTTTAAATTTTAGCATTTGCTATTCATCAAGTCAATTAGGCATCCACAATTAGAACCCCTATAAAGTGTGCTTTAATCCTGCTCCACACCCATCGGAAGGAATGAGGCTATACGACAATGCAGCTCCTGTATGAACAGGCAGTCTGTTCAAAAAAGTATTTGGGATTGTTAACGCTGGAAACCTGAGACACCTAATGAGAAAACAGTGCTCAAAAGACCAAAAGCACTGTACACCCAACACCCATGTGTATATGAATTTTGGACAAAATGAAACAATTAAGGGCCCACATGTGTACTCACGTAACAGAAGAAACAAATTTAAGTAAGAATTCAGAAATAAGGCAAGAATTCAACTTGTCATAAACAAAATCATTGCTATGCTAATTTATACTCATTTTCGTTCACTACCCAGAACAAACCATTTATGTATATACTGTCACTGTAAAACAAGTTATTTACGGTTTTGAATGATAAATTTTAAGTCCAGTAACATTTTGCCTGACAAATAGTGGCTTTACATATAGCTTAAATAATTAAACTTCTACCAAAAACATTACTATTAGTATTTCGGTAACTGCCTAATCAATTTCAACTCCAAAGTAAAGACATTTGTCTTTATAAAATGCAGCCACTTTTAAGGTTTGTTTAGCTTACTTTTAAGATTATATCAAAATGGGTAAATTAATTTTTTACAGATTTCATTGAGTTTGTTAATACAAATGGAAAAATAATACATGTGATAGTTAATGACAGTATTCTTTTTCAAACTGAATTATAGTTGATGTACAATATTATGTTCTTGTTTGTTGTTAAAGGTGTATATTTAGTGATTCCCAATTTTTAAAGATTATACTATAAAATATTGGCTGTATTTCACGTGTTGTACAGTATACACTTGTAGCTTATTTTATACATAATAGTTTATATCTCTTAATCCCTTATCTTATAATTACCCCCACTTACCTCTCCCCATGGGTAACCACTAATTTGTTCTTTATATCTGTGGGTCTGCATCTTTTTTTGTCATATTCACTCATTTAATTTTTTAGATTCCACACAGAAGTGATACCATACAGTATCTGCCTTTCTCTGTCTGACTTCTTTCACTTGGCATAATACCCTCTGAGCCCATCCATGTTACTGCAAATGGCAATGTTTCATTCTTTTCATGGCTGACCAATATTCCACTGTGTGTGTGTGTATTTACACGTATCTTTATCCATTCATCTGTTGATGGATACTTAAATTGTTTCCATATCTTGGCAATGGTAAATAACACTGCTATGAACACTGGTGTGCATTTACCTTTTCAAATTAGTGTTTTTATTTTCAAATATAAACCCAGGAGTGAAATGGTTGGGTCATATGGTAGATCTACTTTCAGATTTTTGAGACATCTTCATACTGTTTTCCACAGTAGCTGCACTGATTTATATTCCCACTAACAGTGTATGACGGCTCCCTTTTCTCTACGTCCTCACCAACATTTGTTATTTGTGTTCTTTATGATGTCATTCTGACATGTATGTGGTGATGTCTCATTGCCCTTTTGATTTGCATTTTCCTGATGACTAGCTTTTTATAATAATGAACAGGACACTGATGTTATGGACCAAAGTTACTTGTCATTCCTTTCATTGCTAATTTGTGTAGTCTTAATATGAATTTTATCTTTTTGGAATTTTTGATGAAACATGGGAAAATAAATGGAGCAATCCAAAAGTGAATCAAGACATATTTATCCTGTCATATTAGAGCCTCCATACTTTCCATTTCTTCAAAGGGGTCCAATTCTGTCCTCACAAATCTGCCTCACTTTCTATGAAACTGATTACCATATTCACCAGATACAGAAAATATGAGATGTTGACGGCAGAATGTAGCATGGACAAAAAACTATTTATTAAAATGGTAGCACTCTGAAAAATATTCTAAATTCCATCTTATAACTTGTGCTTTTAAAATAATAAACCAGATACTGACAGGGATTTTAAAAAGTAAAAAAAAAACCACCCCAAAACCCCCTGCATTCAAATGAATTCAAATGTATTTAAGTTCATATGCATATCTAGGAAAAATTATATAACTCAAGTACTACATTTATAACTTTTCCATTCTTTTTTAACCTGGGCATGAAGGTTTAGAAGTAATGAGTCAATTTTGATTCCTGCATATACTTCAAAACCTGCGAAGTCTGGACAAGTCCCTGTTTGATGTCTTTCAAGTGGCCTCTTACACTGGTTTCTCCAAATGGACCCTCTACTTTCAAATAAAAAAAGTAAAGTATCCTTTAGGCATGTCTTTGATGTTATAATAAGAGTCACAGGGCCTGATTTTACACGGAACTATGTGGAACACACTGACAAGGGACTGTCAAGAGGCTTTCTTTCAGCAAATGTGCCAGGCCCCAACCAAAATATTTTTAAATAACATATGTGTGCTTCGTCACTTAGTTGTATCCGACTCTGTGACCCCGTGGACTGCAGCCCGCCTTGCTCCTCTGTCCATGGGACTCTCCAGGCAAGAATACTGGAATGGGTTGCCATGCCCTTTTCCAGGGGATCTTCCCGACCCAGGGATCAAACCCTGGTCTCCCACATTGCAGGTGGATTCTTTGCCGTCTGAGCCACCAGGGAAGCCCAAATACTAATTTTTAAAAAATAGCGCTCGATCATTTAGAATCTTTAAGAATCCATAAGTAATTTCGAAATTGGTAAAAGTTGCCTAATCAATATATTAAAATGTGCCAGAAGTTATCTTCTCTCAACTCAAACATATATCCAATGTTAGATATGTTTGATACATCATGTATATCAAATGATTCACAAAGCACAGATATTAATAGAGTTTGCTGAAGAACCTGAAACACCAAGAAACATGAAGAAATCGAACAAATATTTTATCCCTGTTATGAGCCTAAAAAATAAAACTGTCCCAGTTTTAAATGGGTATGCATAAAAATTCTAAAATGGTGATGATTATGTGCCACATGAAAAACAAGCAGTTTGGTTAACAATAACAGCAAAAATAAGTCACACATAAAACAGTATGTATATGGATCACGATGATACAATAAGCTACATGCATTTCTCTTAAAACTAGAAGAGAATAGACAACTGTCATTCTTATAAAATGATGCTTTTACAGTATCACTGAAAAATAAAAAATTTAAGGTAAATGGGTAGTAAAGTATTTCAGGGTTTCAGAGACAAAAAATTTCGGTATTTTCATATCGTATGGAAATTTTTTTTGGCCATGCCACAGGCTTGTGTAATCTTAGTTCCCTGACCAGGGACTAAACCCAGGCCACGGCAGTGAAAGCTCTGAGTCCCAACCACTGACTGCCAAGGAATTCTCTTATGGGATTTTAAAAACTTATGTTCAAGAAAATGTTCCATTGATGCAGATATAAACTATGCAATTCATTCGGATACCATTTACTAATTTCTTACTAGATGCCAAGCACTTTTACCTATGGAAATGCAAGTAGAAAGATGAGTAAGATATGGACTCTGTATGATAAAATTTTAATGATCTTAAAAAGCAGTTATAAAACAGAAAGTAATTATTTGAAGGGTAAAGAATTTAACCTTATGCTTGAAGATGGCAGAATGCTAATTCTCTATCAAATGTTTAATAAAAACTCAAGTATGTCTGGTCCTATTTAAATCATTTGGAGATATTATGTCTGTTTTACCTCCAGGTCACAAAGAGTAAGCTTTTATATAGTGCATTGCTCCTATAATAGTTTAAACTTCAAGTTGTTCCATGCAAGGTAAACTTGCATGGTGGAGTCACAGATTTATAAACCAAGAGGAAGATAATGCTGCTCTTCAACAGAAGTTGGGAGATGTTATTATTCCTTTGCAGATTTAAAAGCTCATGCAGCTGATTACATTGTTATTATCAGTGTAACCAAGACAGACTGTCCTGTATTTGGCTTATTTTTGTTATCACTTCATTATATAATTATACTGTATTAGTATTTTCCTAAGGAGAAAAGAATACAATGCTCCCCAAACCCACTGTATCTTCTTCACGGCTATATCGTCAGCAACTGCTATGATTCCCAATATATAATTCAGTAACTACTCACTGAATGAATAGCAAGTCAGTACTAAAATTCAGAATCCTTCCTCAATGTTTCACACTGTATTTTCTGGGGGAAAATAGTGTAGTCAAGTGAAAAGTAGAATTAATGTAAAATACTCATATTTGTCCCTGGACATATGACCACAAGCATAGTCACTTTAAAATCAGATCTTTACCATTAACAACAAATTTGAATTTCTAAATTTTTAAATATTTGAAGTCAATAACATGCCTAGGATATAAACAGCTCTATCAATTGATAGGGAAAAGGCCAACAACCCAATAATCAGGTATATAAACAGTTCTTAAAAAAGAAATGCAAACCACCCTCAAACATAAGCAAAGATAATTTCACTCATAAGGGAAATATAAATTAAAACTACACTTTTCAGTAGATATGTTAATAAAATACAACATGGAGATATGTTTTAGATACATATTAGAACAAACTAACTATAAACAAACATTTTAGGTAACTGGGTAAAGTTGAACATGATCACCTAATAGGTATGAGATGACATTAAATAATTTATTTAGTGTGATAATGGTATTTTCTGGTTAAAAAAGACTATTGGAATATACTGAAATGTTTATATATGAAATTATGTCAGAAACTCCAAAGTAATTGAGTGGAAGAGGGATAAAGATACAAATGGAATATGGGTAAAACAGGACTGGCCATGTTGGCTGAAGCTGAGTGATGGGTAAGTAGGAGTTCTTTATATTATTTTCTTTACTTCTGTAAGTGAGTAATATTTCCTAAAATTAGTCTTAAACTTCAAATTAAAAAAAAATAGAAAACAACACAAAAGGTAATAAAAAGTGGTTGCCTTTAGTGTGTGGGGAGGAGAGGGATAAATTTTTACTGTTTATTTTGTACTTTGACAATTTTAGAAAAAAAGTTTAAATAATAATAAAAAAACACAATAAAACAATAAAACTCCACTGATACTGGATTTCTAAGTGAACACTAATGTACCTATACTAAATCATCAATCCTAATATGCTGAAAGAGAGCTTTAAAGGAAACATGGATCAGAATAATTTATCAAAGAATGAGCATAACAGAGCAGTAAAGTATGCATGTGAAGTGGGAGATGTATTGAAACTCCAACCTTTCATAATAAAATTAAAGAGTTTTTAATGTTTATCTCAGCCATGAATTTAAAAACTACAATTAAGAAATAGTTTCAGTAAAGTTGTAGGATACAAAGTCAACACACAAAAATCAGTGGTGTTTCTTTACATTAACAATGAGCAATCTGAAAAGAGAATCAAGAAAATTTCATTTACGGTAGCATCCAAAAGCATCCAATACAAAATTAAGGAATAAGCTTAACCAAGGAGATGAGACTTGTATGATGAAAACTACAAAACATTGCTGGAAGAAATTTTAAAAAGGAAAGACATCTTATGTTCATGGAACAGAAGACTTAACATTATTAAGATGTCAACACTACTCAATGCAATCTACAGATACAAGGTAATCTGTACTGAAATTCCAATGATATTTTTTGCAGAACTAGAAAAATCTGTCCTAAAATTTGTATGAAATCTCAAGGGACTCCAAATAACCACAACAATCTTGGAAAAAGAACAAGCTTGGACATCACATATGTCTTGACTTCAAAACAAAATAAAAAGCTACAATAATCAGAACAATGTGGAACTGGCATAAGGACAGACATATAGACCAATCAGAATAGAGCCCAGAAATAAACTCTTGCAGATATGATGAAATGGTTTTTGAGAAGGTTTCCAAGACCATTCAAAGAGGAAAGGGCAGTCTTTTCAACACATGGTGCTGGGCAAGTGAAATATATACAAGCATAAGAAGGAAGTTAAGACTCTTACTTTACACTAAATACAAACTTTAACTCAAATGGAACAAGGACCTAGACATAAAAGCTAAAAATGTAAAACTCTTGGAAGAAAACACAAGGGAAAAGCTTAATGGCAATGGATTTGGCAATGATTTCTTGGAACAAAAGAGAAGTATAGGCAACAAATGAAAAAAGTAAATAATTTAGACTCTACCAAAATTTAAAACTTCTATGCATCAAAGGAGACAATTGACAGAGTGAAGAAGCAACTCACAGAATGGCAGAAAATACTTGCAAATCATGTATCAGAGAGATTAATATCCAAAATACACAAAAGAACTTCTATAACTCAACTACAACAAAAACCAATCTGATTAAAAAATAGGCAAAGAATTTGAACAGACATTTCTTCAAAGGTACACAAATAGTCAATAAACAGGAAAAGATAATATAGCCAATAAGCATGAAAAGACAACATTACTAACCATATTAGGGAAACAAAAAGAGTATGGAGTTTTCTTAAAAAACTAAAAAAAGAGTTACCATATGATCCTGCAATCCAACTCCTGGGCATACAGCAGGAGAAAACTAATTTGAAAAGATACATACGTCTTAATGTTCACAGCAGCACTATTTACAATACTCAAGATATGGAAGCATCTAGTGTCCACTGACAGATGAATGGTTAAAGATGTGGTACAGATATACAATGGAATATTACTCAGTTATAAAAAAGAATGAAACAGTGCCATTTGCAGCAACGTGGATGGACCTAGAGATTATCATATTAAATGAAATAAGTCAGAGAAAGACAAATATCATATCACTTATACATGGAATCTAAAAAAAATGATACAAATACAAAACACAAATAGAGTCACAGACACAAATAACAACCTTATGGTTACCAAAGGGGATGGATGGGGTGAGATAAATTAACAGGTCGGGATTAACATTAACACATTACTATATATACTATAAACAGGTAAACAACACGGACTACTGTATAGCACAGGTGACTAACATTTTGTAATAAACTATAATGGGAAAGAATCTGAAAAAGATTCTGAAAAAGAATCTGAAAAGAATCAGATTCTGAAAAAGAATCTGAAAAAGAATACATATTTACGTATAACTGAATCACTGTGCTGTACACTTAAAACCAACACAATTGTAAATTAAATATACTTCAATTAAAAAAAGAAAAAGCTATGTGACTTACAGAGCACTGTATGAGCAAACCTATGGTGGCAACATATAATGAAGAAATACATGTAAAACAAAGCATTTCCACATACCTTAGATAGGTATACTAAGGTTTAATATCAAACTTGAGATCAGCTTTCATAGTACATTTTAACAATCACATATAATATTTATATACTTATCCAACCACAACAGCTCAATTGTCTGTACGCTCACTACATTTCATACAAATGTTTTAGTTCTTATTACACTGTAATTATCTGCTCACATGACTTTATCTTTACCAAAATGCAGGCTCTCTGAAGGCAAGCTGCTATTTATTTTTGGATCACAGGGCTTGGTGGCAAACCCAAGCACTGAGAAACAAATTCTCAAGGTTTACTGAACTTAAGTATATAAAAAAAATCCTGTAAATAAATTCACAGAAGAAAATTAAGTGTAGCGGTTATATAACTTGGCTAGGATCACAGAGCATGTAGATAAATGAAATCAGAATTCAAATCCAGATCTTCAGTCAACAATTTCTATGCCCCTTCCACCACACCATACACATTACCACAAGTAACTACAAGTTGTGTAAGAGCTACATCCCATGGTAGTTGTCTGTAGTCAAAAAGCAACAACTCAACAATAAATATGAATCCCCCAAAATTAAACAGTAAAGGTCCCTTAAGAAGGAGATCTTTGAACTGTCACACAGACTAGTTATTACTACTATGTCTCAGCAGAATAATGCTATAGGTATTTAAGAAAAAAAATTACCTTGTACTTCCTTATCATGATACTCCTTCAGTTTTGTCCAAAGATCCTTGAAATCATTAGATACATCTGCAGAACTAGGACTTCCACAACTGCTTCCTGAGAGGTTCATCTTGCTTAATATGCTCCACCCTTCTGTTGGTTAATGTTTCCTGACCTTTTTTGTTACATTATATAGGTCTGAAGTTGCCTTTGGCCAGTTTAAATACCTGAAACAACAGATTACAACATAAATAAATTCTGCATTTATCTTTATGTGATTTGAAATCAGGATGACTTCAAGCCCAGCCAGCTATACTCAAGTTTTCCTTCTTAACCTATGATCAATCACTTTAGAATTTGAGGAGGCAGAAGTGAGGGAAAAAAAGATGATTTTGGAGAGAAAAGCCCCAATTTAAGTTATCTGGCCTTAAGTCATGCAAATTTTTTTCAGGTGAATTTTTTCTTATTCTGCCAAAAAGGAAGCAATTACCTACATTGTGTAACATTGAAAGGACTCTTACATAGGTTTGTAATCATTCATGGTCAGAACCAATTCACCATTCTTAAAGAATTTATTGCTTTTTAAACTTCTGAGCTGATATGGAATACAACATTTTGAACCAACAACTGAAAAGCATTTTGAAGTATTCTTGACTTCGGCATTCACATCTAGACAAACACACACTGTAAAAGAGCAAGAAAGATGATTGACAAAACACAAGTATCTGAAGAGCTTTTTCATAAGAGAAATCTTCGAGCAAGAAACACACAGCAAAGATCTATGGATACAGAAACAACTAATAATTAGGCAACTAGGGAAAAGTTATTTTGTGCCTCTCAGAGTAAAGGTGAATGATTAAGTTTATTATTTGTGTAACCCCTGAAGGAAGCAAAAGGCTATTAGGAAGTTCAAGTGAATTAATAAATATTTTAACATGTGTTCTTAAACTGAAACCATTAACTAGTTACTACTAAAAAAAATTAAATGATTAACAAGTCTACTAAACCTCACATTTGGCTCCTTAGTCAATGCCTTACCATTGCTAACAAGTGCCCAAATAGATTTAAGTGTCCCTTACTAACCATTTCTTGAGGTCTCTGATGAAGAGGCTAAGATAAGCAATGGCCATTTCCAAAGGGAGCAATATATGTGCAGAGTCACTTGGTAAACTATAGAGCACTAAAGAAATAAAAATACATTTATTAAGCCTTTTCAAAATTGTGGCTACACTTTTTAAAGATAGTGAAAACTGAACAAGTATTAGATTTTAAAAGTTAATTATTTAATTTTTTGTATATGATAATAAGATGATCACGTTAAAAAGAAAGCCCTTTCTTTATCTATTAAAGGGATAATACTGTGGTCTCTATAGGTAAACTGAAGGTTCACTGGGACCTGCATTAAAATACTCCAGCGAAAATAAGTAAATTTTGGGTGGACAGATAAATCAAGAAGGGCTGAACTATCAGTTATTGAAGCTGGGCAACCAGATAGGTATATGAAGATTTCATAATTCTAGTATTTCTCTAGTGTGTATTATATTATTATTATTATTTACACAATATACAGCATACATATTATATAATATAGTAACATATTAAGTATTATATTACTACAATAATGTATTACTATATTATTTATAAAGTTTTAAAAAGTGGGTGCATTAATACAGCTTTATCTTCAAAGATGCCTGTTCTACAAGATAAAGCAATGGGTCTCTTTTATCGTCAATAAAAGCCACCATTTATTAAGTGTTCACTATATACCATGGAGTGTGCCATTTTCTATTCTCTTTTAATTTAATCATCAGAGCAACTGCATGAAAACAGCCACTATTACTGATTTCATTTTAGAGTTGAAGAAAACAGGTTTAAGAGATTAAGTGACTCGCCCAAGGTCACACTACGAGGCTATATCACGGCTGGAACTCAAGTTGTGATGTCAGTGAACTCCAAAATACTTCTAAGAAGCTAAAAAAAAAAGTAAGTTAATTACTTCTATTAATCAAAAACTTCAAATCAATATGTTACTTTAATGAACAATTTAACATTGTACATTTTAGTATTAAATGGCTTAAAGCCAATAGTGTAAAATAAACTTCCTTTAATAAATCTATCTTCAGAGATAGTAAAAAGGTTATTTCCCCCCCCCCCCGCCCCCGCACATAACAATGTATCAATACTAAACTTGCAAAGTCTGGATCACAAAACCCTCTCCACTCTAGTTTGCAAGCTTAGCACTTATTGCTGGCATCTCTTTTGGTATTGAACCGTTATTTATTGGCATGACGTTGCCCTTCAACTTCTCAGAAATGTGCATCTTTCCTCTCAAGTTGCATTCTGGGCTAAAAAGTCGGCAATCATTTAACACATTTCAACGCATCCTGCTGCAGGGTAAATCATAAACCACCACACTGAAGGCGCTCAAGAGATTTCTTTCCCGTCAACACCACGCATATGCTTACACAGGTGAGGTAAGAGCGGAGCCTCGGGGTCATACAAGGGTTCTGAACACACTGAACAGGGACTCAGAATCGTACTCTCGCGGGCAGAGCAGAGGTCCAGAGGCTTCCATCTCAGCACCCTTAGCCATCAGCCTCTTCTCCCGCGCCTCGAAGGGCTGGTGGGCCGCCCTCAGTGAAGCGCTCCACAGGACTGGCGCGGAGACCGCGCGGGGAGACCCCGGGCACAGGTCGACGCATGCGCGGGGCGGGCTCACGCCGGCAGCCTAGTTCTCAGCTGGTGAGGCGACCGAAGAACTGCACCGAGCGGTACCCCGTCCGCGCTCGGGTCCACCTCCCGCTGAGTTTAGGCATGCCCCAGCCCGCTCCTCGACTCAGACCCAGGACCAAACAGCCATCCTCACCCCCGGGCCAAACGCCTTCGGTCAGCCCGCAGCTGCGGACCGGAAGTAGTCGCCAGGACCCAGCGCTCCGGGTCGGGGGAAAGGGATTCCTTCTACTCACAGCTTACAAGACGGCCTCGAGATTCTCCAAAGCCCCCAGCTGGGAAGCAGGCACGCTCTGAGACTGGAGACTCTGAGACGGCCGTTTGCTTTTCTCCTCGCTCCCTCACTAATCTACCAAACTGGCGGCGGCCAAGCAGCCCCCTCGGGGCAGCCCGCGCTTTCACGGGCTGGGGGAGGGCCCGAGGGCTGCCGGCTCCGCTCGCCCCGCCCGGGCCTCGCGTGACGTCATGCAACGTCGCGTGGGAGTTCCCGCGACGTCACGCCCCTTCCTCCTCCTCTCCGGGCGGTGTGAGGCGTTGCTCCCAGGGGAGGAGCGGGGTCGGCGGGCAGTCCCACCACCGTGGGCGGTGACTGGCGAGGGGGGCGCCACCTCCGAGCGGTCGGAAGGGGCTCCGAGAGCTGGTGGCCGCCACAGTGATTCTGAGATCACCCGGAGAAAGCTCACGGTGTTCTAACTACGGAGCTTTCAAATGTGTCGGATTTAAGCCCGTTTCTGGGGAAGCACGTTTGAGTGGCCTGTACCGAATGTAAAGTTAAAGATAATTGAGGAGTGAAGGGACACGTATCAGTCTAACGTCGCTCTCCGCCACGTAACTCTTACCTAGTCTAGTGATGCGACGTGACAGGACTGGGTAGCGAGGCCGGGTAGCAAAATGAATGCTGTGTATATTATGCTCAGGTTCAAGACGGTTTCTGAAGAACCTGAAATGAGATGGAATCAGAAATTACACATTGTTTGTTGGAACAACATGCTGTTAGATAATCTTTTTAAGTCGACGTTTTCTGTCAGTGCTTGTAAACATTGAAATTGTTATTATGTTTTCCTATTTATTTTGGTTTCCAAAAGAAGCGTTTTTAGTATTAGAAATTCTGTAAATAAAGGTGAAGGAAATAAACAGAATAGACTAGAATCACAATATCTTTTAAACTAGTTAAATACTTTAATACTTATAAGACCTGGGAGGAAGACAGAGGATAACATCATAAACTTAAAAAAGTTAAGTTGTAAAAAAAAAAAAAAGTTGTATTTAGGAAATCATAGGTATAAAATGTAAAAGTAATTTTCCCATTCTTTCCCGGTCTTTAAGGGATGAATATCGCAGCTTACTCCTTGAGAGTGAGCAAAACAGGACGTTTCTGTACCTTGTTAGCAAATGCTGTTGGTATCTTTAAAGCTGCTGAACATTCATTACCCTGTTAAAGTAACTCTCATTGACTTCCAAATTTTATCTTGTTTTAATCTTTTTTATTAGATCCTCTTACAGCTCTCTGTACTACTGACAGTTACTACAGTTTTCATTATTTAATTCTGTCTCTGCACTGGACTCAAGCTTCCTAAGATCAAAACCACATCCTGTTCACTTTTTTTTTTTTTTAAATCACCAGAAACTAACTGGTTTCACAAATTTTATGGCTTAGAACAAAGCTTTCCAAGCTTACTGGGTACCTGGGAAATGAATACTTGTGTTACCTATTGTAAAACAGATCAGACTGCTTCCATCCAGAGGCAACAGAAATTAGGATTCTAGCGACCTACGCCCAGCTCTGCCACCTTGAGGTCTAGGAGTTCAAGGACCTAGTATATGTATAACCTATTAGAGGCCCTTAGGATGCTTGATTTGAAAAGGGTGTGAAGTGGTTAAATCGTAACTTTTCTATATGTACATTTAATCGAAATAAGAAGAACCATGCACTAAAAACTTTAGGATTCTTAGAAGTGTACACTTTTGAAACTGTGTAGATTTTGAAGTCATCTGTATGCATGCTGAGTGGCTAAGTCATGTCTGACTCTGCAACCCCTAGGACTGTAGCCTGCCAGACTCCTCTGTCCATGGGATTTCTCAGGCAAGAATACTGGAGCAGGTTGCCATTTCCTCCTCCAGGGGATCTTCCAGGGATGCAACCTGTATTTCCTGCGTTACAGGTGGATTCTTTAACCATTGAGCCACCAGGGAAGCCCTGGAGTCATCTAACTCAGGCCGTTTTATAACTGAAACTCTTTGTTGATTCATTCTACAATCTGCTTAACTTCTTTTTTTTTTTTTTAAAGTCATCTTATTCTTTTTTTTTTAAACATATTTATTTTATTTATTAATTTGGTTGCAGCATTCAGGATCTTTAGCTGTAGCATGTGGAATCTAGTTCCCTGACCAGGGATTGAACCCAGACCCCCTGCATTGGGAGCTTGGAGTCTTAGCCACTGGACCAACAGGGAAGTCCTACAATCTGCTTAACTTCTATAGCTGGGTAACTGAGGGTTGTGAAGGAAGAGTCACATAACAGGTTAGACTGACATCACTAAAATTACATGGTTTCAGACTTCATATAGGGCACCAGTTAATGTCTAAGGTAGCCTTTATACAGCTGCTTCTGTTTCCTTTGCTGTCTTCCAGACCTTCACTGTTTTCCTCAGCCTCTACAGAATACTCACTCTCAGCTAACACCTTCACCTCCTGATTAAACAAGACAGACTGTACAAGTGTGATCTTCCTGAACTTTCCTTTTCCTTTCTCAACTCTGAATTAGGCAATACCATTTTGCAGTGAAATTGCAACCCTAATCCAATTGCTTCTCGTCACTTTGTCTGTATCCACCCTGGGCCTGTCCACCACCATCTCAAGCATTTTCTGAAGCAGTACATCCTCAGTTGCTAAGTCATGTCTGACTCTACAACCCCCAAGGACTATAGCCTGCCAAGTTCCTCTGTCCATGGGATATCTTAGGCAAGAATAATGGAGTGGGTTGCCATGCCTTTCTCCAGGGGATCTTCTTGACCCAGGGATTGAACCCACCTGCATTGCAGGTGGATTCTTTACGACTGAGCAATAGCCTTCCTTTAAAAAAAAAAAAATCAACCATCTTTCTACTAACACTGTTTTCCCTTTACAGTGTATTCAGCAGCAGCAGTCAGAATGATCCTTTGAAACCTAAGTCAGAACATGACACTCCCCTGCTTAAGACATTCCAAGGTCTTTCCATCACTTTAGAATAATAGCAACTCCCTTTCTAAGGAATCAGGACAGGTCAATTACTGTATTCTACTGATACTATCTTCTAAATAGAGTTCTGAACTAGTGCTTTCCTTTCCATCCTCACTCTTATTGCCCTAGCTTGAGCTCTGATATTTCTTACCTAGACCATGCTTCCAATCTTGCTCCTAAATGTAGTTTCCACACAGCTGCCAGAGAACCCAACCATTGTTTCTGATCTTGGTACTCCCTTGCTTAAAACCCTTCAGAAACTCCCCATTACCTAAAGATTAAAATTCAATCCCTGGGAACTTCCCTGGTGGTCCAGTGGCTTAAGACTCCTTGCTCATAGTGCAGGGGGCCTGGGTTCAATCCCTGGTCAGGGAAATAGATCCCACATGCTTCAATAAGACTTGGAAGATCTTAAATGCCACAACGAAGACCCAGCACAACCAAATAAATAAATAATAAATATTTTAAAAAATAAATAAAATTGACATTTAAAAAAATGTCCAAAAAGTCCTTCTTAACCTTGCACCTCTAACCACCACAACTGATGTTGTTTAGTTGCTAAGTTGTGTCTGACTCTGTATGACCCCATGGACTGCAGCACACCAGGCTTCCTTGTTCTTCACCATCTCCCAGTGTTTGCTCAAATTCATGTCCATTGAGTCGGTGATGCCATTCAGTCAAGGAGGCTGCTTATATTCCTCCTTCCAGCTCCTTGCTATTTCTTTGTCTTGGCTCATATAACCCTCTTCTCTTGAAATGACCTCCACCCAGATACTTTATACTTCTTTGTAGCCTTTAAGACTTAGCTCTGGCAGTGCAGCTTCCGGGAGACTACCTTAAGGCCTCTCATCACTGCTCCTTCCTACCCTCTTGCTTAAATAGCCCTCCTCATTCTCCCATACTCCTCTGTGTATGTATCTTTGTCACTGCATTTAATGCCATTATATTGTAATTATTTCTATAGCTTTTACCCAACTAGACTGCAAGGGGTTCCTTGATAGCAGAGACTGTGCTTTCTTTGTTCTTCTCAGTATTCCGAGTTCTTACCAGAGTCTTGTGTGTGTGTGCTTAGTCGCTCAGTTATGTCCCTTTGTGACCCCAGGGACTGTAGCCTAACAGGCTCCTCTGTCCGTGGGGATTCTCCAGGCAAGAATACAAGAGTTGGTTGCCATGACCTCTTCCAGGGAACCCTCCCAACCCAAGGATCAAACCCATGTCTTCCACATTGCAGTTGGATTCTTTACTGCCTGAGCCACCAGAGAAGCCCATGAATACTGTAGCGGATAGCCTATCCCTTCTCCAGTCTTAGCACAGCATTATCTAATAAAGCCACATATGTGATTTAAAATTTTCTAGTAGCCGCATTTAGAAAGGTAAAATACAGCAGGTGAGATTAACTTAATATATTTTGTTTAACCTAGTTTGTCTAAAATATTATTTCAGCATGTAATCTATGTACAAATTTATGAATGAGACCTTTTACGTTAATTTTCTTCATTAATTTGAGTCTTCAAAACCTGATGTGTCTTTTACTGTTAGAGGACATTTAATTTGGGTTAGCCACATTCCAAGTGATCAAAGACACATGTGGCTAGTGGCTGCCATATTGGACAGCCCAAGACTATCATATATAATGAACAGATGAGGTTCCATGGTTTACCTGAAGAATCAGGATGGAGCTGATTCATAGTCTAAGGCTATTTCTGCTCTTTGTCCTGGCCATGTCCCATCTCTTCTCCTACTCTATACATCATGTTCTCCTCCCCTCCCAGCACTGAGGGCTGTATCCCCAAGCAAAAAATTTAGTGATTAAACCCATTATGACTGTTTGCAATAAAGTCTGGCACTTCTAAAATGAACACACAATACTAGGGGTGAGTTGTATCCCTAGAGTCAGAACTATTTTAAGAACAAAACAAAGGAGATAATAAGACAGAGAGAGATAAAAATAATGAGGTTAAGTATAATAAGAGAGAGAAGAGGGGAGAGAAGTGTTAACATAATAGAAAATTATGTTAACTGTCAAAATTTATGTCAACCTAAATGAACACTTGATTTAATTTTTTAAAAGTTGTTTACAGTAATTATTAAGTGTTGTTTGGGGGTAGGGGTATACATCAATTAGTGATCTTGCCCCAAGTGCCAGAATGTTTTATGATTTGAGTGGATGGTGCCAAGATTCCAGTTAGGTTGAGCAGTTTTATAATTGTTTTAAAGATATAGTTAACATTCATGGAGGATGTCAGTATCACAATTTTTATTTTGATAGTCTTAGATGGTCATTAAAGTGCTTATAACAGACATTGAAGATTATACATTGCTTTCTAATTAGAAAAATTAGCTTCATTAGTCTAGCCAACTTCCAAATTTATTTTGATAAAGAAGCTTTATTTATTTTGATTATCACTATGGCTACATAGAGCATCTTCATTTCCCATTATAAGCTATTAAAGTTGTTTGTGTTTTTAAGTATTTAGCTACTTCATTTCACATCAGCAATGGGCAAAGTTTTATTAGATACATAATTTTCCCAATTTCAGAACTATCTCTTTATACTTGATAGTCTTATACAGTATACTATGTGCTTGCCTGTTGGCATACGTTTAAATGATGGTTGGCTGATCAAGAATGTTAATGATCTGGTATTGCAAAGTGACTTATTGTCAATGGAAAGGAGTGTCTTTGTCTTCCAGATCATCTGTTTCTATATAGTGGCTGCTTGGGCAATATTTTATATCTCTCCATACAGATTTATAAAGCCCAGAAATTTTGCTGGATAGGCCTTAGACCCTTTTTGTAACACTGACATTTGTAAGAACCTCAGAGCTCAACCGCTACAGAGATGATAAAAGAATTTAAGATTGATCACTAAGACTGTGGGGTGATCTGTAGAGAAAAATGGATTGTATTTTCGGAATCTTGAGAAACTAATATTTTAATTCAGCAGATGTCATTCTATACAACATTGTCCTGTATGTGTGTGTGTGTATATGTATATATATGTATATTGTATACACATATATATATATATTTATGAAGTTTATGATGATAAAAATACAAATTTATATATATGTATATAATGTGTATATATGTATAATGCTAACATGAAGGCAGCTGTGGGAACAATATTTATTTATAGTAATGTAAGTGGAAAATAATATGAACTGTAGGAACAAATCACTGACACTTGGAGTCTATTCATTAAAGCATCCTTGATAGGTTCATAAGAGCAAGCACATTTAATAGTCATTGCTTTGTCCACTTAAAAATATAATGATTCACATTTCAAATAATGATTTTTCCATCAGTAAACTGGTGAATTTATTCACTGAGGGCAAATAGTTGTGACCTTTAATGTATCCATGCCTCACAAATTACACATATGTCTTCAAACACACTGGCTGACTCCCCCCCACCCCCATATTTTCCCTATTCTAACTATGTTTGAGAAAAATAGACTTTTTTAAAAATAATAACTTTTTCCTTTTCCTAATCCATGTTAGGTTAAGGAAGCTTTGATTGTTACCATTCCAAAAATGTTTTATGTTCAAAATTCAGCTCTTAGAGACCTTCAGTTTTAGCCAATAGTTTTCAATTTTACTTAAGTTATTAAATTATGTTTTATTCAATTTTACTTAAGTTATTAAATTATGTTTTAATTCCCTTCTCACCCTTTAGGACAATTTGTTTTTGCAGGCTATTTAGGATAGATAGAATTCTTCTTCCCAAATCTAGTACACTTCTTATATACAATGCTCATATGCCTGGCTTACCATCAACAGTTCTGGTTAAGGTCTATTTTTCTGGCTTAGCTATTAACAGGGCTCCCATTTACTCTAAAAAATATCCTGGTTTGAGTGATAAGTCAAATGGTCAGAAGGCTTAGGGAATTCAAAATATAGCATAATAAAAAAGGGAAGATTCAAATGACCCTTTGTTGGCAGGAATATTTCCTTCTCAACTATATGCAGATCTATCTAAACTTGTTTTAAAGAATATTGTGATATAGATAATATAAGCCATAAAAGAACTGCACTTTTTGATTTATTGATAGTACTTTGAAATTCTCATTAGTTGAGAAGTGGTTTATTTAATTCTGTTAGAAAATGGATTTAAGAAAAGTTTATGATGATAAAAATACAAAGTACTGTTCCTACTTATCTTCTCTTTTGAACCTAAAAATAATTATGTCATAAAAGTGTAACAGGTGCAGTTTTCATCTTTTCAGAGAAGTTGATAAATTAGGTGGTGTGACTAGCACTGTATGTACAAACTGGTAGATAAGTTGACCCAAGATTCCAAACCAAGTTTTCTGGACATGAGTCCTGTATCTATGATCTTTTCAGTACACTGTGCTATTTTTGAATAATAGACTCTATATGAAGCTTATTCTGTGCTTTTCTTTTTTTAATTTAGAAAATATTTTTAAGAAAATAGCCAAATAAAGTTTCTGAAAAGTTATTTGGAAATTATTATTACCTAAATGCTAATTTACAGTTCCAGTGCATTTTTCTATTTACTTCAGAAAGATTTACATTATACGAGTTTACTAAAAGGACTTTTAAATTTAGTAGCAATTTAAGTCTCATTGAGAAAAGGAAAATAAACTGGGTTCTCTTGGTCAGGCTTGGAGTGAAGCACTTTTATCTCAGTTTTTAAACTGTTTTGCAAAAACTGTTTTATTTCTTGGTAACTATGGCACATGTGCTCTTTCACTTGGCTTACAATAGATGTGGACATTTGAAAGAGGAATATAAATTGATTTCTAATGGAATTAGTGAAAGTGTTTATTCTAGCTTTCCTAACTAGATTTTTCATGTAGTAAGATTTTTCAATCTATTTGAAAACTAAATAGATTGAAGGGCCTTGAATTATGTTGTAACCTCAGAAGGGACCAGAGTAGGAAGTGCTCCAAAAAACTGTAGCCTTGTTCTACAGTCATTGATGGCATATGGCCATATTCCCAGCTGTGGTACTGTGTGAGTCCTGAGCTGAGAAGTGACCAGGATTTATGCTCTGGCCCTGCCTTGGGTTATTTGTATGTTTCCTAGTCAAGTCTTACTTCCTCAGCTGGAAAATGAGAATACTCATCCTTACTGTGTCCAAAAGGGTTGTTGTAAAAATGGGATATTATTTGTGAAACTTCTTAGAGAACACATCACAGAAGTTTGAAGCAGCTTGCCTATTGGGAACAGAGTGGTAGAAGGCTTTCTAGGCAGAAGGCATGTGCAAATGTTCTGCTGTGGGAAATCGCTGTGAGTTCTGGAAACTGTAAGTGTAATGTATTTATGTGGGCTTCCCAGATGACGCTAGTGGTAAAGAACTTGCCATCCAATGCCAGAGATATGAGGGACACAGGTTTGATCTCTGGGCTGGGAAGATACCCTGGAGGAAGGTATGGCAACCCACTCCAGTATTCTTGCCTGGAGAATCCCCCATGGACAGAGGAGCCTGGTGGGCTAAGACCATAGGGTCACAAAGAGTCGGACACAACTGAAGCAACTTAGCATGCATGCGTGCAATGTATTTGTATAGGTTGATAGTGGGAAATCAGCAGCAGCTTCACCTAATTTTTTGAATGAATTATAATTTTTCATTTTAATCTTTTTTAAAGCAAGTAATTTAACCTATCTGTGCCTCAGTTGTTTATCAGTGATATGAAGATAATAATATCTGCCTTGGATATTTCACAGGATTGTTAAGGACTGAACGGTTCTATGTGTTGTGCTGTGCTTCAGTGATGTCCAGCTCTTGAAGACCCCATGGACTATAGCCTGCCCGGCTCCTCTGTCCATGGGGGTTCTCTAGGCAAGAATACTGGAGTGGGTTGCCATGTCCTCCTCCAAGGGATTTTCCCAATCCAGGGATCGAAGCCAGGTCTCCCACATTGCAGGTAGACTCTTTTTTTTTTTAATTTTTTAAAATTTTTTCTTTTCTTTTTTTTGTTCTTTATCTTACTTTATTTTTTATTTTTTTCCATTTATTTTTATTAGTTGGAGGCTAATTACTTTACAGTATTGTAGCGGCTTTTGTCATACATTGACATGAATCAGCCATGGATTTACATGTATTCCCCATCCCAATCCCCCCTCCCACCTCCCTCTCTACCCGATTCCTCTGGGTCTTCCCAGTGCACCAGCCCCGAGCACTTGTCTCATGCATCCAGCCTGGGCTGGTGATCTGTTTCACCCTAGATAATATATATGTTTCAATGCTGTTCTCTCTGAACATCCCACCCTCGCCTTTTCCCACAGAGTCTAAAAGTCGTTCTGTACATCTGTGTCTCTTTTTCTGTTTTGCATATAGGGTTATCATTACCATCTTTCTAAATTCCATATATATGTGTTAGTATACTATATTGGTCTTTATCTTTCTGGCTTACTTCACTTTGTATAATGGGCTCCAGTTTCCCCCATCTCATTAGAACTGGTTCAAATGAATTCTTTTTAATGGCTGAGTAATATTCCATGGTGTATATGTACCACAGCTTCCTTATCCATTCGGCTGCTGATGGACATCTAGGTTGCTTCCATGTCCTGGCTATTATAAACAGTGCTGCGATGAACATTGGGGTGCATGTGTCTCTTTCAGATCTGGTTTCCTCGGTGTGTATGCCCAGAAGTGGGATTACTGGGTCATATGGCAGTTCTATTTCCAGTTTTTTAAGAAATCTCCACACTGTTCTCCATAGCGGCTGTACTAATTTGCATTCCCACCAACAGTGTAAGAGGGCTCCCTTTTCTCCACACCCTCTCCAGCATTTATTGCTTGTAGACTTTTGGATAGCAGCCATCCTGACTGGCGTGTAATCGTACCTCATTATGGTTTTGATTTGGATTTCTCTGATAATGAGTGATGTTGAGCATCTTTTCATGTATTTGTTAGCCATCTGTATGTCTTCTTTGGAGAAATGTCTGTTTAGTTCTTTGGCCCATTTTTTGATTGGGTCGTTTATTTTTCTGGAATTGAGCTGCAGGAGTTGCTTGTATATTTTTGAGATTAATCCTTTGTCTGTTGCTTCGTTTGCTATTATTTTCTCCCAGTCTGAGGGCTGTCTTTTCACCTTGCTTATAGTTTCCTTTGTTGTGCAAAAGCTTTTAAGTTTCATTAGGTCCCATTTGTTTATTTTTGCTTTTATTTCCAATATTCTGGGAGGTGGGTCATAGAGGCTCCTGCTGAGATTTATGTCGGAGAGTGTTTTGCCTATGTTCTCCTCTAGGAGTTTTATAGTTTCTGGTCTTACATTTAGATCTTTAATCCATTTTGAGTTTATTTTTGTGTATGGTGTTAGAAAGTGTTCTAGTTTCATTCTTTTACAAGTGGTTGACCAGTTTTCCCAGCACCACTTGTTAAAGAGGTTGCCTTTTTTCCATTGTATATTCTTGCCTCCTTTGTCGAAGATAAGGTGTCCTTAGGTTCGTGGATTTATCTCTGGGCTTTCTATCCTGTTCCATTGATCTATATTTCTGTCTTTGTGTGCAGGGAGGCTCTTTACTGACTGAGCCGTCAGAGAAGCCTGAATGGTTATATATATGTATTCAAATAGTATAAGAAGCTGTTAATAGAGAAATGCAAATCAAAACCACAATGAGGTACCATTACACACCAGTCAGAATGGCTGCTATCCAAAAGTCTACAAGCAATAAATGCTGGAGAAGGTGTGGAGAAAAGAGAACCCTCTTACACTGTTGGTGAGAATGCAAACTAGTACAGCCACTATGGAGAAGAGTGTGGAGATTCCTTAAAAAACTGGAAATAGAACTGCCATATGACCCAGCAATCCCACTTCTGGGCATACACACCAAGGAAACCAGATCTGAAAGAGACCTGTGTACCCCAATGTTCATTGAAGCACTGCTTTTAATAGCCAGGACATGGAAGCAACCTAGATGTCCAGGCAGCCGAATGGTTAAGGAAGCTGTGGTACATATACACCATGGAATATTACTCAGCCATGAAAAAGAATTCATTTGAGAAAATTCTAATGAGATGGATGAAACTGGAGCCCATTATACAGAGTGAATAAGCCAGAAAGATAAAGACCAATACAGTATACTAACACATACATATGGAATTTAAAAAGATGGTAATGATAACCCTATATTCAAAACAGAAAAAGAGACAGAGATGTACAGAACAGACTTTTAGACTCTGTGGGAAAAGGCGAGGGTGGGATGTTCAGAGAGAACAGCATTGAAACAAGTACACTATCAAGGGTGAAACAGATCACCAGCCCAGGTTGGATGCATGAGACAAGTGCTCAGAGCTGGTGCACTGGGAAGACCCAGAGGAATGGGATGGAGAGGGAGGTGGGAGGAGGGGTCGGGATGGGGAACACATGTAAATCCATGGCTGATTCATGTCAATGTATGGCAAAAACCACTACAATACTGTAAAGTAATTAGCCTCCAACTAATAAAAATAAATGGAAAAAAAAAGGTGATAATAATCAATAAATTTAAGAGCTGTAGATAATCAAAAAGATCTTTCCAGTTGCTAATGTTATGTAATTGTAGTGAAACTGTTGAATTGGTATGCAAATTGTGAGAGATTTATAACTATAGAAGGGATTAAATAATAATTTGTTAAGTGGTATTACATATCTTACTTGATTCAAATGATTAAGTTTAAATAAGTCAGGTAGTTAAATAGTCAGGTAGTTATTATATTATTATTTCTGTTATATTTTAAAGTGTTAGTCACTCCGTCGTGACCGACTCTTTGAGACCACATGGACTGTAGCCCACCAGACTCCTCTGTCCATGGAATTCTCCAGGCAAGAATACTCAAGTGAGTAGCCATTTCCTTCTCTATGGAGTTTTTAACAACTGCCCAACTGCAGAATTGTAAGGAAAGGGGAAACTAATTTATTCATTTATTTCAGAAATTGGTTGTTGTAAGGAATCATTTATTTAACAGAGGTTTATGATCTATTCAGTCTTGGGAAAAGGAACATTGGTATCAAGTTGATTGTGATCTGAGCTAATTTAGTGAAGATCTGAGTATGTTTGAGAACTCCTTTTGAAAATAGTATCTGCTATTATTGGACTTTGTTCAGCAGTTTATGTTCCCACTTTTTCTTATTTCAATGCCTTCTTCAGTCTAGTTTCCCTTTTTCAGTTCATTAGCTAAGTTAACCACTTTCTAAGAAAGAGTTATTTTTTAAAATTCAGATAATTATTCTATTCTGACATAGTTCAAATTAAATGGAAAGAGGATATGATTTTAATCAGATTTCTTTTTCAATTGTACCTATTTCTTCCTCATTTTCTCTAAGCTAAGTTTCTATCATTATGCAGACAAATATGGTATTTACTCAATTAGAGTACATAACTGGCTATTTAGTTTTCTATTTTTAATCAACTTGATTAGCGCCTTCATCTAACATATTCTTCAGAGCCATGCTCCAGGATCACATTAAATGTTATAATGAATTAGTTCTTGTAACCAGACCCTATTGGAAATAGTCCAAGACAAACTTGTAGTATTCAAAATTCTGTGTTTTACTATAGTGATAAGTGTTATTTGAGGATGCAAGGTAGTCAATATGTTTTTGCTTACAGTTTTACCAATGTAGACTTAAACAGTAAAGTCCTCAGATCAATGCTGGACATAAAAGTATTTATAAAGTACATACTAATTGTTCATTCTGTGACTGGCTCTTTAAAAACTGGCAGCCAAATTCAGGAAATGAAATGTAGTTTATTAGAAAATACCTTTCTCACAGAAGATCAAGTTTCCGTGCATCTCAGGTTTTGTGAGAATGGATCAAATACATCAGACAAAAGTGAGGCTAAAGTTCCTCACTTTCCATTTGAAATTGCTATACTTATTTCTCAAACAATCCATTTTAGTTGTACAGTGTATTAGTTAAGCATATATTGTTAAACTAACAGAAAAACAGTTTTACCATGTTTATTCTGTAATGTATCTGGACTCCTTTTGGGCCCAGGTCGCTCCAGTCATTGCAGTGCCCACAAGTTTCCTGTCGGGTAAAACCTGACAGCCCTCATCTGACTTCTGGTTTTAACATTTAGTATTAACATGTGGTTTGTTGTGGTACCAAAGGAACTGCTGAGAATTTAGTTTATACTAATGTGTTTAATTTACACCTACTGGTGGAACTAGAATGACATGTCATTCATCTTAACAAGTAAAACTGTGGGAAAAGAGGTTGGTATTGTTGTGCTGAAATGGACTGAACAGCTTTTCTTGCTGAATGGCCTATTGCCAGTTTCCAGGTACAGGGTTCAGGTTCCTGGCCAATAGTCAGGTTCCAGAGGTTGGTTCTATATTATAGTTAAAAGACCGTATACTTGTTCCTGAGCAACATTTCTCTCTTTTAACTTTCATTAAACGAGTGCTTGGACAGTGACTAGAGCAGAAGATGAGGGCTCACTAAACTTCTACGTGGGTGGGTATTTACCATTCAGTGCTTATTTGGGGGGCTTCCCTGTGGTGCAGCTGTAAAGAATACACCTGCCATTGCAGAAGATGCAAGAGATGGAAGTTCGATCCTTAGGTGGGGAAGATCTGCCTGGAGAAGGAAATGGTAACCCACTCTGTTATTCTTGCCTGAGAAATCCCATGGACAGAGGAGCCTGATGGGCTACAGTCCATGGGGCCGCAAAGAGTTGGACATGATTGAGGACTGAGCATACGTGCACACTTATAATATATGATTGAAAATTGATCACAATATTTTCAGAAGTGCAAATAATCCTTATATCTCAGAGTGCATTTCATCTACTTTCAGTTAGGAGACCTCCCAATGTAGACCTGTATGAATGGTCCTTGACTTAAGATAATTTGACGTTAATGATTTTTTGACTTTACAATGGTGTGGAAGCCATATGCATTCAGTATAAACCATAATTTTAATTCTGAATTTTGATCTTTTCCTTGGCTAGCAATATGCAGCATGATGTTGTCTCATGATGCTGGGCAGCTGCCTTGAGCCGCAGCTCCCATTCAACCATGTAATCATGAGGGTTAACAGTTGGTGGCCTTAAACCATTCCATACCCAGACCAACATTCTGTTTTTCTCTTTCAGTACAGTATTCAATAAATTATTTAAGATATTCAACACTATTATAAAGTAGGCTTTGTGTTAGATGATTTTGCACACCTGTAGGCTATTTTAAGTATTCTGTGCATATGCAAGGTAGACTAGGCTAAGCAATGATGTGTAGTAGGTTAAGTGTATTAAATGCATTCAAAAATCTTTTTAAAAATTATTTTCTGGCCACACCATGTAGCATGAGGGGAATCTTTGTTCCCCAACCAGGAATTGAACTTGTGTAGTGGAAGCAGAGTCTCAACCACTGGACTGCAAGGGAAGTCCGTAAACGCGTTTTTGACTTGTAATATTTTCATTTTACAGTGGATTCATGGAGACTTAAGTTGACAAATCATTATAAGTTGAGGAAAATCTATATATGTTAAATGTAAATTTTTTCCTCATCACAGAACTCTGTAATATTGCTCTATGTCCATGAATATTATACTGCAAGCCACAGAAAGTTATCAATCATTATTTCTTAATGTTATTGAAAGTTATCAAAACCTTATTTCTTAATGTTTCAAGATTCATTTCTTCATTTCAAGAAATTCATTCGGTTTAAAATATTTTCATTTTGGAAGTGTTTCTCACTCCTCATTTAAATCATTGTAGAGACAGATTCAGACCTTCAAGGGAACAGATTTAGGAGATAGTATTTGAAAAAAAATTTTCCATGTAAGTTGTATTTCCACTTTGTCAATAATACATAATTTCTAAATTAATAGTTTTCTGATTATTTTTAAAACTATATGTCTTTAACATAATGAGCTATACCATTCTCTAATTCCCAGTTAGTTTTTGATGCATAGCAAGTTTGGTTGTTAGTCCTGTATTATTCATATTAACTATTTATAGAGAAACATTTAAAAATTACATGTGTGCTTTTCAATTGTTTATAGAAATATCCACGTTGAATGTATGAAAATTAAATGGAAATTAAAGGCTAATTTAATGAATAGTCATATAAGGTTTAATTGCTTATGGATGTAATAGTTTTAATAAGAATGTATAGTTAGTGGGCAAATTGGTGAAGTGCTTTTTTTGTTTTTAGGTATACACATGAGCTTTTCAGTTTAACGCATTTACCATGGATATAAATTTGAATTATATTTTTCCCATAAAACTTATTTGTATAGCAGTTAAACATCTTTCAGGAAGTTAAAATTGATTGCAAAGGCCCAGTAAGATCAGTCTGTGTTACAAAGTGGATCTGTTTGTTGATTTAATATCAAGTCATAATCTCTTTCCTATTCCTTCTTCACACATTGGAAGATGTGTGACCCAACTTCCATTAGATAAGATTTTTAAATGTTTTATCATACTATTCTGAACTCCCTTCTGACTAATGAGATGAGATATCTCATTAGTGAACTTTGTTCATTGGCTCCATTTCCTAATCAGTTTATCAATCTGTGGCTAATTTAATATTATTTTTAGAACATGTTGAATCCTATTGTAGCTTACTCCTTACATCCAATTTTGGACACACTCTTCCTATCATTATCTACTATCAAGGGAATGGAATATAATTTCATATTAACCTACAGTAAATTAACTCATCAGAGAATCTTTTGGAGGAAAAAACATACTCTATAGCCCTGAAGAAATAGTTCAATCAGTAGTAGAAAGCACAATCCTTAGAGCACATAGAAACCCTTGGCCAACTAATCTAATGTGAAATGATATATATAAATAGATGTAAAATGCCTCTGAAGAACAGATACTAGGTACGAGTAAGGCATAATTTGCACTATCTTTGTCACATTTTTGTCACTATCTTTGTTTCCTTTGGTAGAGATGACTGAATTTTTAAAAATTATCCAAGCCTTTTAATCACATTGGTATATTGCTCTCAAAATACATTTAACAAAGGTATCTTTGAAATGATTCTTTAATTGGGTTCAATTATATGGGTTTCTAATCTCTTTAACAAGATTAAAATATTAAATCTTAATGCTTTCCAAGATTGCTGATTAAATTTTATCTCTGACAAAAATGTATATTCTAAGTTGAAGCTTTGACTTCTCTTACTCAAGCTATTTGTTGAAATTTATTATATATTCTATTAAAAAGGTAGGAAGAATATTGGCTGCTATACCTACTATGTTCTAGAAACTCTCCTAGGTATTTACATATAATATCTCATTTGATTCTTCCAACTACTCTTAGAGAATGATTTCCATTTATTTCCTTCATTTACAGATGGAGAAAAGAGAACTCAGCATTAAATAATTCCCAAGGGTAAACTAGTTTGTAGTAGAGTGAATATTCAAATCCATCTCAGTTTGGCTCAAAAACCCATATGTTTTTCAGTATACTACCTTTTCTCTTGAGTATAAAGATAAGAAACAAATTATTTTCCAGAGTCCACTTGGACTGAACTAAATTTACCAAATTTAGAAATATACCCCTGGTAAGATTTTACCTGTGAAAAGATAAAGAGCTTAGGAGAATTAACTTTTAGCTTGAAGAATCAGAATTGAAAAATTTACAGCCTTTTTTTCTCAAGCTTTCTGTGGTCCTATTACCTTGGAATTCCTCAAGTTAAAAACAACTTAAAGCATTTTTGAGTGCTTGTGTACAAAGTGCTGTATTAAGATATCACCCTTTATATAACAGGTTCTATCCCCTCTAAGATGGGTTTTGAGTCCTGTAATCCTGGGCTTCATCTACTTTTTGAAATGTTTTTGTCACTTCTAATCAAATTTTAGAAGTACAACCTTCTTGGCAAATCCTAAACTGTATCCATGTAAGAGTGACTAAAATAATACAAAAATACATACATACTTAACACACATACTAAGAAAATAAACAGTTGAGACAGTATGAAGTAATAATAAGTTAAAAAAATGACAGCAGTATCCACAAATAATCTGGATAAAGATGGAGTAATGTGAGGTACTCATCAGTTTGATACAATGTTATGTGATGGTCTTATGAGATTAGGGTTTGAAGAGGTAGTCATCTTCCTTACCAATGGCAATCCCATAAATTTGGCCACTATACCAAAAAAAGTTCAGGGGCAATAATTATATAGATTAAAATACAAAAGCAAAGAGTTTCTTGGTTCAGCAGATACTCCTTAACATAACTTACACAATTTTACCTTTTTACGAATCTTTCAGAACACAGAGTAGATTTTGTGTAGTACTCAGAAGAATCAATGTAGAGTGGTGAAAAAATATTAGTCTGGGCTGGTATCAGGAAGCTGGGGTGGTCTAGTACCACCTCTACCCTTAGACTATGTGATTCAGCTACATTTGGGGGCTTTTCATTCAACTAAAAAGTGAATTCATCAGTCATTCTTAAAGAGTCCTTCTGGCTCAGAAACGTCTTGATTCTAAGGGCTCTTGATAGGAAACCCATGAATACATTCAGGAAAGAAGGAGGTTATAGGTGTTAAGAAAGCTAGCATGGTTGACAACAAGAGTCATTGTGTAAACTGTGTGGCCAGCAATAAAGATAAAGGAATGCATCCCCAGCTAGACTTAAAGAGTAAAAAGGTTATTAAATGACTAGAACAGTTTTTGACCTAGGCCCTCAGATAATGCAGGGCTATATAAAATATATATGCATACACAGACTGGTAATTTGATTGATAAATCTGTATATGCTTAATTTTAATCAAAATATCACAATGTATCAATATTTTAAAGGAATCAATTTAAAGAAAGTACATAAAAGTCATATTTAATAGGAAATCATATATTTGAAACTAAAAATTCCATTAAGTGAAAACTGCAGACTCCCTCTCCAAAATGTAGCATTAGACTTGAAATTTTACCCACAAATTTTATATGAAATATATATCTAGTTCCTAAATAGCTTTCCTCAAAACCCTAAGCATAAAAAATGCCTAGTAAATAAGCTGGAATCCCAAATTAAGTTTATCTTTAATGAATAAGCTCTGTATTATAAATATAGTAAGATTTAAAATTTTTAAGTTACTATGTATATTTACCAGAAACAGTGTAAGTAAACACTATTGACATATACCTATATTTAGCCTGAAAACTAATTTAAAAGAGAAAAATTCAATCAACTGAAATTTTTGATCCATATTTTCTTCAAAAATTGTCATACTACAGTTTATGCTGAATAAAATTAATTTTTTGCTTTGCTGAATCAGCACATTCCTTTTGCAGATTCAACATTACATAGCTTTTTATAAATTCAGCTGAATATCAGAAGCTTTATGCAGAACTGCCTTGGAGTAGGCCAGCATCTAAAAGTTTTCCCTGCAAAAACTGAATCTCATCTGAACATTTACTCACTTAAAAAAAAAATCTTTATTATCATCCTGAAGAAACTCTTACAGCCTTTGAATTTGAAAATAATGACAAAGTGAAGACTCTAAAGGGACAATGAAAAGAATGCATCAGTCTTGCTCAGTTCAAGGTGAGTCATATAATGATCTGCAGATAGTCTTTGAGAGAAAAGTATTTAGTATAAATCTATGTTTAAAAGTAATTTTTAATTCCACGATAAAGTTCATATGTCAGCTGTTATATTAAATTGCCCAGAAGATGTGTGCATTCAGTTCAATCTAATACTAATAACTAAGGAGTAGGTTGGTATGCCAACATAAATCTAAAGGGTTTGGTAACTTTCGTTTTAAATGACACAAATTACTAAAATAAATTAATTGGATCAATGAAAAAGAGAGGTAAAAGAATTATTTTAAAATATAAACTAAAAGAAGATCCAAATATTCTTTAACCTAAAAAGGTTTTCAGTCCTAATAGGCATGACAAAACCTGTCTTCATTCCTTTCTATTCAGCTCAGCAAGTGCTTTTGAGCTCCAATAGTTAATCAGTTACCAGATTCCACAATCTTTGTTTTTCGCACTCCTCACTTCTTGCTGTGAATTGTTCTGTTAATGTGCTGAGGATCACCAAGAAGAATAGCACTGTTGTGTTTTTTTTTTTTTAATGCCTTAAAAAGGCAATTATTCTTTTATCCACAATTAGATTTGCCATATAAAATGTTACCATATAGCAACAGCCTGTAAAACATAATAGTATATTATCAAAGGAGTAGATGGCTTAAGATGAATCATTACATTAAAAGATGAAATATATTTAGCAAAATTATTCAACCCAGCTTTCTTAATGACCATAACCATGCATGACTTACCAAAAGAGTATAGAAAAGTATATTATATGCCAAGTAACCTTTATCCAAACAAATCAATGAAAATGTATGTATGCAAGTACTATGAAACAATATTTAAGCAAATTTATATAAAAGATACAATGCAGGTATTACCATGTTAAAAAGATATCATCTAAAACTTAATTTCTTAGCCTTCTAAAAGTGCATAGAAAATTGAGAAAGATAAAAAAATATATTAACTTACCCTTCAGTTTATTTAGAAAACTTCTACTCTTGGTCAAAAGCAGAAGGTGTTTCACTGCGGACTTTCCCTGAAGCTATGAACTTACACAGTAATCAGTGGGAGACACCTCCCTGGACCATGCTAGAGTTTGCTAGACACCACTGCTGTGTGGAAGAGTTGTGTTGCATCTAAGCTATATAAGGTGTGCAGTGGATAACCTAATATGCCTTTCATTTAACTGGCTGGGCAGGTTTCTACCGTCTGTGGAACATGGAATCAAACCAGAATATGTTGGCACAACAGGCCAGTCAGACCGGTTCTTCTGTAGATCCAGAACCCGTCCAACCAGTCTCCATCAAAGGCTAGCCCAACAAGCTGCAGCCCAACAAGCTCAGCTCTGCTAAGCTTGTACAGGTGAGTTATCCCCACCTCCGTCAACTCCCAACATACTGCTCAGAATGTTGTAGCCTGCAGCAAAATAATTCAGAGTTCCAGTGGGAGGGGAAGATCTGTGTCAGGTACAGCAAGAGTCCATTGTTACAAACCTCTCATTGTAGATAACTTGAGTATATCTCATCCTCCGAGGTAGGTAAACCTTTTTAAAAATTTACTTCAAGACTCTTCAGACTAAAGCCTCTAGAAAGAGATTACAATGAAGAAGAATCCATAATGCCTGACCTTTCCACCAGTCCACTTGGTCTAGCTCAGCCTTGAGGGGGTGTTTATATTCTCCAAGAGGGCAGTGGCCCTGAGAGTTCGAAGGAAGCTTTTCTAGAGGGAGGAAAACAAGGTGTGGGTGGACCAAACATTTGCTTGGGTGTGTTATCTTCCTTGTACTCAAAGATCCTCATACCATTCCAGTCTAAAATTGGAAAAACTCCTATTCTACATACTAGGACAACTTAGAGAGGTTTTACTTTGGATAGTCAACAGCTGAATGAAAATTCTTGATAACTACTATGTGCCAGACTGTGCCAGGTACAGGGTTACAAGGGCGAAAAAAGGACAAATTTGGTAAGAGATGGGGAGAATGTCCAGGTTCACAGTTAAGCTTGTCTATTAGTCTTTTTGATGGAGGAAGTGAGCAACACTCACTTCCAAGATCACAAGATCAGGTGTTTTTTAACTTTTCATGGGCTTCCCCAGTGGCTCAGTGGTAAATCTGCTTGCAATGCAGAAGACGTGGGTTCAATCCCTGGGTCTGGAAGATTCCCTAGAAAGGGAAATGGGAATCAACTCTAATATTCTCCCAGGGAAATTTCATGGACAGAGGAGCCTGGTGGGCTACAGTCCATGGGATCACAAAGAATCAGACACAACTTAATGACTAAACAATAACAACATAACCAATCAACAATGTGATAGTTTCAGGTGGACAGCACCTGACTCAATCCTACATATACATGTATCCATTCTCCCCCAAACTCCCCTCCTATCCAAGCGGCCACAAAATGTTGAGCAGAATTCCCTGTGATATACAGTAGTCCACTTGGTCTAGTTATCCATTTTAAATACAGCAGTGTGTACATGTCCATCCCAAACTCCCTAGCTATCCCATCCCCCCACTCTTCCACCCTGGTAACTGTAAGTTTGTTCTGAGTCTGTTTCTATTTTGTAATTAAGTTCATTTGTACACGAGATCACATTTTGACAGAAATTGGTTTGTATTAAGGGAGACCATGTGAGATTTGTTCTTACTCTTTCATAATACTTGCACATTTAGAAACAGTCTTTCCTATCTACTGATGGAGTGAGTCTACAACATTCCTGCTAAAGTATAATCTGAAGTTTATACTGGACCTTACCACCACTTACTTACTTACGTCTTCTCTGGTGGCTCAGACAGTAAAGAATTTGCTTGTGATGCAGGAGACCTGGGTTTGATTCCTGGGTTGAGAAGATCCCCTGGAGAAGGGAATGACAACCTACTCTAGTATTCTTGCTTGGAGAATCCCATGGACAGAGGATCCTGGCAGGCTACAGCCTATGGGGTTGCAAAGAATGGAACACGACTGAGCAACTAACACTTACTTACACCTCCAGGGATTCTGATGAGTAGAGATTTACCAAAGTACTTACAGTGATCCTGCTGCAGTTGTTGCGGGGACACAGGCTCAGCCTCCATTGCTCAGCTTCTTTATATTGTTGTACCTAATTAAATAGACTAGATATTAATCACAAGTTGCCATATTCATCTTTATATTTCTGGTGTCTAGCACAGATGCTTAGAAAATGTTTAATAAATGCTTATTGAGTAAATATGTACTCAGGGGCAACATTGCTAGATCCTAGGGGGAATCACAATTAGTGTTATGTGAATCAAGCTTTATTAAGTAGAATAATTAGAATAATTGAGATAGGAACAAAGAAAAGGGAGCCAGTGTGACTGAGTATGGGAAAGACTTCACAAAGGAGATTGGTTTAGAGACTTTCCTTTTTAATCTTGACCAAAGATTGCTATCTGCAGGATAACCAAAGCTTGAAGGAACAATAAAAAGAATGCCTTTGATATAGCAACAAAAGTTGTAGGTACCTGAGTACACCATGACCTCAAAACTTAGTAATAAGGTTATTTTCTGTTGCAGGGGTCAGCAAATTTTTCCATAAAGGATTAGAGATGAAATATTTTGGGGTTTGTGGGACAGATTGTGTCTGTTTTAGCTATTCAAATCTGACATTGTAGCTCAAAAGCAGATATAAAGGGTAGTCAATGAATGAGGATTGCTGTGTTCCAATAAAATTTTATAAACAAATAACAGGTTGGATCTGACCCCTGCTCTAGAGAGTAACTTGTGAAAATTAGCAAGATTGCATAATTGGTTAGGAAAATAAGCTTGTAAGTCAAAAAGACTTGGATTCCATCCCAGTTCTTTTCCATATTAGCTTTGTCACTTAAACCAGGAAACTCTTTTATTTATAATATGTGAATCAAAGTGGCAGTAACTAGCCCTTAGGGTTACTGTGAAGTTCAAATAATATAATTCACATGAGGCTTTATCCAGAAATTTAGTACACAGTGTGTGAGTGCACGTGTGTGTGCTCAGTCATGTCCAACTCTTTGCTTAGTATACAGTGAGGGTCCAATAAAAGTCAGTTAAAAATAAGACTAGTTAAACATGGTAGTTGAACATGGATGTTTATTTTCATTATTTCATAAAATTTGATAAAATGATAGTAAAGAATCAAAACAGCCTGAACTCAGACTTCCCTGGTGGTGCAATGGATAAGTATCTTCCAGCCAATGCAGGGGACACAGGTTTGAGCCCTGGTCTGGGAAGATTTGACATGCCACAGAGAAACCAGCCCATGCACCACAACTACTGAAGCCCCCGTGCCTAGACCCTGTGCTCCGCAATAAGAGAAGCCACCGCAATGAGAAGCCCACATGCTGCAATGAAGAGTAGCCCCTGCTAGCCTCAACTAGAGAAAGCCTGTGCAAATATCCCAACAGAGAAAGACCCAGTGCAGTGGAAAAAGCAGCATGAACTCTTAAGGATCAAGAAGAATGAGAGAAGTAACAGGCAAGAAGTGTCCGTAAATTTTGAAAGAAGAAATGAAGATGAGTGGTCATTGATATAGCAGGATAGAGAAAGGGGAAGTCTACTTGCAATAATAAAAGCAAGTCTGTCTCCTCTGCAAAATCTTGGAAACCTTCAGGAATTGGAGGTACAGGTACTTCTAAACAGTTTGGGGGTATAGGTTGGGGGGGGGGTACACTCGAAATGGAGGATTAGTTGAAAATATACTTAAAGTTTGCTCCCTAGATCCCTTCCCCAGCCCAGAAGCCTGGAGACTGCCCCTCTTCAACCTTGACGAGCAATAGGTGGCATTTGTTGAATCATGCTGGAAGAGATTGTCTCGGGTTGGTTTTGGACTTGAGAATAGCAAACAGAGCTGAGGGTGAATGGTAATGAGATTGTATCTGTTTCCTATGACTGCTGTATCAAATTGCCAGAAATTCAGTGGTTTAAATGAACCCAAATTTATTATCTTACAATGCTGGGGATTGAAGTCCACAATGGGTCTCACTGGGTTGAAGTCAGCAGGGTTGACATTCTAAGGTATAGTGAATCAGCAAGGTTGAGTTCTTTCCTGGAGGCTCCAGGGGAGAATCTGTTTTCTTGTCTTCTCCAACTCCTAAAGGATGCCTGTGCTTTTGGTTCATGGCCTTTTTCTATCTTCAAAGTTAGCAATGGCCAGTCCAGTCTTTCTTACATTGCATCATTCTGACATTTGTTCTGCTGCCTTCCTCTTTCATATTTAAAGCCAATTGTATATTCTGGTGTAATCTCCCCATTATAAGGTAAACTGATTATAAATCTTTATTTTATCTGTAATCTTAATTCCCCGTTACTTTGTAATAGAACATATTCACAGGTTCCAGGATGAGGATGTGGATATCTTTGAGAGACCATTTTTCTGCCTCCCTTAGAGATTAGGTCAAAGTTTCTCTATTGAGTGGTGAGATGCCCAGATCCATTCCTCTTCTTGGCTTCTGAATACTGATGACGAGGTTCATGTTCCTCACTCCAAAAGCAGAAAACTGGAGAATTTCCCTCCAAAAATAAAAACTCTCATCGCTCTAAGGCAGGGGTTATTAACCAGGGATGATCTTGCCCCCAGGTGCCATTTGGCAATATCTGGAGAAATTTGTTATTGTCAACAGGGGAAATAGGGGAGGTGTATGGTACTGGCATCTATCAGATGGGGGCCAGGGATGCTACTAAACATCTTACAATGCACAGGACAGCATATCTTTCACCTCCCTCACTATCTCCTCACATGATTATCTGATCCAAAAGGTCAGTGGTGCCAAAGGTGAGAAACTCTACTCTAATGTTAAGCCTAGCAGTCAACACCACCCTAATGTAAACAAGTAAGTCCTGCCTTGGCACACAAATTTGCAAATCAGCATTTTTGTGCCTCATTATAAAATATAGACAGTATCTAACATGAAGGAGACAAAAAGAAACCTGTAGATGAAAGGAACTTACAGAAAATAGTCAGTGTAGGGAATAGAATAGTAATAATTTTAAATATCTACTATATTAATTTCTTCAAAGAGATAAGAGGAGATACTGATTGCATGAAATAAGAACAGAATCTTATCTAAAAGTAGAACTTCTGGAGGATAAAAAAGAGATATTGGATGACCTAGAGGAGTCAGTTGATGGGGTGGGAGGGAGACTCACGAAGGAGGGGATATATAAACATAGCTGGTTCACATTGTTGTACAACAGAAACTAACACAACATTGTAAAGCAATTATGATCCAAGTTAAAAAAAATAGACTGCTAAAAAAGAAGAGAGATACTGGAAAGTAAAAATATGATGGCAGTTGAAAGATACAGTTAAGGAAATCTACCAGAAAGTAAAATTAAGAAAGTACTGAAAGATGGGTCACAAAATAAGAATAAATTGGAAAAGATGAAAATATGGAATCTGGAAGTAACTCCATTTCTTCTCTTAACTTAAAGTTCAACATGGCCAACCACCAGTTCTAAGACAACAGCACACTAGTAAGTTTGAAGTGTGAAGAATCCATGACTTTTACTTCAAATTCACATTGCCTATGATTGAGGGAAGAAAAGGGAAGGGGGCCAGAGGAAGAAAGACAGAGAGAGAGAGGGAGGGAGAAGAGGAGAGAAAGAGATCTGAGGATTAGTGTTCGGTTATAGATTTAAATGTAAACGATTTTCTTAAATGCAAGTAGTCACTTACTTTACACTTTACGAAGGGTTAATATTCACAGATCATAAAATGAGGAAAGCAGATGAACTGGTACAAGTACAAACCTGCACCTGTAGAAAAAGTTTGCACAAACATTCATATCTGCCAATATTCGTAAGTAAAGGTTTGCAGCATACTATCCAACAGCTAGTAAAACCTGATCACAGTGAAATTAAAAGCATGTTTTACCTGTATAGGCCAAATCAGGAAACCGATTTTGAAACTTGCCTCAATTGTCCTTAGAGTATGGAAACATGGGTCAGTTATTTACTTCACATCCTGAGCCTCGATTGCTTCATTTATGAAAAGAGCAAGTTTGGTTGGATATATTCTAGATTTCTATTCAACTCAACACTTTTATTCTAAAGTTCTTTGGGGCAAGTGAACAATTCAAAAAATGTGAGAGCAAGATAGACCAATCAAGGAGACATTTTATAGAAGAGCAATTTAAAAATGCAATTTAATTTTAGGATGTATTCTCTAAAGGTTGACACTGAAATATGTATTCACGTACAAGTGATTTATTAGAAATGTGCTCCGATATGAAACTAGTTAGGGAGATAGGAAGGCAGGACCAGAAAGGAGAATAAGAAAAGCATGGGTATGATTTCAGCATCAGCCTGGTCCCAGGGGATTCTGGAACATAAATTGTAAAGAAAGAGTTTATCCCACCTAGAGGCAAAGGAACAGGCTTTCATACCCCTGAACCAGTCACTGGGTCCTGGCTGCTCCAGAAATTTGTAGGCTTCCAGGCACTTTCATTTCTGCATGAGAAGTGGTTCTAGTAACCTGAGAATATTCCTTTGAAGAAGGTTGTAGGTGCTATAACATTAAAAGTAAAGGATTAAGATTTCTGCTTCCAACCAAGATGGAGTTACAGGAATCAGATTTACCCTTACCACCTAAAAAAAAAAAGTAAAATGTATAACACAATGGTTTTCAAGACATTGTACATCAGTCAACAGAGAACAGCTATCTCTAGAGAGACAGTAAACAAACAAGTCCCACAATCACTCCAGCTCAAAGAATAACTCAAAAGGAAACTTATAAAATCATAAAGCAAATGAAAATGGAAACAGAGAACACCAAAATTTACAGGATGTGGCAAAAGGAGTTCTACGGGGGAAGTTTATAGGGACCAACACTTATATTAAGGAAAAAGAAAAAGCTCAAATAAAACAACCTAACTTTATATATTAAGGAACTATAAAAAGCCCAAAGTTAACAAAAGGAAGAAAATAACAAATATCAAAGCAGAAATAAAGAAAATAGAAACTAAAAGAGCAATATAAAACATCAATGAAACTAAGAGCTGTTTTTTCTAAAGATTAGAACAATTGACTGACCCTTAGCTAGACTAAGAAAAGAAGAGACCACTCAAAATCAGAAATGAAAAAGGAAACATTAAAACTAACAAATACTAAGGATCATTAAGAAACTACCATGGAACTTCCCTGGTGGTCCAGTAGTTAAGAATCCACCTTGCAATTCAGGGTACACTGGTTTGATCCCTGGTCCAGGAAGATCCCACATTGCCTGGAGAAGGAAATGGCAACCCACTCCAGTATTCTTGCCTTTAGAATCCCATGGACAGAGGAGCGTGACCTGCTGCAGTCCACTGGGTCACAAAGAGGCGATCACGACGTAGCAACTGAACAACAACAACAATAAAGTGTCAGTCCTCCAACTTTGTTCTCCTTCGATGTTGTATTGGGACTATAGCTTTTTTCATAATAATAACTAATATTTTAGGATGTTTGTCACTTCTAAGCAATTTTGTATAGTAACTCAGTAATTACCGTAAAACATTTTAAGTTAGTCATTATTTGGAATGCCTCACTGGTGGCTCAGATAGTAAAGAATCTGCCTGCAATGCAGGAGACCTGGGTTTGATCTCTGGATCGGGAAGATCCCCTGGAGAAGCGAATGGCAACCCACTCCAGTATTCTTGCCTGGGAAACCTGGCAGGCTACAGTCCACGGGCTCACAAAGAGTCAGACACAACTGAACTGACTTAGCACACAAGCATGTTACTTAGAGTGAGGAAATAGAAAAATTTTGGCAGCTTATCACTAGAACGCGTGTGTTTAATCATTACATTTTACTGCCTTAGAGGTGAACTAGATTTTGGTCCTCAAATTGATTTTTATATTATTTAGCTACTTTTATTTATATTTGTTATTGTTAAGGAGATAATTACTTTTAAAGTTCCTTTCAATAACATACCTTCTTTTTTTCTGCCACTCAATGAGTAGGAAAGAAAGGTTTTATATTCACCCCCTTCCAAAAAAAAAAGTCTCTTCTGCTTACATGCTATTTATTCTGTGTTAATATTTCCCAAACATATTTGATCTCAGAATACTTTTTTTTTTATGGCATACTATCATACTTGTTAACCTCCTACCCACCACTGTGTGAAGTAGTCTTTGGGACACTGGTTTGGAAAAATTAGACAGTATCATTACTCATTGTATTGCTGTAAATTCAAATATTCTCCCTGGAATAGCAGCAGGCATGATTTAAATCTCCCATGATTACCTACCTGGTTTTGCTGTTTATTTTTCATGGCCCTAAGATTTTACAAATCTTAGTTAAAATTCTTTTGTTATAAGTGAAACTAACTAGAGATACTTTAAGCCAAAAAAAAAAAAAAGCAGAGATTTATTTTGAGGTTATAAAGGTATCCTAAGAAGAATAAAGAAACGTAGGTATTTCAAAAGCAGGGAGTCAGTCTGGTCAAATGAGGAATTTGAACCAGGAAATAGAAAGTCTCATGACTCTCATTTTCTCCCTCTTTAGAGCACATGATCTTTCATTTCTTCACTTATCTGCTTCATTTTTCTTTCTTCGCAGATCCAAATGTCAGCTAGAGTATCCCAGGATCTGAGATTTAGATATTGTTGGCGTTAACCACATTCCGCACCAGTGGAGACTCTGGAGGCCTCCTATGTGACTTCTACAGATTTCTGAGTGAGGGGCAGTGAGATAAGGGGCTGGGGAATGTCAGACTGATGCTCTCCTGGTCACCCCTGGCTCTGGGCCCCTGTTTCCACATGTCATAGACTCGTTGAAGACTGGGGGGTGGCTTACATCACAGCAATATCATCAGTACTGTTTGCCAAGAATACCTACCCTGAACCACTCCTGAAGAAATTTCCTTTGGCCCTTCACTCACCATAGTCCTTCCACTTCAAACTTCCCCTGCTGAATTCTTTCTCCATCTCTTTTCAGGAGGGAGTAATTTTTTTCTGATGTCAGGCTGAGTAGCTTTACTATTTCCTTTGTTTCTGTCTCTTCTGATACTTATACCCTCAGGGTTCTTAAAAAATATTTATTTGTCTGTGTCGGGTCCCAGCTGCAGCCGACACATTGCGTCATGCAGGATCTCTGGTTGTGGACTGTCTAGTTGTGGCGTGTGGGTTCCAGAGTTGCGGTGTATGGGCTTGGTTGCTCTGGGGGCACATGGCATCTTAGTGCACCAACCAGGGATCTCCCACACTACAAAGTGGACTCTTAACCAGTGGACGACCAGGGGAGTCTCAGGGTTTTATGCTCTATCCTAAACTACTCAAACAAAGACACATCCCTGTATGGTTTTATTAGCTTGCTAGGATGAGATGGTGAGAGAGCATCATTGACTCAATGGACATGAGTCTGAGCAAACTCCAGGAGATAGTGAAGAACAGGGGAGCCTGGTGGGTTACAGTCCATGGGGTCACAAAGAGTTGGATACAGCTTAGCGGCTGAACAACAAGGACTGCCATAATAGATAGCACAGACTAGGTGAGTTAAAAAAACAGACATTTCTATTCTCAGTCTGTAGGCTAGAACTCTAAAATCAAGGTGCTAGCAGGCTTGGTTTCTTCTGGGGGCCATGAGGGAAGAATCTATTCCAGGACTCTCTCCTTTGCTTGTAGGTGGATATCTTCTCCCCACACCTTCCTTTTTATGTATCTCTTTCCATAGTTCGTGGTTTTATGAGGACACCTATCATATTGGATTAGGGCCCACCCTAATGACTTCATTTTAACTTAGCTGCTTTTTTAAAGATATGTCTCCAAATATAGTTACATTCTGAGGTACGGAGAATTATGATTTCAACACACGAATTTGAACAGGGGTGGGGGACACATAAATCAGCTCATAGCACTGGTATTTGTCTCTAAAATAGTGTAAGTTCTACCTTTGTTACTTTTGCTTCTTAGTGTTTATTGGGGAAAAAAAATCCTGCCTATAGCAAGTCAGTTTAAGCAACAGCTTTATCTGATTAGAATTGGGTTCCAATTCCAAATTCCAAGAATCAGATTGACAGAATCGAGATTATGAACATATCCACCTGTGATCAGTCAGCATTGACCAGCATGAGATTTATTTAGTACAAATCAGGTTGATGGGGCCCATCGTGGTTGACCAGAGACCATTTCCAGTGAAATGAGAATAGTTAGGAGTTAGTCAGTCACCTTAAGCTTTACCTACCATTAAACCAGTCAATCCTAGAGGAAATCAACCCTGGATATTCATTGAAAGGACTGACGCTGAAGCTGAAGCTCCAATACTTTAGCCACCTGATGTGAAGAGCTGACATATTGGAAAAGACTATGATGCTGGGAAAGATTGAAGGCAAGGGGGACTTCCCTGGTGGTCAAAAATCTGCCTTCCAATGCAGGGGGTGTGGGTTCTATCTCTGATTGGGAAGCTAAGATTTCACATGCCTTGCAGCCAAAAAACCAAAACGCGGAACAGAAGCAATATTGTAACACATTCAATAAAGTCTTAAAAATTAAAAAAAAACACAAGATATAAGAGATGTGAAAACCTTGCCTACCTGAATGACTGTGGTTTGTGGCAAAGACTGAAGGCAAGAGGAGAAGGAGGTGGCAGAGGATAAAATGTTTAGCTAGCATCATGGATTTAATGGACGTGAATTTGAGGAAACTCCAGGAGACAGTGGAGGAGAGAGGAACCTGGTGTGCTTCTGTCCATGGTGTTGCAGAGTCAGACATGATTTAGAGACTGAACAACAACAAAACCATTAAAAACCAGCATAAATAGTGTAAATTAAAATGTACTTAGAATTGAAAAGGGCAATATTGTATATGTTCCAATTTTTATGACTAAAACTAACTTAAATAATAGAATAAACCCTCGAGAATTTATTAGTGAGAACATTTTATGATTGATCAAGACTTAAAAGAGAAAGAATGTGAACTTGGTATTTTATATCTGTATTTAATGTTGATGTAATTGGTGTACTTAAACTTCTAATGTGAAGTCATGGAAGTACAAAGCGAAATGAACTTACGGCTAAATATTGCAACTTGCTTTGTGCAAAATTACCTAAGTACTACATAGGTGCTAATGAATTCGCCAACGTGAGGAGACATGAAATGAAAATTGCATCACTCTGGTTTTAAATGCTGCTGTAAGCAGTGATTTTTTTTTTCCACCCATAGTTTTTACCTTTAAATTGTTACCTTGTGCCAAATTAAGAGATATGAATTTGCAAATAGCTTCACTTTACGTGCCAGCAGTAATTACTAGACTCACCAAGGAAAGGTAACCTCAACCACCTTTACAAAAGTTCATATATCATATATATATATTTTTTACTTCATGCCTGTGTGTTTTTTGCTGTGACACATATTAGAAAGAGATTTCCAGCGTCTGAGAGTGTAATGACCAAGTGTCTTTAGTGCCAGAGAAGTTATAATTAGCTTGGAAACATGGCTGGAGGTAACATTTTCTAAGTAGCACCATGCTTTTATTTCTGGCCTAGAAGGCAGTGGCAAACTTCTGTCTTCCTACCACTCCAGGTCTTTCCTCCTTGGCGTTATAGTGTAGTTGAGAAAGGCTTGGGTTCAAATCCCCGTTCAACCCTGTGTGTTAGTTGTTAAATTCTTAGGTAAATTACTGGGCTTCTGAGATTAGTCACATCATCCATGAAGAGGGATAATAAGATTATTAAAAGGATTAGATGGGATATTTGCAATGTGTTTAGCAAGAGTCTGGCATGAGGTCAGTGTTTTAAAAGTAGTAGCAAGAGTTACAAATAATGCTAATTATTATTTTCAGTGCTAGGCCTGGGGAAACAAAGATGCTTGAAGCACAGTCCCTGTCTTAAAGGAACACAGACCAACAGAGTTTGAAACTCTGAAAGTATCACTGTAAATGTATATCTTTATATAGGGAAGGTGTTTGGTACTTGACAGTTGGTTCTTAGTTTTTCCATTAAGGCTACATGATTATTTTTTAAAGCACCTGTAAGTAAAATTTATTCTTATCTTTAGATTTTAAGAACTTTATCCCCAGAGCAGATTATTATAAATGACTTTTTTAGAGCTATAGGTGTTGTCCTTCTTTGCCCTGTTCTGAGATCTGTCCCAGCCGCACAGTCTATCAGGCTCTTTCCTAGGTACCAAGGACAGGATGGCCAGGTGGGTATCAGGATCAAAATAATGAACCATATCAACCTAGAAGATTGGCTCTGGTCCCAGCTTTGGAAGTTGAGCTAGAATGTGAGAAGGAAACTCAGGCAAACTATCCAGAATTGAGGCAAAGAAAAACAGGTGTCAGATTGTTCAGTTGGTACCCAAGGCCAGACTTCCTCCAGGCACCTTGTGGGAAGAGGAAATAGAGAAACTTAGGAACCCAAGGGATCTTGCTGAGACTGAAGCTCCAATACTTCCACCACCTGAGGTGAAGAGCTGACTCATTGGAGAGGACCCTGATTCTGGGAAAGATTGAAGGCAAGAGGAGAAGGGGATGACAGATGATGAGTTGGTTGGATGGTATCACCAACTCAATGGACATGAGTTTGAGCAAGCTCTAGGAGATGGTGAAGCACAGGGTGTGCTGCAGTCCATGGTGTCACAAAGAGTCAGACATGATTGAGTGACTGAACAACAACAAAGGATCTTTGAAGGCTTCTAATGAATCTAATGTGGGAGTAGGGTAGGGTAAGAGACGTGGAGAGAATGGTGCTAGCACAGTGGTCTCTAAACCTTTCTGATTGTTGATCTTTGTTGTTGTTGTTCAGCCACTGAGTTGTGCCTGACTCTTTGCGACCGCATGGATTGCAGCATGCCAGACTTCCCTGTCCTTTACCGTCTCCCAGAGCCTGCTCAAGTTCATGGCCATCAAGTTGGTGATGCCCTCCAACCATCTCATCCTCTGTCACCCCCTTCTCCTCTTGCCTTCACTATTTTCCACCATCAGAATCTTATTTATTCATAAACTATATACATGTAGCTGTATTACTAGTAACATCTCAGTGCATAATAAAATTCACTGTTAATGATAATTGGAATTATTTAAATAATTGAAGAAGTAATTTAAAAGTTATTTTGGCTGGCTTCTTGCCAGATTTGATTATATTGTTTCTGTTTTTAAATGAAGGTAGGCTGATGAAGAAGAGACTTATCTGCTTCCTTTTGGTTTTGTGTTTGCTTTGTTAGTGTTATCTTCATTTTGCCTTTCCTTTGCCTTTAAAAGCCATCATTTGAGGGTTATGTTTAGTAATCCATAAATGCACTTATTTAGGCATGTGTAGCTGAAATATGGAGAAGGCAATGGCAACCCACTCCTGTCTTGCCTGGAAAATCCCATGGATGGAGGAGCCTGGTAGGCTGCAGTCCATCAGTTCTCAAAGAGTTGAACACGACTGAGCGACTTCACTTTCACTTTTCACTTTCATGCATTGGAGAAGGGAATGGCAACCCACTCCAGTACTCTTGCCTGGAGAATCCCAGGGGCGGGGGAGCCTGGTGGCCTGCCATCTACGGGGTCGCACAGAGTTGGACACAACTGAAGCAACTTAGCAGCAGGAGCAGCAGACAGAAATATATCATGGTATGCTTCAAGCTGGTTTTAGAAAAGGCAGAGGAACCAGAGATCAAATTGCCAGCATCCGCTGGATCATCGAAAAAGCAAGAGAGTTCCAGAAAAACATCTATTTCTGCTTTATTGACTATGTCAAAGCCTTTGACTGTGTGGATCACAATAAACTGTGGAAAATTCTGAAAGAGATGGGAATACCAGACCACCTGACCTGCCTCTTGAGAAACCTATATGCAGGTCAGGAAGCAACAGTTAGAACTGGACATGGAACAACAGACTGGTTCCAAATAGGAAAAGGAGTACATCAAGGCTGTATATTGTCACCCTGCTTTTTTAACTTATATGCAGAGTACATCATGAGAAATGCTGGGCTGGAAAAAGCACAGGCTGGAATCAAGATTGCTGGAAGAAATATCAATAACCTCAGATATGCAGATGACACCACCCTTATGGCAGAGAGTGAAGAGAACTAAAGAGCCTCTTGATGAAAGTGAAAGAGGAGAGTGAAAAAGTTGGCTTAAAGCTCAACATTCAGAAAACTAAGATCATGGCATCCGGTCCCATCACTTCATGGGAAATAGATGGTGAAACAGTGGAAATAGTGTCAGACTTAACTTTTTGGGCTCCAAAATCACTGCAGATGGTGATTGCAGCCATGAAATTAAAAGATGCTTACTCCTTGGAAGAAAAGTTAGGACCAACCTAAACAGCATATTAAAAAGCAGAGACATTACTTTGCCAACAAAGGTCCGTCTAGTCAAGGCTATCGTTTTTCCAGTGGTCATGTATGGATGTGAGAGTTGGACTGTGAAGAAAGCTGAGTGCCAAAGAATTGATGCTTTTGAGCTGTGGTGTTGGAGAAGACTCTTGAGAGTCCCTTAGACTGAAAGGAGATCCAACCAGTCCATCCTAAAAGAGATCAGTCCTGGGTGTTCATTGGAAGGACTGATGCTGAAGCTGAAACTCCAATACTTTGGCCACCTCATGTGAAGAGTTGACTCATTGGAAAAGACCCTGATGCTGGGAGGGATTGGGGGCAGGAGGAGAAGGGGACAACAGAGGATGAGATGGCTGGATGGCATCACCGACTCGATGGACATGAGTTTGAGTAAATTCCAGGAGTTGGTGATGGACAGAGAAGCCTGGCGTGCTGTGATTCATGGGGTCGCAAAGAGTCGGACACGACTGAGCGACTAACTGAACTGAACTGAATACTGAAATCTAGTTAAAAAAAAAAAAAAAAATCTCTGTCTGTAAAACTGCTCCTCCATCAGGTTACCTCACATATCGTACAGAACTTATTTCCTCTCCTAACATTCAAGGGTGAATGTTATGATATAATCCTTTTGCTTTTTGTGAACTGATGTTAGAAGTGTTTGGGAGGAGTTAGGGAAGTAACACTCTCCTTTTTATAAAAGAGAAGAGAGATAGATTGATGTGTAAGGGCTGCAGAGGAGAAGAGAAGGAGTAGAGCTTGAAAAGATATAGCAATTACTAGAGGGAGTGAGTTTTGGGATAAATAGATTAATAAAGGATCTTTTCAGGAAGTTTTTCTATGTGAAATTTGTGTGGCCTGTCCTTCATATCTCCATATCTTTTATTCTGGTTATACATTTTTTACTAAGTAAGAAGCTGCATTCCTTAAAATTTCTTTTGTTTTTTTTCCTTTTTCTCCTTAAAGTTTCTTAATGATAGAGTACATACAACACTACATGCTCAAAATGCTTTTCCTTGCTACTTGCCTATCCAAATCCTGCCTAGCTCAATATCCACCTTGTGTTTACCCAACTAAACATATATTTAACATGTAACCCAGCAGTCACACTCCTGGCATTTATCCCAGAGAAATGAAAACTTATGTTCACAGAAAAAATTTTACATAAATGCTCACAGTGGCTTTATTTGTAAGAGCTCCAAACAATCAAAATGTTCTACAGTAGGTGATGAGTTAAGCAAATGGTGGTGTATCCATACCAGGGAATACTACCTAGCGATAAGAAAGAATGAATTATTGACACATGCAGTAGCTTGGATGGATTTCAAGTGCATTACACTGAGTGAAAAAACATCAGTCTTAAAAGCCCACATGCTGTAGAATTTCAGCTATATAAAATTCTGGAAATGACAAAATTGTGAGATAGAGATAACAAATTAGTGGTTGCCAGGGTTCAGGGATGGTGGGAGAGGGTGTGACTATGAAGGGGTAGCACAAGAGACTTATTTATGGATGATGGTTCAGCTATTAACATGGTAATGGCCCCATGAATATATATGTGATCAAATGTACACATGGGAATATATACATGTGACAATGTCACTATCTTGATTTGGGTAACTATATACAATTAGTTACTAGGGGATTCCCTGGAGGCTCAGACAGTAAAGAATTTGCCTGAAATGCAGGAGACCAGGGTTCGATCCCTGGGTTGAGAAGATCCCCTGGAGAAGGGAGTGGCTACCCACTCCAGTATTCTTGCCTGGAGAATTCCATGGACAGAGGAGCCTGGCAGGCTATATAGTTCATGGGGTTGCAAAGAGTCGGACACAATTGAGCAACTAACACATACAGTTACTAAGGTGAAACTATTAAAGGGAACTGAATGAAGGGGAGATGAGACTTCTCTGTACTACCTTTGCAACTTTTTGTGAATCTGTGATTATTTAAAAATAAAAGTTAAAAGAATGCAAAAGACAATTTAGATTAGACCCTCATCAGCCTGTCTCCTCTGTTCCCTTGCTCCTGGAAAAGGCAGCAGAAGGGTGTCACAGAGCACACCAGAAATGTTTTAAATTTACCTTGTGAATTTTTTCTTTGATTTTAATATTACATATATTTGTGTTATTTAATTTAAAAATGTTTGTGGGTCTCCTAGATATCTTATTATAGTTTCTAATTTAATTGTGTAAGATTTTAAACTTTTGGAAAACGCTGAGGATTTATTTATAGCCTACTATATATCTTACTTTAGCGTACTTTCCATGTACACTCGAGTAAAATGTGCATTCTGTAGTTATTGACTAGAGTGTTTTATCAACATCAATTAGGTCAATATGATTTATCAGTTACTTCCTTTTGAGTTTTTTGTTTGCTTGGCTAATCAGTGACTGAGAGAGGGTTATTAAAAATGTCTAATACTGTTTGTAGATTTGTCTATTTCTTTAACAAATTTTTAAAAAAAATTTCTGTTAATTTTTGTTTAATGAATTTTGAAGCTTTTAGTAGGTATGTACCTATTTAGATTGATAGGTCTTCCTAAGGAACCATTCTTTTATTTTGGCTGCACCACATGGCTTGTGAGATCTTAGTTCCTTGACCAGTGATTGAACCTGGGCCCTTAGCAGTGAGAGCAGAGTCCTAACCACTGGACAGCCAGGGAAGTCCCCCTGAACTGTCCTTTTATCATCAGGAAATTTCCCACTTTATCCCTTGTAATATTCTTTGAATCTTAATTTGTCTAACATTAATATAGCCATACCAGCTTTCTTACATTTCCTATTTGCATAGCATATATTTTTCTATTCTTTCACTTTCAACCACTTTGTGTATTTACATTGTTTTTATATTTGTTCTTCTCAGTGTATAATTTCTATTGATTTGTCTTTATGTTCACTGACTTTTTCAATTGTCATATCCAGTGTACTGTTACACTCATTTTGTCAACTTTTTATTTAATCCATTAAAAAAACAATAGCTTTATTGAGAAATAATTCACAAAATGCAATTCACTCATTTAAAGTGTACAAGTCAATGGATTTTTATTTTGTTTATTTATTTATATTTGGCTGCGCTGGGTCTTCGTTGCTTTGCACAGGCTTTTTCTACTTGCAGCTCGAGTGAGCTACTCTTCATTGTGGTGCACAGGCTTCTCACTGTGATGGCTTCTCTCCTTACAGAAAATAGGCTCCAGGTGTGTGGGCTTCAGTAGTTGTGGCCCCGGGCTTAGTTGTTGCAAGGCATGTGGAATCTTCCAGGACCAGGAATCAAACCTGTGTCCCCTGCACTGGCAGGCAGATTCTTATCCATTGTGCACCAGGGAAGTCTCTCAATGGATTTTAGATAAGGCACCAAAAATATGTGCATCAATCACCACAGTCATTTTTGAAACAATTACATCACCTCAAAAAGAAGTCCTGTATCCTTTAACTATCACCCCCAGCACCCCACCCCCTAAGGCCTAGACCATTAAGTTACTTTCTGTCTCGATGGATTTGCCTATTCTGGACATAAACTGAAACATAAAATGTTTTTTTGTTTATTTTTTTTAAGGTCTGACCAGGGTGGAGTGGTCATCAGAATTTCATCCCTCTATATTGCCAAATAATATTCCAGTATACAAATACACCACATTTTGTGTACTCATTTGTTTTCTGATAGACATTTTGAATTGTTTCTACCTTTTGGCTATTAAAAATATATTGCTAAAACATTTGTGGACAAGTTTTTGGGTGACTATACATTTTCATTTCTATTGGTAGAAATCTAGGAGTGGAATTACTAGGTCGTATGCTAACTCTATGTTTGACCTTTTGAGGAAGTATGTTTTCCAAGGCAGGTACATTATTTCATATTCCCACCAGTAGCATGGGAGGGGTCAGATTTCTCCACATTCTCACCAACACTTGTAGTAATTATTTGACTTTTTGATTCAGGTCATCCTAGTGGATGTGGGATGATATCTCATTGTGGTTTTGATTTCCATTTGCCTGGTGGCTGATGATGTTGAGCATCTTTTCAAATGTTTCTTGGTTTTTTGTATATCTTCTATTCTGATCCTTGCCCATTTTTTACTTGGGATATTTGTCATTACCGTTGAGTTGTAAGATATTTATATATAAATCCTTTATCAGATATGTAATTTGTACAGGTAACTATACTCAATATTCTGTATATTGAGTATACAGAATAGGTGGATGTATATGCATAACTGAATCACTTTCCTGTACACCTGAAATGAATGCACAGCTGTAAATCAATCATATTCCAACATAAAATAAAAAACTTTAAAAGTGATATGTGATTCATAAATCCTATACCTTGCTATTCTGCAGATTATCTTTTTATTTTCTTAATAGGGTCCTTTGAAGCCCAAACATTTTTTATTTTTGGTTATTCCTAGTTTGTCTAATTTTCTTTTGTTGCTCATGATTTTGGTGCCATGTCTAAGAATCCATTGCCTAATCTAAGAATAGATTTTATTGTTTTTATAGCTTATGTTTTCTTCTAAAATTTATTATCTATTCACATATTAAGTCCATATTCCCTTTGAATATATTTTCCTCTACATCACTGAATATGTTTACAATAGCTTCTGAAAATCTTCATTAAATCCAACATCTGGACCATCTCAAAATTGATTTATATTTAAAAAATTGATTTATATTGACTGTTTAGTTTTGTTCTTGTCTATAGGCCACATTCTCTTGTTTGTGCTTTTACTCAAGTCCTTACAAGTTTAAAGAGCCAGGTGTTGGCTGGACTATCTGTTAATCCAGAGCTGAGATCCTTTCTCAAGCTCATATGGCTGTGGCAGAATTCAGTTCCTTGTGGTTGTATGACTGAAATCCCCATTTCCTTGCTTGCTGTCCAAGTATGTCATAGAAGTGAAATCATAGAGCATCTGTCCTTTTGTGACTGGCTCATTTCCCTTGGTGTAATGCCTCCAAAGTTCATCCATGTTGTAGCATATTTCAGAATTCCCTTCCTCTTTTAGGTTGAATAACATTCCATTGTACACTTATCCACTTTTGCGTATCTCTTCATCTGTCAATGGACATTTGGATTGCTTCTGTGTCTTAGCATGACTAATGCTGCTATGACTAATGCTTGTTCACAGTACTCTCATAATCTTTTTTATTTCTGTGGAATTGGTAATAATATCCTCATTTTCATTTCTCATTTTATTAATTGAATTTTAGTCTATCTAGCTAAAAGATTGTCAGTCATGTTGATTGTTCTGAAGAACCAACTTCAGGTTTCATTGATTTTCTGTATTGTGTTTCTAGTCTTTATTTTATTTATATTTGCTCTAATCTTTATTATTTTGTTCATTCTTCTAGCTTTGGATTTAGTTTGTTCTTTTTTTAGTTGGCTTCCCTGGTGGCTCAGAGGGTAAAGCATCTGTCTGCAATGCGGGAGACCAGGGTTCGATCCCTGGGTCGGGAAGATCCCCTGGAGAAGGAAATGGCAACTTACTCCAGTATTCTTACCTGGAGAATCCCATGGACAGAGGAGCCTGGCAGGCTACAGTCCACGGGGTTGCAAAGAGTTGGACACGACTGAGCGACTTCACTTTCACTTTTCTAGTTCAGTAAGTTGTAAACAGGTTGTTGATTAGAGATCTCTCTTGTTTTTATTTAAAAAATTTTTTGACATCAAGTTGAGACTTAGACATCCATCACATTTCTTTCTAGACAGTCCTCTGCAAGTATTATTCAGTGAGTGAGGTTAACTCTAGCAAGTTAGTCTTGTATGTTATTTTTCTCATAGTGTTAGCAATTCTATACTTAATGAGAACTTGGCAGAGGTTTGTTGATTAGATTTAAGTTTTTTCATTCAGCAAATATTTTATTGAGCATCTTTTGTGAACCATGCACTGCTTTTTTTTTTCAATTGGAGTATAATTGACATATAACATTATATGACCTTCAGGTATACATGGTGATTCGATATTTGTATATATTGCAAAATGATCACCATAATGTCTAGTTAACATCCATCATCATATATAGTTACAGATCATTTTTGAAAGTGTTGTCAACTGTCTCAGACCAGGTAGACCCCAACTGGTCCTTCTCTTGCCTGGTGCCAGGTGAGCCAATTGAACATGACCAGGTTTAGCAAAGCAGAGCAGAAGCTCTATTCATTGATCAACGAATGGAGAAGGGAGAGCTAATGCTCTAAAGACCCTTTCTCCCAGAAGGGAGAAAAGTGGGGAATTTTATGGGGTAAAAGGAAGATGTGTCATAAGAAATTGAGGGAGAGAGTAGAGATTTCCAGAAATAGCTGGGCCACGTGCAGTCCCTCAGGCTCCCTTGCATATGGCACTAACATGCAAGGAAGATACCATGCCTAGCAAGATACAAGGCCTTGGGCAGAGATCTTAGCATGGTAATAAAGCAAAGGCAACTTTTGGACATTTCTAGGATTCCTGTGCACTGGGGCTGCTCTTGCAAGTTAGGCTAGAACTGGTTCAGGGCAGTTGGCTGTGTTTCCTTTAGAGTTGTAATTGAAACACATCTTTGACAAATATCAGATGGTTTGGAACAAGAATAGGAATAGGTTAAAGTAGAGATCTTTCAGTACCATGGGATATGTAAGGGTGACAGAAGAACACGAAGCGATGTACTTCAGTCAGAAGAAAACTGAATGCAGAAGAAAAGAGTGAAATGTATTGGTAGATTTTTATAAGTGCTAGCCATAAAAATATAATACTAAGAATACTCCTGTACGGTAGTTGGCTCTCCATTTTTACAGATGGAGAAAGGCAGGGAGGAGAGGTGAGGTATCAAACTTGTATGAAGTCACACAGCTGAAGAAGACTAGAGTCAGAACGCTTTCTTGTTCAGAAATAGCATGAGATCTAAAGAGCAATGCTAGCAGTCTCTGTTCAGTCTTTGAGTTAAGTTGTGACTCAGAAGGCCCTTGTGTCTATGAGCTCTAGAATGTGTAAGAAAAATTCACTCAGGTATTATCCTTTGAATTAAGGAGAACCTGGAGCAAGAAGACCCACTAGGACTTCCCTGGTGGTCCAGTGGTTAAGAATCTGCCTGCCATTCTAGGGGACACAGGTTTGATCCCTGGTCTGGGAAGATTCCACATGCTTCAGGGCATTTAAACTCCATGCAATACAACTATTGAGCTGCATGCCACAGCTACTGAGGCCCACATGCCCTGTAGCCCGTGCTTTGCAACAAGCGAAGCCACCACAATGAGAAGCCGCAACTCGCTGCAGTGAAAGTCCGCCAGCAGCAATGAAGACCCAGTGCAGCCAGGAAAAAATAATAATAAATTAAAAAAAGACCCACTCAAGATAAATTGTGAAAGTTTATCTTACTTGAAATCACAATCATGCAGAATGATATTTTTAGTCACTTAGCATGATTAATAAACTTGGAGAAATATGGAGTAACTGATGGCAATATGACCATATTAAGAAACCAAAGGCCAAGAGATAAACCATATTGAATCAACAAAATTACTGTATTAATAAAATTAGTAATAGCAAAACATAAGAATTCCTCTGTATTTGGGGATAAATTCTAGGCAATACACATATATGAAGTATTTTTAAGAAAATATCACCTGATTTGTTCTTTAACCAGGCTTACAAGCTGCAGTGTAATCTTTGAAAATTATAGGTAATTACAAGAAGGCACATTAAACCTCAGTTAATCACAGTTGTTTCAAAAATATGTCCCTTCTCTTAACAAAGCAGTAACCCAGCCAAAGCTTGGATAAACTGGCATTTCCCTAGATCACATGTTTCATTCCTAAACACAAAGCCCCTTGTGTTTCTTTCAGGTGTCCACACTTTCTCTGAAGAATGGATCTCCCCTTCCAAAGCTTGAGCATTATCTGCTCTTTGTTTGAAAATAAATGCATTGTTCGTGTGTGGACTAGTAGCGCAGGTGTTTTACCTCTCTTTTCCCAGTCAGGCTGATTCTTAAGCCTCTCATGAAATCAGTTAAGTTAAATCTCTGACATCCACTTCTCATTGCCATTTCTCGTTATGGCCGTAAGATAAGCCCCACATACAACCAGGTTGACTTTCATTCCATTATGTTTACATTTTTTATTATCTCTGAAATTGCCGACGCTCCACATCTTTCTCAGTTCTTGAAGGCTAATTCCAGGACAAGGCCAAAGTTCTCATCAAGCATTAGCAGTCTGGGTTGCTTTTGTTTTTTCCTAAACTTCCAACTGCTGCCTAATACTGTGTTTGCTCCTATCACTGGAAAGCACTATCTGAAAGCTTTGCATGAAATTAACTCCCTGAGGTGTAACCAAACTGAATGAAACCACAGAAGCGTGTACTGAAACAACTCTTTTTCCTGAGGAGGGCATGTGAAACACTGACATTCTTAACACAGTGAGGACTGGGATTAAATGTCAGGTAACTGATTCTGTCTTCTGAAGTATAAGGTTTCAAACCCTCATTTTATTTTCAAACAATCACTTTCATGTTATTCCTTGGAGAATGAGGACGGTATGCATATCAGATCACTGAGCAAGCTATAGCTGAGAAGGGGAAAAGGAGGACAGGACTACTTAAAGTCTTCATCCCTTCAATGCAAAAGACAGTAATTGATATTACTAATGAAAGTTTCTATTTTGTAGCTGTGTAATTTGAAGTTTCAAGCAGTTTCTTACTGTCATTCATATCTCTAGATTTTTTTTGCATAATCCATCCCCCTTTTCTGTCATTTACCGAGGTGTACTTAAGTAAACACAGGACGTATTTTACGATTTCTTTATTCCTATTCCTTTCATGTCTAAAGGTATAAAAAGTTCATCTTCCATTGTAAATGTTAGAAACTGTGTATAAAAATAGTGAATAATCAGCTAGCCTCTTTACTCTAATTCCAGTGTTTTGCTTAATTCCAGTGTTTTGCTTTGTTAGTTAAAAAGAGGACTGTAACACACTGGGGGATGCGTATTATTGCCTCTTTGTTCAATTTACCAAATGTAACTGATCTGAACTTAATTGTGAAATACATTACTCTGTGTCTGTAGACTTTCTCTATGATGTTGCAACTTCATTTTAAAAAATAAATGCACATATCTTCAGTTGTGTGAAAAAGCTGTTTTTGGAGGAATTAACAATTTCAAAATCAGTTTTACTTGATATTTTAGGGTTGATATTCCTGTAGCTTTTAGACCAGAGTTTGGTATTCATGTTACTACTAGCAGTCCTCTGTAACATGGTGGCTACAGTGTCGACATGGACTATAGAGTGGAACCTACACAGAGGCACAATTTCTCTTTTTATAGTTGTGCTTGAGCAAAGGTTCCTGATTTCTGCTTGAGCCGGCTGATTTCAAAACTCCTATTTAATGTCTGCTAAGAAAAGGTCTACACACTAGATACAAGGGAAATAGCACTCTGAACTCCTTGAGATAGAAAAAGGTAAAAACTCTATTTTTCCAATGTCCTGGGGTTAATATTTGAATATATAATTTATACAAACTGTCTAAAGAGTTTTACTTAAGCTGTAAATACTGCTGGTAAATTGATTCAGCAATTACCTTTTCAACTTCATTGAGGAAAAATTTATGCACAATAATTACAGTTTGTCTCGTGTCCCCATTCACTGTGTTTATTTAATCATTTATGTATGTTAGTAGTGACGCATGTGTATTTATTTTATAGTTTGGGATTACAATCTAGCACCGGGTTATTTATTTTGGTGCTCAAATACTTCCAGCTTTGGCCGATGGGACCTCTTTCACGTTGGCTCCTGTGTTGCTTTGACATGCCCCAGCCTTTTGTTTTTTGTCAGCTTCCTTACTTTCTCTTGCTACAAGGTACCCCAGACTTCTCTTTTCTTTTCCTGACCCCACTGTAGAATCGACCATTTTCCCAAGGATCCCTAGTTCCTTTTATTGGAAAATGGTATTTGGAGACCAAGAAGTGGGTTCTGCATTTGCTCTTTGCTGCTGAGGTGTGATTGTTTCCTGGTCCTCTCAGTAGACTGAGCTGGGTAATATATTAATGCATATGCATACTAACCCATGTATGCATATACACTTATAATTGGTCTGTATCTCTCTCTTCCTGTATATAAATTAATTGCAACATGAGTTCCTACTGATGTCTCAGACTCCGATCCAGCACCACAGGGTTCATTCCATCCTTCCCCTCTTGTTTATCTGTCTCTTTCATCTCTGACAGTGAGAAACCTGGCTCATCCACATTCTGTTGGCTTAATTGTTAAACTGCAGTATACATGTAAAGAGGTTACTATCAACATCTTAATTGCGGTTCTGTGCCTAAGAATTTATCCTACCATATATTCACACTGGTATGCAAAGATATATAGACAAAAACCCTTCATTAGAGTATTGAATTCTCCCTTTTCCTGTCTATTCCTTTTCTTTTAAACTGAATTAAATTATCTTTGATTTTAAACAAAACTTTTAAATTGTGGACATTTTCAAATATATACAATAATAGAGAGAAAAATATTCTGAATCCTATGTCATCAAAGTTCAACTCTAACAATTTTTTGCATTTTGCTCTTTTCATTTATTTCTTATTCTTTTAGAATGTATTTTTATTGAAAATATCAGATATCATGTTATCTCACTTATAAATAATTCAGTAAGCATCTCCAACAGATTGCTTACACTAAAAACAACCAAAATGCCATGATCATACCTAAAAATTAAGTTCCTATATATGGTGCCCAACCTATGGTCATATTTTCCAATTCTGTGAAAACTGTCTTTTTAAACAGTTTCTTTGTTTGAATCAGAATCTGTGGTAGACAGAATAGCGCCCTTTTATTCCCACCCCTCCTCTCCCATCAAATGTCCACATCCTAAACCCTGGAACCTGTGTTACATGGAAGTAGGGGCTTTGCAGATATGATTAACTTAAGGATCTTGAGATGAGAACATTATCCTGGATTATCTAGGTGCTCAGTGTAATCACAGGGTCCTTATTGAGACAGGTAAAAGGTCAGAGTCACAGAAGGAGATGATGGCAGAAGTAAATGTTGGGGTGGTGTCATTGCTGGAAGGGGACCACTGAGCAGAGAATGTGGATAGCCCTCAGAAGCTAGAAAAGGCAAGGGACTGATTCTCCACTAAAGTCTCCAGAAGGAATGCAGTCTCAACACTTTGATTTTTTACCATGAGAAGCCCATGTTTGGCCTTCTGACCTTCAGAAGATAATAAATTTATAAGATAATCGGTTGTTGTTATTGTTCAGTCACTAAGTCACGTCCAACTCTTTTTGAGACACTATGGACTGTAGCCTGCTAGACTCCTTTGTCCATGGGATTTCCCAAGCAAGAATACTGGAAAAAAAAAAAGGGAAAAAAAATATACTGGAGTGGGTTGCCATTTCCTTCTCCAGGGGATCTTCCTGACTCAGGGATTGAAACTGCATCTTCTGCATTGGTAGGCAGATTCTTTACCACTGAGTCACCTGGGAAGCCCAATCTAATCAGTTTGTGTTATTTTAAAACCACTAAATTTCTGTTAATTTGTTACAGCAGCAGTAGGAAAACAAGATCCAAAGGCTATATATTGTGTCAGGTGGTTAAATTTCCCAAGTTTCTTTTAATCTGTAATCGTCCTACTTCTTTGTCTTTTCTGATTAGTTGGACAAACCGGTTCATTTCTCCATAGAATCTTCTGCATTCGGCCCATTTTCACCTCCTGGTATCATTTAACTTGTTCTTCTATATCCTGCACTTCCTAACCACTGGTATTAAGTTAGAGAGACTTGTTTATAATCAGGTTTGATTTGGGCAGGGGCAGGATGTTTCTTGGATGGTGTCTTTTGCTTCCTATTATGTCACATCAGGAGATAACTAACAACTGTCCCATTGTTCGTGCTGCTTGCCTGATCCACTCACTAGAAAACTTTCATTAGCTTTTAAACTAGGGTTTAGGTTAGCACCCACTGATGGTTGTTGCTTACATCCATCATTTCACTAGGGTTCCAAAATGGTGATGGATTAGCTGGAATTCTATAAAGAAAAGCTTTCCCTAAAAAGAAAAAAAGAAATAATGAAACGCTTTCCCTTATCAATTTTTTGGTTCTCTAAAATAGAATTTATGTATGGAAGCAGGGTAAGTGCTTGGTTCTTTCCTTTTATTCATGATTTTTTTTTTTCAAATAATAAGTTTGTGTGCCTTAGCAAACCTCTAATGGTGACAAATAATGTTTTTAAAATTAGTTTAATTATGAAATAATGGATTTATATATATTTGTTGGAATTTAATTGGTTGGAGACAATGTTATTTTTTCATGCTCAAAATATCCTTTCTCCAATGAAAACTCTTCAGAGTGACTCCTTTTCCTTTTGATGCTGTAAAATAAAGTACAGAGAAACTCTGTTTCCATGCCCTTTCATTACAAAAGAATGGAACATCTACCCTGAGCCAATTCCAATATGCACAAATTCATGCTATTTTAATTTTTTATGCAATCTGATGAGTGGATAAGCTCAGATTTTAAAATTTTAAAAGGATGTTTATTATAATAAGAATTATTTTTTCATGCCTAAGAACATCTTTTTTTTTCCATTTATTTTTATTAGTTGGAGGCTAATTACTTTACAATATTGTAGTGGTTTTTGTCATACATTGACATGAATCAGCCATGGATTTACATGTATTCCCCATCCCGATCCCCCCTCCCACCTCCCTCTCCACCCGATTCCTCTGGGTCTTCCCAGTGCACCAGGCCCAAACACTTGTCTCATGCATCCAGCCTGGGCTGGTGATCTGTTTCACCCTAGATAATATATGTGTTTCAATGCTGTTCTCTCAAAACATCCCACCCTTGCCTTCTCCCACAGGGTCCAAAATTCTGTTCTGTACATCTGTGCCTCTTCTACTGTTTTGCATATAGGGTGATCGTTACCATCTTTCTAAATTCCATATATATGTGTTAGTGTACTGTAATGGTCTTTATCTTTCTGGCTTACTTCACTCTGTATAATGGGCTCCAGTTTCATCCATCTCATTAGAACTGATTCAAATGAATTCTTTTTAATGGCTGAGTAATATTCCATGGTGTATATGTACCACAGCTTCCTTATCCATTTGTCTGCTGATGGGCATCTAGGTTGCTTCCATGTCCTGGCTATTATAAACAGTGCTGCGATGAACATTGGGGTGCACGTGTCTCTTTCAGATCTGGTTTCCTCGGTGTGTATGCCCAGAAGTGGGATTGCTGGGTCATATGGCAGTTCTATTTCCAGTTTTTTAAGAAATCTCCACACTGTTCTCCATAGTGGCTGTACTAGTTTGCATTCCCACCAACAGTGTAAGAGGGTTCTCTTTTCTCCACACCCTCTCCAGCATTTATTGCTTGTAGACTTTTGGATAGCAGCCATTCTGACTAGCGTGAAATGGTACCTCATTGTGGTTTTGATTTGCATTTCTCTGATAATGAGTGATATTGAGCATCTTTTCATGTGTTTGTTAGCCATCTGTATGTCTTCTTTGGAGAAATGTCTGTTTAGTTCTTTGGCCCATTTTTTGACTGGGTCATTTATTTTTCTGGAATTGAGCTGCAGGAGTTGCTTGTATATTTTTGAGTTTAATCCTTTGTCTGTTGCTTCACTTGCTATTATTTTCTCCCAATCTGAGGGCTGTCTTTTCACCTTGCTTATAGTTTCCTTTGTTGTGTAAAAGCTTTTAAGTTTAATTAGGTCCCATTTGTTTATTTTTGCTTTTATTTCCAATATTCTGGGAGGTGGGTCATAGAGGATCCTGCTGTGATTTATGTCAGAGAGTGTTTTGCCTATGTTCTCCTCTAGGAGTTTTATAGTTTCTGGTCTTACATTTAGATCTTTAATCCATTTTGAGTTTATTTTTGTGTATGGTGTTAGAAAGTGTTCTAGTTTCATTCTTTTACAAGTGGTTGACCAGTTTTCCCAGCACCACTTGTTAAAGAGGTTGTCTTTTTTCCATTATATATCCTTGCCTCCTTTGTCGAAGATAAGGTGTCCATAGGTTCGTGGATTTATCTCTGGGCTTTCTATTTTGTTCTACTGATCTATATTTCTGTCTTTTTGCCAGTACCATACTGTCTTGATGACTGTGGCTTTGTAGTATAGTCTGAAGTCAGGCAGGTTGATTCCTCCAGTTCCATTCTTCTTTCTCAAGATTACTTTGGCTATTCAAGGTTTTTTGTATTTCCATACAAATTGTGAAATTATTTATTCTAGATCTGTGAAAAATACCGTTGGTAGCTTGATAGGGATTGCATTGAATCTATAGATTGCTTTGGGTAGTATAGCCATTTTGACAATATTGATTCTTCCATTCCATGAACACGATATATTTCTCCATCTGTTTGTGTCCTCTTTGATTTCTTTCATCAGTGTTTTATAGTTTTCTATGTATAGGTCTTTTGTTTCTTTAGGTAGATATACTCCTAAGTATTTTATTCTTTTTGTTGCAATGGTGAATGGTATTGTTTCCTTAATTTCTCTTTCTGTTTTCTCATTGTTAGCGTATAGGAATGCAAGGGATTTCTGTGTGTTAATTTTATACCCTGCAACTTTACTATATTTGTTGATTAGCTCTAGTAATTTTCTGGTAGAGTCTTTAGGGTTTTCTATGTAGAGGATCATGTCATCTGCAAACAGAGAGTTTCACTTCTTCTTTTCCTATCTGGATTCCTTTTACTTCTTTTTCTGCTCTGATTGCTGTGGCCAACACTTCCAAAACTATGTTGAATAGTAGTGGTGAGAGTGGGCACCCTTGTCTTGTTCCTGATTTCAGGGGAAATTCTTTCAATTTTTCACCATTGAGGGTAATGCTTGCCATGGGTTTGTCATATATAGCTTTTATTATGTTGACATATGTTCCTTCTATTCCTGCTTTCTGGAGAGTTTTAATCATAAATGGCTGTTGAATTTTGTCAAAGGCTTTTTCTGCATCTATTGAGATAATCATATGGTTTTTATCTTTCAATTTGTTAATGTGGTGTATTACACTGATTGATTTGCAGGTATTAAAGAATCCTTGCATTCCTGGGATAAAGCCCACTTGGTCATGATGTATGATTTTTTTTTTTTTTTTGATATGTTGTTGGATTCTGTTTGCTAGAATTTTAAGGATTTTTGCATCTATGTTCATCAGTGATATCTGGCCTGTAGCTTTCTTTTTTTGTGGCATCTTTGTCTGGTTTTGGAATTAGGGTGATGGTGGCCTCATAGAATGAGTTTGGAAGTTTACCTTCTTCTGCAATTTTCTGGAAGAGTTTGAGTAAGATAGGTGTTAGCTCTTCTCTAAATTTTTGGTAGAATTCAGCTGTGAAGCCATCTGGTCCTGGGCTTTTGTTTGCTGGAAGATTTCTGATTACAGTTTCGATTTCCTTGCTGTGATGGGTCTGTTAAGATCTTCTATTTCTTTGTGGCTCAGTTTTGAAAAGTTATACTTTTTAAGAACTTGTCCATTTCTTCCAAGTTGTCCATTTTATTGGCATAGAGCTGCTGGTAGTAGTCTCTTATGATCCTTTGTATTTCAGTGTTGTCTGTCGTGATCTCTCCATTTTCATTTCTAATTTTGTTAATTTGGTTCTTCTCCCTTTGTTTCTTAATGAGTCTTGCTAATGGTTTGTCAATTTTGTTTATTTTTTCAAACAACCAGCTTTTAGCTTTGTTGATTTTTGCTATGGTCTCTTTAGTTTCTTTTGCATTTATTTCTGCCCTAATTTTTAAGATTTCTTTCCTTCTACTAACCCTGGGGTTCTTAATTTCCTCCTTCTCTAGTTGCTTTAGGTGTAGAGTTAGGTTATTTATTTGACTTTTTTCTTGTTTTTTGAGGTAAGCCTGTAATGCTATGGACCTTCCCCTTAGCACTGCCTTTACAGTGTCCCATAGGTTTTGGGGTGTTGTGTTTTCATTTTCATTCGTTTCTATGCATATTTTGATTTCTTTTTTGATTTCTTCTATGATTTGTTGGTTATTCAGACGCGTGTTGTTTAGCCTCCATATGTTTGAATTTTTAATAATTTTTTTCCTGTAATTGAGATCTAATCTTACTGCACTGTGGTCAGAAAAGATGACTGGAATGATTTCAGTTTTTTTGAATTTTCCAAGACCAGATTTATGGCCCAGGATGTGATCTATTCTGGAGAAGGTTCCATGTGCACTTGAGAAAAAGGTGACGTTGATTGTTTTGGGGTGAAATGTCCTATAGATACCAATTAGGTCTAGCTGGTCCATTGTGGCATTTAAAGTTTGTGTTTCCTTGTTAATTTTCTGTTTAGTTGATCTACCCATAGTTGTGAGTGGGGTATTAAAGTCTCCCACTGTTATTGTGTTACTATTAATTTCCTCTTTGATACTCGTTAGCATTTGCCTTACATATTGCGGTGCTCCTATGTTGGGTGCATATATATTTATAATTGTTATATCTTCTTGGATTGATCCTTTGATCCTTTGATCATTATGTAGTGTCCTTCTTTGTCTCTTTTCACAGCCTTTATTTGAAAGTCTATTTTATCTGATATGAGTATTGCAACTCCTGCTTTCTTTGGTCTCCGTTTGCATGATATATTTTTTTTCCAGCCCTTCACTTTTAGTCTGTTTGTGTCCCTTGTTTTGAGGTGGGTCTCTTTGAGGTGGGGTCTTGTTTTTGTATCCATTCAGCCAGCCTTTGTCTTTTGGTTGGGGTATTCAACCCATTTACATTTAAGGTAATTATTGATAGGTATGGTCCCGCTGCCATTTACTTTGTTGTTTTGGGTTCACGTTTATACAAGCTTTCTGTGTTTCCTGTCTAGAGAAGATCCTTTAGCATTTGTTGAAGAGTTGGTTTGGTGGTGCTGAATTCTCTCAGCTTTTGCTTGTCTGTAAAGCTTTTGAATTCTCCTTCATATCTGAATGAGATCCTTGCTGGGTACAGTAATCTAGGTTGTAGGTTATTCTCTTTCATTACTTGAAGTATGTCCTGCCATTGCCTTCTGGCCTGAAGGGTTTCTATTGATAGATCAGCTGTTATCCTTATGGGAATCCTCTTGTGTGTTATTTGTTGTTTCTCCCTTGCTGCTTTTAATATTTGTTCTTTGTGTTTGATCTTTGTTAATTTGATTAATATGTGTCTTGGGGTGTTTCACCTTGGGTTTATCCTGTTTGGGACTCTCTGGGTTTCTTGGACTTGGGTGGCTATTTCCTTCCCCATTTTAGGGAAGTATTCAGCTATTATCTCCTCGAGTATTTTCTCATGGCCTTTCTTTTTGTCTTCTTCTTCTGGGACTCCTATGATTTGAATGTTGGGGGTGTTTCACATTGTCCCAGAGGTCCCTGAGGTTGTCCTCATTTCTTTTGATTCTTTTTTCTTTTTTCCTCTCTGCTTCATTTATTTCCACCATTTTATCTTCTACCTCACTTATCCTACCTTCTGTCTCCATTATTCTACTGTTGGTTCCCTCCAGAGTGTTTTTTATCTCATTTATTGCATTATTCATTTTTAATTGACTCTTTTTTATTTCTTCTAGGTCCTTATTAAACATTTCTTGCATCTTTTCAATCTTTGTCTCCAGGCTATTTATCTGTAACTCCATTTTGTTTTCAAGATTTTGGATCATTTTTATTATCATTATTCTAAATTCTTTTTCAGGTAGATTCCCTATCTCCTCTTTTGTTTGACTTGGTGGGCATTTTTCATATTCCTTTACCTGTTGGGTATTTCTCTGCCTTTTCATCTTGTTTAGATTGCTGTGTCTGGAGTGGGCTTTCTGTATTCCGGTGGTCTGTGGTTCCTTTTTAATGTGGAGGTTTCACGCAGTGGGTGGGGTTGGACAATTGGCTTGTCAAGGTTTCCTGGTTAGGTTTCCTTGCATCGGTGTTCTGGTGCGTGGAACTGGACTTCTTCGCTCTGGAGTGCAATGGAGTGTCAAGTAATGAGTTTTGAGATGGGTCTATGTGTTAGGTGTGACTTTGGGCAGCCTGTATGTTGACGCTCAGGGCTATGTTCCTGCGTTGCTGGAGAATTTGTGTGGTATGTCTTGCTCTGGAACTTATTGGCTCTTGGGTGGTGGTTGGTTTCAGTGTAGGTATGGAGGCTTTTGGATGGTCTCTTATTACTTAATGTTCTGTGTAGTCAGGAGTTTTCTGGTGTTCTCAGGTTTTGGGCTTAAGTCTCCTGCCTCTGGATTTCAGTTTTATTCTTCCAGTAGTCTCAAGACTTCTCCAACTATACAGCACTGATAATAAAACTTCTAGGTTAATGGTGAAAACATTCTTCACTGTGAGGGACACCCAGAGAGGTTCACAGAGTTACATGAAGAAGAGGAGAGGGAGGAGGGAGATAGAGGTGAGCAGGAGAAGAAAAGGGGGGACTCAAGAGGAGAGAGACAGATCTACACAGTTCTCTGTTCCCAAAGTGTTCTCCGTAGCCCAGATATCCACAGAGATTCACAGAATTGGATTGGGAAGAGAAGGGGAAGGGAGGAAATAGAGGTGTTCTGAGGTAGAAAACGGAGAGTCAAAAGTGGGAGAGAGTAATCAACACAGTCCTGAGTAAAAATGGGTACTGAATATTGGATTCTTAAATGTCCAAAATTGATATAAAATACTGAAAAACAAAGATTAAAAATCTAGAGTAGAGGTTAGACTCTTAAAAATACAATATTAAAAACAAAAAGAAAAAATTTTAGAAATATATATGAAGTTTGGTTTAAAAATATGGCTTCTCCTTTTTTTTTTTTGCATGGTTATAGTGAAATGAAAATGAAAATGAAGGAGTAATAGAGGAGTAATAGAGGACTTTAAAAGAAAATAAGAGGAAAAAAAAACAAGAAAAAAAATTTTTTCCTAATTAATAAAAATAGTTAAAATATATGAAAATGAAAATGAAAGTTAAGGAGTAATGGGGGAGTAATAGGGAATTTTAAAAGAAAATAAAAGAGAAAAAATAAAAAAAGAAAAGTAAAGAAAAAAATTTTTTTGATTAAAAAAAAAAAGTAAAAATATATCTAGGAATTTCTCTGGATCTGTTGCAGTCAGTGTGGGTTCTTTTCAGTTTCAAATAGCTCCTCGTTCCCTCTTACACTTCTCAATATCTATAGGTCCCTTCCGTTGTAGTCGGTGTTATCTACAGGGATTTTAATCTGTTGCACTGGTCCGTTCTGAAGCGGTTCTCTTTGTTTATTTGGCTTCTGTTTGCCGGTCTCTTCAGTGTCTAATTTCCGCCCTGACACAGGCGGGTGGAGGTGGTCTCTTGTTTAGGTTACTTGTTCAGTCGTGCTGCGAGGAGGGAGGGTCGCTGCAGACAGATATCGCTGGCGTGTGTGGGGAGCACTCACAGTGTTCCGGCCACACTGGGTTTGCCCCACTCACAGGTGTGTGCTTTCCCTGTCTACACCACTCAGGCTCCTGGCTCCTCTTTATGGAGTGGGCCCTGCGTTGCATGGGGTTCCAGTTTTCGGGTATTCCACAAAAGCGCGGACTCGATTGGGCCTGCATTTTGTGCCTTCCCCGACCCGAGCAGCTCAGGCAGCCAGCAGCTTGACGGGCGCACTCTCCCCGGGTTCGGTGCACCTTCTCCCCTCCGCGGTCCCAGCCTCAGTTTCCGCGCGCGCCAGTCAGGTGCATGCGCCTATGTCTATTCTTGGGAGCTGGCCTCTAGCCGCGACCCTCCGGGCGGATGTCGACCATCCAGAATCTCAGGAAGTCTTTGGTTAGAAACTGGAGGCCTGTTTGCAGTTTGGTAGGGGGTGCCGTCTCTGGGGCCGAGTTTGCCCCTTTCCCCTCCCTCCTGCCCCCTGCCTCCGGCGGTGATTGGCCGGTCCGCAGCCAGCTAGCTGTTCTCTGGAATTGCTCAGTCCCTTCGTTCTGCGAATGGCCGGCAGTGTGTTCGGGCCGGTTAATTTTCTCTCTCTCTCTTGCTATCCCCCAGTTTAAGTTGCTATCTCACGTTAGCTCCCTCCGATTGCCCTCAGGACATTCGGGCCGGTCCTTACCTAAGCAATGCCGCCTGCTCCTCTCTGTTCCGCCCCCCTCCGCCCCCCCCCTTGCTGGTGGCGGATGCGGGCATCTGGGGTACTTTTCTGCTGGGAGTTGCTTTTAGGCATGTAATCTGTGGGTTTTATTTATTTTTCCTCCCAGTTTGGTTGCCCTCCGAGATTCGAAAACTTCCCCCAGACCCACCCGTGAGAGGGTTTCCTGGAGTTTGGAAACTTCCTCTATTAAGACTCCCTTCCCGGGACGGGTCTCCGTCCCTAGCTCTTCTGTCTCTCTTTTTGTCTTTTATATTTTGTCTTACCTCCTTTTGAAGATGATGGGCTGCTTTTCTGGGTGCCTGATGTCTTCTGCTAGTGGTCAGAAGTTGTTTTGTGAAGTTAGCTCAGCGTTCAAATGGTCTTTCGATGAATTTGTAGGGGAGAAAGTGGTCTCCCCGTCCTATTCCTCCGCCATCTTAACTCCTCCAAAAATTTGTTTTAATACTGCAGCTTTCAATAAAGCTTGACTTGTTTTGCAAAAACAAAACAAAACAAAACAAAAAACTAAACCTGCCCAGAATATCTTTTATATTTGTTCATTATTTGTGTTAGTCACTCAGTCGTGTCCTATTCTTTGTGACCCCATGGACTGTAGCCCACCAGGCTCCTCTGTCCATGGGATTCTCCAAGCAAAAATGCTGGAGTGGGTAGTCATTCCCTCCAGGGGATCTTCCCCACCCAGTGATTGAACCCCGGTCTCCTATTCTTTACCGCCTGAGTCAGCTCAGATGATAAAGAATCTGCCTGCAATTTGGGAGACCCAGGTTTGATTCCTGAGTCAGGAAGAGTCAGGACATGACTGAGCAGTGTAACACTTTCCTTGTTAGTTTGGCGTTTCTTTAATTCACATTGAAAATGAAAGCAAGTATGTGTATATTTTAGTATTCTTTATTTTTACACAAAAGTTAACATACTATATACAGTGATTTTTCATCTTGTTTTTCATTTAGTAATATCTTCTGGAGATCTCTGCATAAAAATATAGAGAGAGATGCCTCAGTCATTTTCACAGTTAGTTCCATATCGATTAATATTTATATTGTTTCTGAAAGTGAAAGTGAAATTCGCTTAGTCGTGTCCAACTCTTTGTGACCCATGGACTATACAGTCCACGAAATTCTCCAGGCCAGAATACTGGAGTGGGTAGCCTTTCCCTTCTCCAGGGGATCTTCCCAACCCAGGAGTCGAACCAGGGTCTCCTGCATTGCAGGCAGATTCTTTACCAACTGAGCTATAAGGGAAACCCTATATTGTTTCTAGTTTTTGGGAAAGAACAAGAGAATCATTCCTGTGCATACTTGCTGTGGTGTTTTAGGATCCTCAGGACCCTAGCTTCTCCTTTTATCAGTGAGTTCTGGTTCTGAGAACTGGCTCAGATATTAGAACCAAGCAAGGGGTTGTATCTTTTTATTGGTGTAGTTACTGTCAGTCTTTTGTGTCATCCATCTTTAATTTCTTTTCATCATTGAGATTAAGCAATACTTTCCTTGCCTACCCCTTTATCTAGCCCCAAGTGTACTGTGCCCTACTGAAAAATTATATATTTCTGTTTCAGGCCTCCCCCCACCTGCCATCTTCCACAATGAACTTGCTGTTCCTTATGATAACTGTATCCACCTTGCTTCTACTAGCTTAGCTTCATCAGTTGGCCTCTGTAATTTGGGAGCCTGGCTTAAAACTCAGCATTCAAAAAACTAAGATCATGGCATCCAGTCCCATCACTTCATGGTAAATAGATGGGGAAACAATGGGAATAGTAACAGACTATTTTGGGGGGGCTCCAAAATCACTGCAGGTGGTGACTGCAGCCATGAAGTTAAAAGATGCTTGTTCCTTGGAAGAAAAGCTATGACCGACCTAAATAGTGTATCAAAAAGCAGAGACATTACTTTGCTGACAAAGGTCTGTCTAGTCAAAGCTTTGGTTTTTCCAGTAGTCATGTATGGATGTGAGAGTTGGATCATAAGAAAGCTGAGTGCTGAAGAATCGATGCTTTTGAACTATGGTGTTGGAAAAGACTCTTGAGAATCCCTTGGACTGCAAGGAGGTCCAACCCATCAATCCTAAAGGAAATCAGTCCTGAATATTCATTGGAAGGACTGATGCTGAAGCTGAAGTTTCAATACTTTGGGCACCTGATGTGAAGAACTAACTCATTGGAAAAGGCCCTAATGCTGGGAAATATTGAAGGCAGGAGGAGGAGGGGATGACAGAAGATTAGATGGTTGGATGGCATCACTGACTTGATGGACTCTAGCTCAGCTAGAGTCTGAGCTAGCTCTGGGAGTTGGTGATGGACAGAGAAGCCTGGAATCCTGTAGTCCGTGGGGTCACAAAGTTGGACATGACTGAGTGATTGAACTGAACTGAGCATCCCTGTTGCCATCATTAGAACTAGTTCTGTAACACTGTCTCTCCTACTCTCAGCTTTAGCTTATAGAGGATAGTCAACCCCGGTGCTTTACCCATCAACTTTGGAAAAGAAGTTCCTCTTTGGGCACTCACATGACACATATTTAGCTCTGAGTTCCTGGTTTTACATGATATATTCATTCTGGCCTGACTATTTCTTTGAGTATTTCAGGCACCTCTTACAACATATTCCAAGGCAGTTCTGACATTTCCACTTCACTTAATGTAGGCCATTGATTTTTCTGCTTCTAAGAGTTATCCTGTCAGCATGGTAGCATCATCTCCTAAGTTCTTGCCAAGCTGCTAAGTCCTGGGAGAGTGCTCCTAGGACAAATGGACACGTGGCATTCCATTTCCACCAATCCATTCCTTCAGAATTCAATCCTACACATGATTTCCTAGCTCTTACTGCTACATATTGGCTAGATTTTCTGGCTCCTTCAGCATATTCACCACTTTTGCAGGCCTGGCACTTCCTTTTCTGGGTTATACTGAGGCTTGACCTTAGTTATTGGTGATGGTCATAAGGAAAAGAGGGATTTAATCTTGGGAGAAGAGGTTGGGAGGGCATGCCTTGTCTGCAAGCAGGGGTGGTGGGGTAGAAGGCTAGCTTTTCACTGAAAGGACTGGACCATTTATGTAGACCCAGAGGCTAGATCTATATATACCATTACACAAAATCTCTAAGATACATTAAATGAAAAAAAAATTTGCAAATCAATGTATAGAGTTTGGTTTCATTTATATACAAAGAATATTTATATTTATACTTTTGAATTTTTGTAGAAATATGGCTGGAAGACTACAAAAGAAAAACATTCTGGGAAATGTGATTAGGCACTGAAGCAGCTATATTAGTCAGGGTTATCCAAAGAAACAGTACCAATAGGAGAACAAATATATATATTTGGTGTAAGGAATTTACCCAGGTGATTATGGAGGCTGGTTTTTTTGGCCACCCTCATTCTCAGTTACGTCCAACTCTTTGTGACCCAGTGGACTGTAGCCCACCAGACCCCTCTGTCCGTGGGATTTTATAGGCAAGAATACTGGAGTGGGTTGCCATTTCCTCCTCCAGGGGATCTTCCTGAGCCAGGGATTGAACCCACATCTCCTGTGTCTCCTGCACTCCAGGTGAATTCTTTACTGGATAAGCCATCAGGGAAGCCCAGCCAGGGACAGAAGTCCCCAAATCTGCTATCTGCAAATCGGTCCCAGAAGTCGGTCCCGGAAGTCAGTGCGGTTATTCATCTGAGTTTGAAGACCTGTGCACCGGGGCACCATTGGTGTAAATCCCAGTACAAGGGCAGGAGAAGACTGATATCCCAGCTGAAGTTCTCATGCAGAAGGGGGGATTTCTCCCTTTCTCCACCTTTCTGTATTAGTCAGGCTTTCAATTGATTGAATGATACCCACCCATATTAGGGAGGGCATTTTGCTTCACTCAGTCTTCTAATTAAAATGCCAGTCTCATCTGGAAACACCTTCACAGGCACACCCATAGTTTTTTTTTGTTTGTTTGTTTATTTTTATTTATTTATTTGGCTGCACTGGATCTTAATTGTGGCACACAGGATCCTGAATCTTCATTGCAGCATGCGGGATCTTAGCTTCGGCATGGGGTCTCTTAGTTGCTGTATATGGGATCTTAATTCCCTAACCCAGGATTGAACTTGGGCCCCCTGCATTAGGAGCGTGGAGTCTTAGCCACTGGATCACCAGGGAAATCCCATCCATAGTGTTTAAGCAAATATCAGGGCACCCTGTGACCTAAGCCAATTGCTACATAAAATTATCTAGTATAAAGGATAAGGGTACTTTTACTTTTCACTTTATACCCTTCATTACTGTTTGACATTTTTATGGCAAGTAGAATTAACTTTATTTGTTTTTAAAAATGATACTGCCATTCGACCAACCAATGATCATTTTTCTCCAGATGTTTGGAAATGCTCATTTTGTGCCACATCTACTTATTCAGCCCTCTTAAAAGAAGACAATAGCCCAGAGTTAGCCCCCTGTTCCAAGGCACTGGTATTGAGACTGTCGACCAGATTCACAGCACCCACTTTGCCTCAATTCTGAGATTCCACCCCACTGTGGACGCCCCAATATGTCTCGGGTTCACGGTGGCCAAGACAGTGGTTCGGGCTGTGCTGCTTCTGTGCAATGAGAGCAAAGCAGCTGTTTTCAGAGGAAGAGGTAGCTAACATTGTGGCCAGAATCGCTTACAATTGCTCATCTTTGGACAGACTTAATGTCTGTTACTTGGCCAAATAATACAACTTCGTGTGTTCTTTAGAGGGTATGGGTGCATCCATCCCACCTGCCAATGCAGGAGACATAAGCGATGCAGGTTTGATCTCTGAGTTGGGAAGATCCCCTGGAGGAGGAAATGTCAACCCACTCCAGTATTCTTGCCTGGAGAATCACGTGTACAGAGTAGCCTGGGGAGCAGAGTCAGACGCGACTTAAGCGACTTAGCACAGCACTTGTTCTTTTTGCATTTAACAGAGCATCATTTTGATCATAATCCAACTTTTAAAAAACACAGTGTTAAGAAGCCTTATTTCATAGAGGAACTTGGTGAACAGTAAAACAAACGAACAAAACTGATAGAACTTGATAACTTTCCAGTTGGGATAACTCTTTGGTTTGATTCTTAAACTGGTATTTGAAATTAAAGTGCTAAGGTGATTATAATCTTAGAAATTTGCCTATAAATAAGTAAACAAAAAGAGAATATGCGGGTTAATAATTACTACTTCCTTTCTCCCCAGTAGTGTAGCACATAGGATTTTTGGAGGGAGGAGGGGTGAGAAGTGCTGCTCTTTATCTTGGAGTAAATCATTTTACAGTTTCAGTGTTAGATTCCCTTTTTCAGGGTACTGGTAGCCATCTTCTTTAACAGCTACTTCACAAATTAAAAAAAAAAAACCAAAAGCTACAAAAACTATCTATTCTCCTAAAATCCAAGTGTGTGCATCATAGCAGAGGGCCACAGTATAGGATGCCCTACGGAGTGCCCTATGCCTCCAGGATCCCCTAAAGAGGGTGTGGTCCAGCAACTAGGATTTGATTTAAATAACTGAGCTAAACCTAATCTGTTTCTGACATCTCATCAGCTTCTCCCCAGGTCAAGTTGAAAGAAAACTGTGCACATCTTCCAGATTTTTAAAATCCCACACAAAATAAACAAAGAAATGCTGTGCATATTGAGTAGATAACTAAAACTAATGTTAAGCCTCCGAGGGGATAAATGACTTGTCATGTTTTTGAGAGCTTTTTATTTTTCATATAAAATAGGTGTTTTGAGATCTCTGTTGGAATTAGATGCAAGCTTTCTACTATCAAACAGATTAAACCCTTAAAGTATTTCCAAGTAGGTCATTACTCTGACATACTCTTCTTTGTTTATTTATTACAGGGTAAGATTTGAGTTTTATATCCTATTTCTGCTTTGATAGGAAGGAGTCCATAGTCTTTATTTAGTTTTTTCTGGTTTCTGTCCCATTATCTTTAGCACAATCTCTTTGTTGACTCTTAATGAAAACCCAGTAAAGACCAGTAATGGCCAAACCTGCATTACAACTGATATACAACTGACCGTGCACTTCAGCCTATATTTTGTTACAAGTCTTGATTGAGTATGTCACTCACCAGAAACCTAATAATGATTTCTTATAGTCAGGAAATTTGTAAGCATCTGTCACAGATATAGCATTGAAGCTGTCAGTTTCCTAGATTTTCCTTTCCAGAGAGCACCCTAGGCTCTTGAACACAGGTATGAAGAAAAATCAAGGATCTTTACTGCTCTGCCCATCAACACCCTCTTTGCGGGTACCAATTATGATTGATGAGAGGTAGTCTACACTAGTCATTGTCTGAAGTTTGAGGGCTTTAAAGGAATTGTTTGGGAGGTATATTGAAAATATTTCAAGCTTCTGTTTGCTTGCACCAAGGCAACAAAATAAATCTTTTAGTGTTCATGCAAAACAAAACAAACAAAACAAGAAAGCACAGAGAAGAACTGCCATCAGAGTCAGTTGTTTTCTTGACAGCAAACAAGTCTGTTGTCTTCAAGCCTGCTTCCATTGTTCCTGTACTGGATATCTTCCAACTGCACTCTCCACCCTTCTCTATGCTGCTTTCTGTCCAAAGAGCTTGACCTGTTTAAATGAAATCAGTGGTTTTCAGATCACCAGCCCAGGTTGGATGCATGAAACAAGTGCTCGGGCCTGGTGCACTGGGAGGACTCGGAGGGATCGGGTGGAGAGGGAGGTAGGAGGGGGGATCGGGATGGGGAATACATGTAAATCCATGGCTGATTCATTTCAATGTATGACAAAAACCACTGCAATGTTGTAAAGTAATTAGCCTCCAACTAATAAAAATAAATGAAAAAAAAAAAAAAGAAATCAGTGGTTTTCTAAGTGTGGCCTGAGGAACAGCAGCTTCAGTATTACCTGGGAGCTTATGAGAAATGCAGATTTTCGGGCCACACAGACTTGCTGAATCAGAAACTTTGAGTGGGCCCACCAACCTGTTTTAACAAGTTATTCCTACTGGTGATTACGATGCATACTAAGGTTTAAGAACCACTGGACTACCTGTGAAGCTATCTTATCCTAGGTCCTCTTATTGAGCTTGGTCCATGGGAGGTACCTGCAGGAAATCTGAGGAAGTGGGCAGGGTGAGGTCTGGGCATTTGTTTTCTCAGTTCTGTTCCTGTGACTGAATGTGTGTCCCTGCAAAATTTATTTGTTGAAACCTAAATCCTCAACGTGTGAGTATCTGGAGGTGGGACCTTTGGGAGGTGATTAGGTCATGATGGTGAAGTCCCCAGAATGGAATTAGTGCTTCCATAAAAGTGACCCCAGGAGCCCTCTGGCTCTTTCTGCCATGTGAGGACACAGTAAGAAGACAGCTCTCTGTGAACTAGGCCCTCCTCACTGGACAGCGAATCTGCTGAGACCTTGATTTTGGACTTTCAGCTTCCATAACTCTGAGAAATAAATTTTTGGTTTTGATAAGCTACCCAACCTATGGTATTTTGCTATAGCCATCCAAACTGAGACAAGAGGTGTTACAGTGTCTTTGTTGTATGCACTCATGAGAAATCAAAATGCTAATGTCCTCAATTCATTGCCTTCTCTCACCTGTTCCACCTCAGCTCCTTTGCTTCCCATTATTAAAGCTGGTTTCAATGTTGATTAACTGATTTCAGGTGGAGGAATTCAAAGACTCATAAAACAGTTTAACAGGTGGGGACCATGGATTAAACATTAAAACCCATTTTGAATAGTTTGACCCAAAATACCATTAAACTCAATGATCAAATAATGATTATTACCTAATTTGTAAAATATGTAGAAATGTTTTAATTTCCTTATCACAAACATCTATTTTGCCTCTTCCTTAATACAATGACTGTGAACTTTGCATTGGTATTAAGACATCATAAAATGGTGTATGCAATCACCTGAATTGAGGAAAAATTTAGCCAAAGAATGTGAGGTGGTCTTAGCAATGATTTGGTTCAATGTGTGTGTGAACTGTGCAGTCACAGAGGGCCCTGCACTCAAAAGGTCTTTGTGGTCATTGTTCAGTTGCTAAGTTGTGTCTGACTCTTTTGAGACCCCAGGGACTGTAGCCTCCCAGGGTCCTCTGTCCGTGGGATTTCCCAGGCAAAAATACTGGAGTGGGTTGCCATTTCCTTCTCCAGAGGACTTTCCTGACCCAGGGATTGAAGCTGTCTCCTGCATTGGCAGGCGGATTCTTTACCACTAAGCCACCTGGGAAGCCCTCAAAAGGTCTTGTGCTTGGCTTAAGGCTCTGTTGTGAAATTTTAAGAATTTTTAAACAATGGATCTACATTTTCATTTTGTAATAGATTTGATAAATTACAAAGCTGGTGCTTGCCCAGCATATTTATATTTGTTCAAGATGACCAAGTAAGTATGAACACTATCAAAAATGGGATCTGATTGTTAGTGTTATTATAGCTATTAATAATTGCTTTATTTGTATTGTTTTTTAGATGAAAGGTGCTAAACCTCAGGTCTTACAGTATTGAACAAATATGTCCCTCTCAAAGACTGAAATATAGTATCACCTGTATCACCATTTCTAATCAAATGTAATAGATAAGGAAACAAATGAGATCCAGTATGCAAAACCTTCAAAATTATATTGGGAACATTGAAAGGCTAACTTCAGGTGCTAATAGGAATTGCTGTTCTACTTTTATCAGGCAACCAAACTCTAAAGACTGACTCAAAACTAGAGACATAAAGTGAAAAATATTTTTCTTTGGAAATTTTTTCTTTGAGAACAAAATAAGAAACAGATGTCCTTTGTAGCACAACAGGTAAATATCATCTCATGCATGCATGCTAAGTTGCTTCAGTTGTGTCCGACTCTTTGCGACCCTACGGACTGTGGCCTGCCAGGCTCGCTGTCCATGGGATTCTCCAGGCAAGAATGCTGGAAGTGGGTTGCCATGCCCGCCTCCAGGGGATCTTCCTGACCCAGGGACTGAACTCAGGTCTCTTGTACCTTCTGCACTACAGGTGGTTTCTTTACCGCTGAGCTACCAGGGAAGCCCAAATATCATGTAAATAATAACAAAAGTTAGAGACTGTCTTTCCTGAATAACCTGAAAGTGTTGCTGGAAGTCGAAATATCTTGGGTTTGAGGGAAGACTTTTTCTACAGGGTTGAGACTTGACTTTGGAATTAGAAGTAATTTCTAGTGAAACATTTATTTCCTGAAGGATTAAATGTCTAATACCTAACATAAGGGTGACTCAGAATGTCACTATTTCCATTTTTGGCATTCACTGCACAAATCTTAGCAAAGGCTGCGTGTGCCAGTTGACAGTCTTTTCCCAACATGGTGAAGAGGCAGGCATTCAGTGATGGTTTGCACTGCGCTATCTTTACTCTAACCAGTCCTAGTGGACAGGGCATAATATACGGTTGGGTCCATTCAAATGCACAGAACCCGGCCATGGCAAGTCAAGCAGTCTCACTACCTGAAGCCGCTGGAAGCTGAAGGAGTGTTCGGGCTTGCAGGGACAGATACTCTAGAGGCTTACTGTGCGTGGGTAGCGTTGTAAGGACTCTCCTGCTGGTGCCTGGTTACATCATCTGGAATTAAATGCTAAAGCATTCGTCTTTCAGAGCTTCTTACACCTAGAATCTTGCTCTTTGTATTCCTGAACGCCACAACAGGAAATCTGTAATAGTCAAACTTAGCATCTAGTTTTCTCATTGGGTAAACCACTCAACAAATGTTGTGAAGGAAAAAGAAAATCAGAGTAAATGATACCATTCCTTTCTTATAAATCACTTCAGTGGACACTTTGGGGGTGGGGGTGGGACTTTGGAGAGTACAGCGACTGTGATGAGATGGGCTTAGGGCATGCCCTAAGAGAAGATTTTCTGTCATTTACTAGACTTTAAAATGTCTTGCTATTGGCAGCTACCAGTGTGCCTTAGCAGAAATTCATATCTACCTCACAGAATTTATTAGTATCAAATTTCATGTTGTCCTGACACACGGGCCTTTGAGAAACTAAACAAACCACTAATGAAAAGCTTGCAAAATGGAAGAGTTTAAAGATAAAATACACATAACTGTTTGGACCCAATATCCACCCCCTCCCCTTTTTTAAAGGGACTGAGAAGTTATGTATATTGGATTCCATAGAGTAAAGTCCCTAGAATAAAATTGTTGGTGTGCATTCTAACAACTCAATGATTTGCAATTAGATTGTTCAAAAGAGGAATAAGTCTATAATCATCCAAATTATTTATCATTATAAACAGTGCTGACTTTTTCTTTAGCGATCTAATTATGTAAGAGATACTGAATTTGTGAGACATACGTGTAATTTTCAGGAGAAATACCAGATTTTATGGAGAGAGTATTCATTTATACCAGTTATATACTATAGTCCTCCCTCGGTATCTGAGGGAGATTGGTTTTAGGACCCTTACGAATAGCCAAATCCATGGATCTCAAGTCCCTTATATAAAATGGCCAGTATAGTTGGTTCTCCATATCCTCAGATGATGAACCCAAGGATACAGAGGCCAACGCTTCCTAAGATTAGCAGGAGACACCTTCCTCTGCTCAAGATGGAGAACAGAACACTCTCTTTCTATTCACTCTCCTGGCTGAAACAACTAAGAAACAACAAAATCTCTGAGAATATAGTTTTCAGACAATGAACATCAGGTAGTGAAGCATAGCGATCAAGGAGAGAAGGAAACAAATGAAGAAAGCCCTGAGAAGGCAAGAAGACCACAAGAAGATCGAAGTGGAGATCACAGTGATGCATCTACGAGCCAAGAAATGCCGAAAACTGCTGAAAGTACCAGGAGGGAGGAGAGGAGCAAAGGACTGTTTCTCCCTCAGGCTCCCCAGAGGAAATAAACTAGGCCAACATCTTGATTTTGGACTTCTGGCCTCCTGAACTATAAGAGAACAGATTTTTGTTGTTTTAAGTCCCAGTTTGCGGGAATGTAGTCTTAGGAAACATACACACAGGTAGAAAAAACGCCTGAAAAAAAATTAGCAGTGATTCAGCAAACAGGGAAAATTTAAGCAGTCTACTATATTATGTGCTTTGAATCTCCAGAGAAGAGGAATGAGAAGAAAGAATAAAAAAAATAATGACTGGGAATAATAAACCCAGAGATTCAAGAAGGTCAACAAATTATAAGCACAAGAAAATATTAAACCAGTGATAAAAATACTAAAGTCATCCAGTAAGAAAAAAGACACATATGTCCAGAAGAAAAAAGGTATTCTTTATTGACATAAAGACTCAGATTGGATCCCTGGGTCAGGAAGATCCCCTGGAGAAGGGAATATCAACCCACTCCACTATTCTTGCCTGGAGAATTCCACAGACAGAGGAGCCTGACGGGCTACAGTTCATGCGGTCACAAAGAGTCAGACAGAGCTGAGCAACTAAGCATGCACAATTGACATAACGAATGTCAGTGACATTTTATGTCCTTATCACAATGACATAAGATTTCTAATGGGATCAATGCAAGCCAGAACATAGCGGAGCAGCAGGAAAAAAAGAAACTATCAACTTATAATTCTATACCGAGTGAAAATATTCTCCCGAAATGAAAGCAAAATATATTTCAGATAAATAAAAGTTGAAATAATTAATCACTAAGAGACTTACATTTTAAGAAATGTTAAAGAGAAAGTGATATCGACTGGAAATCTGAATTTACACAAAGGAATGAGGAACGCTGGAAATGGTAAATATTTGAATAAACATAGAAGACATTTTTTTATTATTAGAAAATCTCTTTAAGAAATAACTGTTTAAAGCAGACATCAGTTTAGTTCAGTTCATTTCATTCAGTCTCTCAGTTGTGTCTGAATTTTCAACCCCATGGACTTCAGTACACCAGGCTAACAAGTCCGTCACCAACTCCTAGAGCTTGCTCAAACTCATGTCCATCAAGTTGGTGATGCCATCCAACCATCTCATCCTCTGTCGTCCCCTTCTCCTCCTGCCTTCAATATTTCCCAGCATCAGAGTCTTTTCCAATGAGTCAGTTCTTTGCATCAGATGGCCAAAGTATTGGAGCTTCAGCTTCAGCATCAGTCCTACCAATGAATATTCAGGACTGATTTCCTTTAGCATTGACTGGTTTAATCTCCTTGCAGTCCAAATATGTTGTTAAATTTAATGTTATTTAAAGCAGACATAATAAGAACATATTGTGGGCATAATATATATACATATAACATAAAACATATGCAGAAATAAAATGTATGAAAACAATAGCACAAAAACAAGGAGGAGAGAAATAGAAGTATATTGTTGTACTAGTCGCATACTAAATATGAAGTGATATAATATTACTTGATGGTAGACTTTTCCTAAAGGAAATCAACCCTGTATATTCATTGGAAGGACTGATGCTGAAACTGAAGTTCCAATACTTTGGCTACCTAATGCGAAGAGCCGACTCATTGGAAAAGACTCTGATGCTGGGAAAGATTGAAGGCAAAAGGAGAACGGGGCAATAGAGGATGAGATGGTTGGATGACATCACCAACTCAATGGACATGAATTTGAGTAAACTCTGGAAGATGTCAAGAGCAGGGAAGCCTGGCATGCTGCAGTCCATGGGGTTTGCAGAGTCGGACATGACTTGGTGATTAAACAGCAACAACAATAGACTGTGATAAGTAAATCCTAAAATAACCATTTATACACACACATGCACACACACACCTAAATGAAGAATTATAACTAATGCGACATCAAGGAGATAAAATGTAATCATAAAACTCATCCCCAAAATTATAAAAGGCAGAAAAAGATGAGTAAGGGTACAAAGAGCAGGTAGGCCAAGTAAAAATAAAACAAGACAATCAAGTTAAATGCAATCAATTTAGGAGTGAATTAAATGTGAATGGTCCATAAGAAGTCTACTTTAGATATAAAGACATTAAAAAGGTTAAAAATGAAAGAATGAAAAAGCTATACTATATTAACACTGTTTAAAAGTGACATATGGTAACTATAATAGTATAAAAAAAAAAGTAGATCTCAGAGAAAAGAAAATTACCAGGGATAAAGAGGGTCATTTAAAAAAGTTAAGAGGGGAAATTATCAAGGGGACATAACAGTCCTAAATGTTCGTATGCCTAACAACAGACTTAGAAACACATGAAGCAAAAACTGATAGAACTGGTTAATGGCTACACTGTCTACTTTGCTATCTAACTCAGATATAGCACACACCTATTTCCCAGATTATTTCCTCTGGAATTATTGTGTCTTCCTAAAAACCTTCCTAAATCTGAAATATTCTTTTTCTCAGGGTGGAATAAAAGTCCTTTGTAAAGACATTCTGACTATAGTCAGGCAAACCTTGTACTTAATATATTCCCTCACTTTTATACCAAGCAAGATCACACCTAACAATCTTTGTGAATTGTTGTCTGAGAAAGTTTCCATTCTGAAGAAATCAGCTCTCTTAGGGTCTTTCTATTTTGAAATATCTGAGGCTATGGAGATGTTGCAGAAAGGAGCTAATTTAAATGAATTTAATGTGCACGATAGATTAAACTGCTGGAAAGACCTCTTATATCCTTCAACTCCTTTAAATAGGACTCACTTTTGCTACTAACCTGACAAGTTTTCTTTGTTAGATTGGAGAGGTTACTATTAAAGTACAACGAACTTTTCTCAATGGAAGAATTTATTTGGGGATGATGTGTCTGTCCCTTCTGTGGGTCTCTGAAATTCTTACCTTAGAAATTCAGTTAAATAGTGTTTATATGCCACTTTATATTATCAAAGAGTAATTGGTGTTTTCCTTAGAATCCTGGCCAAATTCCAACTCTGATAAATACATTCTACTTCCCGAAATTTCCCCTGCAATTGCAAATGGATTCTGTATCCGTAATTACCTGTCCCAACTTGTTGCTTGGTATTGAAGTTCACCTATTATGTAGCTACTGCTTTTGGCCTCAGAGGCTTGTACTTTTTGGGATCAGAAGAAAAGATCCTGGTAAACTTGGTAAATAAGTATGTGTGTCTGAGAGTATGAATGACTATAATGATTTTAGAAGTTAAATTTATCATCTAATAATAAAAAATTGAAAACTTCTAGAGAGAGAAACATAGGCATTCCAGAATCATGAAGGCTTTCATTTGCTCAGTAAACTTTTATTAAAAGAAGTTTGTATGTGTGAGGCATTGTTCTAGATATTGTTGGAGATTGAAAGATGAAGTAGATAATAGTTCTTGCCTTCAAGGAATACACAGTCTAGTAGAGCCCGCCAGGCTTCTCTGTCTTTGGAATTCTCCAGGCAAGAATATTGGAGTGGATAGCCATTCCTTTCTCCAGGCGATCTTCCTGATCTAGTGGTTGAACCTGGGTCTCCTGCACTGAAGGCAGATTTTTTACTGATTGAACCACCAGGGAAGCCAGTAAGCGCTCAACGAACATTAGTTATTGTGGATTTCTAAATGTGACATTTGGGTCAACTGCCATGGAAATATTGTACTCAGTCACTCAGTCATGTCTGACTCTTTACGACCACATGAACTGTAGCCCACCAGGCTCCTCTGTCCATGGAATTTTCCAGGCAAGAATACTGGAGTTTGCCGTTTCCTTTTCCTGGGGATCTTCCCAACTCAGAGATCAAACCCGCATCTCATGCATCTCCTAGCACTGTCAGGCAGATTTCTTACCACTAGCACCACTTGGGAAACCCCAGGGTTTGAACCTGTGTCTCCTGCATTGCAGGCAGATTCTTTTTCATCTGAGCCACCAGGGAAGCCCTATGGAAATGTTATTGCAATTGAAGTATTGGGTCGTTCATATAAATTCAGATATCTTGACTCTCTAGGTAACAGAACCGTGGGTGGACAGCTCACTTATCCCATAAACACCAAGATTATAGGCGAATTCCACGCCCAAGTGCCTAGCAGGCTCTAAATCTTTCATTTACTAGTTCTAAGATAAAGATCATAAAAGGAGGGAAAGGAATCGGGACCTTCCTATTCTTACTCCGTCATCTAACTTAAAATCCTGAGTGGTGTTAGGGACTGGGGTTTGGAAATTCAGACCTTTAAAGTTGTTACAACAGAAGAAAATAAAAACTTTACTGTTTGACATTGGCACATATTCCAAAGTCCCTCCCTGTTTAACAAGCTTTAAGCTTTCATATGAGACATGAGACACTTAAGGGAAAAAGTATTGCCACAAGGCTAATGATGACAACAACTGCCAGCACACCTTCCATCAAAAGCAAGTGAAGACTTGAAACAAATCTGAGCTCCGGTTTGGTTTAGAAGCATCACTGTGACATGCCTGTGCGGGCAGAGGCTCAGAATGCATTCCTTAACACTAGAACTCTAAGACGTGCTGGGTGCCAGAAGCCCAGTGGTAATAAGAGAGCAATTGTGAAGCTTCGTTCATATGGTGTTCCTTCACTGTGGGCGTGCTGGCTCTGAAAGTTTGTGCGGGATCCACAAGAAAGAATGGGCCAATTCCTCTCCTTCATCAGGGGTTATAGTTCAGCTAATCTTATTCTTTTATACCTTTATCCTTCAGATGTTTGTTGAGTGCCCATTATATTCAAAGGTGTTGGTGATTAATGCACATGACATAGTATATTTAGAACTGGCAGTAAATTATAAACTTTATATTCTATTCTTTGTGCAATTTGGAGAAAATCCACTGTAATACTTTAAAATGAATCAGTCAACAGATATACATAATATGATTACACAGTAATGAACTTGATTCATTATATTGATCATTTATAAGGTACAACACCATTCTAGGTTCTGAGGAAATCCTAAAAATAAAATGACTGGACTCTAATAAGTAGAGTTGGTAGAGGAGCAGATGTCTTCAGTAGCTCCACAAAGAGGAATCTGTGTATTTTTCTTTTTCTTGAGAATCACTCTGCTTATAAACAGATGGCCCCTTTAACTCTTACCTCCTACCTGTGTATCAGGTGCCTAGGTCATTCTAAAAAACTCTAAATTGGTAATTGTGATCTCAACCTTTATAGCTATTTGTGGGCTTTCCATGTTCCTTCTTGCTCTGATCACTTTCCTACTTTCAATTTGAGTGACTGGTGGAAGTCTATCTTTCCCCTTTCAGCATTTTTAAAAGGTTATAGTTCTGTAAATATCTACTGGAATAAGCAGCATGTATTTAGTGTCTCCATTTCAAAGTATATTTGTTTTTCACAAATTCTTTTTAAAAGTTGTGCTATCCATCAAAGTTTAATTGGATAAGGAATGCCATACTAAGTAAAAATGTGCTGCATTTCTAACTTCTAAAATTATAGAAACAGATTTTTATTAAACTATCATCATCAGGTTAATATGCTAAGATGGAATCATAAACTTTGTTCTCTTTGTTACCTGGAAATCTAGTTATATTCATTTGCAGCCACTCTTTTCCTACTGTATATTCTTTTTTTAAATTTATTTTGGCTGTACTGGGTCTTAATTGTGGCATGTAGGATCTTCGATATTCAGTGAAGTATATGGGTTCTTTTGCTGTGGCCTGTGAGGTCTAGTTCTCCGACTAGAGATTGAACTCATATCCCCTACATTGGGAGCGAAGAAACTTAGTCACTGGACCACTAGGGAAGTCCCCTTACCATGTATTCTTAAGACAGTAGGTAAATATTCAACTTCTTCTCACTTCTAGCCAATTGCGTTGTCCCTTGAGAGATATGAAATCTACTTCTACTAGCTCTCTCTGTGTGGTCTATCTTCATGTGTCTTTAATGTCCAGGCTTATAATCCATATTCCTTTCTATCTTTGGCAACTCCATCTGCCAGGCATTATATCCATCCCTATAGCATATATCAACAAAGGTGTGGTTTCTGCTCTCAGAGAGTTAGCACTCTGTATATAAGACATATGCCTTTCGGGAGAAGTAGCTCCTGCCTATACTTCTTCTGCGGAATTATCATTTTTTTTTAGAAAGACTATAGAGGTATTAAGATTTAATAAGCATTGTATGCATGTGTGAAAGCCACTCAGTCTTGTCTGACTCTTTGCGACCCCATGAACTGTAGCCCTGCCAAGCTCCTCTGTTCATGGTATTCTCTGTGGGTAGCCATTCCCTTCTCCAGGGATCTTCCTGACCCAGGGATTGAACCTGGGTCTCCTGCATTGCAGGTAGATTCTTTACCATCTGAGCCACCAGGGGAGCCCTTAATGAGCATTAAGTTGTATCAAAAAACTAGGCACATAAAAAGAGAAATATCTTTAAATGATTCAGTATTGTGGAGTGATTAAAAATATTATGTGGTGGTGGCACAAAATTCTTTAAAACATAGTTCTTTATTTGTGTCTCTGGCCATTTAAATGGCTAGTCTATAGTACGTTTGGACTTTTTATATTGTTGCTAGTGCTTTAAGTGGCACAATTACATGGTCCAGCAATGCAGGAAGGGATTCAAGTTGCTGTCAAGTCAAGCAAAAAAAAAAATACTCTCTTATTTTATTCTCCTAAATACTAATTTTGTCTTTATATAATTAAATGAATGTGTTGTAGTGTTTCAGCCTTCCCAGGTGACACTAGTGGTAAAGAACTCGCCTGCCAATGCAGGAAACATAAGAGATGTGGGTTCGATTCCTGGGTTGGGAAGATCCCCTGGAGGAGGGCATGGCAATCCACTTCAGTATTCTTGCTTGGAGAATCCCATAGGCAGAAGTGGGCTACAGTCCATAGGGTTGCAAAGAGTCAGACACAGCTGAAACAGCTCAGCATGCATGTATTGTAGTCTTTCAGCCTGGTAAAATAGAAAACAGCAGGAGGTAGTAGAGACAACATTGGCAAAAGAAATTAAAAAAAAAAAACTATCAGTAAGAATGCTTCTGATGTCTGAAAGCAAAATAGTACCTTTAGTGGGTCAGTGGCAACAAACTTCACATGTGATTGAACTAGATTATTTATAGTTAGGCAAAGGGAGAAAATAATTATGAGTTTACTAGAAGCAGTACTGAAGTTTTGATCCTTCGAAAGACTTTAAGAACAGAACTCTGAGACAGAACACAGCCCAAGTCAATTATTGGTAATTGGGTAGACCAGAACTGAACACCAAGAAAATCTCAAACAGAGCTTTTTTCACATGTGCTGAAAAAGTCAGAGTTGAGTTCGGTTCAGTCGCTCAGTCGTGTCTGACTCTTCGTGACCCCATGAAATGCAGCACGCCAGGCCTCCCTGTCCATCACCAACTCCCGTAGTCCACCCAAACCCATGTCCATCCAGTCGGTGATGCTATCCAACCATCTCATCCTCTGTTGTCCCCTTCTCCTCCTGCCCCCAATCCCTCCCAGCATCAGGGTCTTCTCCAATGAGTCAGCTCTTTGTATCAGGTGACCAAAGTACTGGAGTTTTAGCCTCACCATCAGTCCTTCCAGTGAATATTCAGGACTGATTTTCTTTAGAACTGACTGGTTGTATCTCCTTGCAATCCAAGGGACTCTCAAGAATCTTCTCCAACACCACAGTTCAAAAGCATCAATTCTTCAGTGCTCAGCTTTCTTTATAGTCCAACTCTCACATCCATATATGACCACTGGAAAAACCATAGCCTTGACTAGATGGACCTTTGTTGGCAAAGTAATGTCTCTGCTTTTTAATATGCTATCTAGGTTGGTCATAACTTTTCTTCCAAGGAGTAAGAGTCTTTTAATTTCATGGCTGCAGTCACCATCTGCAGTGATTTTTGGAGCCCCCCAAAATAAAGTCAGCCACTGTTTCCACAGTTTCCACTGTTTCCAGCCACTGTTGCCATGAAGTGATGGGACCAGATGCCATGATCTTAGCTTTCTGAATGCTGAGCTTTAAGCAACTTTTTCACTCTTCTCTTTCACTTTCATCAAGAGGCTCTTTAGTTCTTCTTCACCTTGCCATAAGGGTGGTGTCATCTGCATATCTGAGGTTATTGATATTTCTCCCAGCAATCTTGATTCCAGCTTGTGCTTCTTCCAGCCCAGCATTTCTCATGATGTACTCTGCATGTAAGTTAAATAAGCAGGGTGACAATATACAGCCTTGATGTACTCCTTTTCCTATTTGGAACCAGTCTGTTGTTCCATGTCCAGTTCTAACTGTTGCTTCCTGACCTGCATACAGGTTTCTCAAGAGGCAGGTCAGGTGGTCTGGTATTCCCATCTCTTTCAGAATTTTCCACAGTTTATTGTGATCCACACAATCAAAGGCTTTGACATAGTCAATAAAGCAGAAATTTAAATGTTTTTCTGGGACTCTCTATTTTGATGATCCAGCAGATGTTGGCAATTTGGTCTCTGGTTCCTCTGCCTTTTCTAAAACCAGCTTGAACATCTGGAAGTTCACGGTTCACATATTGCTGAAGCCTGGCTTGGAGAATTTTAAGCATTACTTTACTAGCATGTGAGATGAGTGCAATTTGTGTGGTAGTTTGAACATTCTTTGGCATTGCCTTTCTTTGGGATTGGAATGAAAACTGACCTTTTCCAGTCCTGTGGCCACTGCTGAGTTTTCCAAATTTGCTGGCATATTGAATATATACTCATTAAAATTTTTAAAAAATTTTTGTTGTGGTAAAAACACTTAACATGAGATCTACCCTGTTAAGAAAATTTTAGTGTATAATACATGATTATTGACTAGAGGTACAGTGTGTGCATGCTAAGTCAATTCAGTCATGTCTGACTCTTTGCGACCCTATGACTGTAGCCCACCAGGCTCCTCTGTCCATGGGATTCTCTAGGCAAGAACACTGGAAAGGGTTGCCATTTCCTCCTTCAGGGGATCTTCCCAACCCAGGAATCGTACTCCCATCTCTCAAGTCTCCTGTGTTGGCAGACGAGTTCTTCACCACTAGAGCCACCTGGGGGACCTCATGGGTACAGTGGTGTACAGCAAACCGTTAGATTTTGTCTTGCTTAACAGACATCTTTATGCCTGTTGAATAACTCCCCATTACTTCCTGAACTTAGCCCCTGGAACCTGGCATTCCATTCTTTGACTCTATGAATTTGTGAATTTCTATACATTCAAGTAAGTGGAATCCTACAGTATTTGTATTTCTCTGCCTGGCTTATTTCACTTAGCACAATGACCTCAGGGTTCATTCATGTTACTTACGCATTGCAAAATCTCCTTTTTGAAGATCGGCTAGTATTCCATTGTCTGTATAACCACATTTTCTTTACTGTTCATGTGTTGATACATATTTAGGTTGTTTCCACTGCTTGACAACTGTGAAAAATGCTGCAGTAAACGTGGGAGGACTAATATCTCTCTGAGATCTGGATTCTATTTTGCGTGGAATAAGTATCCAGAAGTGAGACTGCTGGATCATATGGTAGATCTATTTTTGGAAGAATGTTATTTTTTTTTAAATTACTGATTTATTTTTGATTGCATGGGGTCTTTGTTGCTGCGTGTGGGCTTTCTTAGCCGCAGCAAGTGATCAGGGCCTGCTCTTCGTGGTGGAGCACAGGCCCTAGGTTCACAGGTTTAGTAGCTGCTCACGCGGGCTCAGTAGCTGTGGCATGTGGGCTCTAGCCTGTGCGGTCTCAATAGCTGTGGTGCACGGGCTTAGTTGCTCTGCAGCATGTGGAATCTTCCTGGACCAGGGATCAAACCTGTGTCTCTTGCATTGGCAGGCAGATTCTTATCTAGTCTACACCAGGGAAGACCTACACCAGTAGGTCTATTTTAATTTTTTGAGGAAACTCTATACTCTTTTCCATAGTGGCTATACCATTTCTCATTCCTACCAACAGTACATAAGGGATCCAGTTTTTCCATGTCCTCATCAATACAAGTCTTTTTTTTTTTTTTTTTTAAGTAATAGCCACATTCTGATGCAGGTGAGGAGACATCTCATTGTGATTATGATTTACATTTCCTTGATGATTAGTGATGTTGAGCGTTCTTCATATAATAGTTGGCCATTTGCATGTCTTCTTTGAAGAATTCTATTCAAGTCATTGGGCTTCTTCGGTGGTTCAGTGGTAAAGAATCTGCCTGCTAATACAGGAGATGCAGGCTCAATCCCTGGGTCATGAAGATCCTCTGGAGAAGGAAATGGCAACCTGCTCCAGTGTTCTCTGGGAAATCCCATGGATAGAGGAGCCTTATGGGCTACAGTTCATAGGGTTTCAAAGAGTCAGACAAGACTTAGCAACTACACAACAATAACAACTATTAGATTATCCTTGCAATTTCATGTCCATGTAGAAAATTGAGTTAATATGTTGAGTTAATGTGATACTGAAGCAGGAGGACTAAATGCCATATTATAATTTTTTCTTACCTATAAAAGATTCTCTTTGGGTATCCATGTTATCATAAAAACTCTTCCATAAGTTAAAAACTTGCTTTTTGTCTCCCCAGGCTAAATTGAGTTTGTAGCAATTAATGAACAGATAAATATCTTTATGTTATGCCACAAAACTGGCCCATTTGTTGAAAAAATAAAGCAGTTAAGCCAGATGTTTTGACATTTTAGATTGATCAATTTATGAATAGATGGAATGCAGGAATGATTGATTTTATGTTTCTGGGTTCTATCAGTGGTAGTTTCCAGAGTATTTTACTCTAGTAAATTTAGTCCTTTTTCTCTTTTCCTTACTGTTAGAATGGGCCTTTTAGCTGATCTTGATGACTCCAACTTATTCCATTCAAACTATCATCCACACTGTCATTCAAGAATCTCTCAAATTTTTCTAATTTAATTATGCTACTCTCATGCTTAAAGGCTCCTCAGTGGTTTTCTATTACATACAGAACAGTTCTTATTCTTAAGCTGGCCTTACAACTTCAAAAGCTAGTCCCTGTCTACCTTACCCATCTGACTTCCTTTAACATCTTTGCTCACACTTTGTACCCTATTGGTGTTGCCACCTTTCTCTGAATAAAGAACATTCTTCCAGGTCTTCATATTTTGCGCATCTTGTTCTATTAACCTCTAGTATCCATTCCCTACCCCACTCCCTGCATCCATACCGTGTGGAATTTATATCTTCAAATTCCAATTCAGATATTGCCTTCTTTGTGAATTAAGTGCACCAATGCCCCTCTCCTGCCATGTTATATATCATTGTAGTACTTTGCACAAGTACTTGTCAAAAGCTAGTGGAAGTATTTGGGTTGGACAAAAGTTTTTTTGGGTTTTCCATATTATCTTATGCAAAAACCTGAATGAACTTTCCGACCAACACCATATTTGTTTACTGATCTATTTTACCCAATAGAATGTGAACTCCTTGAAGAGATGGACTGTTCATTTCCATATCTCAAAGCCAAGCCCAGGGCTTGACATAATAAACACTTGGGCAGCGTTTGCAGGATGAAGGATTGATTGCCTAAGAGAGTTAATGCACTTTAGTGGTTTATCACTTATTCATAGGAGTGGGCACCTACCCTGGAGAATCTTGTACACATAAATCATCTGTTATAACGAAGTGAGTGCCTGAAAAAAGTTATGAAACTCTTGTGGCTCAGCTTGTTCTTTCTCATTCACAGACTCAGTCCAGAGCCTCCAGAGGCATTGGAAGGAAATTATGACTGTGATTGTTAAGTATTCCACTTAGATTTGATAAGCATGACCAAGTGTTTGACATACACAAAGTTAAATTTGGTTTAAAGTTCAAGGAGTTCAAGCCCTCAAAATATTTTAGAGTTTTCTTCCCATAAATAGCCAAATAAACTCTATCATTTGCATATCATGCGTGCCAAGTCACTTCAGTCATGTCCAACTCTTTGCGACCCTATAGACTGGAGACTTCCAGGCTCCCCTGTCCATGGGATTTTCTAGGCAAGAATACTGGAGTGGGTTGCCATTCCATCCTCCAGGGGATCTTCCCAACCCAGGGTTCGAACCCAGGTCTTCTGCATTGGCAAGTGGTTTCTTTACCAATAGCACCACCAGGGAAGCATATTATAAAAGTGCCTGTATTAGGGCTTTGCCCAAACTAGGTGTCCAATAAATACTTGTTAATGAATTATTTTCTTCTTTCTGTAGCAAAATTACTGTGGCAAATGACACCTATGCATATATTCCCCTGTGTATATGTGTGTGAACTTGATCCTGTAGCTCTTAGAATCATAGATTATTAGACCTAGGATTTTGAGCTCAATTTGTCAAACATCCTTAGGTTGTAGATGAAGAAATGGGGGTCTGGAAAAATGAACAAATACTTGATTTGAACCACATGAAATTGCTGTTTTAGTAGGTCCAAAATGGACAATTTCAGTTGTTGCAACCTAAAAAGTCACAGTGTACATTTGGTGTCAGGGGACAGAACTTTCTTTGAGGGTGATAAGAAGTGAGGGTACTAAGTGAAAATGAAACATCAAGTGGGTTAACCTCCAAGCTGTAGAAGAGAAATTATCTTTGCCCCAAGTTAGTTACACATGATCAAAAATACATTGGGATTATATGGTAAAAGGTAATGGTTTGCCCTGAATGTCAGGTTAGAAATCTTATAAAGAAATAATTGACTGATTTTTTTTTAAAGCTCCTGAGCTATACAAATTTCCTTGCTGAGTGTTTTAAAAATGAGATTTAAAAACTTTTGACCAAGTTTAACTGGTAGGGCTGTATATTTCTTTATTATATAATTATAAAGTTTATTTAAAGTTATATTTCTTTATTTTAGGTAAGATCTAGACTGTTCAGGGAATAGAAATCCTTTGAGAAATTTTGGCCCTTTGAAAGAAAGTGAGGATTATTTTGTTGACTCTGTCCTGCCTTCATGGGAAGCTAGGCTTACCATGGGACTGCGTTTTATTTTCAGAGTGAGCTTTCAACAGGAAGCATTGTGCTCATGCATGCATGAGAGGAGAGGAATGTGCCCTGAGATAATGATATTTTTACCTAAGAGTGAGGTTTGGCTCAGAGATGTCTTTGGGAAATTTCTTTATGGTGTTTTTTTTTTCCCTTGACATATGTGATTTCGTTGGCACTTTTCTTCGTAAACACATACAGTTTAACCCAAGCCATTCTCTGAACCGCTCTTTCCTAAAGCCATTCTCTGAACCGCTCTCTCCTTTTCTGTTGTTTCTGTAGTCTTTCTGTTAGGGGAAATGTGATGTTGGGCTTGGGGCCAGAGAGAATGTTCATGTGCTTCATGTATTCAGAAATTTCTAATCTTAGCATTTGGGCCTGTGAAGATCTGTAGGTGAAAAGGGAATGTGGATGCAGTTTCCTAGACAACTAAAGTAAATGTATTGTGTTCGCTTTACTTTTAGATTAGATAATTATTTTGGCTCTTATCTTTACCTCAAATGTTCAGGTAATTATCTCGCTTTCTGTTTTGCTTTATGTCTACTGAAAAAAAAATCAGTGAGAAATGGTTTAAAAATATTGGTCACATGTTTCTGATTTTCTTAATGAACATATTTAGATTTACTGGATAGCTATCCAGTTAATTTCATAGGCAGTTCAAATGAAAGTTTTATAATATCTTATTTTATATATATATATAGCCTTATGTTTATGTATCTGTATTTGCACAATCTTTAAATTCTATGATAGCAGGAATCATCTGTTTTGTTCACTCTCAGATCCCTAGCTAGTACTCTGCCAGGTTCAATATACATATATGTTGTATAATTGAATGGAAATAAAGATATTTAACCTGAGCTCTGAAAGACATAGTTATCTAAACTTACAGAAGTTAACCTAATGAAGTATTCAAATATACAGATTAGAGAAAATATAAAAATTGTTATTCAGACATGAAACAGAGTCCAGGAAGGCAAATATGTGTGGGAGGATTGAACCCCAATTCTTATTCTTCAAAATCTGTGTGTCCTTGAGTCTTAGAATCTGAAGGGAACTCTAGAAGTTATCAGAGCTAACTACTTATTTCATAAAAGGTCATCTAGCCTTCAGTTGGTGACCAGTTATACTATAGCGACTGGGCACTCACTAGTTAAGAAACAGAGCATCTTTTTATGGGAAAATTCTGATGCTAGAAAGCTTTTTCTTTCTATTTTTTTTTGCATCAAAATGTTCCTATTATTTCCATACATTGGCCCTAGTTCTGCTTTGTGGAACTGCTTGTGATATACCTGATGGTGGAACAATGAGACTTGAATTAAGGGTATATACTTTATATCAGCTCTAGTCTAGATTTACAGTATTTTGAGGCAAAAGCCCAAGCTAGATAATAAGCCTCCCCAGTTCTTACTATTAATATATGGTAGCTGGAATTAATATGCTTAGCACCACCTAGTGTTCTTATCTCTTACATTGTCTATGGGGATGTAAATTGTTCACACCTGGCTTGGAGAGCAGTTTGGCTCTATGTATGAAATTGTACCATTTTGCCCAGAAATTCCACGTTTTTGTAAATAATTCCAAAGTTGTACAAAGATAGATGGAAAAAGATGTCTATAGATGATCTGAGATGCCCATTACAAAATTTTAAAACAAGTTAAATGTTCATCAGTAGGAGATAGATGAATAACTTGGATACATTCATTCAGTGGAAAAGAATCATGAAAAAGAATGAGATAGAGCTGCATATGTCTGGTTGAAAGATGTTCATTATATATCATTAAGTAAAAAAAAAAGCAAGTATCACGAAAGTATGTATGACATGCTGTCATTTTGTAAAATAATAGGTTATATAATAATACATCAATGTAAATATATCAGTGAAAAATTTGAAAGATTATACACCAAGATTTTAACACTTAATCTCCAAGTAACATCATTACAATGGATTCAATTTTTACTTAATGTATTTTTGTAATCTTTGAACATTTTAAAATCAGTATTTTAAAACTACTATTGTAATCATAAAAGAAAAAAAAAGGCATTTTAAAATGTCACCCAGAAGGATTATAGATTGTTAGGACTGGGAGAGACCTTAGTACATAGAGTCTTTAGAATTAATCTAATCAAATACCCTAATTTTACATATAATAAACTGAATCCTACAAATGTAAATGAGTTACCAAAACTCCCCAACACATTTAGTAGCAAATCCATATTTAGAACACAGGTCTAGTACTCTTTGTATTATACTACATTGTCTTTTGAAAAGCAGTACAGATTTTTAGAAAAAAAAATATGAGAGTATTTACTTATAAATGTCTCCATATTTCTTCTTTTTTAAAAAATGGCTCTTCATTAGATAATATGAAGGTGTAACAACTTTACAAATTGTGATAGGTTATTTTTAAAAATCCTGAAAGTTACTTTAGAGATGATTAACACCAATGTTTTCATTTTCAGAAGAGAAAATTAAAGTCAAGCGATTTGTGGAGGAGTCTACAGTGTATTAGTAGTAGAGCTGAAACTTAAACCCTGGTCTTGGGATTCTTAGTCAATACTTCTTTGCCACATTGTTTCCTACAAGTTGATGTGCATTTATTAAACATCCATCATGGTGCTAGGTACGGCTGCCAAAGATATGCTAGGTGCAGTCCACACCCTTGAAAAATAAAATAAAAGGTGCCAATAAAATGTTCATTATAGAGACTTCAACATAAACAAGATCAATTAAGTTGAGAAAGCCTAATGAACTAAAACCTCAAAGTTTGATCAAATTCTTTGTCTTTAAATTAAAAATGTGCATATGAGAACTTTTTTTTTTTTTTTTTTTTTTGCTGTTTTTGCTCAGACGCTGAGTCGTGTCTGATTCTTTGTAACCCCATGGACTGCAGCGTGCCAGGCTCCCCTGTCCTTCACTATCTCCCAGAGTTTGCTCAAACCCGTGTCCAATGAGGTGGTGATGCTATTTAACCATCTCATCCTCTGCTGCTCCCTTCTCCTGCCTTCAATCTTTCCCAGCATCAGGTTTTTTTCCAGTGAGTTGGCTCTTTGCATCAGGTGGCCAGAGTACTGGAGCTTCAGCTTCAGCATCAGTCCTTCCAGTGAATATTCAGGATTGATTTCCATTAGAATTGACTTGTCTGAGCTCTTTGCAGTCCAAGGGACTCTCAAGAGTCTTCTCCAGCACCACAATACAAAAGCATCAATTCTTTGGTGCTTGGCCTTTTTTATTGTCCAGCTCTCACATCCATACATATCTACTGTAAAAACCATAGCTTTGACTGCACAGACCTTTGTCAGCAAAGTGGGGTCTCTGCTTTTTAATATGGTGTCTAGGTTAGTCATAGTTTTCCATCCAATGAGCAAGTATCTTTCAATTTCATGGCTGCTGTCACCATCCACAGTGACTTCGGAGTCCAAGAGAATAAAATCTGTCACTGCTTCCACTTTTCCCCCTTCTACTTGCCATGAGGTGATGGGGCTGGATGTCAAAATCTTAGTTTCTTTAATGTCAAGTTTCAAGTCAGCTTTTTCACTCTCATCTTTCACCCTCATCAAGAGACTCTTTAGTTACTTTTCACTTTCTGCTGTTAAAGCAGAAAGTGCTCTAACGTATCTGTACTCATCCACATATCTGAGGTTGCTGATATTTCTCCTGGCAATCTAGATTTTAGCTTGTGATTTCTCCAACTCAGCATTTTGCAAGATGTATTCTGCATATAAGTTAAATAAGCAAGGTGACAATATACAGCTTTGTCGTATTTTTTCCCCTTATACCAATTGAAGATTTCAAGGCCTTCCATACAAATATATAAAGCATCACAACCTTCTCAAAGGGAGGGGTTATTATATCCTTTCGGAAATGTAGACAGAGAGACTCTGAATGACTTGTCCATTAATCATCAAGGATAAGAATAACTCTAGGATCCCCTAGTTTTGGGTGACTCCCAGAAAAACCACACCTTTCATGGATCCAAATTAACTTTGGACCATTCTTAAAATCCTGGACTTATCTGGAAAGTGAATGGACCATTGCACTTTATTTTAGATTAAATCAACCACAAACCTGGGAGAACCTGGTTCATCTGAGCAGAGTCCACCAAACTATGGCTTCTAATCTAAGTTTACTCCACCAGAAGTGAGAACCCATTTATTATTTTCTGGGTGAGGTTGCATGCATCAAGAGCCACGCCAATAACAGATGAATGGAAACCACAAAATTAAAGGTACTGTTGGCACCAAGATCCAAACTAAAAGTGCTGATCCAGGAATGACAATCTCTAAACATTTTCAGACAAGTTAGGAACACAAGTAGGACCAGCTCTAGGCAGATCCCATTTGTGTGACTGGCACCGACGGTATGATGCATATTTACCTTGGCACTGAGGCTGCGTCTTCCTCTTTGTGCTCTGGCTATGTTGTATGCAAATTTTAAGATACAAAGCCATTTTTGTTCCAGGTTTGTTTTCTTAATCATCTTCAGACTCTAGCAGGTTACCTTTATTGTAGTAAAAATAAAGAAGTAAGTCTCTGATCACCTTGTGATTCTGTGTCTTTTAAAACATTGTCAGTGGAAATGCAGATCCTTTTGCTCAGACTTTCAGGGTGTGCTAGTTCAGGTCCACTACAAAATAGATTAGGGACTTCCCTGGTGGCTCTGAGGGTAAAGAATTTGCCTGCAATGCAAGAGACCTGGGTTCAGTCCCTGAGTTGGAAAGATTCCCCTAGAGAAGGGAATGGCAAACCACTCAGTATTCTTGCCTGGAGAACCCCATGGACAGAGGAGCCTGGCGGGCTATGGTCCAGAGGGTCACAAAGAGTCAGACACGACTGAGCAACTAACACACGTGAGGAATAGATTTAGTGTGAAAACAAGAAGGAGAAAGTGAGGGAAGTTCTTCAGATCATGAAGAAGAGAGGAAAGGACGAATGAGGCATCTGAGAGTGCAGTGCAGTCTGGCCAAGAAATATTTGGCCAGTTCAATGCGGAATCCTGGAATTGCAGTTGTATTTCTGGAATAGGCCTGTCTCAGTATTTCTGCTGTATCCCAGCACTGGCTGAGATTAGTCCATGGGGAGTGTGGCCTTGGGACAAAGGTACTGATGCATTCAGAGAGACAGGATCTGAAGCCATTAGTCAATTATGCTCCCACAGCAAGAGTCCTGAGAGTATTTTCATGACTGCCACAGTCTAACCCTTATGCCACAAAGGTCTACTTCACATTAGTCTGAGGGGCAGCTTCCCTTGGGCACCTCTTTCTGAGGGGAAAATTAGAAGAGGGTTAGTGGTACCATATCTGGCACAATAGCCATGATCAAGGATACTCTTTGACTGAGTTTGGCCTATAGTCATTCTCCAAGATGGCTTTTGCAAGGGCTAGACTTGTGAATTATGTAACAATATGATGATAGCTTTGTTCTTTGCTGGGCTTTCCCAATGACTCAGTGGGTAAAGAATCTGTCTGCCAATGCAGGAGACACAGAAGACTCGGGTTCGATCCTTGGGTCGGGAAGATCCCCTGGAGAAGGAAATGGCAACCCACTCCAGTATTCTAGGCTAGAAAATCCCATGGACAGAGGAGCCTGGCAGGCTACAGTCCTTGGGGTCACAAAGAGTCGGACACGACTAAGTGACTAAGCACACGTGTGTTCCAGTGTTCTTTGCCTTCTTTGGGTCATTAATGGCAAAACTCATCTCTGAAATCATCTCCAGGCTTCAGTGTTGTTGGTATCTTACCATCTTGGCTGTGAGAAAGGACAGTTTCAGAGATTTCCACTTGGCTTTCCCCACTACGAGAGCTCTTACCCCATAGGCCAAGGGCTCAATGTAGGGGTTACTCCAGGGGGTCTCATAGGAATCAATACAGTATATACTTTCTGTAGTATTTAGCCAAGGAGTTCTAGATCTGAAAATTTGCTCAGATGTGTGATCTGAGCAAAGAACTATGACTTTTTATAGGTGTTGCTGCTGGCTTCTTGCTTTCCCGTTGTTGCCTTTTTATCTTTTAGATGTTGAGTAGTTCACTTGCTGGCTGCCCTTCTATTTTGTTCCTAGGGCAGCTGTGCTCTAGTAGTCATCTCCGCAGCTCCCTGTGAGTCAGACCTCTGGGCTGCTCTCATCTTGCAGGTCATTATGGTAATTGCAGCTTCCTGACTTCTGGCAGTTTAACGCTGTTGCTTGGCCTCTATACTTTGGGAACTGTTACCATCTCATGAACATTACTGAACTCAGCTCTGTGCCATCTCTCCTAACATTCCCCATGGTCTACAGAGGAGCCAGCTCCAAATTTCTTAGTGATTCTGTTCCCCTCTCAACGAATTCCTAATGGCTGTGGGAAAGATATGTCTTCCGGGTCCTCCTGTGGAACAAACCTTCTGGGAGGTCTTCTGGCCTTACTTTATATGTGCATTCTAGCAGGACCACTTCCAGGATCAAGGCAAGGGTGAGGCAAGGGACCCTGCTCCTGCAATACCCTAAGAGTGAGTGACTCCTTAAATTTTGCCCCTGTGAACTTCTCTTGCCTCACCCTCATCTCGGTCAAGTCCACTTCCCTTAGCCTCTTAACTTTTCTCTCTAGCATCCGTCAGACAACTCAGACATTTCCACTTTGCTGAATGTTGGCCATTGCTGCCATCAAACTTCTCAGAGCCATCCTAGTTGCATGTTTTTCCTCTACTTTGGAATCCTTGCCAGGCTTTAAATCTTATGTCGAAGAAAAAGTACCTTCAAGTCCATGGATTCTTCCTTACCCAATCCAGTCTTATACTCCAGCTCCTTTCATCAAGCACTCTTAAAATCCAATTCCAGGGTCACTCCCCTAGCAGCTGCTTGTATGTGCTAGCTAACTCTTGCAACCTCTTTGATGTAGAATAAGATAAAACCTCTTTTTTTAGGCCAGGTAGGTCCTTAGCTGGGTAGCCAAGAATGGAGGAGAGGATGAATCCTGAGGGGGACCATCTGTTTCCTTGTCAGGGCAGGCCTCTGTAGCGTTTTTCAACTCAATTGGAAGTTCTTCCTCCAGTAAGGCATGGGTTGGTCATCTCTGTAAGCTCTGAGGGTTTAGCAGGATCTGCATAGTCAATATCTTTGGAGCATCCATCCAAGTGTGGTGGTGTGTGGTTTAGTCACCAAGTCATGTCTGACTCTTGTGACCCCATGGACTGTAACCTTCCAGGCTCCTCTGTCCATAGGATTTTCCAGGTAGGAATACTGAAGTGAGTTGCCATTTACTTCTCCAGGGGATCTTCCTGACCTAGGAATCAAACCTGAGTCTCCTGCATTGCAGGTGGATTCTTTATCAACTGAGCCACCAGGGAAGCCCAAGTGTTCCACCCCATTTTTTCAGGTCCCAGTTTTCCCCAGTTAGCACTTTACTTTAGGAAAACAGAACTGTGTTGGATGATATTCAAACATCACCAAAGTGCTGCAACTTTAACTATCAGATCTGCAGTCTATGGCTTTCTTGTTTTCTGCTGTAAGAGACAAGAGCCTCCTTGTAAAAGCAACCAAGAAGGCCTTTTTAACTGCTTCTCAATAGCCCTCATTTCTCAATACCCCTCTGCCAGGCATCAATATAATTGAGCAATTACCAGTCAACTCTATTGTCTTTGTAGATGCTTGGTTGTCTTTCAAAAGCCTGAATGACTGAACCTGTATCGACCAACCTTTGTCTTCCACTGGGGCACTTCCCCAGGTCATCTCGGGAGAAACCTTTAGCAACTGGGCCCCCAATTTGTGTCAGAGACTCTCTGTACCCTATCACACACTCCTAATCTACTGTTTTGGGGAGTGAGCCTGTTCCAAATTCCTATCTTCCAGCTGTTTTCTTAGACAAATCTCTGAACCACTTGTGTTAGTTTGAATCCACCCAAGGGAAATACTGAGATGGGATTTGATGTGAAAGAGATTTTGGGGGAGGGAGCAGTGGGAGGCAGAAAGAGGCTTCAGACTGTCAGTGCAGAAGGGAAGAGAGGACAGAGGATTGGGTGGGAGGTGTCTTAGACTGCAGTGAAGTGCCTAGAGAGGCTTAGCCAGGTTGATGGGAAGACCTGAAATCAGTCACTGAGAGTCTTGCGTAGTGTGGAATTTGGTCTGGCTTAGTACCTCTGCCATTGTTACTGACCAGGAACTGTCCATGGGAAGTGTGACCTCAGGGTGAATGCAGTGGTCTATCCAGAGAAACAGAAGGGGCTGTGAGTCAATTTGTTGTTGTAGTTCAGTCGCTAAGTCATGTCTGACTCTTTATGACCCCATGGACTGCAGCACACTAGACTTCCCTGTCCTTCACTATCTCTTGGAGTTTGCACAAACTCATGTCCACTGAGTCAGTGATGCCATCCAACCATCTTATCCTCTGTCTCCCCCTTCTTCTCCTGCCCCCAGTCTCTCCCAGCATCAAGATCTTTTCCAATGAGTTGGCTCTTACCATCAGGTGGCAAAAGTACTGGAGTATCAGTTTCAGCATCAGTCCTTCCAATGAATAATCAGGGTTGATTTCCTTATGCTCCCACAACAGGAAGTCTGAGAGGAGTGTAGCACGTCATAACCCAGCTACAAATGATTTCTCATCTTCATTGGGTTAGACGTATTGTGTTTTATAGTTGAAAACAGCTGAGAAGAAATAGGTTAAGTAGGTACTTCTGGGATAGTCATTTTAAATCATTTAGATGACCACTTTCCATTTTTAATTTTAAAGGAGAAGGCAAACTTAATAAATGTATCTAAATAGCTGACGTCATGCTTCAGTGGAATAACAAACCTAGCCTAGATTAGATAATTCAGACCCTGAATTTTCATTTTCTCTGGCTCCAGAGCAACTTTTTGGACCTGATATGTGTGAATGCCTTTTTGCAGATACATGTGCTATGGTATAACAGTGTTTCAGCTCATCTTGATAGACACACTACCAATATCACTGAGGAATTTTGGACCTACTGAATCAAAACCCTGCTCCCTAGTCTGTGGTACCGTGCAACTGCTTCAGGTAGAGTGCTTTGTGATTCTTGCATCGTAGGAGTGATTTTAACATCTAAGTAAGCTATTTGCCCTTTTTTCCTATTGCCTATGTTTTTTTTTTTTTCTCTCTCTTTATCCTCTTCAGTGGCATTATTACAGTCTGACACCACGTAAAAAAGTTCGATAATTATCAATGAGATTGATAAGAAAGATGTTGTTACTTGGTAATCCAAAGCATTTATTTGACTTATGTTGGATTTCTTCAGCCTGTCTCTTCTTCAGTCAGTTCAGTCGCTCAGTTGTGTCCGACTCTTTGCGACCCCATGAATAACAGCACACCAGGCCTCCCTGTCCATCACCAACTCTCTCTCTCGGAGTTTACTCAAACTCATGCCCATCAAGTCGGTGATGCCATCCAGCCATCTCATCCTCTGTCATCCCCTTCTCCACCTGCCCCCAATCCCTCCCAGCATCAGGGTCTTTTCCAATGAGTCAACTCTTAGCGTGAGGTGGCCAAAGTACTGGAGTTTCAGCTTCAGCATCAGTCCTTCCGATGAACACCTTTAGGTGATCTCCTTTAGGATGGACTGGTTGGATCTCCTTGCAGTCCAAGGGACTCTCGAGTCTTCTCCAACACCACAGTTGAAAAACATCTATGTCTCTTCTTAGGTAAGCCTTTAATAGTGCTGGACTATGTGCTTTTTCCCTATTATCTTGACAAATCATTGTTATGAATATTTCTCCAAGCTCATTCCTTCTATTGGTATTTCCATTTTGTCTCTCCTTTGGTATTTTGGGAATAGTGATAAATCTTGGGTAGGAAAAAAGAAGAGTGATGAAGCATACCTTTGCAAGCGTCCATTGTACTCTTGAGACTTTGTTCTTGTATTATCAGGAGAAATCCTCCAGATGCCTGTATAGCCAAGCTAAGTCAGATAACTTGGTACCTATCTATCTCCAAAGACACCTTGGATTTATAACAGAGATAAGGCAGAGAAACTTACAACTTCAGTGGCCCCTGCTCAGGGCTGTAGAAATTTCATGAGTCTTAATGAATAAACAGCTGTGCAATCTTAGGATCAAAACAGAAACTTTATGCTAGAGTCAGCAGTTGGGATATGGAAGTATGCAGATAAGCCCTATTAAGTTTTGAATTTTTAAACTGTAATAGATAGGGCGATAGACTGTATGTGATATTTTAATATACATTTAAAAATAGTTATTAATTTTTGTTGCACACAGGCTTTCTCTAGTTGTGGTGAGCAGGGGCTAGTCTCCAGTTGCAGGGCTTGGACTTCCATTGCAGTAGCTTCTCTTGTTGCACATAGGCTTAGTTGCTCCATGGCATGAGGAATCTTCCCGGACCAGGAATTGAACTCATGTCCCCTGGATGGGCAGGTGGATGCTTAACCACTGGACCACCAGGAAGTCTGACTATACGTGATTTTTGAAGCTTACTTCTCTTTTGTGTGATATAACTAAGATTTTCTTGCCCTTTCTGTCATCTGACAGTGCATCGAAAAACATTTTTACTTTCTTTCATATGCCTTTTTAAGAGAAGTATTTTTGTTTGGAGGATAATTGCTTTACAACATTGTGTTGGTTTCTACCATATGTCAATGTGAACCAGCCATAGGTGTCCCCTCCCTCCTGAACCTCCCTGCCACACCCGCACCCCATCCTACCCCTCTAGGTTGTCACAGAGCACAGAGTTTGAGCTCCCTGCATCATACGGAAATTTCCACTGGCTATCTATTTTACATATGGTAATGTATATGTTTCCATGCTACTCTCTCAATTCGTCCAACCCTCTCTTTCCTCCAGTGTGTCCACAAGTCTGTTATCTATGTCTGTGCCTCCACTGCTGCCCTGCAAATGGGTTCATCACTACCATTTTTCTAGATTCCATATATATGTGTTAATATATGATATTTTTCTCTTCCTGACTTACTTCACTCTGTATAACAGATTCTAGGTTTATCTACCTCATTAGAGAACCCATGTAGAGGAAACAGGGATCAAGACCACCATGACCATCAGGGCAAAGGTTAATAGAGTTTTACCAAGAGGAGGCACTGGTCATAGCAAACACCGTCTTCCAACAACACAAGAGAAGACTCTACACATAGACATCACCAGATGGCCAACACCAAAATCAGATATTCTTTGCAGCTGAAGATGGAGAAGCTCTATACAGTCAGCAAAAACAAGACCGGGAGCTGACTGTGGCTCAGATCATGAACTCCTTATTGCCAAATTCAGACTTAAATTGAAGAAAGTAGGGAAAACCACTAGACCATTCAGGTATGACCTAAATCAAATCCCTTATGATTATACAGTGGGAGTGAGAAATAGATCCAGGGGATTAGATCTGATAGACAGAGTGCCTGATGAACTATGGATGGAGGTTCGTGACATTGTACAAGAGACAGGGATCAAGACCATCCCCAAGAAAAAGGAATGCAAAAAGGCAAAATGGCTGTCTGAGGAGGCCTTACAAATAGCTGTGAAAAGAAGAGAAGTGAAAAGCAAAGGAGAAAAGGAAAGATATTCCCATTTGAATGCAGAATTCCAAAGACTAGCAAGGGGAGATAAGAAAGCCTTCCTCAGTGACCAGGGCAAAGAAATAGAGGAAAACAACAGCATGGGAAACACTAGAGATCTCTTCAAGAAAATGAGAGATACCAAGGGAAGATTTCATGCAAAGATGGGCTCAATAAAGGACAGAAATGGTATGGACCTAACAGAAGCAGAAGATATTAAGAAGAGGTTTCAAGAATACACAGAAGAACTGTACAAAAAAGATCATGACCCAGATAATCACGATGGTGTGATCACTCACCTAGAGCCAGACATCCTGGAATGTGAAGTCAAGTGGGCCTTAGGAAGCATCACTGTGAACAAAGCTAGTGGAGGTGATGGAATTCCAGTTGAGCTATTTCAAATCCTGAAAGATGATGTTGTGAAAGTACTGCACTCAATATGCCAGCAAATTTGGAAAACTCAGCAGTGGCCACAGGACTGGAAAAGGTCACTTATCATTCCAATCCCAAAGGAAGGTAATGCCAAAGAATGCTCAAACTGCTGCACAATTGCACTCATCTCACATGCTAGTAAAGTAATACTCAAAATTCTCCAAGTCAGGCTTCAGCAATACATGAACGGTGAACTTCCAGATGTTCAAGCTGGTTTTAGAAAAGGCAGAGGAACCAGAGATCAAATTGCCAACATCTGCTGGATCATCAAAAAAGCAAGAGAACTCCAGAAAAACATCTATTTCTGCTTTATTGAATATGCCAAAGCCTTTGACTGTGTGGATCACAATAAACTGGAGAATTCTGAAGGAGATGGGAATACCAGACCACCTGACCTGCCTCTTGAGAAATATATATGCAGGTCCGAAACCAACAGTTAGAACTGGACGTGGAACAACAGACTGGTTCCAAATAGGAAAAGGAGTACATCAAGGCTGTATATTGTCACCCTGCTTATTTAACTTATATGCAGAGTATATCATGAGAAATGGTGGGCTGGATGAAGCACAAGCTGGAATCAAGATTGCCCGGAGAAATATCAATAACCTCAGATATGCAGATGATACCACCCTTATGGCAGAAAGTGAAGAGGAACTAAAGAGCCTCTTGATGAAAGTGAAAGAGAAGAGTGGAAAAGTTGGCTTAAAGTTCAACATTCAGAAAACTAAGATCATGGCATCTGGTCCCATCACTTCATGGCGAATAGATGGGGAAACAGTGGAAACAGTGTCAGACTTAATTTTTTGGGGCTCCAAAATCACTACAGATGGTGACTGCAGCCATGAAATTAAAAGACACTTGCTCCTTGGAAGAAAAGTTATGACCAACCTAGACAGCATATTAAAAAGCAGAGACATTACTTTATCAACAAATGTCCGTCTAGTCAAGGCTATGGTTTTTCCACTAGTCATGTATGAATGTGAGACCTGGACTGTAAAGAAAGCTGAGCACCAAAGAATTGATGCTTTTAAACTGTGGTGTTGGAGAAGACTCTTGAGAGTCCCTTGGACGAAGGGAGATCCAACCAGCCTATACTAAAGGAAATCAGTCCTAAATACTCATTGGAAGGACTGATGTTGAAGCTGAAAGTCCAATACTTTGGCCACCTGATAAGAAGAACTGACTCATTGGAAAAGAGTCAGCTGATGCTGAGAAAGATTGAAGGCAGGAGGAGAAGGGGATGACAGAGGATGAGATGGTTGAATGGTATCACAGACTCAATGGACATGAGTTTGAGTAAACTCCGGGAGTTGGTGATGGACAGGGTGGCCTGGTGTGCTACAGTCCATGGGGTTGCAAAGAGTCAGACACGACTGAGCAACTGAACTGAACTGAACCTCATTAGAACTTACTCTAATGCATTCTTTTTTATGACTGAATAATATTCTATTATATATATGTACCACAACTTTTTTATCCATTCATCTGTCAGTGGACATCTAGGTTGCATCCATGTCCTAGCTTGTAAATAGTGCTGCAATGAACACTGAGACACATGTGTCTTTTTAAATTATGGTTTTCTCAGGGCTCCAGTACTCTTCCCTGGAGAATCCCAGGAATGGTGGAGCCTGGTAGGCTGCCATCTATGGGTTCACACAGAGTCAGACACGACTGAATTGATTTAGCAGCAGCAGTGGCAGCAGGGCATATGCCCAGTAGTCAGATTGTTGGGTTATATTGCAGATTTATTCCTCCTTTTTAAGGAATCTCCATACTGTTCTCCATAGTAGCTTTATCAATTTACATTCCCACCAACAGTGAAAGATGGTTTCCTGTACTCCACACCCTCTCCAGCATTTACTGTTTGTAGATTTTGGATGATGACCTTTCTGACTGGTGTGAGGTGACACCTCAGTGTAGTTTTGATTTGCATTTCTCTAATAATGAGCAATGTTGAGAGCCATACTCCTTTTCCTTGATTACTCAATTTAAATGGTGTAAGCAAGGAAGAATACTGGAGAAACCAAGTCAAAAGAGGTTGTAAAGACTGTGTAAGAATTATCACCTTGGGGACTTTGCAGGTGGACCAATGGTTAAAAATCTGCCTGCCAGTGCAGGGGATACAGGTTCAATCCCTGGTCTAAGAGGATCCCACAACTTGCAGAGCAACTAAGCCCATATGCCACTACTGCTGGACTCACACTCTAGAGCCCAGGAGCCACACTACTGAAGCCTGTGTGCCTAGAGCCTGTGTCCTGCAACAAGTGGCCGCAATGATAAACCCATGCACCACATGAAGAGTAACCCCTGCTCACTGCAACTGAAGAAGGCCTGCATGCAGCAATGAAGATCCAGCACAGCCAGAAGTAAGTAGAAATTTAAAAAAAAAGAAGAAAAGAATTTACCATCTTAGCTTTCTAGGAGAGTTCTGGCTCTCAGATAGCTTCGTCTCATGAGCCTCTCTCTTCTACAATTTCTTTCTCCTAATCCCATCCCCCTACAAAGAAGTACAGATCAACTCAAGCCCTCAAAGTACAATAACATAAAAAGCAAATTCCCTGTGGAGGCTTAATGCTTTTGGAATGGTAACAGCCATGATAACACTTTTGTTACAAGGGGGACATCCTAGCGGGGGTAGTAGATGTGAAAAGAGGTTCGACTGTCAGGAGTTAAGACGGTAAAAGAGCTGAGATGCTTTTGAGAGAGGAGCTTTGATTTAAGAGCTACATTATATTTATAGTCAGAGTTAAGAGTTGCTTTGATCTCCATCACTCCAAATGAACCCATTTATCATTTTCCTTTTTCTCTTTCCTCCTCTCCCTCCACACCCAGTAAATATCAAAGCAATTGTGCTTAAAGAATATTCCCTTCTCATAAAGGAGGCCTCATAAAGCAAATCAAATCATTACCTCCTAAATATCAGCACTTGGAATATAATTTTCCTTATAAAACCATTTTAGTCCAGAAGAAGGAAAGCCATGTATTAGAAGATATTCAGTTTCAGTAACTGAGGAAACACTGAGACATGGGCATATCCCCTTATGTCAAAAAGAGGCTGGGAATGAACCTTTCTTGAGCTCTTATAGTGTCTATACCTCTGGAAAGTCTTGCAGGACATTTGGTCCTGTCTAAAACATTCATATGGCATTTGGTGAATGTCAAGAAGTCCTTGAAATTTGATTCTATCCAACATATCCATGACCATATTTGGTTCATGCCAAATGGTTTTGATAGGACTAAATACCAGGGACCTTTTGGTATGGACAAAATGTCTTATTGGTTTGTTGGACAGGACCAAACATCTGCTAACCACAGGAAGTCATTTAATTCTCATAGTAGATTATGAGATAGGTACAGTATTATTAGCTTCATTACATACACAAGGAAGCTGGATAAGTAATTTGCCCATGGCCACAAAACTAGCGTGAATGTGCTAAAGTTAGACTAGCTCCAAAGTTCATAATTTTCCACTCTACTTCTCAGTATTTTTTTTTTAACATTTATTTATTTATATTTGGCTGTGCTGGGTCCTCGTTGCTGTGCACAGGCTTCTCACTATGGTGGCTTCTCCTGTTTCAGAGCACATGTTCTAAGGGTGTGTGAGCTCTGTCTGTGGGATCTTTCCAGACTAGGGATCCAACCAGCCCTCCCTTGCATTGCCAGGCAGATTCTTAACTACTGCATTACCAGGGAAGTCCTGTTTCTAGTATTTGATAAATCTTACGTATCCTGCAGTTTGATTAAAGCAGGACATGAAATGTGTCATTGTAGAATAGATTCAAGGCTTATGACCCAGAGCCTTCTGTAGATTTTCAAGAAAATTCAGGTCTTTGGATATAAGAGACCTATATTTTGTTTTTTGCTACTAGCAAAGAACTGTACAAATCTAATTGTGCATGAGGTAATATAACCTAAACAGAATCAAACAGGCTGTTGGGGGAAGGCCCAAGAGTCAAGGAGCAAAAAAAAAAAAAAAAAAAAGGCTGGCACAAGCTCAGTGCTCAGGGGGATACCTCCCAGCAGTGTTCCAAGGGGATCCAACCAACGTGCAGGTGAAATCTCCATCATCAAACACGTGCAAAGCCTTTCCCTGAGGTCATGCAATGGAAAAACAGACAGATAGTGACTCAGGGCCTTAGCTGTGTGTGGGATCCATTGAAATACACTGTCAGAGGGGAAAGGTGGATTGCAACAGCTTCCACCAATGGTATTGTGGTAGTATACAAACTATAAGGTGCAGTCAGAAGCCTTAGTCAAAGGTGTTATCAAGTGTTTAAGGAAGTGCCTGCAGGTTATTTATTCACATGTGGGGCCGCATGCCTGAAGGGACGTCTGGGGAATGATTCCTCTGTTGGAACTTTGTCAGCTGTTCAGGTACCATAATATCAGATTTTGCTGTGGCAAGAGGACTAGAAAAGTTCTCATTTGGAATCAGATCCAACACTTGAGAATTTTCATCATGTTTCTGGGTTAAAACTTATAGTGGGTAAAAGGTTGCTTGTTGAAAGAAGCAGAGATTATGCCAGCCACACTTCATACTGAGTTTAATGAAGAGGTCAAACTCATTTTCCCAGAGTTCCACGGTCAGAGACCGTGAAGGAGCATAGTCAGATAGCAGAGCAAAGGAAAGGATCATTAGAGATGGGACCAATGTTTTCACTGGAACAATTTGAAGAGAATTGCTGAGGACAAATGTCCATGTGGAAAGAGAGGAAAATCTCCCATTCTCATGTGAAAGACAGTATGAGTTACAGAGAAAGATTTTTAATATTTAATTCTATTTTAAGATTACAGAAAATTCTCTTTACTAGCTTTTTGGCAGGTATGACAAATACTATGTCAAATTCCTGGAACCTGTGTCTAAAATAATTTTTTTTTTCTGGTGGTTCTAATCCTTGACATGTAAGGCTTTGAATGAGTAGGTTATATGGCCTATAAATTCACCGAAGAATTTGATGAAAAAAATAATAAAATTATTTGTAAGCCTGGATTGTTCTAACAGTTTGATCAAAATAGTATCCTTGGTATGAGCACAAATATTTATAATATCTTTTGGTATGGGAAACAGGGAAACAATGCCAGGGGCATAAATTAAACTCTGGACCCCCAAGCAAAGAATGGGCCTCTTCATGTATTTTTCACTGGCAAGAAAGTAACAGACTTCTTTTGGTTGATCCAGTCTCAGACCAGAGTTGGGTGGAATGCAAGACTGGAGTCTTCTCTGATGTATGAATATTATTATGAGGCAAGAACTGTTTTCTTTTCTAGGGTTTGAAAATTCTGGTGCAATGTGGAGGATCCTGTGATGCAAAGGAGACCAGATTATAGAAAAATATTTCTGACTTTCTAGTAGCATTAGCAATAGTACCAAACCAAGCTTCTGGCTCAGCAGTGGCAGTAAATTGGTTTGCAGTAGTACTTGCAATCAGACTGAATATATAGGATGATAGTGGCTGCAGTGCTAGAGGTGACGATGGTTGCCTGAAGACTGAGTTCCTGGGACAGTTGTGCAAGCCATAGTGTTTATTGTCCTTTGGCAGCATCGCTGACTGCTTTCCTGGGTGAGTTTGCCAGCGTAATTTTGGACCTCATTCCTCACTACATAGCCCCAAGCCTGGCTTTCCAGCCCTCCTACTTATTTTGTAAGATATTTAATGTCTTTAAGAGATTCTTTTTGCTTTGGTTCTTCTAGACTGGGTTTTGCTGCTTGCAACTCCGTATCTGTTGGGTACATCTGGGGACCTTGTTAAAATAAAGATTCTGTATCAGGGCATGGGAATCTAATTTTTAAAGATTATAAATTAATCAAGTTTTTTTTTTCCTGTAGCAAGTGACAGAAAACCTAATTCAAACCAATTTAAGCAAAAAACAATGTGTTGACTCAAAGAATTTAAAAGACTAGGGAGTAGATATTCAGGCAACATGCATTCAGAGCTCAAGAAATGCCTTCAGGATTTGGTTTCTGTATTTCCCACTTCTACCTTCTATGGTGTTGTTAGTTTAAAATTTCATGTGGCAGCAAATTTCAGGTGGCAGAGACTTCAGACCTGACAGCCTCTCAGCTTGTGTTCTAGTAGACAGAGCACTTGTCTTTATCCTAGAAGCCTTGGTTCTGATGGAGATCCATGTCTGAGACCATCAGTATGGCCAAAGAAATGCAGAGCTCCATTTGTTAGCTTGAATCTCCTGCCAGCTCGGGAGCCCAGACTCTCTTCGGAATATGTTTTCACTCTTGAGTGACAGGGTCAACTTTTTGCTAAGCATCTTTTCCTAGGGCTATTAGACATCCTCATGCTTGCAATGGAGCTATATACTTATTAACTTAGATTGAACTTTATTAGGCATTGTGCTAGGAAATGCTAGGCATTGTGCTAGGCATTGTGTCTAAAATGCAGTACTTGGATGCAATCTCAAAAATGACAGAATGATCTCTGTTCATTTCCAAGGCAAACCATTCAATATCATGGTAATCCAAGTCTATGCCCCGACTAGTAATGCTGAAGAAGTTGAAGTTGAATGGTTCTGTGAAGACCTACAACACCTTTTAGAACTAACACCCCAAAAAGATGTCCTTTTAATTATAAGGGACTGGAATGCAAAAGTAGGAAGTCAAGAAACACCTGGGGTAACAGGCAAATTTGGCCTTGGAGTACAGAATGAAGCAGGGCAAAGGCTAATAGAGTTTTACCAAGAGAACGCACTGGTCATAGCAAACACCCTCTTCCAACAACACAAGAGAAGACTCTACACATAGACATCACCAGATGGCCAACATCAAAATCAGATTGATTATATTCTTTGCAGCCAAAGATGGAGAAGCTCTATACAGTCAGTAAAAACAAGACCGGGAGCTGACTGTGGCTCAGATCATGAACTCCTTATTGCCAAATTCAGACTTAAATTGAAGAAAGTAGGGAAGACCACTAGACCATTCAGGTATGGCCTAAATCAAATCCCTTATGATTATACAGTGGAAGTGAGAAATAGATCCAGGGGATTAGATCTGATAGACAGAGTGCCTGATGAACTATGGATGGAGGTTCGTGACATTGTACAAGAGACAGGGATCAAGACCATCCCCAAGAAAAAGGAATGCAAAAAGGCAAAATGGCTGTCTGAGGAGGCCTTACAAATAGCTGTGAAAGGAAGAGAAGTGAAAAGCAAAGGAGAAGAGGAAAGATATTCCCATTTGAATGCAGAATTCCAAAGACTAGCAAGGGGAGATAAGAAAGCCTTCCTCAGTGACCAGTGCAAAGAAATAGAGGAAAACAACAGAATGGGAAACACTAGAGATCTCTTCAAGAAAATGAGAGATACCAAGGGAACATTTCATGCAAAGATGGGCTCAATAAAGGACAGAAATGGTATGGACCTAACAGAAGCAGAAGATATTAAGAAGAGGTTTCAGAAGAACTGTACAAAAAAGATCTTCATGACTCAGATAACCATGATGGTGTGATCACTCACCTAGAGCCAGACATCCTGGAATGTGAAGTCAAGTGGACCTTAGGAAGCATCACTGTGAACAAAGCTAGTGGAGGTGATGGAATTCCAGTTGAGCTATTTCAAATCCTGAAAGATGATGTTGTGAAAGTACTGCACTCAATATGCCAGCAAATTTGGAAAACTCAGCAGTGGCCACAGGACTGGAAAAGGTCAGTTTTCATTCCAATCTCAAAGAAAGGTAATGCCAAAGAATACTCAAACTACCACACAATTGCACTCATCTCACATGCTAGTAAATACTCAAAATTCTCCAAGTCAGGCTTCAGCAATACATGAACCGTGAACTTCCAGATGTTCAAGCTGGTTTTAGAAAAGGCAGAGGAACCAGAGATCAAATTGCCAACATCTGCTGGATCATCAACAAAGCAAAAGAACTCCAGAAAAACATCTATTTCTGCTTTATTGGCTATGCCAAAGCCTTTGGCTGTGTGGATCACAATAAACTGGAGAATTCTGAAGGAGATGGGAATACCAGACCACCTGACCTGCCTCTTGAGAAATATATATGCAGGTCCGAAAGCAACAGTTAGAACTGGACATGGAACAACAGACTGGTTCCAAATAGGAAAAGGAGTACATCACGGCTGTATATTGTCACCCTGCTTATTTAACTTATATGCAGAGTACATCAAGAGAAATGCTGGGCTGGAAGAAACACAAGCTGGAATCAAGATTGCCGGGAGAAATATCAATAACCTCAGATATGCAGATGACACCACCCTTATGGCAGAAAGTGAAGAGGAACTAAAGAGCCTCCTGATGAAAGTGAAAGAGAAGAGTGAAAAAGTTGGCTTAAAGCTCAACATTCAGAAAACTAAGATCATGGCATCTGGTCCCATCACTTCATGGCGAATAGATGGGGAAACAGTGGAAACAGTGGCTGACTTTATTTTTGGGGGCTCCAAAATCACTGCAGATGGTGACTGCAAAAGACACTTACTCCTTGGAAGGAAAGTTTTGACCAACCTAGACATCATATTAAAAAGCAGAGATATTACTTTGCCAACAAAGGTCCATCTAGTCAAGGCTATGGCTTTTCCAGTGGTCATGTATGGATGTGAGACTTGGATTATAAAGAAAGCTGAGCACCAAAGAATTGATGCTTTTGAACTGTGGTGTTGGAGAAAACTCTTGAGAGTCCCTTGGACTGCAAGGAAATCCAACCATTCCATCCTAAAGGAGATCAGTCCTGAGTGTTCATTGGAAGGACTGATGCTGAAGCTGAAACTCCAATACTTTGGCCACCTGATGCAAAGAGCTGACTCATTGGAAAAGACCCTGATGCTGGGAAAGATTGAGGGCAGAAGGAGAAGGGGACGACAGAGGATAAGATGATTGGATGGCATCACAGACTCGATGGACGTGAGTTTGAGTAAACTGCAGGAGTTGGTGATGGACAGGAAAGCCTGGCGTGCTACAGTCCGTGGGGTTGCAAAGAGTCGGACATAGCTGAGCGACTGAACTGAACTGTGCTAGGCAAAGGGGATTTGAAGTTCAATATGATATTGTCCTTCATTCAATTATTTTAGATGTGACCATTTTAAATATTTTATTGAATTTGTTAAAATACTGCTTCAGTTTTATGTTTTGGTTTTTTGGCCACGAGGCATGTGGGATCTTAGCTCCCTGATCAGGGATCAAACCTACACCCGCTGCATTGGAAGGCGAAGTCTTAACCACTGGACTGACAGGGAAGTCCCATCGTCCTTCTTTTATTTAATTAATTAATTAATTTATTTATTTATTTTTGTCCTTCTTTTAAAAGAGTAGAAGTTTTAGTTGGGAGGGGGTACATAAGTAAACCAGTATGTAATTCCATTTGATTTATTATGGAATATCTGCTGAGTGCTTGGCACTATACTAGTGCAGGGGATATAGCAGTGAATAAAATAAGGTCCTGATAGAGATACATTGCTTTCAATCTTTCCCAGCATCAGGGTCTTTTCTAATGAATCAGCTCTTTTCATCAGGTGGCCCCAAGTATTGAGATTGAAGCTGAAGCTCCAATATTTGGCCACCTGATTAAAAGAGTCAATTCACTGGAAAAGACCTTGATGCTGGGAAAGATTGGAGGCAAAAGGAGAAGAGGGTGGCAGGGGGTGAGATGGTTGGATGCCATCACTGACTCGATGGACATGAATTTGAGCAAGCTCCAGCAGATAGTGAAGAACAGTGAAGTCTGGCATGCTGCAGTCCATGGAGTCACAAAAAGTTGGACACAACTTAGTGACTAAAAAGCAACAACCGTGTAAAAGCACACACAAGTCCACACACACTTATGTGTGCGCATGTCTGTGTCATTGCACTGCAGTGTTGGGGTTGCAAAGAGTCAGACACAACTTAGTGATGGAACAACATCAACAGTAATGGAGTAAGACAGAAGATAAACCAATGAACAAATAATGTAAGAGACAGTGATAAGTATAATTGAAAATTAATCTGACAAGCCCTCTGAGAAGATGGCAGAGATGTGAAGGAAGTGAGGGGTGTGCATGTGGCTATCCTCAAGGAAGAACATAGCAGGCAGAGGAAGCATCAGGTGTACAGGGTCTGAGGAGGATCAATGGAGTTTCAACACAGTGTTGTGGAGGGTTGTTGGAGATGAGTTTAGGAAGTTAGTAGGGGGGCTAAGTTATATAGGGTCTTGTAAACCATTATATTGCCTCTGATATGACAATAATTTGGGGATTCTGAGCAGAGAAAAGACATGATACAACTTGTTTTCAAAGAACCACTCTGGCTCTTGTATGAAGGGAGAGAAGGTTGGAAGCTGGGAGACTAGGTGGGAGGCTGTTACATAACCCAGGTGAGAGAGTATGGGCTGACCAGGCTGATGAGTAGATGTGGTTGGATTGTGAGTATATTTTGAAGGCAGACCGTACAAGATTTACTGGTGGTGTAAATGTGAGGTATGGGAGAAAGAGCAGAGTCAAGGATGACTCCAAGGTTTTCAGCTTGAGCAACTGGAAGAATGAAATTGCTAGGATCCCTGGCGGCTCAGACAGTAAAGCGTCTGCCTACAATGTGGGAGACCTGGGTTCAGTCCCTGGGTCGGGAAGATCTCCTGGAGAAGGAAATGGCAACCCACTCCAGTATTCTTGCCTGGAAAATCCCATGGATGGAGGAGCCTGGTAGGCTACAGTCTATGGGGTTGCAAAGAGTCGGATACGACTGAGCGACTTCACTTTCACTTTCAAAAAGGGATGGATTGCTGAAGGAGTTTGGGAAGCTGCTTATTAGACATCCAAATGCCTGTGTTAAGTTGGGTATTCTAGAGTGCAGGGTAGAGGTTTAGGTTAGGATACACATTTGGGCACTGTAATCCTTAGAGTGGGTGTTTAAAGCTATAAAAGTGATGATATCACCTAGAAAGGAAATAGATAGAAAAGAATATTCCAAGTTCTAGAGATTAAGATGATCAGGACAAGTGGCAAAGGGGATGGGGTAATAGCTGCCAGTGAGACAGCAGAAGCAAAAGAAAATGCTGCCTGGAAGTCAAGAGGAGAAGGTCTTTCAAGAAGGAAGGAGTAATTAATTGTATCAGATGCTGCAACTATGATGGGTCAGTAAGATGAGGACTAAGGATTGACCATTGTTTATAGCCATGTCAAAGACATTTATGACTTTGTAAAGAGTTGTCTTGCTAGAAGAGTTAAAATGAAAAGACTGATTTAAATGTGTGCCAGAGACAAAGGGAGGAGACGAAGGGGTGGCAGTGAAATATTGATAATCCTTTTTGATGGGGTTTTCTTCAAAGGAAAGCAGAAAAATGAGGAAGTAACTGGAGGGGATGTAGTGTCAAGTGAGGTCAGTGTGATAAGTGAGTATAAGTATAGTACACTCATAGTGCTTTGGGAGTACATATGAAGTTTACCTGCAGAAAATGTGAAGATGGTGTTCAGAGGAAGGTCTGGAAGCTAGTAGCAATTGCAGGTGAAGAAAAGATTTTTCAAAAGAAAGTATGTTTAATATTCTATTTATATTCACTTAGTCATGTCTGACTCTTTGTGACCCTATGGACTATATCCAACCAGAGTCCACTGTCCATGGATTTCTCTAGGCAAGAATACTGTAGTGGGTTGCCATTTCTTTCTCTAGGGGATCTTCCCAACCCAGTGATTGAACTTGGGTCTCCTGAATTGCAGGCAGATTCTTTACCATCTGAGCCACCAGTGAAGCCCTCCTAATCAGAAGTTCAGCTAAATGTAGCTGGAGGAAAACATTCAGCCGTGCTGATCGGTCCCATGTTAAATGATTCCCTATTTTAAGTGGTCTTTCCATGGCAGAGCAGCTATCTTATTTCTCAAACCTCTAACAACCCTTCTTCTCTCCTCACACTCAGCTATTGACTTTGCATCTAATTAATTGAGAAAACAAGAACAAGCATAAGAGAACTCCCTTCTCACCATCCAATCTACCAGTTACTCTGCATCTGTACATACACACTGCTGTTATGCCTGTTGCAATAGGTAAACTGCTCCAGTCATCATCAAACCAGAGTTGTGCACTGGATCTTGTCCCCTCTCTTGTATTCAAGGACTCTGCTTATGCAATCATTCCCTTTCTCTTTTGCATCATCAATGTCCTCCTTGTTACACATCATAGCCATCCCTATTGCTGCAATGTGTCCCATTTGAAAAAAGTCTCTTGTGGCCCTACAGTCCCATCCCATAACTCCCTACTTCTATTTCTCTGCTCTTTTTTAAATTTCGATTCTCTTGGAAAGAGTCATCCACAATCACTCTGTCACTTCCCATTCGATCTGGAGCACACTTCAGTCAGGATCTTGTCCTCCGATTCCACTTAATCCTATCTTCAGATTGGCAAAGATTTCTTTGTTGCCAAACTCAATAAACAATTTTTAATCTTTATCTTACTCATCATCTCAGCATAATGTGACACAGTTGATTACTCCCTCTTTTTTGGAACATTTTGTTGTTATTGTTTTTGGCTTCCAGAGCCTCATATTTTCTTGTTTTTTTTTTTTTTTCCTTTTCTTTTCTTACCAACTGCATCCTTCTCAGTCTGCTTCATGGAGTCTTTCTAATTCTTATTGAAATTGAAAAGGTGAAATACCCCAGAGCTGAATCGTCACCTTTCTCCTCTCTATTTGCTGTCCTCCCTAGGTGATCTCATCCACAATCATGGCTTTAAATAACATGTGGTCAATTATCTGTTTCAGAGAGGTCTTTCTTCTCCATGACTCTCCCTACTTTGCTTTGTTTTTCTTCATGGCAATTATCACTAATTGAAATCATATACATATTTAAACTTATTTACTTATTGTCTGTCTTCCCCACGAGAACAGGAAGCTTGTGTGTTTTGTTCTCTATTACATCGTCAGCAATTAGGACAATGGCTGGCATATAATAAGCTTTTGTTGTGCAGTTACTCAGTCATGTCCGATTCTTTGGGATGCCATGGACTGCAGCATGCCAGGCTTCCCTGTCCTTCACCATCTCCTGGAGTTTGCTCAAACTCATGTCCTTTGAGTTGATGATGCCATCTAACCATCTTATCCTCTGTCACCCCCTTCTCCTCCTGCCCTCAATCTTTCCCAGCATCAGAGTCTTTTCCAATGAGTCAGCTCTTTGCATCAAATAAGCTTTTAAAAATATTTAATAAATATATGTCTGAAGAGGCTCCCATACCTCCCCCCCCCTTATTCTTAACTCCCCAAAGCTCTTCCCTGGTAGCTCAGGTGGTAAAGAATCTGTCTGCAATGAGGAGACATGGGGTTTGATCCTTGAGTTGGAAAGATTCCCTGGAGAAGAGAATGGCTTCCTACTCCAGTATTCTTGCTTGGAGAATTCCAGGAACTGAGCAAGCTGGCGGGCTACAAAGAGTTGGACATGACCGAGTGACTTTTACTTTTTTGTTTTTAACTCCCCCAAAGGAAGAACGATTAATCTCTAGAGTGAAAAGACATAAGATCCAAGGAAAGACACCCGAGGAATTTAAGAAGCAAGCAAGAAAAAGGACCCAGAAAAAGCGATGAAGAATTAATTAAGAGGAAAAAAAAATGGGGGGGGCCATTATAAGGCCAACACAAGCAAAAATTCAAGCTAAAAGAATTAAGATAGAGGCCTAATCATATTTTAGGCTGGATAAAAGAACAAGTTCAATTTCCTGTGAGTGCGATTTCCTGTGATAAATGAGAAGCTTTGTCATTTGTGGGCTGTGGAAAGAGGAACAAAGAGAAGTGTGAAATCCTCATCTAGTTAATGGGACTTTGCCTGGAGGGAGAGGTGGGGCAGAAGGTAAGAGGTGGTGCTGCTGCAACAAAAAACTAACCCTGTGGAAGTGGCTTTGGAAATGGGTGAGGTATGGAGACCGGAGGAGTTGTGAGGTACATGGAGGAATCTCAACTGTAAGGGAAATTCTGGTGAGAGCTCAAAAAGAAAGAAGGAGAGCTAGAGAGAAAGCTTCCATCTTCTTAGAGAATATGTAATTAATCATGAACTCTGAGTTGGTAGAAATAGGAATCAAAGGCCATTCTGATGAGATGTCAGATGGAAATGAGTAACATGTTACTGAAAAGGCAGCCTTTGCTATAAAATGAAAAGAACTTGGCTGAATTGTGTTCATAGTCTAGTGTTTTGTGGAAGGTAGAACTTGCAAGCAATGACACTAAATATTTAGCTGAGTAAATTTCTTAGTGTGGAAAGAGTGGCTTGGAACCTCCTAACTTCTTAGAACAAAAGGCAAGAAGAGAGAGATGAATGAAAGAAGAAATTGTTAAACAATTCTAGAATTAGAACTTCAAGGTTTGGAAAATTCTCAGCCTATTCATTTTACAACAACAACAAAAAGAGAGAGAAATAAATTTATATTGCCACTCAGTCTATGGTATTTTGTTACAGAATCCCAAGCAAACTGAGGTATTTTGGTTGCTAGTAGCACCTGGAGGTGGGGTTGGGGGGTGGGGGGGCTTCCCAGGTGGCTCAGAGGTAAAAAAAAAATCTGCCTGCCAATGCAGGAGACACAGGAGATGCAGGTTAGATCCTTGGATTAGGAAGACCCCTGAAGGAGGAAATGGCAACCCACTCCAGTATTCTTCCCTAGGAAATCCCGTGGACAGAGGAGCCTGGTGGACTATAGTCCACGGGATTGCAAAGAGTTGGGCACAACTTAGCTATTGAGCATGAATGCAGGAGCGCCTGGAGAGTTGCAACCTGCAGCATGGGGTGCTAGCCACTTGTCCCTCTGGATTCAGTTCAGGGTTTTGCTTTGAATCAAAATGATCTGGGAGCTGGCTTCAAAAGTTTGAGTCCTTCACTTAGTCCTTCCTAAGTAATTAATTGTCAAGGTAGTTTACTTTCTCATTTCCAGAGGGGGGGAGAGTCCACTGGGATGAAGAGGCAGTAGCCTGAGTGAAAGGATACGTGGCCTGGAAATGACCGCTTTCTCTGCCTGACTCAGAAAGGAGAATGTATCTTCCATTCCTGCTTGGAAGAAAGGTTTTAAAGCATAGAAATGTGGAAATGGGCAAGTAATTCAAGGGCCTCAGGGTAAGGCAGAGGTGCCAAGTCTGCCCAGAGGTGGGAGTTTATAGGAGTCAGAAAGACATCCTGAGGACAAGTTTATACAAGAATGCTCAGGGAGGGACATGAAAGGAGGTGAGGCAAGAAACCTCAAGATTAACTTGGCATCTTGCGAATCTTTTTGAGAAAATCCCCAACTAGGGGCTGTCAAAAAGCCTTCCTGTGCTATCCTCAGGTGCTTGCACTTGCCCCAAACCTGCTTCCTTGCTCCATGTGCAACTCGAACCAGTCTGTAGATACTCAGCCTTGGCAGCCTTTGAAGTAAATCTTTTCTTGCTGAGCCTTCGCCCTAGGTGGGAGGGGAGGAGTCCCCTGAGCAGGTGCTGGCATGGCTGAGGCAGAGCTGTGGCCCTTACAGGTAATATTTTGAGGAGAAAAGGGAAGTGATTTCTGTCCTTCAGGCATTCCCTCCTTCTCTCCTCCCATCTCCAACGTGAGCAATTTTAGAGGTTCTGTTGAATAACCAGATTAAATGTTCAATTCTCGATTTTATTCATCTACTGAAATATATAAAGCTGCTAAAAATGTGATACCTTTCAGAGCAAGGCGTGGGCTAGCAAACCTACTAGGCTTTTGTTGTTTAATTACTTGTTAAACTTTCCACTAGAGCAGCTAAGGATCCTACCCTCTATTTAACACTTCCTTTGTTAAAAAAAAGTATGAATGGATTCACATTTCCAAAACCTGCAAGAGGTTATGATTTTGCTAAAAGATGAGTAATATTTAGACTTTATGAGACACCTGAAAAATCCTTAACAAAGAAATATGTCTCTCTGGCAAGGCTTCAAAGATGAAGCTAGAAACTTTAACAGTATTACTGTAAATGTAGATTTTACCACTGTGCCAAAATTTTGTCCTTATGACTTGTTACCATTAAAGCACCTGCCATACCTCAGTTTGATGAAGAGTAACTATAGTTTGTTAACGCTTTTACTGACAAAAGTTATCTAGATGGTGTCTTTTTATGCGGAAGGCAATTAAACCTAGTCTAAGAAATAATGTCCAGCAAAGCAAATTAAAAGTAGGAATGTTTGGATAGTCTTGTAGTATCAAAAAGAATGACATGCTTGCTGAATTTCTTCTTGCCACTGAATTGACATATACAAATTGAGCTCGACAGATTTACTATTGGAGACCATACAGAATAATAGAGACTATGAGAATTGCAGAGAATTGGTAAGCTTGTTTTAGATGCACAAGAAATCCATTGCTTATAAACATGATTTTTGTAGAAAATATATCAGTCAGGAAAACAAAAGGCCAAATAAACTGATTTGCTGAATTTGAGATTTTCAAAATGTGGTCTCTGTACCAGCAGCATCAACCTCATCTGGAAACTTGTTAGAAATGCAGATATTCAGGCCTTATCAAGACCTACTAAACAAAAACACAAGGGCTGGGGCCCAGAAATTTGTGTTTTAATCAGTACTCCAGTTGATTCTGATGCATGCTAAAGTTTGGAACCTGCTGGCTTGAACCCGAATCAGTACTGAGGCCAGCAGTACTTTTTCAGTTCTAAAATTACCCAGGAGTCTTTATATTGGGAGAGCTTGTGATATTAAATGTGACTGCTCAGATTCTTTTATAGACAAAATGCTTTGTCTAGTTAGATGTATAACAGAAGAGATGACAATCTCTTCATTAACTCATTCAACAAATGTTTTCTGAATGCTTACAGTGTAGACGAACAACAATGAGCAAAATAGATAAGAGTCTTGCTTCACAAAATACCATTCTGGGCTGAATATTGTATACTAACATGGATATTAATTTAGCACCATGACTCAAATTGCCTGGTGGTAGACTATAAGAGGAAAAGTTTTTATAATCATCTATCCTCGTGGGTGAAAATTGCTCACTCCTTATAAGTAATAAATTCTTTCTGCACTTGACCTTTTGTGATAACAGTGTTGCGTTTATGTTAACTTAACACACATGCCCTGAAAAGTGATCAGTTCAAGCAGATATTTCATTAAACAACCCCAAATGACTGAGTTTTACTTCACTGAATCATTCAAACCAACTAGTGGTGTTGGAATTATATCCATTTATTGTGAATCTTTACTTACGTGGAGGATTATGTCTGACGATTTCAGCTGGAAAAAACACTAGTGAATGAAAACCAATATTTAGAACATAAATGATCCACACTGGTTATTTTCTGATTTTACTAGTTTTTTTTTTTTCTCAGTGTTCCAGTTTATTTTATGGTATACACAAGTTACCTGTATGAGAAGAGATCAACCATGTTAATAATGAGATGACATAAGGGAAATTTAGGACTAAGACCTACCTTTTAACCTAGTTTAATACTTGCTCTCATGGTACTCACAGACCAGCTTTCATAAAATGATAGTACAACGTGTTAAGGGAAGTTCAGAATGCTGTGAGAGATTTAGGAAGAGGATATCTAACATGAACCTGGAAATGCAAGCAAGTTTCATTTGAAGAAGGGACTTGAGAATGGAAAGATGATTAAGATTTAGCCAGACCAGGGGGAGGGACAAGAGTGATGGAAGTAGATGCAATAACATACAAAGCTGAAAGGGAACCAATTTTGAGTAAACTGTAAATCGTTCAACATGACTGGAGCATATAGTGTAAGGGGCACAATATGAGTTTGGAGAAGTATGTAGAGACCATAATCATGAAGGATCATTTATGCTGTGTTCAGGTGTTTGGAGCTTATCCCAGTGGCAATGACCAGTTACTGAAAGATTTTATAGGGAACAGAATGTAGTGTGATCAGAGTTTTAGTAAAACCACTTTGGAAAGAAGGTTGGAGACTATTGTAGGAACAGTGGAAATAGAAAATGGTAACTTGAAATAAGCAATGAGAGTGGTGATAAGAGAATTAGCTTAGAGAACTTTGTTAAGAGGTAAAGTCAGGTGGCCTGGTAATGAGCTGTGAGAGAAGGAAAGCACAGAGTTAAAGATAATTCCCAAGAATCTGACTTGAACAACTGGTTGGTGACATTTAGGAGAATCCAAGAACTGAAGAGGAGGAGTAGGTTTGGGATGAAGACTATCAGTTCACTTTTGAACCTGATGAGTTTGAGTTGGTTGTGGAAATTACAAATTGAGATAGTTAACAAATGATTAGATATACAGGTAAGACATTTGTTAATAGGGCCATTAATTTAGAAGCTTATAGATGCCATAGGAACCTGGGTTCATATACTTGAGAGGATGTAGAGTGAAAAAAATTTCTGAGTATGATCCTTGTAGAACAGAAAACTTTAGGGACAGGCAGAGGAAGTAGATCCTGCAAACAGTACTGAGAAGTAATCAGAGGGAAAGGGAAAACTGGAAGGATGTATTATAATGGAAGCTAAGGGAAGAGTGTTGAGATGAAGGAGTGATCAGCTACCACAGATGCTGCTGTGAGTATAAGTCAGACTGAAGTTCATGATGTTTAGCAACAAGGAAGTCCTTGGTTACCTGCTGACAGCAGTTTTTACCGGAACAGTAGAGTCACAAACAAATTGAATGGCTAAGGCCTGAGTCAGAGTTGAGCAAATGGAGATTGTGCATCTAGACAGATCTTTAAGTAATTTGGCTTTGAAGGAGAAAAAAGAATGTGACAGTGAAGAGGGTTATTTATTTGTTTTTAAAGGATGAGCTAATCTTGATGGGAAGGAATTAGTAGAAGAAAAGTTTCAAGAATCATGAATGACAGGAGATGGCTGAAATGTTGAGTTTCCCAAGAAGGCTGGAAGAAGTGAAATTCAGAACACAGAGGGAGGGTTAGCCTTAGACAGGAAGAGCCAGAGGGAAGAATTCTGAAGTTTTGAGTTTTGTGATGGAAAGGTGAGGGATTTTCCATCTGATAGGTTTTACTATACTTATGAAGTACGATAAGTGGTCATCTACTGACCATGAAAGGTGGTTTTGAAGTTGAAAATTTGAGGAAAGTAGAGTTTTGTAATAGATATTCTTACATTGTAGCCCAGGAGGGGAAAACAAAATAATGAAAAAAAATGCTGCCAATTAAATTGTAGGATGTCCTTAAGTTTTAGAGATGCTAAAATATAGAACGGCCATCTTAAAAACCAATGAAGCAAGTTCTTGATGAGATGCAAAGAGAGTAAAGAGAATTCATCCACATTAATACAAACAGAAGATATACACAGATGTTCTGATATTAGTTAACATGAAAAGAGACAAAGTGGCAGCTATGTAAGCATAACATAGCCAATATATCAATAAATTATAAGTGAGATATATAGGATAACAAGACTGAGGAAGAACCTAGTGCAGAAAATATATAATTAAGGGGAAGAGAATAAAAATTTTTCCATGAGTGTTTTGTAAATAGAAGGATTTAATAAGGACATGACATACATATAATAAACTTTCAAACTGCAGAATAAAATGAAAAGGGAAGTCAGCTAAAAAAAGAGAGGACATACCCAATATGGAATTGATTTATCTGGTAAGAGTAATGGACAGGTTTCACATGGCTTAAAACTGAGTTACAGTTTTAAGGAAAGGCTTAACAGAACCAAAGCAAGAAATATATTAAAATAATTAGAAGATAATATAGAGGAGACAAAACTGGTATAGCAGAAAGTTAATCAGAGCCCTTAAAGTAGACAAGCCAATGAATAGCTCAGAGAATATTATTTCAATATTATGTATCCATAATATAAAAATACATAATATACACATAGAGTATATGCACACTCAGTTGCTCAGTCATGTTTGACTCTTTGCAACCCCATGAACTGTAGCCCACCAGTTTTCTCTGTCCAGGGGATTCTCCATGCAGGAATACAGGAGTGGGTTGCCATTTCCTACTCTATGGGATCTTTCTGACCCAGGGGTTGAACCCACATCTCCTGCATGTCCTGCATTGAGGGAGGATTTTTTTCTCAGTGAGCCATCAGGGAAGCTCCCATAAAGTATATATAGAATATGTATATTTCATAAAAAAGATTCAATGTCAGAAGGCAATGACAGGAAGAGCACACAATCCAAGAAGGTAATACCCAGCCAAATTGCCATTCATGTCCAAATGTAATGGGAAGTTATTCTTAAACATTCAAGGATTCAAATTGCCATTCATGTACAAAGGTAACGGAAAGTTATTCCTAAACATTCAAGAATTCAGTGAAAACTGAACACATGAAGCCTCTTTGAAAAAACAAAAGGCTGATGAAATTCTGATAATCAAAGAATAAATTAAAAATATAGAATTCAGGGATGGGAAAGATAAAAGAACAGGCAGTGATTGTCCGATCTATTTAGGTATCAATCTAAGGTTTAACAAGTAGAGGAATTGTAGCTGTAGAAGCTAATGTAAACATTATAAACTCTGAAAATATGAGAATAATAACTATAATGAGGATGTGGGAAGAAGTGAAACTTACTAATTTCCTATTCTTGCTTAGAAAGGAGTCAATTTATACTGTATATATTTGATGTAAAGTGTAATTATTTAATGACAAACTGCTTGTATTTTATAATTTTTTATAATCTTAGAGATATTTTAGGAAACAATAGATTTTGTGGTAAAAACATTTAGCTAAAGATTATCAATTATTTTAGTGTACTTCCATTTCTTTTTTTTTCTTTTAAAATCAGTGGAGGTTATATTTAATTCTTCTTTATGAAAATGTAACATATGTACTGTGATTCTCTTTTAATGAACTTTAATTGATCTGCTTCTTTACCTATCATTTATCTATCTAGTTAATCTATGTGCATTTAAGCATACAGAGATATCTAGGATGATAGATATAGACTCATTTTTATAAAAGCAATTCTAGGTGAACAGCAGCACTTACATATATTTGCACATTCATTTCATTATTTATTAAGATAAGTTCCTAAAAATAGAATTTCTGGGTTAAATCTATAGTTTTTTTGGGGAGGGGAGCAGAAGAGCAAAGTCTTTGTGCATGTGTGTAGGTAACCATACATTAAGCAGTGTGTTGCCCCTTCTTTTCTACCAAAGAGAAAGAGTGAGCATGCACCTCTTGCAGTCTGAGAGTATGTCTTCAAACGTCCAGCTGCAAATGTGTGTTGTCTTTGATTTTCATATTTTATCTTAAAAATTCATGCCAATTTTTGCACTCTTTAAAAAAAAAATACAAATGTCATGTCTTATACCTCTAGATCTTTGAGTAAATTTGGTGGTTCAGAAAAGTGTGTGAATATCCTGTTGCTCGTGTAGCCCCTGTTACTCTGCCCTACTCTGTTTGAAAAGTACATAAGAGGGATAAATCAACAAAAGCCAATTGTTAATCAAGGAACACCCATCTTCAGCTCCACATTGTGTTAGGTTACTGTAAGGCATTACAAAGAAGTTGAAAACATAGTCCCTACCTTTGAATAGCCTCCAGCTTATTTGTTTTCCTTTAACAAGTCATCACAGAATTATGCTTAACCTGATAACTGACTGGGCTAAGAAGTTCCATGATGAATTCTGTTGACAGCTTGGAAAGTCCCTACCAGCATTTGTTACACACTTTCAGAAGCTAAAGCCTTTGTTTTGGACTCGGAGGCATCATTAGCATCTGTAGCATTCTAGAGTCTTGGGGAGGATACCAGTTAGGCTGCTGACCCAGGACACAGTGTAATGAAGATGGATATTTTCAGGCTTTCACATTTACCACCAGTATAGCATAGGAAATGTAAATGAACTAGAGCCCACCTTAATGAGAATATCCAATTGAGTAAACTTTTTGATACACATGATCTTAAATACTTAAAGTTAAGGAGGGTGAGGAAAATGTCAGTAGAGAAGGCTCATCCTGAAATGGAGCAGGACCATATTGTCCTTGCCCTCACCCCCTCACTCCCCCACCTCACCATGTCCTCTGCCTGCCTTTTGCCCGTGGAAAACATGAGTCAAAGAAAATATTTAATCAGAGCAGTAAGAAATGCTGAAACAAAGAAGAGTCAAAGGAGACTAAATAATAATAATGTCATTAAGCATAGTCAAGGACCTTTAGTCCTTTTCTCAAGGGCTATAGATAATATTCTGAGCCATATCCTGTGAGCTATCTAATAGATACCAAAACACCAGGTGGAGAAGTTAACTGCATGATGACCACACTGTACCCAGGACTTGAGCGGCCACAATTCTGAGAATTGACCGCAAAGAAATGAGAACACGTGGACCATGGAACTGAAGACAAACTACCTAAAACAACCAAGATGATGCTGGTCAGACCACTAACGACCGATTCGCAGATGACTGTTAGAGAGGACTGTGCTGTTTCTGCAGGTAAGTGCCTCCCCCCCGCCCCACTCTGTCTTTAAAGCCTCTTACCCTCTGCTTGACAAGGTTGGCCTTTGAACAGATGTATGTCACCCTCCACCCTCCCCAGTTGCTGGCACCTGAAATAAAGCAAACTTTCCCAACCTGGCCTGTTGGTTAGTTTTTGAGCGGCAAGCAGTGGGACCCACGAATTCCTTTCAGTAACATTACCAGGGATATGAAAGTCACCTTCAGAACTCATTCTGTCTGTTGCTGTTTAACTTTTATGTTTCCATTCCCTTTTCCTTACTGTGACCCTGATGCCTAATGAGTCCCAAGAGCCGATAAATAGATGCATGCCCCAGATAATGAATCAAAGGCTTTCACTTGTCCTTAGCATTCTGTACTTACTGAAAGAACTAAGATGTGCTCTTTAGTTTTAGGAATCCTTTAACATCAAGGTCTTATAGAAAGTGTTTGCTTGTGAACTTCGAGCAAAACCACAAATATTCTTCATATTCTGAGCTGGATCTCTCTGTAACTTAGTCCTCGATTTTTCCATTGCAGCCCTTGGATCTGACTGTCGAGGGTCTCCAGCAGGGAGGGTGTCCTGTGTCTGTCCTTTTCTGTCCTGACCCCATGCTGGGTCCCCTTGATATTCCTTAGGACCCTTGCTTAATATGCTTCTGTGTTCTCCCAGGACAATCTTGTTTTTTTCTGAGCCAGACACACTTCATTCCTCAGGAAGGAGGCTCCTGTCCCCTTTCTCTGACCCGACACATTGTGAAAATCATTGCATGACTCTTCCCTTCTCATGTTCCCACCAAGGTAGAAGAACCAGTTATCCTGATTCTGAAATATTTTTATCCAGGTTATCATTTGAGACCTAGCAGAAGACTGGGTAGGGCAAAGGGCAAGACACAGTCACATGGTTGTGCAGTAAGTTATGTTGCCGTTGACTTTATTTATTTGAATATAATTGAATTTATCATAGTCTTTGATTTATAAAATACTATTGTCATTGTTTCATAAATGGCTCTTTAATTTATTTTAATTTTACTTTTGATAGTATAATGAACAGTGAATCCACAACCCACTCAAGATATAATACATTCCCAATCAATTATATAACTGTGTATTTATTTTCAGCTTACTTTTATTTTCTCCTTTTATTTATAACAATGAGAACTTTGCTGGTTATGAGGTAAAGTGGGTATCTTTACAGGAAGTCCCCTGCATTCAAACCTTCAAGTTGTAAACTTTCAAAGAGGCGAATGTGAATTCAATGTCCAATCACGTAAGTTAGTTCACGTGTCGGGCGTACATTGTTACATGCATGCATCCTCTACAAGTGGTCGTGCTTTTGTGTACTTCACTGTACAGGACTGTATAGAGAACAATAGTACAATATCTTTATTTCAAGCCCAGGATGCATTGAAGCAAGTGTAAAAGCAGTGGTGATGTAGCTGGTACTGTTAAGAAGCACCAGCTGTTGTACCATACTATTGAGGTACTGTACTATAAGATTAAAAATGTCTTTTATTTTTAGTGTTTTGCTTTTTATGTATTGTTGGTGTGAAAAGTATTATAAACCTAGTACAGTACAGTGCCATATAGCCTATCATGTTAGTTGGATAGTTAGGCTAGCTTTGTTGGCCTTAAGAACAAATTGGACTTATGAACACACACTTGGAACGGAACTCATTCATATGTAGGGGACTTACTGTACTTAAATTTAATCCAGTTTATATAAAAAAAATTTTTTCCTCCAGGCGCCAAAGTTCCGGGTATAGCCATTCATGAAGAGAGTTTATGAGTTATATAATGGAGATCTAAAGACCTGGTGTGGAAATTCCACCAGGCAGAGGTGGGGCTCAGAATTGGAACAGTGATTATTTTGACCTCATTTTGTAGGGGCACCTCAGTGTGGTATTGCAAGGATGCTGCCTGACCTGGTGTCGGCACCACAAAGGACAAAGACTGTAAAACCTGATGTGTGTGTTTAGTTGTGTAAATCAGCAAATTATTTAAGGGTGAGAAATGCTTTTAACGTTTACAAATTAGAACCATTTCCTCCTTTAATCCAATTTGGAGGAAGTATGATTCACACAGATATTCCTTTATGTTTCACATTGGCACTGGATTACATGCTAGTTGGTGAGCTGCTAGTCTTTGAACAATCAACTCTGACCAGACTTTCCTCTTCCTTAAAGTTTCCATATTAGATGGAGTGGTAAAGGAGGCTTTTAGTTTGGTGATTTAGTCGTTTGTTGATTTGAACCATCAGAGGAAGTTTTTCCCCCTGAAGCTGGCTGTAGTCTTAAATTCTTGCCTGAACATGCCTGGATCTGGAATGTAAATTCTACCTTGCTGTACAAAGTGTTTCTCCATATTGTGACTCCTCCAGGACCGGTGACTTTCCAGTTTAGAAGATTTCACTCAAGCTCGGCTTTTCTTGAATATAAAAGTTATATGACAGTTTCTGCAGAATTATAGCTGAATTCTATCTTTGGCAAAGTAGGTAATCATAAATAATTTTGGAAAGGAAAAAGTCCATGATCACTCTTAACCTAAAGCATTGTTTCCCTTTACATTTTCAAGAAGTACTGTTAATAATTGAGACTTACTTCTTTGAATTTACATGTTTCTATAAAACAGCTATGCAAAGACAGAGGTTAGTTAGCCTTTTTCCTTACTGAAAAATGTGTCCCAGCTCAGATCAGATCATTAGCACCACCTAGTGAAGCACATTGGAGTAGGAAATGGCAACCCACTCCAGTATTCTTGTCTGGAGAATTCCATGGACAGAGGAGCCTGGCGGGCTACAGTCCATGGGATCACAGAGAGTCCGACATGAATGAGCGACCGACACTTTCACAGTGAATCACACATGCATAGAGACACAAAGTCAAAGTCAATGCCAAGTCCAAAGGCATTTCTACTGAGCCAGATTTTTCTAAAGATAAAATTTTTCTTTTTTAGAGAAACTTGAAACCCCCCCAAACTTTAGAATTTAGAATCTAAACTCCCAAACTTTATTCAGTGTAGAAGTGGGTTCGTTGTGTGTGTGTGTTGGGGGGGGTGTATTTGTTAAAATGCAAATTATCTAGTTTCTGATTCACTGGATCTGGACTGGGGTTCAGGTTTGTACATTTTCAAAATATAACCTTGGGGTAGGTTCTGATGCTGATGTCTTGAGAATCAAATTCTGAGAACTGTCTTGAAACAGTTTATGTATATGTGTGTGTGTGTGTATAAAATAAGACACTCCTCAGGTAGTGAATGAATGATTTAAGATATGCAAAGGATTTTTGTGACTGTGGCCTCTCATAATAAGAATGAATTACTTTTTAAGAGGTTGTGGATGGCTTTGTTGTAAAAAGAGGTGAGTGCCCTCTGGGTGTAGGATCACTTGTGATTTCCATTGCACAGGCTGGTAAGCAGCATCTGAAGCAGTTATATTTTCTTTCTGTTTAATCAGGAAGCAGTCACTGAGTGCTGACTTGTGCAGCAATATGCCTGTATCTTGAGACAGTTTCATTTTCACATCGATTGCCTTCCTTTCCTCATTGTTTCCAATGCTTGAAATTGGATCTTTATGAATAGGGATTGAAATCCCAGAGGACACATGTTCAATCCTTCATTATCCTACTCAAAAAACATTTCATAGGACATTCATGAAAATCCACAGTGTAGATAAAATACTCATTTTATTTTCATTTTACAGATCTGAAATCTATTGGGCAAAGATATTAAATGGATGCTGAGAATCACACAAGTAGGAAATGGTTAGACTAATGCTTGACTCTTGATTTTCTGACTCCTACCCTTCTCTCCTATATACAAGGCCACCTCCCATATGAAGTCTACAGGGATCTTGTTACATTTTCGATGTATTTCGATTTTGACGAAATGAAATATATATGTACATTTCCAGGACAAAGAACCTCCTAGTATCTCAGCATGGTACACCTGTGCAGCAAAGAAAAACAGTGACATCCTTATGATGTCATAAAATATACCCCACAGGAAAAGTCAGGGTTCTGTTTTCAAAATGAAGTGGTGCCTGCAAAGAGCAGAATCAAGCCTGATTACAGAACAGCATGATCTGTCCCCAAGACATGCACATTGAATTATCTTCCCAGTCTTCAAAGTGCCCCATGAGAGAGAGGAATGGAGAAGGCATTGCAGAACAGGCTCAGGCTGTGGACAAACTGCCATGTTAATTCTGCAGGGGACTTGGAAGACTACGCCTTGGTTTCTTGTTCCCAAGTAGCACACCAAATTTTGCTCTGGGCTTCCTGACTTTCTCAGAGACTTCTCTGGATTTTGTATTTTCCAGGGCACCCGGGTCCTGTCTGGGTTTCCATACATGTTCGGTAACAACAATAACACAGAAGTGACTGTTTATTCAGATGGAAATTAACGTGAATGAGATAACATTCTGCATTTCGGTTTCCCACTCCTATGATTGTGATTTTAAGCAACAGAGGGAGAATGGATTTAATACACATTTCTATCACTGATAGAGATTGGCAATGCTTACCTGGGGATAGGTTCTTTGTTTTCAAAATGCTCTCACTTGTATTAGGCCCCTTAATCAAAAACCTATGAATTGAGCAGTGTAATTTTCCTTTTATAATGGAGGTCCTTTTATATATTTTCTTTTATAATGGAGCTCAAAAAGATTAATTGACTTCCCTAATTTTGCAGTAACTGAGCCTGTCTGATTTTGAACCTGGTTCTTGACTCATTTAAAATTTTTTATTCACTTAACCACCAAGTCTGAGATTCTCCTCTAGCCAGAAACTGGGCATCACCTCAGAAGCCTGTACTCTACAGCCTGGTGCAGTGGCCAGAAGATCCTGAATCTGGTTCTGAGTTCTGCCTACCACCTGCCTTGGTCAAGTTGTTTAGCCTTCCCCAGTCTCAGCTTTCATATGAGTCAGAACTAGCTTGGATCCTGGGAGGGATTCACCACTGAAGTAGTGAGTCTTGAGAGTCTTGAGAGTCTCTTGGACAGCAAGGAAATCAAACTGGTCAATCCTAAGGAAATCAACCCTGAATATTCATTTGGAGGACTGAAACTCCAACACTTTGGCCACTTGATGCGAAGTGCCAGCTCATTGGAAAAGACCTTGATGCTGGGAAAGACTGAGGGCAGAGGAGAAGGGGGTGACAGAGGATGAAGTGGTCGGATGGCATCACCGACTCAGTGGACTTGAATTTGAGCAAACTCAGGGAGACAGTGAAAGACAGGGAAGCCTGGAGTGCTGCAGTCCATGGGGTTGCAAAGAGTCAGACGTGACTTAGCTACTGAACAACAAATAATTGGAAAGGCAGAGGTGTAATAGAGCACAACAGGGACCAAGTTCTTATTCTGGGTGAGGCTCCTCTCTTTTCTTTTCATGGCCCCTGTTTGTTCTCCTCCCAGTTCTGCCCCTCTGTGCTATATGCCAGTAATAATGTACTGACTTAATAAGAGAAACTGAGGTAGAAATTCTCTTCTTATGGTCATGTCACCCTAAGGTGGTGGCCAGAAATGTAAGCTACTATAATGACCCAGCATGGGTCACTGGCCTTGGAGAGCATAGTGTTGGTCCTTTAATGGACCAGAACCTGGTGGTCCAGAGTCGACGATAAGAAAGTAAGAGAGAGCGCTTGTTGGTCCTTCAATGGACCGGAACCTGGTGGTTCCGAGAGTAAGAGAGAGAAAGAGGCTGACATCCCCTGGTTTACGCGGAAAGCCCAGAGCCCTTTTCTCAGGGCGGCGCTGCTGCACGTGGGCACCGGACGCCCTCTCGAGTGGGTGAAGGCACGGGGCGCCTTCTCGAGAGGGGCTTAGAAGCCCGGGCAAGAAAGTGAGCTCAGCACGCCTCCGCGCTCCAAGGAATTAGCCAGAAATACAGAGAGAGAAAGAGAGAAAGAATAGAAAGAAAGAGGAAAAGAAAGAAAGGCACGGGGACCAAAGCTCTGATGGAGCAGAGGTGTTTTAATCAACATGGCGTGGGCACATATACTGTCTTACCAGGTGGTTATTCTCAGCAAAGACAAAGAAAATTCCAGACTTACAAAACATAAGATGATCTCTATCAAAGAGAGAGTTGCAGACAATCGCCTTTTACCATATGGCTCATAAAAAGGAAGAAGGTACTTATCACTGTAATGAGAAATGCCTGGATTCCTCAGCCCCGGGAAAGGCATGCCTCTCCTCTTAATTCCTGAATATTCAGGAATCAATAAGGACCAGAGGGTTCCCTGACAGATCCACAACAGCACACAGGAAGCCTCTTGTTAAATTCTTCCTGACAATTCCCCCTATTTTATTATATTTGTAAGAAAAATAAGGTCTTGACCAAATGAGTTTGGTTAGTATTAACCAACCTTATAGAAGGGCGACGATTAACAACAAATACAATTATCAAGACAATTACCAAATTTACAGTTCTAGATCCGATGCTGTGGGTAATACTTTGAAACCATCTTTGTGGGTCTAGCCCGGATAATTTGTTTAGCTAAAGTTTCTAAGTTAGTGGAGGATGGCAGACATTTAGAAAAAGTTTCAAAGATTTCCTTTTGCAATAATCGTACACTCAGAGAGGCATTATCATGTGAATGAAATTTGATTTGTTCCCAGCTGTAGGTACTATGATTGAAATGAACAGGAGTAACACAAATTTGGCAGTTAATACAAGTTACAGATCAAGTTGTAAATTCCTTATGGCTATAACAAGAGGAAGTGGGACACAGGCCTGTATAATATGACTGATGATAGCGAAAGAAATACTTACTATGACCACGACTGGTCTCTGTGAAATCTCTGGTCCGAGTCCCAAGTTCTTAGGTGCTGGCAGCAAGTTTCCATGTTTTATATGTCTCTAGTTCAGGCCCAATTTGTTTATCGAGGATGATTTGAGGAGGAGGAGGGTGTCAGCCAAGAAGTCCTTTGTCATGGTAATGTTTCAATGTTGTGTTAGTAACCTTTTACATAATGTTTTTTGTTCTTTCCCTAACTCTTACCCTAAAGTTTCAGTAGTAAACATGGTTCATAGACAGAAAAAGGGCAGCAATGTCTGAAAGTCTTTTGGAGGCAGGACGAAAGCCCAAGTTTGTAGGCCGATGTTTATGCATAATTTTGCTGGGCCCATACACAAAGGAAGAACTTCATAACCTAAAGAAATGTTAATTAGTTTTCCCTCCTCCCCAGGGTGTGAGGGTTCCAAGGAGGGGGCATATGGGTGGAGTCATTGGTTGATACGACAGGTCTTCCTCTGTCAACATTATGACCTGAAATAAAGCGGGGTTGGGTAAGTAAATTAGTTAATCCGGCTTGAGCTGGGGGTCGCAGGCTAACGGAGCATAGCGATAAGGTTTCAGGACTCTGAGGCATTCCCTGTTGAGAAATCAGATTCTTAGCTTGATGAGTGAGGGTTTTTATTTGTCCCCAAGTGGGGAGATCATAGGGTTGATGTTGCTGAGGGTGGTGCTTTCTGGAGATCTTTAGAGCAACCGTGGCCTGTATTGGAATTTCTTCCTCCCAGGGTTCTTGTTGTTTCCATTTTGAATGTTGGGGGCCTCCTTGGGTCGAATTTTCTGAGGAAAATGTTTGTTGGATCCCCCTGGGGAAATACAAGCATATCCCTTTCCCCGTAAGATTAATTTCTCATATTTCCATTGTTTCATTAACCCGTCTTGGTACCAAATGGGCAGGGGAAGAGAAGTGTCCTTCAATTCCTCGAAATGCCTTTCTGCCCTTGTTAAAATATTTCCCTGTGGCAGGTTTAAAAAATTTAAAAGAAATAGAGCTGTATTAACAATAATTTTGGGTTTAGGAAATATCTTATGTTGGAATCTAGTAAAATCTGCTTTAGATAAGGAAGACAGTAGTGTTCCTGTGTATTCCCCCTTTTTTTATTTGTAACTTAGTGTGTGATGTGTTTGTTTGACTATGTCTCGTGTCTGTGGATTATAAGGAATACCTGTAATATGTTTAATAGAAAAAGATGGTAAAAATTGTTTAAAGTGTCTAGAAGTATAGGCAGGGCCACTGTCTGTTTTAATAGAACTAGGTGTTCCCATTACAGCAAAACAAGCTAACAAGTGAGTGAAGACATGTTGTGTAGCCTCACCGCAAAGAGGTGTGGCCCAGATAAAAGAGGAATTTGTATGGATACAGCCATGTAGAAAAGAGGATGGAGAAAGTTTAGGGCAATGAGTTACATCCATTTGCCATAGTTCATTAGGTTGTAAACCTCGAGGATTAATACCTTGTGCGATGGGTCGAAGATGTAGGGGTCTACAAGTGGAGCAGTTACTAATGATTTCTTTAGTCTGACGGTATCAGATTTTCCATAGCTGGTGTAGGGAGCCAGCATTGTTATGCAACAGGGCATGCTGTTCCTCCGGAGTAGCAAAAGAGACCAGTTTATCAGCTTGCTCATTACCATAGGTTATGGGCCCTGGCAGACAAGAATGTGCTCGAATATGTGTAATATAAATGGGAGAATTGCGATTTTTAACAACAGATTGTAGTTCAAGAAAGAGTTGTTGAATACTGGGTTGATTGGAGTTTATGATGGAGGTTTCTATATCTATTAATACAAAAACTGAATATTTAGAATCAGAGACTATATTAATGGGGTAAGGATATAGGCAAATAACTTGAATAAGAGCATATAATTAATTTTGTTGAGCAGAATGAAATTTAGTGTAAAAGACTTTGTATTTTTTTAAGAGACCAGAAAGAAGCTTTGGCATTTTTAGTCCCATTTATATAAAAAAACCTCAGCTTGTGGTATAGGCTGTGAGCTGATAATGCGAGAAATAATAAATTTAGTAGTTCTGAAGAAATTCCACAGCTTACCAGAAGGATAATGATATGAAATTTCTCCAAAATATTTTAGAAAAGTTACTTGGAAATCAGTATATGTTTGTAATGTGTTCAAATTGAGACTTATTTGTAACAAGGTTTCATTAAAGTATAAAGGAGATAGAGAAAGCCTCTGACATAGGCATCAGAAGGGGGCGGAAAGAGTGCCCCCTGCTAGTCTTTGGCCAGATGTCATATAACTACCAACAGTCTGTTAATTAGATAAAGCAAATGTCTCAAAACTGAAGAGAATAGCACCAGGCCCCTCACCTACAATATGTACTTTGAGATAACCTTAGCACCAGGTGAGTTGTCTCGGGCCACAAAATGATTGACATGAATCTTGAAGAAAGGCAGGTTTCCAAGCAAATACACTTTCATTAACATAGCTTAAGAGAACATTTGTATGAGTAAAACATACCGGTTTGTCAAGTCTGTCCTGAGTCTTAGGCAGAACCAAATTGAAGACAGAGTCTGGGGTAAATGTATAGCACATTAATATAGCTTAAGACAAACACTTCCATAAGAAAAATGTATTGGTTAGCTCAAGGTTTGAGAAAAGTTAAGTTCAAGTGAAACCAGGTGTCATTATGGCAACACAGTATTTTAAGAGAAACCTCTTTTTAAATTTGTATAGAGAAGAAAAAAAAAAATATATATATATATATCTTGCTAGTTTGTTTTTTCCTGTTGCTTAAGAGAGATAAAAATGTCTGACACTTGTAACCTATTTTTTCCATTTGGAGACCCCTGTCCTTCTTGCCTGTTAAGTCAAACTAGATTGGCCAATAAAAGACTGAAGGTTTGGGGGCAGGGGCCCAAAAAGTCTAGTAGGTATTTTAGAGGGGACTTTTTGAGGATAAAGGAGTTTAGGGCTGGTATATCAAGGGCAATGCTGCCAGATGTTGAGGGTTTGAGGGAAAAGATGGAATTTGTCCCTGGTTTTTGTTGAAGGGGACCTGGGGGGTCCCCTGCTTGGAGTTTCCCTAAATAGGTTTTCCTTCAATATCAAATTTAGATTTACACTCTTTGGCCCAATGCATTCCTCTACAGCAGCGGGGGCAGACTTTAGGAGGTTTTTTATTAACTTTCTTAGGGCAGTCCCTTTTTAAATGGTTTTTATCTGCACATGTAAAACATCCTTCATTTCCCTTTTTAAAGCAAATAGCCATTGTCTCAGCTAACATTTGCATTCTTTGAGTTTCTGATCCTAGATTGCGACAAGCCTTTAAATAATCAAAAATAGTCTCTGTATCACGAATTGGGGCTGTAGCCCTTTGACATTCCTGATTTGTATTTTCATAAGCAAGTAATTTTTCTAGTTGCCTTTTAGCTTCTTCTCCAATTTCTGTACGAGAAATAGCAGTTTCTAATCTAGCTAAGAAATCGGCATACTTTTCATTAGGTCCCTGCAATATTTTAGTGTAGCTACCTGTAGGTTCCCCTTGAGGAATAATTCGATCCCAAGCTTCAAGGACTACTGTTTTTAATTGATCATGCAACAAAGGAGGGCATCGTATTTGAGCTTCTATAGCGTCAAATTGTCCGGTGCCAGTTAACATTTTAAAAGTAATTTGGTTTGGGGGAGTGCCAGCTCTCGAGCATTTCTGTTAGCATGATCTCTGGCTATATCTTGAAACCACATTGTCCACTGAAGATACTCTCCTGGTTTAAGGAGAGCTTTTATTAAAATTTGCCAATCACAGGGAATAAAGTTTCCAATATTAGACGCCAGAGCATTTAGAATCTCTCTAGTAAAACGCGAAATGTGGACCATACAGTTACAGCCTTTTTCATTTGTTGCATGTGAAAAAAGTTAATACCTTCATATTGAGGTGTTATTTGCTCCTGAGCGTCAGCATTTCTTAAAACTGGAAAGGCGGAGAAACCTCCAGCTTCAGAGACTTGAAATTGCAAAGCCAGCAACTGGGAGAGCCTCTGTCGGGAAGCGGGTAGATTATTGTTATTCAGAAAGGTGTTGTCAGTTTTAATGTTAAAAGGTGTCTTAGGGGAGTCTTTGTCAAAATCGTTAGGTTTTATCGAGGGAGAGACACTGGGATGATGTGCCCTCTGGCAGGGGAGGAGCCCTTGGAGCAACGGGGGCAGGGTTAGTAGGAAAGTCTTGAAGTATCTTTTGTTGTTCTAATTGGGCCTTTTGTAAGGTATCATCGTCTAATTTATATTCATGTAATAAGTGTTCTGCCTGTTGCCGAATATCAGGAGGGCTAGAATTACCTTGAAATGGCAGAATCACAGTTTCAATGAGAGCCCATAGGGGCCAGAAATCTATCGGAACTACCTTCATTAGGGAACCAAGGGTTACATTCAACCACTGTCTGAAGGCAAGCCTCTATTCTCTGGCGTGAAACCGAAAATCCCTGAACTTTAAATAAGTGCTGAAGTAAAGTAGAAAACTGAGGGGGCTTTCCAGCTGATTTACCCGTGTCTTAGTACTTATCAGCCTCAATAGGCCCTGGGGGTCACTCCGTCCGAATCCAGATGGAGTCCCCGGTGTACCAGAGTCCGTTTCTGGGCGCCACTTGTTGGTCCTTTATTGGACCTTAACCTGGTGGTCCAGAGTCGACGATAAGAAAGTAAGAGAGAGCGCTTGTTGGTCCTTCAATGGACCGGAACCTAGTGGTTCCGAGAGTAAGAGAGAGAGAAAGAGGCTGACATCCCCTGGTTTACGCGGAAAGCCAATAGAGCCCTGTTTTCAGGGCTGGCGCTGCTGCGCGGAGGCACCGGGCGCCCTCTGAGTGGGTGAAGGCGCAGTGCGCCTTCTCCAGAGGGGCTTAGAAGCCTGGGCAAGAAAGTGAGCTCAGCGCCCTCCGCGCTCCAAGGAATTAGCCAGAAATAGAGAGAAAGAGAAAGAGAGAAAGAATAGAAAGAAAGGCACGGGGACCAAAGCTCTGATGGAGCAGAGGTGTTTTAATCAACATGGCGTGGGCATATATACTGTCTTACCAGGTGGTTATTCTCAGCAAAGACAAAGATTAAAATTCCAGACTTACAAAACATAAGATGATCTCTATCAAAGAGAGAGTTGCAAACACTTACCTTTTACCATATGGCTCATAAAAAGGAAGAAGGTACTTATCACTATAATGAGAAATGCCTGGATTCCTCAGCCCCGGGAAAGGCGTGCCTCTCCTCTTAATTCCTGAATATTCAGGAATCAATAAGGACCAGAGGGTTCCCTGACAGATCCACAACAGCACACAGGAAGCCTCTTGTTAAATGCTTCCTGACACAGAGGACTCTACATTGGATCCACTTGAATCTCATGCCTGGGGTGGGGAGGACAGTTCCTAAAAGAAGGGGGAGGCTGTTACTAGATGAAGAGGGAAAGGGTTCTGGCAGATAAAATCAGTAGATGTGCACTATGGGCTTCTAATGTCAAGTACAAATGATAATGCTGACTTTTATAGATTCCTTGGTGAAGATTATGAGAACAACTGAATCTATATCTTCAGCCCTGATACCTTGAAAGTGGAAGTGTTAGTCACTCAGTAGTGTCCGACTCTTTGTGATCCCATGGATGGTAGCCTGCCAGGATCCTCTGGCCATGGGATTCTGCAGGCAAGAATACAGGAGCAGGTTGCCATTTCCTTCTCCAAGGGATCTTCCTGACCCAAGGATCGAAACTGCATCTCCTGTGTCTCCAGGGTTGGCAGGCAGATTCTTTACTGCTGAACCATCTGGGAAGCCAATTCATTCAAAATATATTCAAGAGTAACTGACTACATGCTAGGTAAATTTTGAGATCTGAAGTTAAGAGGAAACATGCTATTTCAGAATGGTTCAATAAGATCAGAATACTGGGTTTCCAGAAGGGATCAGAATGAAATGAGGCTCAAGAGGCTGAAGGTCAAATAACAAAGGAGTCTTGGTGCCAATGAAGGATTTTTAAAATTGACCTTTTAAAGAGAAAGAATGAGAACTTCAGTAAGGTATTAGGGTGGGGGAGGGCTTCCTTGGTAGCTCAGAGTGTAAAGAATCTCTGCAATGCAGGAGACCTGAGTTTAATCCCTGAGACAGGAAGATCCCCTGGAGGAAGTCATGGCAATCCACTCTAGTGTTCTTGCCTAGGAAATCCCATGGACAGAGGAACCTGGTGAGCTACAGTCCATGGGGTCGCAAAGAGTCAGACACGACTGAGCATGCATGCATAATTAATTAGCTAATTAACTAAACATTACTAGTGTCTGGTCCATAGCAGGTACTCACTATATAGAAAGTATTCTTATTTTCCATTTTGTCTGTAAGTTGCCAACCCTATTTTTACATTCATCTCAGCCCAACCAAAGGCCAGAATCTTTTTTTTTAGACACTTCTTTTTTTGGTTGCACCTGGAGGCATGTGGGATCTTAATTCTCTGACCAGGTATCACACCCACATCCCCTGCACTGGAAGTGAGGAATTGTAGCTGCTGGATTTCCAGGGAAATCCCAGAATCCTTCTGTTCTGAAACACATATTCTCAAAGGTAGAGGTCATCCTGGGTAGCGAGGGAGTTGGATGCTGGGATTGCATGATCTGTGGTTAAGTGGTCATAATTGGCCATGGGCATAGACTTAAGGGAGACTCAAGTCACCTGAGGTGCCACAATGTCGTTGTAATCTCTTTTCTGTCTCGGAAAACAGGACAGTTGTCCCCTAAGGAGGGGAGACAGCTACTCTTGTCTTCTTCCCTTAGGATATTGTTGCTGTTCAGTCACTCAATCATGTCTGACTCTTTGGTACCCCGGGGACTGGAGCACACCAGCCTCCTCTGTCCTTCGCCATCTCCCAGAGTTTGCTCAAACTCATGTCCATTGAGCCAATGATGCCATCCAACCATTTCAATCTCTTTTGTCCCCTTCTCCTCCTGCCTTCAATCTTTTCCCAGCATCAAGGTCTTTTCCAATGAGTTGGCTCTTTTCATGAAGTGGTCAAATTATTGGAGCTTCAGCTTCAGCATCTATCCTTCAAATGAATATTTTCAGGGTTGATTTCCTTTAGGATTGGTTTGACCTCCTTGCTGTCCAAGGGACTCTCAAGAGTCTTCTCCAGCACCACAGCTCAAAAGTATCAATTCTTCAGCACTCAGCTGTCTTTATGGTTCATCTCTCATATTCCTACTCACATCCAACTCTCATATCCTTGGGATAGAGACAGACACATTTATTAGGCCAGTTAACTGTTTTGTTGGTAGGCAGAGTATCTAGCTCTGGGGTTGAGGGAAGGAGATGTGCCTTTTGATGGAGAAAAAGGTCAGACACATGTTGGCATGGCCTTATTAGCAGAAGGCAAGGTCAGCTGGTAAAGAATCCGCCTGCAATGTGGGAGACCTGGGTTCGATCCCTGGGTTGGGAAGATCCCCTGGAGAAGGGAACAGCTACCCACTCCAGTATTGTGGCCTGGAGAATTTCATGGGCTACAGTCTATGGGGTCTCAAAGAGTTGTACACAACCGAGCAACTTTCACTTTCACTTTCAAGGGAGAATAATCAAGAAGGGTGAGCTGAGGGAAGCCAGATGGGGTGTGGGCAGCTGCATTAGAGAGGCCAGGCCAGGGAGATAGCGTCTCAGCATTGAGAGGAGGGTGTGAGACGCACGCTAGGCTGGCAGTGGACAAGGCTGAGGGGGTGTGGGGGAGGGAATCATCATGATGACGGTGAAAGAGCCCTGAATGACAAGTCATGTGTTCCCGGCCTGGATCCATCTTGAATTACTAATTGTGCTCCTTTGGCTAGGTCACATGTTTCTCTGAGCTTTGTCCAGGGCACATTGGGGAAATGACTGTATTAAATCCGATTCATTTCAGTAAAGTGTAATATGATTTTAAAGCTGTAACATACAACTGTATAGGTAGCATTTATAAATTAAAAGTATAATTATTGAGTTTTCCAGAATTCATTCTTGTTGGACTTTATCTCACAACTCTGCCACTAGGAAACACAAATATGTTCTGAAATAAATCCATTTTGTCATTTAAAAAGTCATTAAAAAGTTAATATCAAAGAAACTAGATCATTTTATCATGTTTAATTTCTACTTTTTATAAAGAAATGCACAGAGAGCTCTGCATTTTTATTACCTTGTCAAGCAGTTTCTAAAAGAATTCTGTATATGAGACATTTTAGTTTTAGGACCTCAATATAATTATTTTGGGGATTAAGTCTAAACTACTTTTAAACAGAAACTTTTAGGAAGTCTTTTTAAAAGATGATACCAAAAATTAAATCTCATTGCTTATTATTTTCTACAAGATTGGATTTTTTAATGAAGAGAGGAAGGTAAGTGTGAGCAAATTTTTTCTTAGAGAGAAAAAGTCGCAAGAATCTCCTCCTGTAAGACAGGGGCCTCCCTTTCACGATTAAATCTATTTTTAAAAAATTCTAATTGGCCAAGTACCGAGCTAAATCCCTGCAAGATCTGATTACAGCAAGTTCTTGGACAAATGCTTATCTCTAATTGATAGTATTTTCATCCATGCTAACTATGTGGTTGTATGACACAGCCTTGCAAATTGTGTCATACCCTGGTTAAAACCGAACTGATTTAGCACAATGATTTCCCCAATGAATTTGGGGCTAGTCCCAAAGAAAGAATCCAGAGTTTACTGATGTTATTTGGGAGAATGTTTTTTACGGTCAGTCCAGGAACATGACATCAGATTTCTTATACAGATTTTGTTACTGAGAGATGGAAAATGATCTCTTTCTGTGATTAGCCTTCGGCTCTAAAAGATCTTGCAATTCTGCATCTGCTTACGTACAGAATAAAAGAGGGTGAGGTGTCAGAGTCTCTGCAGTCACTCTAATCACCTCTGCTCCACAGGACGGAAACAGACGGAGCTAAGTTTACATTTCATGTTGGTTTGTTTTCCCTCCCTAAGTTTTGGTTTTACTGGACCAGGTCATTTTATGTCCTCTGAAACCAAAGATGAATTCCCACTCACATAGGACTGCTGGCCGACCTCACAGGGCCTCTGTTGACGGAGCTCTGCAGGTAGCAGTGCAGAGGTCCGCCGCAATCCCCAGCTGTTCCAGCCAGCCCCGTATTTGCATCCGCAGCACTTTGCATCATAAACCATGGCTGAAGAGGATCTCACTGAAGCAATCCCATCCTGTTTGTCATCTTTCACTGCTTCCCTCAGCTAATTAGAGCCCGAGGAGAAGAATGCTGAGAACCTGGCTTCTTTCCCACTTCAGATCCCAGTGCCTGCACTCCTAACCCCAGTCTCTGCCTCCCCATACCAATCTGCTTTAACTAGTAGTAAGGGAAAAACACTCCTCTGTTATGACCTGACTTTTATCCCCACCCACAAGACCCCAAATTCCTGGGTATTCAAATAATATAGGATTTAAAGTCATTAAAAAAAATAAGTTCACAGCCAAGTCATGCAAAAGTGTTTGTTCCCTCATGGGGGTGAGCTGAAGTCTAAGTTTTTTCATTTTTCAAGATCGGATTTGGAGGTTTAATGTGGGAAATTAGGTAATCATGAATGGAAAGCTATGGTGCTACCACATATGGTGGCTCAGATGGTAAAGAATTCGCCTGCAATGCAGGAGAACCAGGTTCGATCCCTGGGTTGGGAAGATCCCCTGGAGAAGGGAATGGCAACCCACTCCAGTATTCTTGCCTGGAGAATCGCATGGAGAGAGGAGCCTGGCAGGCTAGACTCCATGGGGTGGCAAAAGTTGGACAGGACTGAGTGACTAACACCACCACCATATGTCTGATTTATTTCAAAAGAATGATGAAGCAAAAAATCCTAGCAGCACCTTAGAGTTGTACTGGTACATTCCTTAATATCTGTTTGTTAAGAAGTCTTTTCTAGTTTTGAATCTCCCTTTGCAGATAAAAGGTGATATATACACACTTCCTAGAATCTGATTAATAAACTACATTAAACAACATGTTATATTCAGAGTTGTGATTTAGAACAGACTTTTCGTGCTTCTAATGACAGGGCTTCCTTGGCAGCTCAGCTGGTAAAGAATCTGCTTGCAATGCAGGAGACCCCCGTTTGATTCCTGGGTCAGGAAATTCCCCTGGAGGAGGGCATGGCAACCCACTCCAGTATTCTTGCCTGGAGAATCACATGGACAGAGGAGCCTGGTGGGCTACAGTCCAGGGGGTCGCAAAGAATTGGGCACGACTGAGCTACTAACACTTTCACTTTGATCTTTCCTATTATTAAAGACCCCCTTTTAAAGCATGAAATAATACCTATGTCCTGGTAAAGTCTCCTGTTTGTGGAGTGAATTAGCAAAATAATCCTTCCAAAGAAGACTGAAACCATCCTCCACCATATTCCCTGGTGTGGCTCAGGGTTGGATTGCTTTGAACTCCAACCCTGTCAGGGCATTTATAATCCCTGTAGGGATCTCTTGAAATTTGGTGCTTATCTCCTGGAACTGACACATTCCTTTGGTAAGCAGGTGGGTTGTGGGCAGTATTACTATGCAGTTTGTTCAGCTTGGTCAGTGCCAGGAATTTGAAGGGCTTTACTTTCCAAGGAAGACAAATAGCTCAGTTTTGTAGATCCCAAGAGGATCAGGAAGAGAAATCACCTAAGGCCCAGAGGAAAAGCAGGACACTTGAGCCCAGAACCCTTTTATCTTATCCCAGAACCATAAATCTCTTCTCCATCTCAGACTGCCTAACTATACCAATATGTAGTGGAGATTTTGACCAAAGTACTCACTAACCCTGAAGCAGCCCCAAGGGGAAAGCACAGTCATGAGTCTCCCTCTGGTGGACAATGAGAGTCTCTGCCAGATTAAGTTGTGGGTTTCAGAAACACACAAAGACTGTATGTGGTACATAGTAAAGCTATTTTAAGATACCATTACTCTGCATTACTATTTTCTGTAATAATTAAATTTATTTAATTGTATACTCACTTCTATGATCTTCTGTTTTAGTTCAAATAATTTACACACACTTTGAAAGTCTAAATTAATTGCTCCTGTAACTAAACACCTAAAGAGAGGTCCCCCTGCCCCACGCCCACTGGTAGATGAAAGAAGTAAACAGTTTATCCATCTCTATTCCCATTCCAGTGCTTCCCCGATGGCTTGGCAGTAAAGAATCTGCATGCCAGTGCAGGAGACGCAGGTTCAGTCTCTGGATTGGGAAGAGCCCCTGGAGGAGGAAATGGCAATCCACTCCAGTATTCTTGCCTGGGAAATCCCATGGACAGAGGAGCCTGGCACACTGAAGTCCATAGGGTCACATATAGTCTGTCATGACTGCAGTGACTTAGCACGCACACATGCAAACATTTGTTTACAGGTTTTGCTGCTGCTGCTAAGTTGCTTCAGTCGTGTCCAACTCTGTGCGACCCCATAGACGGTAGTCCACCAGGCTCCCCCTTCCCTGGGATTCTCCAGGCAAGAACACTGGAGTGGGTTGCCGTTTCCTTCTCCAATGCATGAAAGTAGAGTGACTATAAGTTTTATTTAAATTTTATGAGAGTCGTTGATGGGTCATACGATACCTATATGTTTAATTTGACAGGAATCTGCCAAACTGTTTTCTAGAGTGGCTGTTATAATTTTGAATTCCCACCAGTAACATATGAGAGTGCTAGTTTTTCCATCCAGTATTTGATATTGTCATGATTTTTTTACTGTAGTAATCCTAGTAAGTGTGCAGTGATATCTTATCATGGTTTTAATTTGCATTTCCCTAATGGTTAATGATAATGATAATGGTTAATGATAATGATATTTTCATGTGCTTATTTGTCATTCCATATCCTCTTGGCTGAAGTACCTGTTGAACTTTTGCCCATTTTTTAAAAATTGTTTTTTTCTTGCTGTTAAGTTTTGAGAGTTCTTAATGTGTTTTAGATACCAGCCCATCAATGAATGTGTGATATGCAAATATTTCCTTCAGCCTATAGCTTGTTTTTTCATTTTCCTAATTGTTTTTTCACAAAAGAAAAGCGTTTCCCCCAATTTTTTTAAAAATTGTGGAGGTAAATTCATATATGTGTATATGTATAATTTGTCACTTTAACCATTATTAAGTACATGACTTGTTACAGTCACAATGTTGTGCAACTATCACCATTACCTATTTCCAAAACGTTTTCATCTGCCCAAACAGAAATTCTGTACGCGTCCAAACTGTAACTCCCCATTCCCTCCCACTCCCAACCTCTGATAACTTTTATTCTACTTTCTGTCTCTATGAATTTGTCTATTTTAGGTACTTCATGTAAGCAGAATCATGTAATATTTGTGACTGGCTTATTTCATGAAATATAATGTTTTCAAGGTTCATCCATGTTGTAGCATGTATCAGAATTTCATTTTTTAAGGCTGAATAATATCCCATTGGATGTATATACCACATTTTGTTTATCCATTCATTTGATGGTCACTTGGGCTATTTTCATCTTTTGGCTGTTTTGAATAATGCTGCAATGAATATGGGTGTACAAGTATTTCTTGTACAAGTATTTGCTTGCTTTTAATTCTTTTGGCTATATATTTTGGAGTGAAATTGTTGGGTCATATGATAATTCTATGTTTCATTTCTTGAGGAACTTTAGAGGAAAAGATTTTAATTTTGGTAAAGTTCAATTTATTAATTTTTATAAATAAATTTTGTGTTCAGTGTCATGCTTTAGAACTCTTTGCCTCACCTAAGGTTATCAAGACTTTCTCCAATGTTTTATTTTATAGTTTTCTGTTTTATGTTTATTTATTTAATCTCTTTTGATTTAATTGTTGTATGAAGTGTAGGGTTTAGGCAGGGGTTAATTTTTTGCATATAGGTGTTCAAGAGTCCAAGAAAAGGCTATTCTTTTTCTGTTGATCTTCTTTGTATCTTTAAAAAATATCAGTTGATTATATTTGCATGCTTCTTTATTTTGCTCCATTGATTTATGGCTGCAACCTTTCTTCATTAACATATTGTCTTGATTAACATGTTTATCATAATTTTACAATCAGTGGTGTGAGTTCTTCAACTTTGCTCTTGTTTTTTCAAAATTATTTTGGCTTTTATAGTACCTTTACCTCTTCATATAAATTATGGATCCAGCCTCTATTTATCTACAAAAAATTCTGCTGGGATTTTGATTCTAATTGTGTTAAATCTGCAAATCAGTTTGGGGAGAATTTTATGTACATTGAGGCTTCTGATTTGTGAACATGGTATGTGTCTCCACTTATTTAGGTCTTACTTCTTTATCATTTTGTAGTTTTCAGGATGCAGGACCTGCACATTCTTGTTAGATTTACAACTCAGTATTCAGTTCTGTGGGGGATATTCTAAGTGATATTGTTTAATAAATTTTGGCTTTTAATTGTTTATTCCTGATATTTAGAAATATGAGTGCTTTTTGTATATTGACTTTGTGTCCCTTAAACTAGAGTGGACATGATGAAAAGTAGTTAAGACATCTTACCAATACCCTAGCCAAGAGGACTGCCTTTGGGCAAGGGGCATTGGTCATGGGATGTACCACTGGGTGAGGGTGGAGGGATGGGAACTGTGTGGTGGAGAGGACTTGCGGGGCCCTCTGAGAAACTCATACATGTGTGCATAAGAGAGCCTGCCTCAAGAGAAGTCCATGTTCACCAGAGGCACACTGAGAAAAACCATTATTGTGTCCAGTTAGCTAAAGAGATGCTTGCCCTTTTCCTTCATCCTCCTCAGTCCTAACATACTAAAGAACCGTTAAGTCAGATATGAGATTGCATTTTTGCACTGGCCTATTTTCAGCTTTGAAACTGAAGGTAAAAAGAAAGTTATCTCTGGTTAAGTGACATTCAGTATAGTACTGGGGAAAAGATAAAAACAATTTTCTACTGTGCAAAAACGGCAACACTGATTTACAGCTTCCCTTGTGGCTCAGCTGATAAAGAATCCGCCTGCAATGCAGGAGACCTAGGTTCAATTCCTGGGTTGGGAAGATCCCCTGGAGAGAGGAAAGGCTACCCACTTCTGTATTCTGGCTTGGAGAGTTCCATGGACTGTATAGTCCATGAGGTTGCACAGAGGTGGACACGACTGAGCAACTTTCACTTTCACTTGGTGGCTCAGATAGTAAAAAATCTGCCTGCAATGCAGGAGACCTGGGTTCCATCCCTGGGTCAGGAAGATCCCCTGGAGAAGGGCATGGCAACCCACTCCAGTATTCTTGCCTGAAGAACTCCACGGACAAAGGAGCCTGGAGAGCTACAGTCCACGGGACTGCAAAGAGTCAGACATGACTGAGCAAGTAACACTTTCACTTTCAGGGGACCCCAGTGTACCAGCCAGGACTGAGATCCACTGAAGTAGGGGGAGGGGGCTAAGCCAGGCAGGCACTGACACTATTCAGGGAAGGATAGCTGAATAGAGGAACTAGATGACTTATTCAGATGATATGTGAGTCATTTATCTTAATACTGGCTTCCTATAGATGTGGTTTGAAAATAATTTGTGTTTTCACACAAATCTTCTTTTCTTTTTCTTTTGTGATTGAGGAAATTGTAGTTCTCCTCTCCCTCCACTCCCCAGTGCATCGTTTCTAACAGACACTGATGGGAGAATGTGACATTAATTAACGGAATTAAATGAGGAAAGGATTTTGGGAAACCTTCCCGACAGGGCTTGCTGGCACTGAGAGTTCTTGGCCAGCAGAGTCTCCACCAGCTCCTTAACCAGCTGGCTTTCCGGAGCCATCAAACTAGGCACTAGGACAGCTGGTTTGATTCAGAAATAGAAAAGTGCGGATACCAACACAGTATCTAGTGGCTTTCATGTCACTTTCCCAAACCGATTTACCACAAGGAGGAGAGGACCTGTCTTCTGTATCCCCACATCAGATCCATATGCTAAGGTTTATCCAAATCTGAGGAGCACACCCTGGTGAGATTTACACTTCTTTGCTTTGGTAATTTACTGCTTCCTTCTCCTGCAAGCCTAGTAAACCAAATAACAATGGATTGGGGGAGAGAAGGAATTGTTCTCATCTTTAAAATAAGAAACAACATGGTTTGGCAGAAAGCAGTGTTAACTTGCCTACTGTAAACATCAGCAATCCTGTCACAGCTGCAGGCTGATGGCTGCCCCACCACCACCCAGGGAAATGTGCGTGGTTGAGACATACACACTGGCCCAGGCAGCAACAATGGAGAATAGGACCTGAGGTCTTTTCCCAGGTTTTATCTTTAGCAGGCATCAATGTCTAATGTAGTAAGTCAGCTACTCAGTTCTCCCAGAAAGAGTCTGGCTTCCTCTGTTTGTATGGAATTTCCTCCAAGTGTGTGACTGGAGAGACCCAAGCTCACAAAGAACAACCGTGTGGGACGGGATTAATGTCACCTGTCTGTCCATGTCTGCTCGGTTCCTAGGGAATAACGTGTTTCACGCAATACAGAACAACGCCTAATGACTCGAGAGCAATAGCTTTTCATTCCCAGTGATTTTTCATTAAAAAGTATGCTTTACTTATATATATCTGTACTGATATCCTCACTGTTGAGTTGAGTACTCCACCATGAAAAGGTTGGGTTGGAAATTGGAATAACTATGATTTTAAGATGCATAAATGTTATTATTGCTTGACTTGGCTCTTGGGGGCTGATGAAAAGTAGAAAAGAGCTTGGGTTCTTGAACTTCTACTTGAAAACAGTCTGCAGTATTATGAAAACTTAATTAATAGATTTTGGAAGGTTATTGAAGTATATTCCTATTTTAGAACAGGTTATTGACGTATAAGATTGACAGAAGACAGAGCCAGTAGGTCATTTAAAAATCATCGAGTCCAGTGGTTCTAAGCTTCAGGGTGCATAAGAACCCTCAAGAGGGCTTGTGAGAGCACAGATTGCTAGGCCTAACTCCAAAATGGAATTTCTGATTCAGTAGGTCTTTGATAGGCCTGGGAACCTGCATTTTAAACAAAATTGTCAGGTGATGTTGATATGGCTGTTCTGGAGATTGCGCTTTGAGAACCTCTAGTCTAGTCCAGTCTCATTTTATAGGTGAGGCAACTGAGTCCTGAGGTCCAAAGGCTGACCCTCTTGCTAGGCCATGTCCCTGTGTAAGGTAAGGTCCTCTACTTGGGTATAAGATATTACCCTCTTTCAAGGATATTATTTTAATAGTTATTCCTTCTCTTGGCAGTAACCTCTCCTGCTAACAGTTCTCTGGCTAACTATGTTAATCAGCACACAAATGTTCTGTGATACTGTCTGCTTTAAGAAGACAGTTCTCTGGACTCACAGCCTATGCCAGCTCCCTCCACAGTCTCCTCAGACACGATGTCTGTGGTCACCATTCTATCTCCTCTCCTCCCATTCTCTCTTGAACTCACTCTAATCAGGCTTGCATCCCATCACTTTACTGAAAACAGCTCTTGTCAAGGCATCAGTCATCTTCATATTGGCAACCAAATGCCGTGATTGTTTCCTCAGTATTGTCTCACTTGTCTTGCCAGCAGCACAGTTGATTACCCTTTCCTTGAAACCTGTGTTGGCTTTGGGACACCTCTTTCTCGGTTCTCGGTTCTCGTTGTAGTGTATCAGCACTCCCTGTCGGCTTTCTTTGTAGATTCTTCCTCCTTTCCCCAAACTCTAATCACTGGAGCTCCCCTGGGTCTAGTCCTTAGAACTTTTCTTTTTTTTTCATTTATTTTTATTAGTTGGAGGCTAATTACTTTACAATTTTGTAGTGGTTTTTGCCATACATTGACATGAATCAGCCATGGATTTACATGTGTTCCCCATCCTGAACCCCCCTCCTACCTCCCTCCCCATCTCCTCCAGCAGACAAATGGATAAGAAAGCTGCGGTACATATACACAATGGAATATTACTTAGACCTTTTCTTTATCTACACTCACACTCAACGTGATCTCATCCTGGAATATCAGCTATCCAGTAACAATTCACAAATTTATGTCTCCAGCCTGGGCCTCTTCTCCTGAACACCAAATACACACACAGGCAGTCCTTACTTTGCACACGGGACTGTAAAAATGACCATGCAGACTGAGACTGTGCAAAGGTTTCTTAATAATCAATGAGAAAATTATTCTTTTTCTCTGGGATCTTTAAAATGTTGTCAAAAAGTAAAAGCTCTCACCATCAGTTAAAAACAAATAGGAAAATGAAAAAATAAAACTTACACCTGTAAACTAGTTTTTACATGTACATTACCATATGTAAAATAGGTAGCTAGTGAAAAGCTGCTATATGGCACAGAGAGCTCAACCCAGTGCTCTGTGATGATCTGGAAGGGGATGGGGAGAGGTGGGAGGTAGGCTCAAGAAGGACATATATATATATATATATATATATACTTATGGCTGATTCACATTGTTGTGCAGCAGAAACCAACACAACATTTTAAAACAACTATCCAATTACAAATAAATTTAAAAATAAAAATGAGTATTTAGTACACTAATTTAAAATATTGATGCTTTTTTGCCACTTCATTTTTTTAATTGAAGGATACTTGCTTTATAGAATTTTGTGATTTTCTGTCATACATCAATAAGAATCAGCCATAGGTACACCCACGTCCCCTCCTTCACGAACTGTGGTGTTGAAGAAGACTCTTGAGAGTCCTTTGGACAGCAAGGAGATCAAACCAGTCAATCTTAAAGGAAATCAATCCTGAATATTCATTGGAAGGACTGATGCTGAAGCTGAAGCTCCAACACTTTGGCCACCTGATGCAAAGAGCTGACTCATTAGAAAAGACACTGATGCCAGGAAAGATTGAAGGCAGGAGGAGAAGGGCGACAGGATGAGATGGTTGGATGACATCACCAACTCAATGGACATGAGTTTGAGCAAGCTCCGGAAGATGGTGAAGGACAGGAAAGCCTGGCATGCTGCAGTCCATGGGGTCTCAAAGGGTCAGACAGGACTGAATGACTGAACAACAACAACACTAATTTAAAATATTAGAAACACTGAGAATTAATGTTTTATTTCTTTGTAAAATACTTACTAAGAGTAGTTCAAACCGTGCTTGCCGCCTTCTTGTTGTCTAATGTGATACAGAGCCAGCATCTTTCCTATGCCCTGGCAAATTATCACAGTCCTCTCTAAGTATGGATCAACTTCCAACATTTTAGCTTCTATTCTTTCAATGTTGTGAAATATCTCCAAGTGTTTCTCTGATGTGAAGGTTTTTGCCAGGATCCCCTCCTCTGGGACACCTTCATCTTTTTTGTTATCACTGCTTTCCTCCTTTGTATCTGCAAACTTGCCTTCACTAGCTAGGCACCTGTGGCTGTAGGTGGAATCTCTTGATGGTGGTGGGATGCTGTGAGGTCAGCTGTTAAGATTTCTTCTATAGCTTCGTTTATGCTTGCTTCACATTTTACTTTCAGAGTTGCTACTTTTTTCTCATCTTTGTTGACCAATTTCCTCTGTTGAGATCCCATTTTGGTGGAATGTCATATGGGTTTGTCACTTATCATATGGGAGATAAGGAGGCACAACAACACACTTTGCAGTCTGTATGGGAACTGAATAACTGATGTGCAGTGACCAATCACAGACTCTGAAAGAAGCAATATGATTGGTCTCTGATCACAATGCTGATCACGTGTGGTGATTTGTGGGCCAAGGAAGCAGGGAAGATGTATTTTCTGCAGTTACACATAGTTAATACACTGCAGGCAACTGGAATTTGAGGGCTTCCCAGGTAGCCCAAGTGGTAAAGAATCCACCTGCCAAGCAGGAGACATGGGTTCGATCTCTGGGTCAGGAAGATTCCTTGGAGGCGGAGCTGGCAACCCACTTTGGTGTTCTTGCCTGGGAAATCCATGGAGAGAGGAGTCCGGCGGGCTGCGTCCATGGAGTTGCAAAAGAGTCGGACATGACTTAGGGACTAAACAACAACAACAACAAACTGGAATTTGCACCGCACGGTTGGAGGACTGCTGTTATTTAATGGAACTGTGGTGACTGAAATTTGTGCAAAGTTTCAGAATCATGCCGGGAGAGAACTACCTATGTTCAGCTGCCTATTTGACATCCCCACTTGTTTAACAGATATCGTGTGTGACATGCCTTAAAGTGAGCTTTTCATTTTCTCCAACCCCAAGCCCACCAGCTTCCTTGTTTTGTCAAATGACAGCTTCATTCTTCTCGCTTTTTGGGTCAAAAACCTTGGAGTCATTTTTGACTCCTCACTTTCTCTTATACAGCACATCCAATCCAGCAGTCAATCCTGTAACTATGTTCGAAATATAATTCTAATCCGACCATTTCTCAGGAGCCCCACTGCTGTCGTCATCCTCTGGGCCAACATCATCTCTAGCCTCCCTCCCTAACTGGTCCCTTCTGTCTGCCCCAGTGCTCCATGTCTGTTCTCCATTGTAACCAGAATGATTCTTTAAAATCATAAGTTGGTACGCACCTCCTCTACTCCAAATCCTTCCGTGACTTCCTGTTTCAATCAGCGTAAAAGCTGGTTTTATAACAATATCCAGGGCCCCGTGTGTCGTACCTCGTCTACATTCTTCCCTGCCCTCTCTACTTGAGCTGCACTGGCTGCCTCTCTTTTCCCTGGACAGGCCAAGCAGACTTTGCCTCAGGGTCTTGGCATGTATTTTACCTGTGTCTGCTCACTTCTTCCTCACATAACTACATGACATATACCCTCATTTCCTCCATGCCTCTGCACAAATATCACATTTTATAACCTGTGCTATATAAAAGGATGGGCTTCCTTGGTGGCTCAGTTGGTAAAGAATCTGCCGACAATATGGGAGACCTGGGATCGATACCTGGGTTGAGAAGATCCCCTGGGAGAGGGCATAGCAACCCACTCCAGTATCCTTGCCTGGAGAATCCCCATGGACACAGAAGCCTGGAGGGCTGTAGTTCATGGGGCCGCAAAGAGTCAGACCTGACTGAGTGACTAAAACACACACACATATAAAAGGATAATACCCATCTTTTCATTCTTCATCTGGCAATCCTTTATTCTCTTATACTGGTTTTCCCTCCTTAGTTTCTTTCTTTTTTCTTTAATTTATTTATTTTTGGCTGCACGGGGTCTTTGTTACTGCTCAAGGACTTTCTCTAGTTGCAGAGAGTGGAGGCTACTCTTTGTTGTAGTGTGTGGGCTTCTCACTGCGGTGGGCTTGTCTTGTGGAGCACAGGCTTGGTTGCTCTGTGGCATATGAGATCTTCCCAAACCAGGGATCGAACCATTTGCCTTGCATTAGCAGGTGGATTCTTAACCACTGGACCACCAGGGAAGCCCTCCATGGGGGAGGGCTTTATGTTATCCTTTATGTTATAACTCAACTCATTAGATATTTATTTGTGTATTTCCCTTGCAATCAGATTGTAAGTTTCATAAGAATAGAGACGTAGTCTATTTCATTAAACTTTATTCCCAGAGTTTAGAACCATACCTGGATCATAGTAGGTCTTCAACAAATATTTGTTGAATGAATGGATGATGAATAGTGCTGGTTTTGGCAGTTTTGAAGAACCACATCTTCTAGTATGGCTTCTGCTGAGGCAGACTTGTTCTGGAGTGATGGGCAGGGCAGTGACTTCACTGCTTTGGTTTGTTCTGATCGGAAGTGCTGAACTGTCCTGGCAGTGCAAAGTTAATTGAAAGATTTATTATGGAAGTTAGTGTTTTAAAATAATTTTGTTTATTTATTTTTGGCCATTCTGGGTCTTCCTTGCTGCACAGGCTTTTCCCCAGTTGCAGCGCATGGTCTTCTCATTTTGGGGGCCTCTCTTGTTGTGGAGCCCAGGCTTTAGGGCAGGCGGTCTTCAGTAGTTTCAGCACGTGGCCTGAGTAGTTGTGGCTCCTGGCTCTAGAATACAGTTCTGGCACATGGGCTCAATAGCTGCCCCTCACCATGTGGGATCTTCCTGGATGAGGGATCGAACGCCCATCTCCTGCATTGGCAGGTGGTTTACCAAGGAAGCCCTGGCAGTTTGTTTTTATGTACAGAGCATGCACATCTTGCCCGAGAACTTCTGGTAGTCTTTGGCCATCAGATGTACCTTAGTAAACAAATCTGAAAACTCTTTTTGTGTGTGTGTGTGTAAATAAGTTGAAGCAAAATATTTGGCTATTTTTGTTTCCTTTTCTCCCCCCTTTTTTCTTTTTGGAATGATAGAAATGAAAGGAGGAAAAAAGAACAACGCTAAAAACCCTGGAGTTGATTACATGTGCAAGGACTGTGGTGCAAAAAGACTGAAGAAAAAGGAATCAGGTAGGAACCTGGAAATAAGGTTTGGGGCTGGATTGATCTTCCTTTGGAGGTTGTATCAGATATCTTTTACACAGACAGCCTCTTGAACCCCAACTTCAGCCATAGTTGGGTCACCAGTTGCATGTTGGTATTACTGGACCACACTGTACCTTAGGCTTACTGTGTATTTCTCACTTTCTGCCCAGGGCTTCTCCACCTACACTAAGTGGGACGCATGCAGAAACCCATTTGGGCATTGTGAAACATATATAAACCTTCCGATGTGAGGGCAACCCTTAAAGGGTGGTGGGAATTGCTAGATACTTCTCTCCTTAATCTTTTGGGTGAACAATTCTGAGATGCATTCTTCATGGTTCTTTTAGAGCATCCTGGAAGATCAAGCCTCAGTTGCCCACAGTGGTGAGGGGCTTGATAACATTGACTTCCCCTCTTTCCTCCTCTACTCTTTCCAGTGTCCAGCTCTGGGTCCTCAGGATCACATCCCCCCAAAAATACCTGTACACCAGGCCTTGTCTTGGGCTCTGCTGTTTTGGGGAAACTAAATTCAGAGTTCAAGAAGAAAACCTCCTCTGTTCTAATTGCTGAGGGGAGCACAACTTTCTATAAACTCACTTTTCTCTGAAATGCTCTCTTTTCACTCAAAGAACTCCAACAACACTTTTGGCCTGAATAATAAAGATCTAGATCCTTATTATAGAAATTGAAACAAGGCATGTTACACTGATTCCATCTACTTGTACAAACTCTTAATTGGTCTTATTTTCCGCAAATATTCCATCTGCATTTTTGCCTCTCTCTGTATAGATATCTTCTCCCAAGGATCCAGTGTCATATTCTTCTATATCCTTCCCTGAACACTTAGCTTATAACAATTCGGCCTCCTCTGTGCTCTAGCTGCACTGTTTGTTTGCCCTTTTGGTACTTATACCATGGTGCCTTAAATTATTATTTATCTCTTTATTTACATGTTCTGGCTCAACTTTATTATAATCATCTGTGGGAATAGATTGTATCTTACAACCCAGTGTCTCCAGCAGTACCTCACACAATGCCCTGAACAATAAATGCTACCGATGCTCAGACTGACATTGTGACGACTTGATCTGAATCAGTGTTTATCAGTGTATTCGTGGAGTATTAATAGGCATTATAAGCACAGACGTGTTCTGTGTGTGTTAACTTGATTAACTTGGGAAACCCTGGAGAACTTCTCTGAGTCTTTAACTGAACTTCATTGTAAATCTCTAAGAGGAAAGCACAATATATAGTTTCTCCAAACTTATTTGGCCATGGATACTTTTTTTTATGAATAATTACCTTAAGCTTGTCTCTTGAAATGCATGCTCAAATTATGTTTAAATACATAGGTTGTTTAGATTGCATGGAAATCCAAGAGACCTAGGGGCACAGTGAGGGTATAGGGTTTGGATGTATCTATAGAGTGAAATATAATATATGGTGTGAGAGAGGCTTATAATATACATGAAGTGACAAAATCCTAAAAATCACTAATGAACGCGTGTCAAGATTTGTCAACAGTGCAAGTTGAGTACATATAAACCGACAGGATACATAGAAGAGGCACAATCATATTTGGTTAGGGACCCAAGAGGTACATGTGACTATGGATTTCTCTTGCAAAAGTAGGGCTTCCCGGAGCTTGCTTTGGTGTGATAAAGAAATGCATATTATGCATATTAGACTCATCTACAGGGATTGTTGCTACATTTCCCTTTGTTCTCAGGCTCATTCCTCACCCTTTTGCAATCTCAATTTCTCTAGCTCCCTTACTAACCTTCAACTAAATCTGTCCTATGGGAGGCTCCAGAAGGAGGGACTAGCAGGAGAAAGAGGAAACTGGATCTCTCTCTTTCTCTTTCTGTGTTTCTGAGAGTGTTTTTCCCCTTTCAGCAAGGGCTGCCTCTTTTCTGAGGTTTCTGTGTTCTGTTGACATCTCCTCTGTCTGCTTGGTGTGGTAGTGGTTTCCTGGTTTGGGTTGCTTCACCACCCCTCTTAGCTTTTAATCAATGCTTCCACCACCCAGGTAACCAATTCCTTATTTTAAATTTTCTTTATTGAAAAACCCCGGAAAGGTTTCTGTTTTCCCTACTGGGTCCTGAGTGAAATGTGTGAGGTGATACCTCATTGTGCTCTTGATTTTGCATTTTAGAGAAAATAATTTTATTAGGCCAACTGTCCTTAGAAGGAAAAGCTTTTACTCCAATAGTCTAATTTGCTTCTCCTCCCTTTGCTTTAGCCTTTGGACGTGATCACCTCCAAATAGACTTGAGGGAGGAGATACCTCAAGAAAAGAGACAATGTTTTTATTTTTTCATTTCCAAAAATATGACAATGCTTTATCTTAGGCAGCTGGGCTGTCATGTCATTTCTTCAATTATACTGCCTGGAATAGTTTAATTTCAATTTCTGCTTAGCAAGTGAGGGGGTGGTGTCTGATGTTTTTACCTTTTGTTTAACAATGATGAATATTTAGATGCATGAAGAGGTAGCAAAAGCAAGAAGTAGACTAGAAGACCTTTCAAAAAATGAAAGTGAAAGTCGCTCAGTTGTGTCCAATTCTTTGTGATCCCATGGACTGTATAGTCCAAGGAATTTTCTAGGCCAGAATACTGGAGTGAGTAAGCCATTCCCTTCTCCCAGGGATCTCTGCAACCCAGGGATTGAACCCAGGTCTCCTGCATTGCAGGCAGATTCTTTACCAGCTGAGCCACAAGGGAAGCCCAAGAATACTGGAATGAGTAGCATATTCCTTCTCCAGCAGATCTTCCCAACCCAGAAATTGAATCAGGGTCTCCTGCATTGCACGTGGATTCTTTACCAGCTGAGCTACCAGGGAAGACCTTTCAAAGGTCCTTGCAATTCATTTAAGCTATGGGAAAATTTCAGTTTCCTCCTACTAATATAGAGAGACTCTAGCACATTCTGGTTTATACTGTACTACAGATTGTTCTTAATATGACCACTGCTTGAAAATATGAGAGGATCTGTATTAGTCTGGGTTCTCCAGAGAAACAGAACTAGTAGAAGGTAGATGGATAGTTAGATGGGCTTCCCAGTGGTAAAGAACCTGCTTGCCATGCAGAGACTTAAGAGACATTGATTTGATCCCTGAATCAGGAAGATCCCCTGGAAGAGGGCAAGGCGACCCACTTCATTATTCTTGCCTGGAGAATCCCATGGTCAGAGGAGTCTGGTGCACTCCAGTCCATGTGGTCACAAAGAGTTGGACATGACTGAAGTGACTGAGCACACATGCAGATAGACAGATAGATATATAAGCAGATTTTTTATGGGCCATTAGCTCATGCAGTTATGAGGAGGTCAACCATCTGCCATCTGCAAGCTGGAGGCCCGGAAAAACCAGCGGTGTAGTCCAGTTCAAACTGAATGGCCTGAGAACCTGAGGAGCCAAAGATGTAAACTGAGGTTGTGTTTGATGTTTGCTGTAGCCCTAGGTGCAGAAGACCTTTCAGATTTCTCTTTCATCCTTGGTTTTGTCTCCACTGTTAATTTGGGCTTCCCTAATTTTTGGCAGTCCCAAAGAATGCTCAAACTACCACACAACTGCACACATCTCACATGCGAGTAAAGTAATGCTCGAAATTCTCCAAGCCAGGCTTCAGCAATACGTGAACCATGAACTTCCAGATGTTCAAGCTGGTTTTAGAAAAGGCAGAGGAACCAGAGATCAAACTACCAACATCTGCTGGATCATTGAAAAAGCAAGAGAGTTCCAGAAAAACATCTATTTCTGCTTTATTGACTATGCCAAAGCCTTTGATTGTGTGGATCACAATAAACTGAAAAATTCTGAAAGAGATGGGAATACCAGACCACCTGACCTGCCTCTTGAGAAACCTGTATGCAGGTCAGAAAGCAACAGTTAGAACTGGACATGGAACAACAGACTGGTTCCAAATAGGAAAAGGAGTACATCAAGGCTGTATATTGTCACCCTGCTTATTTAACTTATATGCAGAGTACATCATGAGAAACACTGGACTGGAAGAAACACAAGCTGGAATCAAGATTGCCAGGAGAAATATCAATAACTTCAGATATGCAGATGACATCACCCTTCTGGCAGAAAGTGAAGAGGAACTAAAATACCTTTTGATGAAAGTGAAAGAGGAGAGTGAAAAAGTTGGCTTAAAGCTCAACATTCAGAAAACCTAGATCATGGCATCTAGTCCCACCACTTCATGGGAAATAGATGGGGAAACAGTGGAAGTGGTGTCAGACTTTATTTTTTTGGGCTCCAAAATCACTGCAGATGGTAATTGCAGCCATGAAATTAAAAGACACTTACTCCTTGGAAGGACAGTTATGACCAACCTAGATAGCATATTAAAAAGCAGAGACATTACTTTACATTACTTTGCCAACAAAGGTCCGTCTAGTCAAGGCTATGGTTTTTCCAGTGGTCATGTATGGATGTGAGAGTTGGACTGTGAAGAAAGCTGAGTGCCGAAGAATTGATGCTTTTGAACTGTGGTGTTGGAGAAGACTCTTGAGAGTCCCTTGAACTGCAAGGAGATCCAACCAGTCCACCCTAAAGGAGATCAGTCCTGGGTGTTCACTGGAAGGACTGATGCTGAAGCTGAAACTCCAATACTTTGGCCACCTCATGCAAAGAGTTGACTCATTGGAAAAGATCCTGATGCTGGGAGGGATTGGGGGCAGGAGGAGAAGGGGATGGCAGAAGATGAGATGGCTGGATGGCATTACTGACTCGATGGACATGAGTTTGAGTAAACTCTGGGAGTTGGTGATGGACAGGGAGGCCTGGCGTGCTGTGATTCATGGGGTTGCAAAGAGCTGGACACGACTGAGTGACTGAACCGAACTGAATTTTGCATGATGACAGATAGTAACTAGACTTACGGCTGTGATCATTTTATAATGTATAAAAATATTGAATCACTATGTTGTACAACAACAACAAAAATACATGAGAGTTTGGAAATTGTGCTATTAATCCACCAATTTCATAGAGAGGTAATAGCTTCATTAAATGAAATTCTGTCCTTAAAAGTTAATATATACAAATAAAGATTTTAGAGTCCCCAAGTTCTATCAGAAGACAAATAGAGTGATTCTCTGTGTGGTGAGTCACATAAGGGAGGCATTAGAGCAGGTTTAACATGAATAAGATAAGATTTACCCTTGTTACTTGATTCAAGCTTATTCCTTTTGGGTTGCCAAACTACAATATTGTCTGTAGTTTGGAGGGCAATTAGGTGCGGTATATTCTGGTCTTTATTTATTCATAATGTTTTGTGCTAACAACAACAACAGCAAAAAATGTTGAAGTAGGTTTGGCAAGTTCTCTGAATGGTGATGGTGTGACTTTGGCGCCATCTTGTCTCCTGGCTCTAATTATGCTTACTAATTATGGTTTAAGTTTGTTAGGGAATTCAGGGATGGGGTCCATGCTGTCATCATGTGACTTGAGCCAGTGCCCAAATGACATAGATTTCTCATTATGAAAACAAATGAAATTGTCACACTAAATTAATATTTCAGAGACTTCTCTGAAATATTCTGATGTCCAGTGGCTAAGACTTTGTGCTCCCAATGCAGAGGGCCCAGGTTTAACTCCTGGTCAGGGAACTAGATCCCACATGCTGCAACTAAGAATTCACATGCCTCAATGAAGATCAAAGATCCTGCATGCTGAAACTAAGACTTGGTGCAGCCAAATTAAAAAACAACAACCCCCCACCCCCCACCCTGGCAAATATCTTGAAGCCCATGAATTGCTGGCCTGAGGGAACAATGCTGGCACTGTATTTTCTAAAAGGAAAGCCACATTCCACAACTACCTTTAAACCTGTGGAAATGGAAATGTTAAAAAAAAATAGAGAAAAAAAGACACTGCCAATCTAGATGTAAAGAGTGGATTAGGTGGCTTCTGTATAATTAGTAAGGTTCTGATATGAATGGACATTCCTTACTAGCATAATCACTGTTATTTGGAATTCAGGAAGTGTTCTACAGTGAATGAATAAATGGCGTGACTAAATGAACAAGATTCACTAAATGCTGTTCAGCAGCTTTCACTGACTATTTCTTGAGCTGGAGCAACTTGACTCTGAGTACTGTGAAGACTGTATCATGACATTTGTTTCTTTATATTCCTTACCACACTTAGTTTAGTTTAGTATTAGAATTATTACTTAATGTATTAGGGTTTTCTGGAGAAATAGAACCAATAGTATATTGGTATATATAGTGAATACACACACACACACACACACACACACGCACGCACACACACACACACACATATATATATACAGCTGACCCCTGAACAACATGAGTTTGAACTGTGCAAGTCCACTTGTAAGCAAATTTTTTTTTCGTAAATACATTCTATAATACCACATGGTGGGGCTTCTCAGGTGGCTCAGTGGAAAAGAAGCCACCTGCAATGCAGGAGATGCAGGCAGACACAGGTTTGATCCCTGGGTTGGGAACATCCCCTGGAGAAGGAAATGGCAACCCACTCCAGTATTCTTGCCTCCTCTGTCCATGGAGAATCCCATGTGGAGACAGAGGAGTCTGACAGGCTATAGCCCATAGGGTCTCGAAGAGTCGGACACGACTGAAGTGACTTAGCACGCACACACGCATATACTATATGGTATATGCTGGTTGATTCTGTGGATTTGGAACTTCAGATATATAGGGCCAACTATGGGACTTGGTTGTCCTCGGATTTTAGTATTTAAGATGTGTTCTGGAATCAGTGCCCTGTAGACACTGAAGAATGATTGTTTAAGAGGAGATTTATTACAGGAATTGGTACAAGATATGGAGGCTGAGAATTCCCACGATCTGCCATCTGTAAGGTGAAGAACCAAGAAAGCTGGTTTAACTCATTTGAGTCCAAAGGCCTGAGAACCTGGAACACTGATGTCTGGGGGCAGGAGAAGGTGGATGTTCCAGCCCAAACAGAGAACAGGTTTGCCTTGCCTCTGCCTTTTCTTTTATTCAGGCTCTCAGTGGATTAGATGATGCCCACCTGCAATGGTGAGGATGTCTTCTTTACTCAGTACACCCACTCAAATGCTAATTTCTTTCAGAGATACTGACATGCCCAGAAATAATATTTTACTGGCTATTAGTATCTGGCATCCTTTAGCCCAGTCACAGTGACACATTAAATTAACCATTATAGGTCCAATTTGGCTTCCCTGGTGGCTCAGCGGTAAAGAATCTGCCTGCAATGCGGGAGACCTGGGTTTGATTCCTGGGTTGGGAAGTTCCCCTGGAGAGGAAGATGGAAACCCCCTCCAGTATTCTTGCCTGGGAGATCCCATGAACAGAGGAGATTTTCAGGCTACAGTCCAAGGAGTCACAAAAGAATCGGACAAGACTGAGTGACTAAACAACAAGGCTCCAAATTGTTAACCACATTTCAAAAAAGCAAAGCCACAACAGACAGTATTCCACCTGCCTCCTAATGATGAAAACTGTTAGGTTGGGAAATCTCCTGAGTATATCATCTCACCAGGTCTCAAGCTCAAGTGGAGTAAGCATTTTTTGTTGTAGTTGTTTGTTTTTTTTTTTTTTAAGAAAAAACAAAAACTATAGAGTTTCTCAGTATGACAGTTAACACTTAACCAAACACAAGGAGTGAAAAACAACATCTTTATCTTCTTTAATGGAGAAGCCAAAGCAGAGAAGAATATCTAATGTGTGGTAGCAGCATTTGCAGAAAACTCAAACTCCCTTCCTCTGCTGAAAATGCACCATGGTCAAAGCCACATCCAAACTTCCTTCAGAACATTCTTACTCCCTCTTCTATATTTTTGACTCTAGGGATCTCAAGTCTCTTCTTCTATGCACCTCTATTCTTCTAGACTAGCATTTTTCAGAGTATGTTCTGGGCTCCTCTGAAGGCAATCCCTGTTCGCAATAAAGTTTGGAAGCTACTGTCTTGGTTTATCCGATCCCCCCATCTTCGTCTCATTCCCCACCAGGCTTGGATTTCACTGATCACCACTGTAATGTCCTCAATTCCTTCCACTCTTTTGCATGCTCATCCCATCTACCCAGTCAGTCTTTCACTCTAGGTGAATCCTTCCTCCACTGTTGTGTTCTGCCCTCTGTTGTAGGACTACAGCTGGAGAAAATTAAATGACCCACCAGGTTGCTATTAATATGAACTCCAGCTTCCACGAAGTTCAGAATCCTTTCTTGTCCTTGATCAGCTTGTTTTCTTTTCCTCAACAGCAGCTATTTTAAAATGTAGTATTTTATTTAGAATTTCTATCCATTTTCATTTGTCTCATTCTCAGCCAGCAGTATATTCATAGTCTTTCCCTCTTCAAAGAGAAAGTGGAGACCATAAGCAGAAAGGCATTATCTCTGTTAATTACCATCTTCCTTAAACCTTGTCTATGAGAGAGCCTATCCCACCTCATAGGAAGCAGTCTCTCCCTTATCTTAACATAATTCCTCCTGTATCCTGGGTCTCATTCTCTACTGCTTTTCCATCTTTCGCATCCCTCTTCTACTGGCTTTTTCTCCTCTAGTTGCAAAAATATCGATGATCTAAAAAATACCTTCCCTCATTTTCCCTATCTAATGCTTTCCTGTCATCAGTTTCTTCTATTTTATCAATTCCCTCTGCTTCCTTAATCTATCATAATCTGGCTTCTGCTTCCAATGCAATTATTCTTAATTTTATTTGAAAACTACTGAGCAACCTAAAAATGTTAAAGTTACCCATAATTTCCAACACTTAAAAGAATATAGAGATTAATTGCTTTCCTTTCCATTCATCTAATACCCTAGATATGAATTGGCTATATTAGAAAATTTAACCATTTGTCTCCTTTATATTGTGTTTTTGTATTGTTAATGGGCTTATTTTCTATAGAGAAACTTTAGATTTTTATTTGGTCAACTTTACTGTGCTTTTTTCTCTTTATGGCTTCTGAGTTTCTTGTTTAGCAAGATCTACATCTCAGGGTTACAAAAAAGTTTCACCATTTAAAAAATATAGTTTTTTCTCATTTACTTCCTTTTGCCTGAAATTTATTTTAGGATTGAACGTTTTCTTCTGCATGGATACTGGCTTGTCCCAACATCAATATTTTTTCAAAGAATACTTCTTTACCCAGTGAACTGAAGTGCTGTTTTTTATTAGATACTAAATGTCTGAATATACTTCAATTTGTTCTATAGTCTGGTCACTGATCTACTCTCCTGTGCTATTCCTGTCCCATAATTGTTTGTTTACACAAACCTTACGGTGGGTAACAGCTGGCAGATTTGTCATATAATCACTATCCTTTTTCAAAATTTTCTTAGAAAACTGTTAGACATTTATTTTTCCTGGTGAATTTGAGAATTATTTTATGTAGTTCCAACCTTACTCTACCCTCATACCAAAACCAAAATCATATTCTGTATGATTATAATTGATATTACATTAAATTTGTGCATTAGCTTGAGGATAAGCCTTTTTAATGCTGTTAATTCTTTCCATCTTCACGTCCTAGAATTATAATGTGTTTCTCCATTTATTCTGTATTTTCCGTAGGTCTTATACCTTTATTCTTAAATGTATTTCTAGGTTTTGTCACTATTTTGCATAGTTTCTTATTAAGCACCCCCACACACCATTTTTTTTAAAAGTGCTAATATAGAAATAATTTAATAAATTTACATATTTGTATCTTGTTGCTGTTGTTCAGTCGCTGAGTCATGTCCCACTGTTTGCAAGCCTGTGGACTGCAGCACCCCAGGCTTCTTTGTTCTTCACCATTTATATCTTTTATCTAGCCAATTTACTAAATTCTCTAATTAGGGTCAGTAGTCTTCTGTATTTTCCAGGCATGTGCCAAATCCTCTGCAAATAATTACTTTTGTTCCCCCCCAATATTTATTGATTTAATTTATTTTTATCATGTTTAGAAAGTATTCTTATTTCATAGAGTTTTTTAAGATCAGAAATATCTGTTCCAATATCTCAAAATTTTTTCTGGTTTGTACTTCTGTAACCATGTGTTTTCTCCTTTAATTTTTTAACGTAATTATTTTACTAATATGTTTCTTAAAATTGGGACATCTTGATTCTCTGAAATAAGCTTCACTTAGCTGGAATGAGCTTCACTTACAACTATTTCAACATATTACTGGATTTGACTTGTTGATATCTGGTTTCAGATTTTAATTTTTGTTCATTATAAGCATGCTAGTTTTCCTTACTGGAGTAGCTTTATCAAGTTTTGACATCAATATTATGATAGAATTAGAAAATTAATTAGGAAGACCCTTGTATCCTCTCCTCCCACCATCCTCTGAAATAAAATAACATGGGAATGCTTGTTCTTTAGCAATAACTTGCAAACCTCCTGAATCTGGTGCCATTAAAAATAATTATTTATTTGTTTTTGTCTGCTCTGCGTCTTCTTGTTGCACATGGGCTTTCTCTGCTTGTGGCAAGAGGGGGTCACTTTCTAGTTGTGGTACATGGGCTTCTCACCACGGTGGCTTCTTTTGTCGAGGAGCATGTGTCTTAGGGGGAGAAATCCCTGGGCTCCTTTGGGGGGAAGGAGGGGACATGTTTTTCACTACTTGGAATGGTGAGCTCTGGGTTTTGCAGCTCTCATTAGTTTCCCAGCAGGTATGTCAGGTTCAAATCCTGGTACTGTTTATCTCTGACCACAGTCATCACACCAGTCAGCTTCACATTTCAGAAAGTTACAGTAGTACAAGGCTTAATGCTGCCATGTGATCTCCACCTAAAGAGGGATCCAACAATAACACTGTGTCTTGATGTAATGAAGAAAAATCTCATCCTTTCCAAGTTAAGCTTGACAGTGGGAATGAGGTACTTATAAGGGATAAGGAGAAATAGAAAGAGAAAACCAATTGGGACAGACTGGGTAAAAACTATTAATAGCAATTTTATAGCACTTATTATATGCCAGGCACTGCTCTAAGTGCTTTGAAAATATTGATTTATTTAATCCTCAGTAACCCTATAAGGTTGTTATTTAATTTTCATCTTATAGATAAGAAAACAGAGGCACAAGAGAGGTAGATATGCAGCTACCAGGATAAAGAGAATTCAAATCCAGACTGTGTGTGTTCAGACTCTATGCTTTTAACCCCTATTTGGTGAAAAAATTCAAAACTGGGACCATCCCACCCAGTGGGCCACCCAGTGGCCCAGTGGTTAAGACTTGGCGCTTTCACTGATGTGGTCCCAGGTTCAGTCCTTGGTTGTGGAACTAAAATCCTGCAAGTCATGCAGGAAAAAAAAAAAATCCTAAAAGACATAAAAAATCCTAAATCAAGACTGTAGTTGGGAAAAGAGACAAATACTGTGTATCCATAAGTCTCATAGCTACAGATTGATTTTTATGCACAAATAATCCTTTTATTTCAAAGCAATAAAAAAAATTAAGTTAATTGACTGGATTGAATGCCTGGAAAAATTTTCAAATGTTATGAAGGGACAAGGAATCACCTACTCTATTTTTGATCCTCAGTAGAGTCAGAGGAAGATGAGGACCTCTGGAATATATGAACAGCTGTGAATTTTTCATAATTAGACTTATTCTTGATCTTACACTAAAGAGTAAGGAAAGAAAACATAGTACGAGGTCATAAAATCTTTTGGGTTCAATGGTTGATTTGTGAATGCATCTTGTTTTATCAGTTCCCTGACCTTTCATATGTAGGTGAAGTAGTCACACAAAAGTGATTATAAAAGTGAAAAAAGTGCAAGTAGCAATGTACACAAGATTTGATGATTTTATCCTGGTTTTGGCTAATCTAGGTCCTTTGCTAATATAGGTCCATATAAATTTTAGAATAAGCTTGTCTGTCTCTACAAGAGACTCTGCTGAGATTTTGATATGAATTGTGCTAAGCTTACATCAATTTGGGGAGAAGTGACACTCTTTTTATTTGGAATTTTCCAACCTATGAACTCTCCAATTATACTAATCTTCTTTGATGTCTTTCATTATATACATAATTAAAGCATACAGATCCTGTACATGTTTTGTTTCATTTTCTTTGGTACAATTTAAAATGGTATCCTATTTTAAATTTTGGTTTATATATGTTCATAGCTTTATAAACAAATGCACAAGAAAAGAATTTTTGCATTGATCTTATAATCTGCAACCTAGCTGAACTTATCTTTTGGAGGTTAAAAAATCTTTTCTTATTGTGACAAAAAGCATATGAGATCTACCCTCTTAACATAATTTTAATTGTACCGTATAGTATTGTTTGGGCTTCTCCAGTGGCTCAGACAGTAAAGAATCTGCCTATAACGCGGGAGACCCAGGTTCGATTCCTGGGTCAAGAAGATCTCCTGGAGAAGGAAATGGCAACCCACTCCAGTATTCTTGCCTGGAGAATCCCATGGACAGAGGAGCCTGGCGGGCTACTGTCCATGGAGTCACAAAGAGTCAGACATGACTGAGCGACTTTAACTCACTCACTCACAATATTGTTTATGATAGTCCCAATGTTGTAGAGCAGCTCTCTAGAACTTTTGACATTGCAGGACGGAAAGTTTTGTACAGTAACCCCCCATTCTCCCTTCCTCTGGCCCCTGGCTATCACAAGTCTACCCTTTGTTTCTATGAGTCTGTTTTCTTGGGTGCAGCTGACTATAAGAAAGCTCTCACTTAACTAGGCTAGATAGCAACCCCTTCCTCCTTGCCTTCTGGTAGAAGAGCTTAGGGTTTTTAAAGTATAGAGTCCATTTGTTCTCCTTTTTTTCTAGTTGTTCCTCTTGTGGTTTGAAGGAGGTAAAGTTTTCATGCTTCTGACTATTAGTTCTGCAGTTCTGGGAGCGAACATGGTGTCAAGTAGCGGGGGCTGGGATTTTCTGAGAAGAGAGAGAAGGTGGGTGGTGGTGAAGTATGTTCACGTAATAAGAAAAATATCTCCAACAAAACTAAGGAAATGAGGATTCTAGGTTTTATGGCACACCCCAGACCCCAGCTCTCATTAGAGGATGTGCTATATAAAGTCAAGCAGGACATCATGGTGGGTGTGCTGCTTTTATTAAATGCGTTCTGACAGAAATCCAAGTATTAAAGATACCTTGTCTGAAAACTTCATAGATAAATTCCCCATTTAGTCTCTGAGACTTCTGTCTTTGTGGGTCTTCGTATTCTTTGCTCTGACTCAAAGGTCCTTAGATTTGTGTTCAGGGCTCCTGAGTTTGGTTCGTTGTCAGCCCATCATTTTTCTGAAAGGCCCAAGTATGGCATTATTTCACCCTGCAGTCCCCGCAAGGTCTGGGCAATGTTCTTGGAAACATGAGTATGATCTCACCCAGTTGGAAGAAGGGCCACATAATAAAATCATGGTCCCTTTCTCAGGCCATTGCACATTACTAAAATATATTGCTTCTTGACCTTTTGGCTAAGATCCCATGCAGAACAACTAAAATATTAGCTTTCTGTCAGCTTTACCACACTCAAGGCTATATTTTATGACAGCTGAAAGAAATCTTGTACCTTGTGGGGGCCCAGAGTCCCTTTGTGATAGCTGAGTTTGTCCAAAAAGGCTGGATCATAAACTGTCCAGTCCAATAATCCACATAATGCTGGAGTCCTCACTGTGATGTTTGCTGATATTCCTAGCTGGGGTTGTCCAACCTAAACTTGAGCACCACCACCGAAGAGCACGGGAACTCAGAGGCAACCCATTCCATCCTTGCCTTACTATTGGTCTGACTACAAAAAAGTCCTTCTTTCCTTTGCACTGCAACCTGTCTTCCTAAAATGTAGGCTCATTGATCTTAGTTCTTCCTCTATAGGTCTACACACAGTAAGTTGAATCATTTTTTTTTAAAAATTATTTTAATTGAAGGATAATTGCTTTACAGTATTGTGTTGGTTTCTGCCATACATCAACACATAGACTCCCTTTTTAACCATTTGATGATACCTACTGTTGGTTCCCCAAGTCCTGTCTTTAGGTTAATTAACCTAGTCCCTGAAAACATTCTCTTGGAATCTCAATTCATGCTTTTTTTTTTTTTTTTAAACCGAGCATATCCCAAGCATACTCTAATATGTGCCCAGACTTGAATTCAGTACTGAGCTATCTACACTCTCATTCTCGATACTCTGTATTTATGAGTGCACCATAAACAGCCATTAGATTTCTTTTGGAATCATATCACACTGTCAACACATATTGATTTTATTATTAAAAAATTCCCAAATCTCTTCCACACAGAGACTCATAGCTACTTGCATAGTTGATTTTTGAACCCAAGTATAGCATTTCGTACTCATTCATTCTAATTTTATTTGTTATATTTGGGCCATTGTTTAACTCTTTCATGCTCTTTCTGAGCCTTGATTCTTTTATCAGTGATATTTGCTGTTCTTTCTGGATTTTTATCATCTGCAAATTTGGTGAGCATCACTTCCATATTTGCACCTTATTCATTGGTATTAGCAGAGAATAGCTAAGCACAGAGGGAAAGTGAAAATTAAAACTGCAATCCAGTAATGAAATAAGTTTTCTATTTACTTTGCTAATAATGAGTGATGGATCTAAACAACAGTAGTATTACATAGTGAATCTGGTCTGGGGGAAAAGATCGATGTCTCAGTAACCTATATCCCTTATGATATGACTTCTTAATATAAAAAATAAATCAGAAATTAAAGGCAGTCTTTCAGAAGTAAAATAATTTGATGGCATATGAAACTTTTACAAAGATAGCCTGAGATTTTCTTTGAGGCTCTAGTCACTTTCTCCAAACCTCAATTGTTACTTTTTTTTTTCTGTTTATTTTTATTAGTTGGAGGCTAATTACTGTACAATATTGTAGTGGTTTTTGCCATACCTTGACATGAATCAACCATGGATTTACATGTATTCCCCATCCTGATCCCCCCTCCCACCTCCCTCTCCACCCGATCTTTGGGTCTTCCCAGTGCACCAGCCCCAAGCACTTGTCTTATGCATCCAACCTGGGCTGGTGATCTGTCTCACCCTTGATAGTATACCTGTTTCGATGCTATTCTCTCTAAACATTCCACCCTTGCCTTCTCCCACAGAGTCCAAAATTCTGTTCTGTACATCTGTGTCTCTTTTTCTGTTTTGCATATAGGGTTATCGTTACCATCTTTCTAAATTCCATATATATGTGTTAGTATACTGTATTGCTTTATCTTTCTGGCTTACTTCACTCTGTATAACAGGCTCCAGTTTCATCCATCTCATTAGAACTGATTCAAATGAATTCTTTTTAATGGCTGAGTAATATTCCATAGTGTATATGTACCACAGCTTCCTTATCCATTCATCTGCTGATGGACATCTAGGTTGCTTCCATGTCCTGGCTATTATAAACAGTGCTGTGATGAACATTGGGGTGCATGTGTCTCTTTCAGATCTGCTTTCCTCAGTGTGTATGCTCAGAAGTGGGATTGCTGGGTCATATGGCAGTTCTAATTAGTTTTTTTTTTAAGAAATCTCCATACTGTCCTCCATAGTGGCTGTACTAGTTTGCCTTCCCACCAACAGTGTAAGGGGGTTCCCTTTTCTCCACACCCTCTCCAGCATTTATTGCTTGTAGACTTTTGGATAGCAGCCATCCTGACTGACGTGTAATGGTATCTCATTGTGCAAACCTCAATTGTTACTTTATTTAAGAAATAAAATCAAAACCAAACAAAAACCTTAGTGCAGAGTAAGTTTTCAAAGTTGAGTTTCTAGATCATCTGGTTCAGTTAATTTGCCGCTAAAGATGTGGTTTTGTTTAAACAACCCCACATGCAGGCTTTCAACCCTCCCCTTAAAATTAATTTCCATAGTCTTTAACAGTGATAGAAAGAGGTATGTGAAAGATGAGAAAGAACTCAACTTCAACTGGTACCCTTCTGACTAATAAAGAGAACGATTTCAGCTTCAGGGGATACATTTGAAGGATGAGCTGAATTTTCCAATTAAAAATGGGTGTACAAGGAAACCAGATCTGAAAGAGACACGTGCACCCCAATGTTCATCGCAGCACTGTTTATAATAGCCAGGACATGGAAGCAACCCAGATGCCCATCAGCAGACGAATGGATGAGGAAGCTGTGGTACATATACACCATGGAATATTACTCAGCCATTAAAAAGAATTCATTTGAATCAGTTCTAATGAGATGGATGAAACTGGAGCCCATTATACAGAGCGAAGTACGTCAGAAAGATAAAGACCATTACAGTATACTAACACATATATATGGACTTTAGAAAGATGGTAACGATAACCCTATATGCAAAACAGAAAAAGAGACTCAGATGTATAGAACAGACTTGTGGACTCTGGGAGAAGGCGAGGGTGGGAAGTTTCAAGAGAACAGCATCGAAACATGTATATTATCTAGGGTGAAACAGATCACCAGCCCAGGTTGGATACATGAGACAAGTGCTCGGGCCTGGTGCACTGGGAAGACCCAGAGGGATCGGGTGGAGAGGGAGGTGGGAGGGGGGACTAGGATGGGGAATACATGTAAATCCATGGCTAATTCATTTCAATGTATGACAAAAACTACTGTAATGATGTAAAGTAATTAGCCTCCAACTAATAAAAATAAATGGAAAAAAAAATAAATAAAAAATAAAAATAAATTAAAAAAAAAATGGGTGTAGCATGACTCTCCATGTCAGAGATTCACAGGTAAGTTCAAAAGGAAAATTACTGAAGCTGAATTCCATAGGGAAGTAATAGTTCCTTTCTGATTAATGACTGTAGGCAACACATCCAGGACAAATTGCTGCCCAACAGTCCAAATGAAAAAAAAAAAAAAAAACAAAAAAAAATTCTTTCATCAGTTGGATATTTAAACCCACTTTAACTTAGTCTAATTAATGAGATGCATGCCAGTATGGGTGATCAGTAATCGGACCATTGTACTTTATTTTCCTTTTGTTTATGCAGTGTCATAGCTGCATTTTTGGCCATATTTTATGATATTATAACCTGGACAGCAAACAAATTCCTAGTCAAATTGTTGTGTGTTGCTTATAAAATAATTTTGGAAGCTAGTGTGTTTTAACTACCAATCCACCTCTGCATGTACACACACACGTGCGCGCACACACACACACACACACACACACAGACGTGTGCGTGCGCACCATCTAGCTCTTTCAGATAGTCACAAATAGCTTTTACTGGCATAGATATTGTAATTATAATTTATCTGCAACTGAACATTATAGTTTGTGAAGCACCAGCTATCCTTGAAGATGTTTTTTTTACTTATAAGGCTTGGATTGCCTGTGAGATGGGTCAAAATCATCCTTACCCTGAAACATGTTCTCTGCTTTAACAACGGTGAACTCCTTGAAGATCTCCAAATGTGTTAGGATATAACTGCTTCCAAAGCTTTGCCTGTACTCTTCCCATTGACTGGAATGTCCCCTTTTCTGGCTCAGTAATTTTTATGCATCAAAATGAGGCTGAGAACTTCTCTCCAATTCCTAGCACTTATTCAAATGCTCTTATGCTTCTCTTCTACTCATCAGGTATCACACTGTATTATAAAGGTTACTTTTCTTCCCTTGTCTTATTATGCCATATATAATATGTGCTACTACTATCTGAGACATAATAGATGGTCAACAAATAAAATAAATATTTCTTTTAAAAGAGGAGGGCTTTCAGGAATTCCCTGAGAGTCCAGAGGTTAGGACTTTGTGATTTCACTGCAAGGGCCTGGGTTCAGTCCCCGGTCAGGGAATTAAGATCCCACAAGCTGCGTGGCACAGCCAGGGGAAAAAAAAGAGGGGGCCTTTCTTATCGTCCTGACTAGAAAATGTGCTAGTACTGTATATTGTCATAAAACACTGAACCTCTGCTTTGCAAGACATATTTGTAAGTAGGTACTTACTTGTGTAGTTGTTTAATATCTATTCCTCCCCTAGATTATAAGCTCAGTAAGGACAGGGACCACTTTTTTCCCTCTGTTCCCACCTTTTCCCCTTGTCCCAGGACAGGGCATTTTCTCAGTAAGTACTTGTTAAGTGAACCATCTATTTAACGAGTAGATCTCTATGAGAGACATCGATGGGGGAAGCCTTGCCCTTCGATTTTAGTTTCATGTCCAGTGTTGCTAAGGGGGAATGTCCTAGGAAAAGAGTAAAAATGTAAAAAGTAATGTAAAAATGTAAAAAGTAAAAATGTGCTAGGGTTTCTTGAAAACTAACTGGAATACTCAAAGGTAGAGTGGGAGGAAGGGAGCAAGGGTGAGGATGGAGTGAGGAAAGACAGGGGCCTAGTAAAAGCAGAGCATGAGGAGAAGGGTTTACACCCTAAGTCGCGGCTGTGGGTCACTGAGATCAAGACTACAGGGTGGGAAGTGAAGCAGGTGGGATGGAAGTGATGGGGGTTTACCTAACCTTGGGGCTGCAAATAGGGCTTTGGTTTAAAGACTTTTTTTTAATGGTCTTAACAGCTCCTTTCCATAGGCAGCATGACATTATAGAAAGAATTTCAACTTTGTTATTAGACAAATACAGTTGCAGAATGCAGCTACAACACTTACTGGCTGTTTGACTAAGGCATTGGACATTTCTGAGACTCAGTTTTCTTATTTATAAGAAGAGGACACTCATATTTACCTTGAATAATTGTGTGTTGTGAAATGAGATCATGTTTATAATCATCTAACTCAGTCCCTGACTCATAGCAATTACTGTACAAATGGTAGAAGTTTTAATATTAACCAGACTTAACCTTCACAGAACTTCTGAATGATTTTGTCCTTGGCCTCAAATTCAGTATTTTTAATAAATGAGTTGAAGCATTCTTATCAAATTTAAAGATGACACAAAACTGACGAAAACAGCTAGTTTGTTGGCTGACAGGCAAAGGAGCCATAAACATCTTAATAACTGGGAAGGACAGGCTGAAATCAGCATGATAAAATTAATGGGGACAAATTTAGCCTTTTGCTTTTGTGCTTAAAGAATCAGCTGAAACCAGAACAAGGGAGACCTCACTTAAGAGCTTACAAGAGAAAGGCCCAAGGGTGTTAGCTGACTGTCAGATTAACATAAGCCAACTGGACGAAGGTTGCCAAAAAGCTAATGTGATCTGAGGCCATGTGATGGAAACAGAGCATCCAGAAGAAATGAGGTGATCGTCCAAGTGTCCTCATGCTGGGCGGACAACATCAAGGAATTGTGCTCAGTTCTTGGCCTGAGCTCTAAAAGAGATAGATGCAGAAGAAGGTTAACAAGAGGACCAAAGCCCTAGAAATCATGTCGCATGAGCAATGGTCAAAGGCAAAGGGGATGTTTAGTCTGGAAAAGAAGAGACTGGAATGGTACAGGGTTGGGGATAGAGAGTGTGTGGCATGGAGCAGGCTGCAGCCTTCAAATATTTGAAGGACTTTCATTTGGACGAGGAATAGACTTGCTCTGCAATGTTTTACAGGATGAAAGAAATATGATTGGAATTGGAAGGAAGGAGAATTTTGGTCAACATATGTCAAAGTACACTCATTGTAGCCATACTGGCTATCATTTATAAACCCTCATCATGTGCAAGGCACTCTACTAAGCTTTTCTGATATATTACTCTTCTTATATAGTTCTTGTTTAATTCTTTTTTTTTGTTTAATTCTTAGAGGTGAGGTGATATTATTATCCCCATTTTATAGGTGATGAAACTGAGGCTTAGAACGAAGAACTGATTTGCCTAAAGCTCTGCCACAGGTTCAGCAGTGAACCTGGGACTCTAACTCAAGTCCCTTATGACTAGAAAGCCTGAGGTTTTTAGCCCTATGTCATATTTCACCTAGAGTTTCCTAGAATATAGGACTTTCAGTGCTACAACTAGGACAGTCCCAGGCAAACCAGAATTACTGGTCGCTCTGATTTCATAGTGTGTTTCTCCACACCCCCATGGTAGAGGAAAACTTTGCTTCCTAGAAAGCTGGGGTTATAGCTCAGTGCCTGGCTCTGGCTCAAGTTTCAAAAGTGGTTCCAGAAACATGTCACTGTTTAATTATGGAAATGGTCCACCCTAAGTGGCAATGAGCATCCAGTTTCTGGATGTAGTCAGACCCAGGCTAGATGCCACTTGATGACATTGCTGAGGATGAGAATTCTGTTGGGCTAGTTATCTGTAGAGCTCATTTCTACAGTCTCTTCCACCACTTCTTGCCACTATCAGATTCAGACAGAGGGCTCCTTCCTTGAACCCCGAGGAGGTCCCCTTTATCCAGAATCAAGAACACGCCTGTGGGGCTGGTTTGAGATGCTGTCTCAGGAAGCCTGGAACATGGACCCCTTCTCCCTTCCCATGTCATTGCCCCCTGCTAAATGTAGCCAAGGACATGTGTATAAATACCCTGAGATCGTTGCCTCAGAGCACACATGCTTTGGATTTTCAACCCAAGGCTCTTCCAAGAAAGATCCAGACACCAATTCATTTTGTATAGGTCATTGATGTGTTTATGTATTTAAAAATCATTTCAAAAAGGAGAAACAAAACAGGTCTCAGTCCACCCTTTGGAATGCACTCATCAGTGAAAAAATCATTTCATTGGTAGTTTTTAAAGGCCTCAAGGGTGAATGTGTGGGAGCCTGTTAGTACTCCAAGAAAGATTTTAAAAACTTTTTTAGACCCTTGAAATTAGTCCCATGACTGGGTAGTGTTGCCTTGGAAAAGTCTTTTTTTTTCCTTACAGCCTGCACTGGTGTAAAACTGACTTAGCATAAGTAAAGTGACATCACAAGACCTCTGCCCACGTAGGTTAGGACATCCTTAGTGACTCTTTGTTACCTCTCCTGGACAGTCTGTGGGCAATGAGATTACAGCTTCCCCAGGAAGCCTTGGCATTTGGAGAGGTTCTCTTCCCAGCTAAAGGAGATGCCGTCTCATCTGTGACAGTTTTGTGTGGGTGACAGGCAAACACAAGTGACCCACACAGGGAATTCTCCATGGGGAAAACTGGAAACAGCAAACATTAAAAAAACAAACGAAAAACCATAGCCAACCTACAAAAGTCCTCATCTGATTCCCTCTGTGTTCTTCTATGTATACGTTCTCCATGAGGGCCCAGCGATAAACACGAGTCATTTTTTATGTAAATATAATACTGCCCATGTCTGGGTCCTTTTCTTTACTAACAGTCACTGTTACTGAAGACCCATATGGAGAAGCACTGTACCAAATGTTTTACATTATTATTTTATTTATCCCCTCAAAGCAACACTGAGGTAGGCAAGATTGTCCCCCTTCTGTAAGTGAGGACAGTGAACCTCAGAGAGGTTAAACCTCTTGTCTGAAGTCACACAGCTGGTAAGTGGAAGAGCTGGGATTTGAACCGGTTCTATCCAAAGCCTACTTTCATTATGCTATTCCACTTCACTCAGACCCAGATCTGACCTGCCCAAAGCCCATGTGGCCATATAGGGAAGACAAACAAACAAGTGAGAGATCCCTGAAAGCTTCTTTCCTTTGTGAAGTTCCCCTTCATCCACTGGGATGTCTCCTGTGGTGTATGTATGGGACACGTGACCAATCAGGCCATGTGTGGGAGCCAGTGTGAATCTGAACAGGCAATATGAGTAAAGTTTAATTACTTTTTTATAGATAGATATTATAATGAATAGATGCCCTAAGGTTTTCTTAAGGAGGATTTGAGAAGAATTTCTCTGCCCGCTCTCACCCCTCATTGGTCAAGTCTTGCTCCCAGGGGTATTATTAATGTCCCTGATTTTATAGCTTACGTGTGTGTGGCATTAATCAAGTCCCTTGATGTCTTACCCCTCAGTGACATCAGGGAGGCCACAGGGTAGGGGGAAAGAGGTAATTGTCAGGGCTGAGACTTGACAGATAGGACCAACAAAGGCTGAAACCGATTCCATTTAATAATTTCACACATGCGTGCTCAGTTACTCTGTTTTGTCCAACACGTTGCAACCCTGTGGACTGTAGCCTGCCAGGCTCCCCTGTCCGTGGGATTCTCCAGGCAAGGATACTGGAATGGGTTGCCACTTCCTTCTCCAGGGGATCTTTCTGAACCAGGGATCAAATCTGGGTCTTCTGCATTGCAGGCAGATTCTTTACCCACTGAGCCACCTGCGAAGCCCTTAATAATTTCATACAGCATTTAATTAAGACTTCTAACTATCAAGCAGCAGGATGGAGTCAACCTACAGTAGAGACTGCCCCCCCCAGGGCCCTGGACTCAACTGAACAAATTCTACAAACCATCAGGGTGTATGTCAGAAAGGCAGGCAGCTTTCTCCTGAAGTCTCCGTACTGACCTTTCCACTTGGCCCACGGCGTTAATCCAGGAGCAGTCTGGGTGTATTTGGATTGCACAGGCTCTGCCTTGGCCTGTGGCCAGTGAGACGAGGCTGACTTGAATGCCTGGTGTTACTGATCTCTTCAGTTAAAGTCAGGAACAAATTTCTTAAGAATTTTTCTAATTGAATGACTCCATCTGGAGGGATAAACACCCACAGAATAAACAATGAGTCTGTTATCCTTGAGGAGATTTTCCCCAAGTAACTGAGGGTGATTGTGTTTCAGAGAAATCTCACAGATGTTTGAAAACTACATGATCTGGTGGTTCTACTGGCTGTTCCTCAAATCCTTGAAGGTGCATATGCCCAAGTGTAAGGTGATGTTGCTGTGGTCTTGGGGAGCATACAATGAATGTCTAGTGTCATCACTGCTACAGTCCTGGGGATACACAGGTGCTTCTGGAAGGAGTATTGTTTATAGTTATTAGTATCCCCAAGTGGGACCTACATCAGCAGGGGACATAGGCTGACAATGTCTTCAATGTGCCCTCTCAGCAGGCTGGTAAGCATTAGAACATTCAACTCATGTCAGGTAGCTGAGTCTAATCCTCACCTTTGGAGGGATCACCTGTGAGCAATCTTTCTGACCTGTCCTATTTGTCCACACCACCTATTGGGTGGTATTTGTCTGTCCCCCATAGACTAACTGGGGCTTCCCTTGTGGTTCAGCTGGTGAAGAATCCTCCTACAATGCGGGAGAGCTGGGTTCGATCCCTGGGTTGGGAAGATCCTCTGGAGAAGGGAATGGCTACCCACTCCAGTATTTTGGCCTGGAGAATTCCATGGACTGTATAGTCCATGGGGTTGCAAAGAGTTGGACACGACTGAGAGACTTTCACTTTATTTCATAGAATAATTGAGTGATGGCAATGGGAATAGAGCTGGGGAGAGACATCCAGAAGTGTTGATAAGTATTTTTTGCAGGAGGTGCAGGAGCTGAGGCTAAGCCCCTAGTGTTTACAATTGACTGCTCAGGCAGGTTGAGAGAAATGGCAGTTTAACTGTGGTTAGATCCACCTGGTGGAAGATACCAGATCCAGCTTAAATTTAAGTTAAATATAAGGCTTTTGCAATGGTTTACATCTAAGTTAAATTTAAAGCTCTTACAATAGTTTGGGAGAGCTGCAGAAGAGAGTTTTCCTTTCCTGACATAGACAGGTTCCTCTCCAGCAAATAACTCCCCCAAACTCACTTTGGTGCCTAAAAATTCAACATCAGTGATCTGGTCTTTTGAGTATTGCCTTATCTATAAACAACCGCAGACAAATAATACCCTATTACACAATCAGCCCTCTCTTGAGGCATGCATCTGCAGAACCATAGTATAATGGAAGAATATTAAATTGAATCAGGGTACTGATTTCTCTTGGTACATTCTAATATTAAAATGCCAACATTTTCTTGATGGAATAGTCTAATTCCTTAAAAAATTCCTATTAATTCTTATTAACTTACTTAGGCAATACATGAATAGTTAAAAAATAAGTAGAAAATATATTCAGTGCAAAGTCTTTCTCTTACCTCGATTCCTTAATCCTCCATTTTTCTTTCCTAAAGTCAACTTTTACCAGTTATTTATACCATTTGTGCTGTGCTAAGTTGCTTCAGTCATGTCTGACTCTTTGCAGCCCTATATACCACAGCTTGCCAGGCTCCTATGTCCATGGAATTCTTCAGGCAAGAATACTGGAATGGACTGGCATGCCCTCTTCCCGGGAATCTTCCCAACCTAGGGATCGAACCTTCCCAACCTAGGGATCGACAGAGTCTCCTGCATTGGCAGGTAGATTCTTTACCACCACTGCCACCTGGGAAACCCCCTTTTATTACAGGAGACAGTTAAAATTTCCAAGCCTCACCTTTAAGGCACTGTCGGTCAGCCCTGGAGATTTTTAAGAAGTCGTGTCTCTGCTCGTGGCCCCCCTGCACGCAGCTCTTTGAGACTGGGAGACTCTGAGGGCTACATTCCTGCTTAGCCAGCTGGGCTCCTGTTGGCCCTGCCAGCAGGGGGCACTAGAGGGAGACTGGCGTGCTGGAGGGGAGGAAGGGACTTGCTGCTTCCTTTCTTGCTTCCTGTCTGTGCATGGCGCCTATGAGTATAGTTTCAGTCGTATTTTTCACTTCTGCTGCCATAGTGCCTTCTTGTAGAAGCAGCTGAATCCAGTTTGGCATTTTCCTCACACTTGGAGAATGAGCCTCCTTGAGCCCCTTCAGAGACTCCAGTCTCAGCCTCTTCTCAGAGACTGGGGTTCTGGCATATGGGTCCCTTCCTCTAAGTTTCTACATTTTAATTATCTCTCTTCTTTTTGTCCCCCGTGGCTAGAGGAGATGGCTGTTTCCCACAGTTACTACCTCAGTGGTACCCTAGAGTTCTCTTAGTTCGTTAGCTAACAACTTTGTACTTGGTTAACAATTCTTTGTATTAATTCTCTCTGTTGAAATAATTGGTGTGGTTTCTGTCAGCCGATGGAACCCTCACTGACACAGGCACCGAACCACTAGTCCCCAAAGTAGGCCGTCAGCTCCAATGAGAAAAATCCACTCTGTCCATGGACCCCTAGGTGAGTTTTTCCCTTTCTCAATTTTGAAGCCTTGCTTATAATCACCCCTACCTGCAAAAACTATCCAACATCTGCCAGTTGGAATCCTGTCTTCCGGAGCCCAGGTAAAATCCGGTCTTTTCTGAAGCTCTCACTGACCAGTCCGCTTGCCCAGAGGACTCATTTAACACCCAGTCCCATACTGACAGCGTTCTCCCTGACCACCCTCTTTCTCATCTACAGATATGCAGGTTGGTTGTTAAGACCTCTGAGGGCATTCTACCATAGGAATGATGTTACGCATGGTGGCTTAGGCACTGCCATAACCATATGTTGGCTGCTCCATGTAAGACCATTTAATTCATAGTGGAACTGAATTGTCAAGATTCAGGAGTAGAATTTGTTATGATTAAGTTTCAGGGCTTCCCAAGTGGCGCTAGTGGTGAAGAATCCATCTGCCAATGCAGGAGACTCAAGAGATGCGGATTCTATCCCTGGGTTGGGAAGATCCCCTGAAGTAGGAAATGGCACCCTGATTCCAGTATTCTCACCTGGAAAATTCCGTGGGCAGAGAAGCCTGGAAGGTTGTGGTCCATAAGGTCACAAAGAGTTGGAGACAACTGAAGTGACTTAGCACACACACATGCGCACACATACTAGAATAGTATACCTACTGAATATTCAGTCAAACCCATTTTCTCTACAGGTAGAATCATTAAAATTGGGGTTTGAATGGATATTTAAGCAAAAAAACAAAAATCTTCCCTAAGTGGAAGAGAGGACGAGAGGCCTGGAGTTGCCCATGGTTGGAATGTCCTTCTGAGAACCTAATACCTATTTGTAAACTACATGATATAGTAGAGGCATAGTGGCTTAGGATTCATCAGTTCTGCATTCAAAATCCAGTTCCATAACTTTGCAGTGTGAAGTATTAAGCTATTTGATTATTTGAATTTGTCTTCTCATTTATAACATGGTGATAACAATATTACCTCATGGATTTATCTTGAGGAATAAAGAGATAATATGTAAGGTGTATGGTATAGAGTCTGGCATATAGTAACTATCTAAGTATTCAATACATATTAATTCCTTTTCTCTTTATTTTCAGTTCAGTTCAGTTCAGTTGCTCAGTCGTGTCTGACTCTTTGCAACCCCATGAACTGCAAAACGCCAGGCTTCCCTGTCCATCACCAACTCCTGGAGCTTACTCAAACTCATGTCCATCGAGTCGGTGATGCCATCCCATCATCTCATCCTCTGTTATATCCTTCTCCTCCTGCCTTCAGTCTTTCCCAGCATCAGGATCTTTTCCAATGAGTCAGTTCTTCTCATCAGGTGGCCAGAGTATTGGAGTTTCAGCTTCAGTACTAGTCCTTCCAATGAATATTCAGGACTGATCTCCTTTAGGGTGGACTAGTTGGATCTCCTTGCTGTCAAGAGATTCTAAAGAGTCTTCTCCAACATCACAATTCAAAAGCATCAATTCTTCAGCACTCAGTTTTCTTTATAGTCTAACACTCACATCCATACATGACTACTGGAAAAACCATAGCTTTGACAGATGGACCTTTGTTGGCAAAGTAATGTCTCTGCTTTTTAATATGCTGTTTAGGTTCATCACAGCTTTTCTTCCAAGGAGTAAGTGTCTTTTAGTTTCTTGGTTGCAGTCACCATCTGCAGTGATTTTGGAGCCCAAAAAAATAAAGTCTCTCACTGTTTCCATTGTTTCCCCATCTATTTGCGATGAAGTGATGGGACCAGATGCCATGATCTTCGTTTTCTGAATGTTGAATTTTAAGCCAACTTTTTCACTCTCCTTTTTCACTTTCATTCAAGAGACTCTTTAGTTCTTCTTCAATTTCTGCCAAAGGGTGGTGTCATTTGTGTATCTGAAGTTATTGATATTTCTCCCAGCAATCTTGATTCCAGCTTGTGCTTCCTCCATCCCAGCATTTCTCATGATGTACTCTGCATGTAAGTTAAATAAGCAGGGTGACAATATACAGCTTTGATATACTCCTTTCCCAATTTGGAACCAGTATGTTGTTCTGTGTACAGTTCTAACTGTTGCTTCTTTTTTTTTTTAACTGTTTCTTCTTGACCTGAATACAGATTTCTCAAGAGGCAGGTCAGGTGGTCTGGTATTCCCTTCTCTTTAAGAATTTTCCACTGTTTGTTGTGATTCACACAGTCAAGGCTTTGGAGTCCCTTTATTTTAGACATAAGCTTATTTGTACCTTGAATTTAAGATGTCATATCCACTGTGAACTGTGAGCCACGACTGGAAAGTAGACAAGACAACACGAACACCAAGTTTTGAGGATTTGCATGCTATGCTCTTTTTATTCCTTGTTTCTCTACCCCCTTTCTCATGGATGTCGTGCTGATAGCAACATACAAATGTTTTCTGGAACGGTTAGAGCATGAACACCACAATTCATTTCTGATGGTCTCCCTGGGGTGTGTTCTAACTGACCTTTCCGGAATGTGTTAATACATGTTTTTAAGTTAAAACTCCAGGAAACAGTATGAAACTTCAGAAGAAATCTTGAAATCTCTCAGGGATTAATTTTGGGGACCTCGTATTACTTTGGATACAACATTCTTAGTGAAGTGACACTCTGAAATCTTAAACCCTCTGTCCAGGGAGTAGGCTGGGAAAACATTCAGTGATGCAATTTCAGCAATGAAGTTGCTGAAATGTGGCTTGAGTTTTGGGAAATAGGTGACGTGTTAAACAGCTGGGACTCCAGGGATGGTGATGCACTGGGCCAGCTGTGGACCAAGAACTTATTCAAGTCTGCTGACTCCGGAAGACTCAGGTTTTCAATATGAACAATGTGGAAGATAATAATTTTCTGCAAGCTCCTTTTCCAACCTGCTGTGTTTGTATATACTATTTGAGACTTTAAATTTTTTTCATTTGTTTCAGTTGTGCTCATAATTGCTTACTGAAGCATTTTTGTAATGTATGCTTTAAAATTCTTGTCAGAATTCCAACATCTCTGTCATCTCGGTGTTGAACTCCATTGGTTGTCTTTTCTCATTCAACCTGAGATTTCCCTGACTCTTGGTATGATGAAGTACTTTCATTTGTGTCTGGGACACTTTGGATCTTGTGTTATGAGACTGTGGATCGTATTTAAATCTTCTGTTTGAGCAAGACTCCTCTGACTCCACAATGGGAAGGGAAGGGCATCGTACCTTGATTCTATCCAGTCGGGTGGAAGTCCAATTCCCCACTCAGCCTCTGCTGACACTTGAGAATGGGGTGGCGCTCTGTTATTGCTGGAGGTAGATGGGCTTGGGCTTCCCCAGATCTTGCTGACATCACCCTGGCTGGAAAGGAGAGGGTATCTAGTTACTGCTATATGCATGCTCTCCACTGACACATGGAGGAGAGAGAGGGTTTACTGTCCCCTGGAGGTGTTGGAAGTCCTGGATTCCCACTCAATCGCCTCAGACACCACCAGCCTTTACCATTCTGGCAGTAGCAGACTGCCATAGTATAACTAATTCTCATTTCGTTCTCCACTTTAAAATCTTCTGACCCATCCACAGAGTAGACAGAAGAGTACTGTGCATGTGTGCTCAGCTGCCTCAGTCGTGTCCGACTCTTTGTGATCCCTCGGACTGTAGCCTGCCAGACTCCTCTGCCCATGGGATTCTCCAGGCAAAAATACTGGAGTGAGTTGCTGTGACCTTCTCCAGGGGATCTTCCCAACCCAAAGATTGACCCTGTGTCTCCTATACTGCAGGCGAATTTTTTTTTACTGCTGAGCCACCGGGGAAGTCCACAGAGAAGAATATAATGAACTCCATATACCCATCATCCAAATTCAGCAATTTTATTTTGCTCATCTAGTTTTATCTATCTCCCTCAGACTTTCTCTTTCTTGCTTACATATTTTATAACAAATCCCAGATATTATTTTGTTTAGTAATATACCCTTCACATGGAATTAAAAAAAACACAATCTCAATTCCATTGTCACTTGTAGTAAAATTATTAACAATTCCTTAGTATCATTTTATATCAATCTTCATTCAAATTTTCATAATTGTGTCAAAAAATCTTTTTTACAGTTGGTTTCTCAAATTGCAGCTTCCACCGTAAAAACTAACATATGCACTTCCCTCTTATTGTTGCTGCTGCTACTGCTAAGTCACTTCAGTCGTGTCCGACTCTGTGTGACCTCATAGACGGAAGCCCACCAGGCTCCCCCGCCCCTGGGATTCTCCAGGCAGGAACACTGGAATGGGCTGCCATTTCCTTCTCCAATGCATGAAAGTGAAAAGTGAAAGGGAAGTTGCTCAGTCGTGTCCAACTCTTAGCGACCCCATGGACTGCAGCCTACCAGGCTCCTCCATCCATGGGATTTTCCAGGCAAGAGTACTGGAGTGGGGTGCCATTGCCTTCTCCATCCCTCTTATTAGTTGCTGCCAATTTTTCTACTCCCCTTTATGATCAAGTTCTGTAAATTTACAGGTGCGTGCATGGCTGCTCAGGCATGTCTGACTCTGTGACCACATGGACTGTAGCCTGCCAGCCTCCTCTGTCTATGGGATTTCCCAGGCAAGAATACTGGAGTGTGTAGCCGTCCTCTTCTCCTGGGGATCTTCCTGACCCAGGGATCAAATCTGTGTCTCCTGCATTAGCAGGCAGATTCTCTACCACTCTGCCACCTAGCTATCTATAATTCCTTAGCTCCCATTTTCTCTTTAACCTATTTCGATCAGGATCCCCTATAAATCAACTGAAACAAATCAACGTCAACAGGGGCCTCAGTTGTCAAATTGAATACATTCTCTTCCAATATTTACTCAACTCCCAAGCAACTGAGACAGCTGATGTTTTCCTCTTTCTGGAACGCTTTCTTCACCTGGCTTCTGGGACATCATGCTCACCTTCTTTGTCAGTCTCACTAGCTACTCTTCTGCTTCTTGATCTCTCAGTTTTGGGATACTCCAGAAAGTACTGTGTCCTCTTAAGTATATGCTTATCTTTCTTTGTTATCACAAATTCATATATTCACTCCCAACCTTTCCCCTGACCTTCAAGCTATATGTCTAACCAGCTCAACATGTACCTTCCCCTGAGTATTAAGTAGGCATCTTAAACTTAACACCTCCAAATCAGGACTCCAAATAAAACTATATTCCTCCCAAACCTTCCTCATTTCAGTAAATGGCACAGCAATAGTAAAAGGAAAGAGAGCAAGGAGTTAACTTCGCATTTTAAGCTAAAGTTGTCACAGAAGGCCTCTCCAAAGAGGCGATATTTGAGCAGAAATTAGAATGATGAGAAGGAGGCATCAGGAGTCAGCTTGGATTAAAAATAACAAAAAACAGGAAAGAGAGGCAGACAGAGGGGTGGTTAGCTCTCTATTAATTATTTTCTTAGACCCCTCATCCATTTATCAACAAATCATTTTGACCCTGCCTTCAAAACAAATAAGGAATCTGATTAGCCTGTTTTGTTTGTTTTTTGGCCATGAGGTATGTGGGATCTTAGTTCCCTGACCAGGAATCAAACCTGAACCCCCTTCAGTAGAAGCTCGGAGTCTTAACCACTGGACTGACAGGGAAGTCCCCGACTAGTCTTTACTTCTCCCATTACCACTGCCTTTTCCCAAGTCACTGCCATTTTCAGTAGACCACAGTATCATTTTCCAAATGGTCTTCTCTTGGAATGTAGTCTCTATCAGAACACAGACCTATTTAATTCACTGATGTACCCTCTGAACTTACAACAAAGCCTGGGGGATATTGATGCTCAGTAAATTGTTATTGAATGAATAAGTGATTGACCTACTTTCATCAGTCAGAGTGATCTTTTAGCAAAATTCAGGATACCTCTCTGCTCCATAAATATCCTCCAGGGATTTTGGCTTTCCAGGTGGCTCTAGTGATAAAGAACCCACCTACCAATGCAGGGGAGAAATATTAATAACCTCAGATATGCAGATGACACCACCATTATGGCAGAAAGCAAAGAAGAACTAAAGAACCTCTTGATGAAAGTGAAAGAGGAGAGTGAAAAAGTTGACTTAAAACTCAACATTCAGAAAACTAACATCATGGCATCTGGTCCCATCGCTTCACGGCAAATAGATGGGGAAACAGTGGAAACAGTAACTGACTTTATTTTGGGGGGCTCCAAAATCACTGCAGATGGTGACTGCAGCCACGAAATTAAAAGACGCTTTCTCATTGGAAGAAAAAGTATGACCAACCTAGACAGCATATTAAAAAGCAGAGACATTACTTTGCCAACAAAGGTCTGTCTAGTCAAAGCTATGGTTTTTCCAGTAATCATATACGGATGTGAGAGTTGGACTATAAAGAAAGCTGAGCGCCAAAGAATTGGTGCTTTTGAACTGTGGTGTTGGAGAAGACTCTTGAGAGTCCCTTGGACAGCAAGGAGATCTAACGAGTCCATCCTAAAGGAAATCAGTCCTGAACATTCATTGGAAGGACTAATACTGAAGCTGAAACTCCAAGACTTTGGCCACCTGATGAGAAGAACTGACTCATTTGAAAAGACCCTGATGCTGGGAAAGATTGAAGGTGGGAGGAGAAGGGGACGACAGAGGATGAGATGGTGGATGGTATCTCCGACCCAATGGACATGAGTTTGAGTAAGCTCCGGGAGTTGGTGATGGACAGGGAGGCCTGGTGTGCTGCAGTCCGTGGGGTTGCAAAGAGTCGAATACGACTGAGTGACTGAACTGAAACGGAAACCAATGCAGGAGACGTAAGAGACATGGGTTTGATTCTTGGGTCAGGAAGATCCCCTGGAGGAGGAAATAGCCACCCACTCCAGTATTCTTACCTGGAGAATCCCATGGACAGAGAAGCCTGTTGGGCTGCAGTCCATAGGGTCGCAAAGAGAGACACAACTGAAGCGACTTAGCACGCACACAAGGATTTTGTATCACACATTAAACTTAAAATCATATTCTAAAACGTATACCATCTGGCTCCTACTTATCTCCCCAAGTCCTCTGCAACCACCTTTCCTCTTGGGTTCTCTACTCCATCCTCTTGGTCCCCTGGATATACCTCATCTATGCAAAGCATGTCCTATTTTATGGCTACACATGGCTGTTCCTTCTGCCAGGGACCTTCTTTCCCCAGATCTTCACTTGACTCCTTCTCATCTTACTAGTTTCTGCTCAATCTCTCCTCTCAGAGCAGCCTTCTGATAACCTTATTTTAGTTTGCCAACTTCCTTACTGCTCTCTTTTCTTTTATGATGATTTTTTTCCCTTCATAGTTCTTAGGCATCTCTAGCTCAACAAATGTTGAATGACAAGATGCATTAATCTGGCAATATAAACTTCTTGCCTTGCAGGTGAAGACACTTGGGTCAGAGAGGTGGGGTTACTTGCCAAAGTTTCTTGTTAAGTTGGTGTCTAAGCTGGGGCTTCACTGTGCTCCTCTAGTGTCCTGGTTCAGAGCAAGTTTTACTGCATGACGTTGTCATGAGGCCCTGAGAACTCTACTGATCCCATTCTCTGCCCGTTATAAACACAGAGTCTGCTGGATGTTGTTATTTCACATCTTTAACAATACGGCAAGCTGGCTGGCAATTCCCAGGATATCCCAAAGGGGAGAGGAGGAGCAGAACACCTCTGCTGGTTTCTCCTCTGAAATGGAGGCTTTGCAACGTCAGCCGCCGTGCCATTGTTGGACAACAATATGTGTCTCAGAGGCAAGGAAAAGTTCCCACACTCTGTGCTCACCAGACGCCTGGCTGGTGTGCCCCAGTCTCCCCATTACTCCTGAGTTCCTTGTTTCTTTTTCCTCCCTCTTTGTTATGTCATCTATTCATGACTGGGGCAAGATGCCATGCTATTCTTTCTCAATTCTGGATCAGTCTGTTATTAGCTATTCTCCTCGGGTGCCCTATTCATAGAAACCTAACCACCCCCAGTCGCAATAGGTGAATTCTGTGGAAAAGTGCAAGGCACATTTTTCCTGCTTGGATTGTGCTTTTCCTGTGATTCAGCAATCTTCAGAGGGAGCTCTTCACCATGTTATACCGTCACGGCTCATGTCCATGGGTCCACAGAGGCTAAGTGCCATCCAAATTTTGTGGATGTTCTCAGAAGATGCTACAGCTAAGTCACAACGTGAGGTGAACCTGTGTGGGTGGGTTTGCCAGATCCATCTGTGGTTTTAAGAGACTTAAAACCAGAAAGGTTCTCATGGTAAGAGCAAGTTGGTAGAGAAGTTAAACATGCAATGCTCAGGTCACTTGAGGTTAAACTTGAATTCTTCTCCTTCACCCCCCATCATTTCTAACACTCTCCCAGGATACCCTGCTTTCTGGACATCAGAAAGCAGAGTTCAGAGTAGCAATGAGCCTGATAAAAACCTGGTGTTTTGTATTGTGCTTTTAGCAGTTTTCAGAAGGGAGCTGAATCCAGGCAGAGAATCCTTTCATCTGCAGAGCTTAAGTGCAGGATGTTGGGAAGTGGGGCTCCAATTCAGTCAACATGTGTTCAATCCTTTTTCTCTGTGAAATTAGGTACTCTCTTTTCCTACTTCAGGAGTTAGATATATGTATATGCATATATATTCAGTGTGTGTATGCACGTCTGTGTGTATGCATGCGTGAAAGAACTGAATGAAGTGTCTTTGTCAAATCATCAGATGAAGTGGAAACAGGACACTATTATGATTAAGAGTGTGGAATCTGGGCTTGGGAGCCAGGAAGGCCTGGATTCCGACTCCTGTTGCACATCTCATGTGCTTTTTGATTTGAAGGAAGTTCATTTTCCTTTCTAAGCCTTGGTTTCTTTATATGGAAAATAACGTTACTAATAATATCAGCCTCATGGGGTCAGCATGGGTATTAATATATATGGACATGAATAAAATGCTTAGTATCATTCTAAGTGTTTAATAAGTATTAGCTATAATTATTATTAATAGTTATGGGCTTCCAGGTTGTGCTAGTGGTAAAGAATCCACCTGCCAATGCAGGAGACGCAAGAGCTGTGGGTTCGATCCCTGGGTCAGGAAGATCTCCTGGAGAAGGAAGTGGCAACCCACTCCAGTAGTCTTGACTGGAAAATTCCATAGACAGAGGAGCCTGGCGGGCTACAGTCCGTGGAGGAGCAGAGTCGGACGCGACTGAATGTACTCCCACACATGTTAATAATGATGAATGCAATGCACAGTGCCATAGAAGCAGAACTAAAACAGTGATCAATATTTTCTAACATATTCCCTTTTCTTTAGAATTTCATTGGTGTTTCCTATCTGCGTGATTTCACACCTTCCCTGAAATAAACCTCCCCAAATACCTGTTCATGGTGGTCCTTAGAAGGAAGTCTCTTCGCTGCTCAGTGGTCTTTTAGGAGTCCCTCAGGTATTTTTTTCTTAAAGGACTTTGTGTCATATTTCTACATTTTCCTCCTGAGTTAAGCCTGTTTTGTGAGCTGTAGGAATGGTACAAATAATCATGTGGGATTTACTCTACCCATTCATTTATCCTTGTAGATGAATAAAATTAACCTAAAATGATGACTGGGGAGACAAAAAGTAGCATGAAAGAGGGTGGAGAGGAAAAAGAATGTGGAAATAGCTTCCCAGATAGGATTGAGTTTGACTACATGTAACCAATTCCAAATATGGCTTAAAGAAGATAAAGCTTTATTTGTATCATTTAGAAAAAGTTCTGAGAGAGGTGGTTCTGGATTAGTGTGGTTCTTTCTGGTCTTCTGGACTGGTTCACATTTCCTCTCTTTCATCCTTGGTGTGTTGAGGAAGGAGGGAGGGGTCCAGGGTTGTTCCTCTCAGCTGAGTAAGTTCCTTAAATAAACTTCCACTTTCATCACATTGGTCACCCCTAGGCAAGAGAAAATGAAAGAATGCCTAGAAGAAAGCTGACATTCTGTTAGAAAGGGAGAAGGGGAGAATACATTTAGAGCAGAGAGCCAAAAGTTTCTGCCATTGTTGGAGATTTACTCTAGTGCCTTTGGCAGGCAGATGTTTGTAGGTATCAGAATTTCATAGCATTTTATTTTAAAAATTTTTATTTATTTATTTGGCTGCCCAGGTGTTAGATGTAGTACATGGGGTCTAGTTCTGTGACCAGGGATCAAACCCAGGTCTCCTGTGTTGGGAGTGGGAGTTTTAGCCACAGGACCACCAGGGAAGTCCCTCAGAGCATTTTAAATACTTTCTCAATTGGGGACAGCTTAACATCTTTCTCTTCAACTTCTCCACAAGGCTAGCATTGTTAGATGCTCCAAGAAAGAGCCTGAAGACATTGTCCATCTTTCCAGAAGGCTGCTTCAGGTCCTTTTTGTATAGGAAAAGACATAAGTTAATTAAAACAAAAAACACATTAAGAATTGTCAGGAATGTTCCTAACTTTGGGGAGTGAAAGAAAAAAAATTCCTATTTTGAACATAGTGTTTGGAGCTCTGTGCTAAGTATCGATCCATCCATTCTATATCGATCTACCCATTTACAGCATTACCTTAGATAAAAAATGTAAAACGTAACCTTAGAATAGTTTAAACCACCAAGCTTCAGTCCAATGAGAAACAAAAATTGGACTTTCCAATCTACCATACTTTATAATCTCTTGGCTCTTGAAATAAGTCAATTTATGCTGTTTTTTTTCATAATAAGAATTATTTGTTGTTAAAAAGTAAAGGAATTTTTATATATCACATGAGGCAGATATTCAATACGGACAAAGGCAACACTTGTCAGCAAATAATAAAACAAATAAGTTTTAAAACATAGTGTATTGGAGCCTTTGAAAAGCTCATGTCTACAACGACCAGATTTTAAAGAATTCTGGTGTAGACACCAAGCTGATATATTCATCTGGTGGTAAGAAATCCACATTGTAGCTTTGATGCTGGATCATACCATACATTGGCTGGGACTAGGCAGCAGTAATGGGTGTCTCTGGTGGCTCAAGGATAAAGAATCTGCCTGCAACGTAGGAGACCTGGGTTCAAGCCCCAGGTTGGCAATATGCTCTGGAGAAGGGAATGGCTACCCATTCTGGTATTTTTGCCTGGAGAATGCCACGGTCAGAGGGGCCTGGTGGGCTCCAGACCAGGGAGTCACAAAGAGGTAGACATGACTGCACAACTAACACTTTTGCTTTTCAGGCAGCAGCAAAGGTAACGGTAACTCAGCAGCACCCCACCTTGATCAATCGGCTTCCCTTGTGGCTCAGACAGTAAAGACTCTGCCTACCACGCAGGAGACCTAGATTCAATCACCGGGTCAGGAAGATCCCTTGAAGGAGGGCATGACAGCCCACTCCAGTATTCTTGCATGGAGAATCCATAGACAGAGGAGCCTGGTGGGCTACAGTCCATGGGGTCACAAGGAGCCAGACACGCCTGAGTGACTGACACTTTCACTTTTCCTTTCAGTGACAAACTATGTGAACTGGGGCTGACAAGGAGAGCGGAGCTGCAGACCTGAAAAGCAACGTCTGGTGGTGAATCCCAGCAGATGGTCCACCTGAGGCATTTCTCTAACAGGGCCAGACAGAGAGAGAAACAAGCCCAGGTGTTTGCCGGGTACCTGAGCGTTCAGGTGGGAATGAAAGTGAGCTGGAACCTTCGAGGGGTTGACTCAAGATTCACTCTATGGTGACAAGGACTTTTCTTCACAGCGTGGATTGTCTTTCCTGTGGGTGGAGAGATGCAGTGAAGAGCACAGTGCTGGCTTGGATAAGAGCCGGAGAGACAGAGCAAGGTGGTCAGAAGTAGAGTGGTTCTCCTTTGCCTGGGACTCAGTCTCAGGATATGGGAATTTAAGTGTTGAACTGGGACAGTCCTGGCCACTCTATGAAAAAGGAGGGTTTTGAAGTCACGGCGGGTGGTGGTGGGGAATTTGGGCTCAGTAGTGAGGCCCAGATCATCCTTTATCAGAGTCAAGGGGACCTCAGAGACTGGCCAACTAGGCAAAATTTTTAACTCAATTTAGATCTCTCTAGACTACCCCCAACTGGCCATCTCTTCCCGAACCCTTCTGGATGGTTTGACTTTTTAGCAATTATCATGGAACCGAACATTTTTTTAATGGAAGGTTACAAGAAAGCAATTCTCTTTTATTTGATCTATCCAGGAACAAAAGCACACATTTTGGTCCCAGAATAAATAAGCATCTACTCATGGTATTGTAATTACTTAATTACAATGTGCAATTACTGGGCTGGGGTGCACAGACAAAGTATAATATGCACATTTTTTAGCTACAGAGATATGTCATCAAGAGATGAAAAGTGAGTCATTTCATTGTGACCGACTCTTTGCAACCCCATGGACTATACAGTTCGTGGAATTCTCCAGGCGTAACACTGGAGTGAGTAGCCGTTCCCTTCTCCAGGTGATCTTCCCAACCCAGGGATCGAACCCAGGTCTCCTGCATTGCAGGTGGATTCTTTACCAGCTGAGTCACCAGGAAAGCCCTGGTCAAGAGATGAGCCTTTTTAAATTCCTTGGTGTCATGAGAGCCTGAAGAGTCTCAGTAGGACCTTCAGATTTCTGTAATTAATGTGATACTGTAATTTCATAATATGTAATAAATTTGATTACTATGAAATAAATTCTCACTGTGTGGGAAACTGGCATTCTGGTTTCTATTCAAGGCTGTGGTGTGGATGTCATGTGTAACTGATGTGCGGGGACATCAGTGTCATAACAGAGATGCACTGGGAAGATGACAGGAATTATAGCCAGAAAATCTGAGCTTGAGACCCACCTCCATCCTTTGACCTTGCTGAATTAGGCAGCTCAGAGAGATTAGGTGAGCTGCTCAAGGCAGCAAAACATCTCAAAGGACCTAGAATCCACACCCCAGAAAACGGAGCCCAGACTCTGACTTCCTCGGCTCATTTGCCTTCTCAACTGTAATTCCCTGGAGGTGTTGGCTAACATAGTGCTAATGTTAAAACAGAAACTTGGGGGTCTTACTGATACTCTTCAGGCTCTCATGACACCAAGGAATTTAAAGAGGCCCATATCTTGATGACATATCTTTTTAGCTAAAAAATGTGCATATTATTACTTTGCGTGTGCAGCCCAGCCTGTAACTTCTCAGTTCACTTTAACTGCAGTCCCATGACTGACACAGATGTTATTGCTCCCCAATTACAGTGTTTTCTGCTTGGAGGCATCTTGTCTTCTGTAATATATCATGAGCCAGAGCCCAGTGCTAAACATTAGCTAGTAATTTATGATCATACCTTCTGAGGCAGAGAGGGCAGCCATAGCTCACTTTGGACTTGGAAAAGCACTCCACGTTTTCCCTCAGCTCTTTTTTCCCCCCCCTCTTTTCTTTTTCTGCATTTGCTCATTACTCTATCTTTTCAATTTAGGGATGGCCTGGATCCTGCCATGTAAATCAAAGAAGAGAGGGCCTGACTCAGCCGCCTAGCCTGGGTCACCTGGAACCCATTATGATACAGGCTCATAAACACCTCCATTTTCCCTTCAGAGAGAGACCAGACCCACTGAAGTTAAGCTACCTGCATAAGAGCTGAGTGCGATCAGCTGTACTTAATCTTTAAATGTCCAACCCGCTGATAACCTTTGGTTTGCTTTGATAACTATGAAATAAATTCTCACTGCGTCGGATCCCAGCATTCTGGTTTCCATTCAAGGCTGTGGTGCAAATGTCATGGAATCTTGGACTGGACAGCAGTCCTTGGAGATCTCTGGGTCCAGTTACTGGCTTTCAGGCACTTAATTTCTAAGCCTCCCCCTGCCAACTTTAAATTTCCTTAGGGAATGACACAACGTTTCTGCATTATCAAGCTTTAGGTACTCCGTGGGGTGAAAACCATTTGGAGGTGGGAGAAGGGAGGAAAAAGAAAGATCCATCAAGTTCAAAGCTTTACAGTCATTATAACAGAAAGAACACTGGTCTGAGTTTCATGCGTCTTGGGTTTGAATCCAACTCTTCTGTTCTTGTCCCTCCTCCCCCGCCGCCACCACCCTCCCAGCAGTGTGATCTTGTGAAAAGGATGTTAACTCTTCTAGTCTTCATTTTTTCTTCTTAGGGGAATGGTTAGGACTTCTCAAACTTTCATGAATATATAAATCACTTGGGGGTCTTGTAGATTTATTGTGAGGATTATGTTAGTTAATGTATATAAAACTATTAGAATGGCTGGCTCATAACACTTGATAAATATCAGTTTTATTATTATTTAACATCATATAATGAGAATTTCCCCATGTCATTCAGAAACACTTCAGAAATATAATCTTATGGAGACTCTGAAATATCTCTAGTATGACTATACCTATGATAATTTAATTATCCATTTTCTTGTTTTTGTCTATTATAGTGCTGTTCTGAAAAATCTTTGTGATTCCTTGCACATAGACATGAACTTCCTATGAAATTAAAAGATGCTTACTCCTTGGAAGGAAAGATATGACCAACCTGGATAGCATATTTAAAAGCAGATACATTACTTTGCCAACAAAGGTCCGTCTAGTCAAGGCTATGGTTTTTCCATTAGTCATGTATGGATGTGAGAGTTGGACTGTGAAGAAAGATGAGTGCCGAAGAATTGATGCTTTTGAACTGTGGCATTGGAGAAGACACTTGAGAGTCCCTTGGACTGCAGGGAGATCCAATCAGTCCATCCTAAAGGAGATCAGTCCTGGGTGTTCACTGGAAGGACTGATGTTGAAGCTGAAACTCCAATACTTTGGCCACCTCATACGAAGATTTGACTCATTGGAAAAGACCCTAATGCTGGAAAGGATTGGAGGCAGGAGGAGAAGGGGACTACAGAAGATGAATGGCTGGATGGCATCACCAACTCGATGGACATGGGTTTGGGTAGACTCCGGGAGTTTGTGATGGACAGGGAGGCCTGGCGTGCTGCGATTCATGGGGTCTCAAAGAGTTGGACACAACTGAGTGACTGAACTGAACTGAACTGAATAGGAAGTAAATCTAATAGGTTTCACTAAGATCCAAATTACGAATCATGCAGTGATTTCATAGAGATGAAATCAGCTTCATTTCAATTTAACGGACATGTATCACACACCTCCCATGGGTCAGGCACTGTGCTGGGTGTTGGGTACAGAGTGGTAAACAAGACAGGCATGAACCCTGTCCTCAAGGGTCTTATAAGCTAGCAGCAAAGTCAGATTTTTAAAATGTAATTACAACAAAGCATGATGAGTCTTATGATGGGAAAATAGAGGGATCATATAACAAGGGGGACTAATTCAGGAGAAACTCAGAGGAGGAGGAGAAAGTGTTATTTATGCTGAGTCTAGATAGATAAGAAGGGGTTGTCCAGTGAAGGAGGAGGGCAGGAGGCTTGAGAGAATAGTAGCTACAAGATAATTACTAATATTCTTCAGTTTCTATCTTCTTTGTATGGTGGCTGCTGTTTTAACTTTAGTTTTTAGAACATCAAAACTCCCATTGAGTCCATCAAAGCAATAAATTAATGCTTCTTATTTTATTCTTCCTCAAAATGATAGCTTAAATAATATTTGTAATGGACTAAAAGTCCCTAATGGGAGATTAAATAGCTCAGGCAGTTAAACAGGTTAGAACCAAGAGTTCCCTGGGTTGCTCTCTAATGGAATGATGATCATAACGGACACTAGTGGCAACATGTGGGTGCCTTCAAAGCTATAAAATAATAATGCAATTTAATTTTAAAAGTAAGGAATAACTATGAAGGAAATGCCCGTAAATAATTATTTATTCGGCTTTCACCTTAGAAAGTCAAATATCTTACCAGACTTGAGAATTTGTATCATATTTGACAGTAGTCCTGTCGTGTCTCCACAGTGATGTAGCATCAGGACTTTGAGTAGTCCTAGAAACCCATTAGTTCTCATTTATTGGGATAGGTCCTAAAAAATCTCAGTTTTATGTGATTGTGCATCATAGTTAATTACTATAATCCGCTTGAGAGTTGAATCGAACTGATTGATACATTTGTACTTAATATTCACCAAAATTATAACACAATGCAGAGTCAGAGTTCTCAATGTGTATGTACACTGCTTTGATGATATATTTCTGGAATTCAGGAATATCCAAGGCTATGATTGGTTATTGATAGTAGCCAGTGCTGGAAATGGAAGTGGGTAGAAGAGCTTGTTTCTTTGTTTTTTTTCTGTTACAACTTTTTTTCATTCAACATTTTGTAATGTTTTCCCATGTGAGTACATCATTCTTTTCTCAAAGCCATATAGTCCATTGTAGTTTATGTAGCCAATCAATTATTGATGGATAAATATTTAGCTTGTAAATATTAATAGTTCTTTCTCTTACAGTCTTGCTATGTAGGTTGTCATTGTGTACCTTCTGCGAGTCTTCCTGCAGTGTGAATTACCTAGATGTGTAATTGCTGTTTTACAGATAGATTATTTCTGTTTTCTCTTCATTCTGAGTCATTATTTATTCATTCAAGAACAAAAGACTGCTGTGGGGCACAGCAAAGAGATGAAGGCACAATCTTAATTTTAAGTTTATCTTCAAGCTGGAGAGAGAAATATTCAGAGTATAATAAAGCTGGCTGGGCTTGGGTGGGGATTATTGTTGATGAGAGGAGGATATGAATTTAAGCTGAAGATAATGGCTGTCATTTATGTATAGCAAAAGATCAAAGAATATTTGATAGATCATCATGGTAGACATTTCCATTGTCACCTGTCATCTGTGACCAAATTAATATTATATACATCCATGAGCTACTATAAGTATTATTATTGGGCTAAAATAATCTTAATTTGTGTTCATTTTTAAAACAATTCTTCATACAAATATTTTCACTCTGAATTTATATCTTTTATGGATTTTGAAGTCACATAGACCTCAAATCCTGGCTCCATCATTCATGAATTATATGATCATGAGGCAAAAAATTCTGCTGTATCAGTTTCTTTTATAAAATAGATGTTTGTGTGTCTAGGCATATATACAAATGTCTGTCTACATAGATTTAGGTAGGTATTTTTCTATATTAGTAATTAAGCCATGTGTAAATTAATCAAGTGATTAGTAGAGCTATCAGAGTGAAATCTGGCATCTATGAGAATATACAAGCTTGAAACTAGAAGTGTTTGAAATTGCTAAGTTAAAAAGTCAGTAATGTGTTTGCTGAATTTTAGTGATTTAATAACCAAGCCCAACTAGAAATTAACTGGTGTGGTAATAATGATAGATATAGAAGTATGAGACCAAATATACCCAGCTTATTTTATTATAGTCCCTCTTTCCCTTTGGTATCTAAAAGTGGAATGAAGTCCCCTTCTCCGGATCCATCCATCTGTATTTAAGTTCCTGCCCCCAACTCATTGAACCGACTTCCTGTTTTACCAGCACGACGTCAGGCTGGTCGTCTCTGTGTTTTAGGAACTTCCTTTGCTTATTCCCACCTTTATGCAGGTCTCTGTTTTTAGGAAGCTTATAATCTAGTGGTGAAGAAGGACATTAAAAGAAGTAATTATCGAAAAGTGAGATGAGCGCTATGTGAAATTTATGGGGTGCCATAACAACAGACAGCAGGGGAACCTAATGTGGCATTTCTGAGAAATGCCATTTATTGATTCAACAAATAAGTCTGATGAACCCTTAGTATGGGCCGGACACATATTAGGCCTAGCTGGAAATTTAGAAGGAAACATAACAGACATAGCCTGTAAAAATAATGTTTAGGCTGGAACCTGAAGGATGAGTAGGAAATAATTGTGTGACAGGAGGTAGGAGAGGAAGATGATTTTCAGGGGATAACTGGAAGGCTGAGTGATGGTTTAATGTGAGGTGAGAATAATCATGTGGAGTCCAAGCCAGCCCTGGATTTCTGGGTACACTGCACCTGGGTAAATGGGAGTGCCATTTACGTAAATGATGAGTTGCAGGTTTGGGGAGTGACGGGGTTGGAGATTCATTCATTTATTTATTCCACAGCTTTGGAAAGAAGTAGAAGAGGGATTTTGTAAGGTGGAAGAGACTCGAGTGCGATTTAAATGTTCATAAAAAAAGAAGATACAGGTGAAGAAGGGAAGTTTAAACCCCAGAGTGAGGGAGTGACAGATGACATGGGATTCTCAGGAAGGTAGGCAGAGGAGCATGAGATGGGGGGTAAAGTAAGTGGAGTGACTAGACTTAGATGGAAGGAGTGATCCTTGAAGGACTAATAGAGGAATGGAAGAATGCTGCTACTTGGATAGAATGGGAGGCCCTGGTGGTATTTTACCCACACACAGAATTGTTGCCAATTTAGGAGGTGACGTGTCCTTAGGGAAGTCACCCCAAGGAGCAGGTGGCAGCTACTGAGGCTACTGACCTCCACGTGACTGAAAGCAGATGCTCAACTGAGTCCCAAGAGCCCAAGAAGATGGCCCTATTCCATTTTTTAAAAAAAATTTATTTTCATTGGAGTATAGTTGCTTTGCCATGTTGTGTTTGCTTCTACTGTACAGCAGAATGAATCAGCCACACATATACATATATCCCCTCATTTGTGGACTTCCTTCGCACTGAGGTCACCACAGAGCTTTGAGTAGAGTTCCCTGTGTTACACAGCAGCTTCTCGGTCAGTTCAGTCGCTCAATCATGTCTTGACTCTGTGACCCCATGGTCTGCAGCACGCCAGGCCTCCCTGTCCATCACCAACCCCCAGAGCTTGCTCAGACTCATGTCCATTGAGTTGGTGATGCCATCCAACCATCTCATCCTCTGTTGTCTCCTTCTCCTCCTACCTTCAATCTTTCCCAGCATCAGAGTCTTTTCAAATGAGTCAGTTTTTCTCATCAGGTGGCCAAAGTATTGGAGCTTCAACTTCAGCATCAGTCCTTCCAATGAATATTCAGGACTGATTTCCTTTAGGATTGACTGGTTTGATCTCCTTGCAGTCCAAGAGACTCTCAAGAGTCTTCTCCAACACCACAATTCAAAAGCATCAATTCTTCAGCACTCAGCTTTCTTCACAGTCCAACTCTCACATCCATACATGACTACTGGAAAAACCATAGCTTTGACTAGATGGACCTTTGTTGGCAAAGTAATGTCTCTGCTTTTTAATATGCTGTCTAGGTTGGCCATAGCTTTTCTTCCAAGGAGCAAGTGTTTTTTAATTTCATGGCTGCAGTTCTCATCAGCCATCTATTTTATACAGAGTATCAATAGTACAGATGTGTTAATCCCAATCTCCCAAGAGGATGGACCTATTCTTGAGTGTGCCTTTGTTTTGCTTGTAAAATATCAGTTGATGATCCAACAGGATCTGACCTACTATTATGGAAAGAAAAATCACTTCCATCCCATCATCTTGTACAGATTTTTATTTCAATTCAACATATATTTTGCAAGGGTTAGTATTACATGCTTTTAAAAAACTTGTATTAAACAAAATGTTTTTTGCAGGGTTTTTACATTAACTTTTGAAACTTATGACTACTTTGTTAGCTCTGTTTATGATTCAATCAAGTAGAATTTCCCCAATTCTCACTAAAGCCCACACTAAAATGAATATAGCTTTAGCAAAGAACAATAAATACCCCCCCCTTTTTTTTCATGCAGAGGACTAACTTCAACAGGTATAGTAAGAAGAAATCTAAACTTAAATGCCAATGTGCCTTCAGGTAGTTCAGAGTGTTACCAAATATTTCAATGACTTTATCTGTATTTTTTAATCTTTAATTTTGCCATTTTGATGAATTTACTGAAATCAAATAATACCTTGCTGCTTACTTTACATGAGAGAATTACAAACATTTTATATATATACAGTGCTAGTGGTAAAGAATCTGCCTGCCAATGCAGGAGATATAAGAGACGCAAGTTTGATCCCTACCTAGGTCAGGAAGATCCCCTGAAGGAGGAAATGACAACCCATTTCAATATTCTTGTCAGGAGAGTCCCATGGACAGAGGAGCCTGTCAGGCTACAGTCCATAGGGTCAAAAGAGTCAGACACACTGAGCATTTGAGCACATAGCATATATATATGCTGATTTATATGTATATACATATAAATGAGAAAAGCAGAATATGAACCATTCACTATCTGACAACTTTTGAAGATTCAACTCTAAGCATAATTTCAGCCACCACTTTAGGAGTTCAAGTTAGCTGTTCACACTGATAACCAAACCATTTCTAGCCTTGGGTTAAGGTAGTCTGTTCACACAGATGGAGGGGTAAAGATGGAAATTCATATTCAGAAGTATGGTTTCTCCATATTTTTCCCTGAAGACGTGTTATTTTCTTTTTGTCAGTTGGTACCAACTGTTAAACTGCATCACTTTGAGATAGATGGAAACATTTTTTTTTAACATGGTTGGCTTCAAGTCTCGATATATTAAATAAGAAGGGAACATGGAAAATGGTGGTCACTTCCAAAGACCATCAAATCATTCTTTTAAGGGACTTCATAGCTAAACCTTTCACTTTTTTTTCCATTTCTTTGTGAGAAACTGTTGACACACAGCTCCTTTAATCTAATGAAAGGTGATTCATCAGGGGAAAGTTCTAGGATACTGGTGATACCATCTTTAAAGGATACGTTAGGACTTGCCCTCTGAGAGAAAGAACTGAAGGAAGTTAACTGCTGAACTGCTTGTCTAAGCCGGAAGACTTGTTTTCAGCTGAGAGTTATGTTGGTTCAACGAAAGTATTATTCACATGGAATGAGACTGGAAGATCCAAAAATAGTTGACTTAAGTCATTGCCTTTTTAAGTCTGAAGTCACAGATACATAATTGTATTAATTAGTGTATGGGGAAACCTTTTCTTCTCAACATTTAAAAAATTGTAGTCCTTATAGTTGTTTATAAGATTTCTAGACTCCTCCGAAGGGGAAATCTGAAAAAAAAATTACATTATAAATTATTTGGAAGTTTCTCTTTGTAGAACTAAGCCACATGTCAAACATTTCATATGTCTTATAACTCAGGCACCTACTCAAAACTTTCTCCTCTTATGTTTGATTATAAAAGAGTCCTTGAATAAGAAAATGAAGACATTTGCTGGTTTTCCCTGGGACTTTAATCAGTTGATATCTGACAGGTGCTTTTATTTTCCTGGCCTTGAAATCTTTCTGGATGAGATGTGGGAGAAATATTTGTGAATGCCCTCTCGGTTAGCAAATAAATCTTCACTCTTTTCATTTTCTTTTCTGTATTCTTAGCTCATCATCCTCCCTTCAACACACACTCACATGCATGCCTCCAAAGTTCTTATTCCTTTTTTTCCAGTCCAGAGCAGAAAAACGCTTTCAGAGTTGACTGACTTGCAGCCACTTATCCATGACATTGCTGAGGACACAACCTGAATGTCCTCAGGTTCCATAGCCTATGAATACAAATGAGGTATATAGCATTAACACCTGAATTCTGCTGCTCAAAATATTTTATACTTGACTCCTGTTAGGCCCAGCAAGGCTCCCATAGGCATTCCTGGCAGTTTCCTGGGCTGTCTTGCATTTTACTAGATTGCATCAGTGTATCTGGATGTGGCACCCTCTGGGGGGTCTCTAGGTCAGGGTTCCCCAATCTCTGGGTCAAGAACCAGTATTAGGAACTGGGCTGCACAGCGGGAGGTGAGTGGTGGGCCAGCGAGTGAAGCTTCTTCTGTATTTACAGCCGCTCCCCATCACTTGCATTCCTGCCTGAGCTCTACTTCCTGTCAGATCAATGGCAGCATTAGATTCTCATAGGAGCATGAACCCTAACCCTAAAGTCCAGGCAGAATATCCCGAGATTGCCACAAAATAGAAAAAAAGTGCATAATAGATGTAATGAGCTTGAATTATCCCAAAACCCCTGTCCCGGTCTGTGGAAAAATTGTCTCCTGTGAAACCCAATTCTGCTGCCGAGAAGGCTGAGTCCCATTGCATCCTGTACTCAGCTGGACTGTGTTCTGCTGTTTCCTTTAACATTCCTTTCTCCAGGCATAGCCCTACCCTGGTTTAGAGGCTGCCCCTCAATTTTCTTTTGGCTTTCCCCTCTAATCCCATCTTTTCAGAGCAGATCAGAAAGCCAGGTTAACAAGGTTGGGTGGAAAGCCAGAAGCAGGTCACCAGAACCTTTTCTTCTTTTTTAGTCTAATGTAAAGTCCGCAGGCAGAGTAAATTCACTCACAAGAGCAGAATCTCAGAGGTGTAGGCAGCGGGCTTTGATCCAGTAATGTCTCAGCCTCCAAAGGGGCAATGTGGTTTTGAAACTAAACAAACTTTTCTTGAGCATCTATTTTGTGCTCTGCCATGTTCTAGATGCTTATCTTTGCTGTTTCATTTAATTCTCATAGTCCTCTGTATGATGTTTTTTATTGTTATTTGCATTTTAGAGATGAGAAAACTGAGGCTCAGCAAGGATAAGGAGTTCACTCACCCAAGATCACAGAACTGATAAGGGTGGAGTTAGGGTTTGGTTATAGGGTCCATGCTTACTGTCTTGCATGTGTGTAGCATGCTAAGTTGCTTCAGTTGGGTCGGACTCCTTGCAACCTGATGGGCTGCAGCAGGCCAGGCTCCTCTCTCTATGGGATTCTCCAGGCAAGAATACTGGAGTGGGTTGCCATGTCCTCCTCTAGGAACTGTCTTATATACATCATCTTCACTCTGGATAACAAGTTACTTTCATCACAGTAAAATACACCTTAGCTTCTAAGAAGAAAAACTGCTCTTAAAAAAAAAAAGGGTGCAAACAACTCAATTTTTCTGTCACCCTAAAATTGATCAGAGTGAAGTCTATTAATTAAAAAAAAAGATATAAATACTCTTGGCTAAAGCAGGTTAAGTGGAGCGTTTACACATCTTCATCATTATCACTACTATTTTCAACATTCACTAGAATAAATGACATAATTCATGTGAAAGTACTTAGAAATCACCACATTATGCGAAGATTCCAATATGAGAATGAACAAGAAATTACTTTTTTGCATGGAATTTACCATATCCTAGTCCTGTAAATCTGTGGGCTATTTGTACAGTATTGTGAGTCGCTACCTATTCGATGAATAAACATAAACTCAGACTTTGTGGCTGCTGATTTGACACTTATCACCGACACAAAATTGTTTTAAAAGATTCTGTCCAAGGAACTTAATATTTGCAGAAGATCTCTTCGTCTTGTTCCAGGAGCCTAAAACCTTGAGTTGCTATTCTGTTGATTAAAATGTAATGCAAGAGAGTTAATCTTGCAATAGTTCCTGTAACTGCAACTCGGGAAAAGGAAGGGAGTGGAGCTTCAGAGACAGCCTCCAACCACAGAGAATGTGTGTGTGAGGGAGGGAGGCGGGGGGCTGTGCCCAAACCAAGGTCCGGGGAGGATAGTGGGGGGAGGACAGTGGTGGAGGGAGGACAGTGGGGATGGGGGAGGACAGTGGGAGGAGGTCTCTGGCCAGACAGACTGCTTTCCTGAGAAGGCCTTTTGTGTCGAGACCCAAAATTGATAGTTTGGTTCCATTTGCTAACTGGTAGTTGTTAGAAAGGAGTTGTTTTCGCCTTTCTGTGCAAAATATTCTATAATAGTTTTACTTTCTTTTTAACTTCCATTGGAATGAGGAGGGATGAAGGGTATCATTACACATTAGAGCTTGCAAGGGGCTTTCCAAAGCTGTCTCCTTCCTAATTCTTAAACCAAGGTAAGAAACTAAATTGTTATTCATGCTCTCTTTGGCAGAAAGAAAATACCATTGAAAGAAAGTGACTCAGAGCAGCTGCCGGGACCCGTACATCTCTAGCTGCATCCCGTCCCCCCGCCTCCGTCTCCGGTAACCCAGAGCTCTTTCACAGATTTGGGAGTACTTCCCCTGCTCTGCACACCCTGGGTTCAGTGGGTGCGGAAATGCCATATTGAATGCTATTACAGAGAAGTGTTCATATTTTTCAGATGGCATTTAGGAAAGAGGGCTAACAAAAAGGAACACCAGAGAGCACTGAAAATGGCATTCCTTTCCAATCTCTTAAGCTTCCACCAGTGGTGGCCCCACTATTCTCCTAATCTCCCAGTTCAGAGAGTTATCTTTGACTGCATCCTGGCCTTACCTTGCCCTGTATCACGGGTCCCAACTGGTGTCATGGGGAGAATGTGGCAGATATGAATGCACCCATGGGCATTCACTTCAGTTATTACCAAAATGGCAAAGGCTATCTGTTACTGTTACTACTTCATGCTCTTTTTTGACTGTTTTTTGAAGTCAGAGCAGACATAAACGGTATTAGAACCAATGTGCCTGGCTTGGACATTCCCTGACTAAGGAAGGGTAGGTAGATGACAGATACTCTATGGAAATTTGAATTGAAAGTACAGCTGCAGACTTCCCTTCTCTGAAGAAAAACCTATTTTGGTCACTCACTTTGACATATCTGGGCTTCCCTGGTGTCGCAGTGGTAAAGAATCTGCCTGCCAATGTAGGAGATGTAGAAGACCTGGGTTTGATCCCTGGCTTGGAAAGATCCCCTGGAGAGGGAAATGGCAACCCACTCTAGTATTCTTGCCTGGAAATTTCCATGGACAGAGGAGCCTGGCGGGCTACAGTTCATGGAATGGCAAAGAGTCGGATATGACTGAACATGCATGCGTGTTTTTGATGTATCTGCAAAGATGGTAGAAATAAAATTACTTCTGACACTGTAGTGTTCCCTCCCTTGGTTCTAGTTTAGAACCAACACAATAAGAGAAATGTTGAAAGTCCAACCAAGTAACAATTCAAATGAATCCCACAAGAACAGGAAACCAAGTGGAAATCAAAATATAAGCTGTACCCTAAAGTTGCCATCAATAATCCCTGAAGTGAAAACAATGAAATTAGAATATTGTTTGGGTTTCCCTCCAACCTGATAACTGAACAAGAAATCAGCCTATTTTCATCATTTCCGGTTTAAGAGTTAATGAGGTGGAGAAAGTCCAACAGAAACTGGGTAGTGACGTTTGCCCCTTTGTCAATGACAAAATCATGGAGCAATTTCCTGGTCTGCAAAAACATCCCAATAAATCTCCCCTGTATACCATTAGGAAGAAGTTGTGTGGTGCTGGGTGGACTTCAGAAGGCTGCTAACCTTGGGCGGCTGGGCTGTTATCCCGCTCTTATTGCTCAATGGAAAATTCAGCAGAATTACTAAGTAACAGGAGCCATAAATCTCCGAGGGACGCTTGCTGACATCTCCGGTGCTCTGCAGAGTGAATTTACCAAGGTCACTCTTGCTGAGCTTCCTTTGAGTTGGAGGTTACAGCTTACTGTCAGGCCCAGAGCCAGGCTCTTAATCATCGAGGGAACCAGAAGGTGAGGGGTGGGGAGTCCGTGAATGGTACCTTGAGGCCTGGTCCCAGTGTCAAAGGGAGCCTGGGAAGAAGCCCCCTACAGAATGATAGCCCCTTGGGAGCCTTCCCACCACAGCTAAGAGCCTGCCCTGCACCTGCTGCTTTAGTTCTATTACGCAGTTGTCTGGGGACTTCCCCCCATTTATTGAATCAGGTGTAAACTTTCTGCCCACTGTCTTCAAAGTCTTCTCACTATGCTTTAAGCATCTGTACACATCTCCTAATCATTCTTGGATTTAGCCACAGCAGTCTTCCATATCTTCGTTTGGGTTTCTCCCTTCCAAAGCTTAGTCACCCATTGATGAATGCCTGAGTTTCCTTCCTTTGAATTTGTTTTGGTGACAGAAATACCAAAGGGCAGGAGAGGTTGGCAGAGTGTAAAGGCGTATTTGGAGGCCCTTTGGAGGCAGCATTGTGGGGGGGGGGGGGGGGAGAGTCCAACCAAGGTAAGAAATCCAGCCAACAGCAAGAGGGAGCTCAGTCCACCTGGGGAGGGAGGAAGGTGTCTAGAACAGCAGCAGAGCTGCAAGGGAAAGGTGAGGGCCTCTGGAGCTCTGGAGCCCTACATTTAATGTTTATAAATATGTGTTATTTCATTCGCTCCTCACTGAAGCATCGTCAGATGGACAAGGCAGGCATTAAGCATTTTTGAGTTGATAAACTGAGATTCTGAGCGATTATAAGACCTTGACCAGTAAGTCTGCATTTGTCTTACAGTCATCAATTATGTTTATTTTATGCTAGGGCTGAGTAATTTCTTTGGTAAAGGCCCAGGTTAAAAATATTTTAGGCTTTGCGGGCCACAGGGTCTCCGTCACAACTGCTCAACTCTGCTGTTGTAGCATTAAAGCCTCTGTAAACATCCATGGACAATACACAACATAATGCACGTGGCTGTGTTCCTGCCAGGCTTTATTAACAAAAGCAGACAGGAGGTCAGATTTTGCCCGTGGTCTGTAATTGGCAGATCCTGGTCCTACGTCATAAAGTTGTAATTGACCATATGTCAAGGGTAAGGGTTCATAGACTACTAAGCACTTTCTTAAGTCTGAATTCTCAAAATGCAGATAGTAAGTAACAGAGTTTAAAGGAATACGACTTCACCTCACGTGATTCAACAAGGGAAGAACCTGGGGAAGATATCAATGGGCAGGTTACTGAATAGTGAGGTGACAGGAACTCAGGAGATGCCCATAGCAGATAGGGAAGGTGAGTGATGCCGACGAGCTGACTTTCTAGGTGCCTCTGCAGTGGGAGTGCCCTGGGAACCTCGCGGTTCTTTCCTCAACTCTCTCCCCTCTAGAGATCTGGACATGCCTCCCCTGAGCTGTACGCCTATATTTTCTACTCTAAGCACTTCTCCCAGAAGCTGTCACTCCCCTTTCTGATATGACACATATCCTGAAATTTGCTTCCTGGAGCCAAAATACAGGCTCTTCTCTGAGGTCAAGACCAGATGCTTTGATGGGGAGAGGAGTTGGGCAACTTAATAGCAAAAGGTCTTTGCCTTTTGTCTACCTACTTCTGGCTCTAGTTGGGTGACCTTATTCTTTGGTGACTTTAAAAGTGGATAGATCCATTTTTCTGCCCACCTGACTGGCTAGATCTGCTTATAAGGCTAGGAGAGTACATAGGAGAAACTCTCAGTCTAGAACTCACTCTTTGAATGTTGTACATTTCTGTTTATACTCAGAAAAGGGACTTATCATCAGGTGCCATGAGTCTCCAGTTCCTTCCGTGGTCTTCAGTGTACATTTCCAGTCACATTCCGTCCCCACTGCTCCCTGCAGTTTCTGTCACCTAGCATGGCTCTCCTTTGCTTCCATCCCTTCCTCTCTGCTTGGCCAACCCCTGTCCCTCTTTAAGGTCCAACTCGTGACAGATTTGCTGCCTCCTTCATGGCACTTTCTCCCTTCAGTCCTTTGCTGCCTGTAACATTCCTTTAACATTTTATTTTAAGCTGCTTTATGATCCTCAGGATAATTCATTTTTCACGTGTATCTTGTTCTGCAATGAAAATTGAGCTACTTGGAGGCGTTGGCTGGGTTTGGTCTGTATCAACCAGCACAGCGCTCTGCTTATACTGCAAACTCAGCAAACACCTGTCAGGTGGGGTAAACCCCCAGCTATGATCGTTTAATACGGACGGTCTCTTCTCCGAGTTTCTCACGGCCTCTTGAGGGTCAGAACTCCTATTTAGCTAGCTCCTTTGAACTGTCATTGTTCCTTTCTCTCTCAGAACGTGACACTAGTTCTCCTAAGGGTAGGTTGGAAGGCATGAGTGACAGCACATGAGAAATGATCCCATAGAAATGTCGACCCTCGTCTAGTCAGTGCTCTGTGAAATCCACGACAGCAGAGGCTGTGGGTCACCGCTGGGCCACTTCTCAGCATCATATTTCCTCCAGCTAGCAAGTGCCTGGCACGTGGTAGGTGCTTAATAATTATTGGTGGAATTAATAATTACTGGTTAAAGGAAAGAATGAAGGAGCCAATGTTATCTTGATCTGTTTTGGGGTCACTTGCTTGCCTTACGGGAAGGGAAGTGCTTAGTCATTCCATCATGTCCGACTCTTTCTGCCTCCCTGTGGACTGTAGCCCACCAGGCTCCTCTGTTGATGGGATTTCCCAGGCAAGAATACTGGAGTGGGTTGCCACTTCCTTCTCTAGGGGATCTTCCCGACCCAGGAATTGAACCTGTGTCTCTTGCATTGTCAGGCAGGCTTTATAGCGGCTGAGCCATCGGGGAAGCCATGGGAATGGGACTGGTTGTCAGTAAGTGGGAGAGCTTAGCTGTCTTTCCTTAGCAGAACAGCTCAGCCCTCAGTATTTTGCTCTCACATGAGGCCCATCAGACCACAAGCAAGTAGAATGTTTGCTGGCAGATGCCAACCTACCAGATCCCCATGAGCCAGATTAGCATTGTTCTCGCAGCTGGTAATGTACAGAGATCCAACAACTAAAGTAGCTTTCTGAGGCTACACCTCCTTATGCAACCCACTAGAGCTTGCTTCGTACCTCACTGACATGTGTTCCTATGTTTATCCACTAGAAGTGTGGAAACTCCTCCATAGAGTGAGTGGGTCACACGTACAGTGAATGCTCAGGGGTGATGATTTGCTGTTTGATTATTAAGCAAAACTTGCTTTAAAGGCCTAAATAATATATCAATAGCCACTTAATTAATGGTAAAATATTTCATTTTCCTGAGTAACACTTTCATACAAGTATTTTCCTCCTTGGGGTCGTTATGTAACAATGTACTAAGAAAAAGGGTCAGCTGTATTGATTTAACTGGCTCATGAATGCATACATGAGCTTATCTGGTGGCTCAGACAGTAAAGACTCTGCCTGCCAAAGCAGAAGAAACAAGAGATGCGAGTTCAATATCTGGGTCAGGAAAATCCCTGGAGAAGGGAATGGCAACCCATTCCTGAATTCTTGCGTGGAGAATTCAATGGGCAGAGGGGCCTGGCACGCTATAGTCTTAAGTGGCAGAGTCAGACTGGACTGAGCAAATGACACTTTCACTTTCACTTATGCATACTCACCACAAGGTGGCAGCATAGCAGCCCTTACTTGCTCATTAGGGTGCTGTATCTCTTTTAAACTGAGAGAGTGACAGTCCTCACACCTAAAGTTTCCACAATCTAAAAGTATATCCATATGACCTAGCTTTTAGTTAGGTAGATTTTGTAACTAAACACATACTCACATAAGTCCAGGTACTTGCCCAAATATTCTCACATACAACCTCTCCCGTAGTCTCACATTCAGGCCTTTCCTATACAGAGAGGCTGGATATTCTGTATATTCCATCCAGCACTTAATCATGTGCAAATCATGTGCATTAATAATTATGCAACCTCTTGTGTAAGTAGGCAAAATCAATTAAAAATTTGTTAATGAAATGTCTAAAGCAGTATACCAAGACTAACCCATTTCAGAGGTATTATTGTTATCACAAACAAGATGTCTTGTGATTCTCAGCTGGAACAGGGGTGGTTGCTATAGAAGGAAGGTCTGTATGAGGCTGGAGGAGAGGTGCATTGGGAAGCCGTCAGCGTCTTTGGTTACAAATATCTAGTGAGCACAAATTGTCCGTTGTCTGAACAGCTGGTCTTTGCCATGTAAAAGCTTAGGATTCAATGTTATATAAATAACAAAGAGAAAAGAAAAAGCAGCAAGGAGGTGAAAAGGTAAGTACCATAACCATTATCTGAGAGCAAGGAGGGAAGCGGAGAGAAGACAGTAGAAACAGCAGTATGGAACAGTCAAAAGATCACGGGAATAATAAGGAGATCCAGGCTTGTCTTGACTCTGCCCGGCACCATTCTTGGCCACCTCAGTTTTCCCACGTGTAGAAGAAAGAATTGGGACTTGGGTCTGGGAAGCTTTACAGGAATATGTTTTGTCAACAGTCGATGTTAGCGATATGTTTCAAAAAGAATTTGTGTTGAAATAAGTTAGAGGATGCAAATTATTATATTGCATCTCATCCTCTCCCCCTGCCCCTCAGAGAGTCACATGTATGTTAGCACACTGAAGGTCTGGAATGAGGAAACTGGCTTAGCTTTGTCTAACCCGTCATTTCAAAGTTATTATAATTTAACCATTGAACACTTTTCTTCCCTTCACTGCAGTCAAGACTCAGCAGTTAGCATCGCATTGAATATTAATGATCTTTGATAGATAGTTTGGGAAGCAGTGACTTAGGAAGTCTTTTAAAACCTGTCCATCTCTAGAATCTGAATCAGAAGCTCCAGAAGGGTGGAACCAAGTCTGACTGACTTACTCCTTAGCTCTACTGCTTGGTGTAAGTGACCAATAATATTTGCAAAATCAATGAAAGAATTGTGGCAATATAGGTTTTCCCCCTCTTTCTCCTAGAAAGCAAGGGCTATGTCCACCACTCTTCTGAATTAGGTACATCTCAAATTAGAGCAACTTCAGCTCGAGAAAGGAGACAAAGACTTTGTTTAGCATAAAAACACAGGGGGGAATTATTCTGTCTTTCTTGGTGATGTAAAAGTGTGGTTGCCTGAAGATATTTGCCTCTAATAGGATTGGTTTTCCATTTCTTCCTCTGTTGTCGTGTGTGTATGTGTTAGTCACTCAGTCGTATCCAACTCTTTGTGACCCCGTGGACTGTAGTCCACCAACTCCTCTGTCTTTGGAATTCTCCAGGTGAGAATACTGGAGTGGGTTGCCGTGCCCGTCTCCTGACCCAAGGATCGAACCTGGGTCTCCTGCATTAGCAGGCAGATTCTTAACTGTATGTGGTAATCTTACCTGGAACCATCTAGAAAAAAGTAAAATCAGATGGAAGGAAACGACTGACAACCCCATTCTGAAGATCACAGTGAAGAAAGGATTCCCAGGGTTAGGGGAGAATTTTAAGAGACCGAGAGACTCCCGTAGTGGAAGATAAAAGAAGAGAGATTCTGGAGAAGGGAGATCTCCCTAAAGGATGATGACATGGTGACAGGGTGATTGCCACCCGCAAATTAAAGAAGTTTGAGCAGCTGGTAGAATGAGCTGAATAAAGCAGAGGAACCAATCCACATGCTAATGCAATTCTGTACAGGTTACAGTGGGTGTCCTGTCAGAAGTAAAGAACATAAATGTGGATTCTACCGGATTCTGGGTATGTGCATGTTTGAAGTTATACGTTTCTCAGGGACTAGACCATTATGGTATTAAAGGCATAATAAGGGAAGGACAAAGTGCTGCAAAGCAAACTCTACCGATAGGAAAAGTACCATAGCGTGAGATTTCAGGCTGGACCCAACCAAAGACATCTGCTGCTTCCTGTGAACTCAGACACACTCTGGAAAGTTCCTGTTAAAATGCATTTTGTGGCCAGAGGAGAAATAATCCATTGATCCAGTAGTGATCATAGTCACAGTACAGAGAACAGAGTCCTAGGAAGCAAAAGAGTCCTCGGTAAATTCTGTTGGGGAAAGAAAAGCTGTAAGGAGCGGGCAGTGCTGCAGGGTTATACTGTCGAGATCCTGGGAGTGAGGAGTCAAGGTTCAAAGGTTGGGGGGGACTCCAAATATAAGACGTGGGAGACATCAAAATTAAGTTTCATCTACTTTTACAGTTTTGTTCAGAGCAGACATAAAAAGAGACGATGTCAGGTAGACGATGTCTTAGAAGGCAGCCCTGCTGCTGCTACTGCTGCTGCTAAGTCCAGGCCTCCCCATTTCTGCTTTATTTCAAATGTCCTGATCTTATTAAGTAACTTTCCTCTAATAATAAAGTATCAATGTTTGTAATGATTAAATATTTATACACGTTTATATATTTATGTTAATTATCTGTACAAATAACAATTACTATTTTGTAAAAGTTTTTTTTATGTGTACCATTTTAAAGTCTTTATTGAATTTATTATTGTATTGATTCTGTTTTATGTTTTTTTTTTTTTTTTGGCCATGAGTCATGTAGGATCTTAGCTCCCTGACCAGAGATGGAACCCGCATCTCTTGCACTGGAAGGTGAGGTCTTAACCACTGGACCACCAGGGAAGTCACTATAATTACTTTTTAGAGTTAGTTAAATCAAATCCAAAGTTTAAGGTTATTCTTGTAATTCTTCATTCCTTCCTCACTTTTATTCCACCACGCTTTTTTAGCGAGGAGAAAAAGGAACAGGGTGGCAATTGGCACTCTGGAGTTGCATGTAATTTGTGTTGTTCGTATTGCTTAGTTGCTCAGTCGTGTCTGACTCTTTGTGACCCCATGGACTGCAGCATGCTAGGCTTCCCTGTCCTTCACTATCTCTGGCAGTTTGCTCAAACTTATGTCCAGTGAGTTGATGATGCCATCCAACTATCTCATCCTCTGTCATCCCCTTCTCTTGCCATCAATCTTTTCCAGCATCAGGGTCTTTTCCAGTGAGTCAGCTCTTCAAATCAGGTGGCCAAAGAATTGGAGCTTCAGCTTCAGCATCAGTCCTTCCAATGAATATTCAGGGTTGATTTCCTTTGGAATTGACTGGTTTGATCTCCTTGCAGTCTAAGGGGCTCTCAGGAGTCTTTTCCAGCACCTCAATTCGAAAGCATCAATTCTTCAGCATTCAGCCTTCTATATGATCCAATTCTCCCATCCGTACATGATTACTATAGTATGTAATAACTTGTAGCTTACACTATTTCCATCAAAAGCTAGTGGACTCTGTCTGGTAATGATCTAGAGTTAGTAAATGTAGTGATAGATAAACCTATAGCTTACTTCCCTCTAAATTATTTTGAGTTTTGTTACCACGTAGGTGCTTTATGGAGACAAGTCACGTACGTGAATCTCACTTAGTACCCAGTGCCTGTAATACTGCAAGAAGGTCGACACTATAAATCAAGTTCATCTTTCTAGCTATGATGACAGAAGATTGAATGGGAAGAATCCCTGACTGCACAACAGTTTCAAGAAAGTTTTTGCCAGGCTGGCAGGGTTGGGGGTGGGTGGGGTTGTGAAGCCCGAGGTACATGTTAGAGGGGTCCTAACTCTCACAGGAACAGGCCTGCACTAGTTCCCTACTTCTTGGCCATTGACTGGGAGCAGCCTGCTGGAAGCATGGTCTAGGTTTGACCATAGCAGTGGATCCAAGTGTCAATCAGGAAGCTATGCTCTCTGAAGCAGGAGAGCTGAGCCAGGCACTTTCATGTGTTCACACCATATACACTTATGCATATAAAAATGTAGAGGAATTCCCTGGTGGTCCAGCCGTTAGGACTCAGCGCTTTCAATGGCATGGTCACTGGTTCGATCCCTGGTTGGGGAACTAGGATCCTGCAAGCCATAAAGAGCAGGCCAAAAAAACAACAAGTAAAAGCACAGATGCAGGTGTCAACTATGGTCAATTACTGGAGTGCCCTGTTCCCATATCCCTTGCCAAGTTCTCACATCTGAGATGCTTTCAGTCACCATTTACGGTTTTCCCACCAAAATTGGTCCCTGGGCTGTGGATTCTCCGGGCAAAAAGCAAGGCCCTGATGTGCTGGTTCTGTTGGGATTTCAAGGACAAGGGCCCAGTTTCCCTGTGTGCAGAAAGGGGAGAAGGGTTGAGAGAGCATGCTGGAGTCCTGGATTAGAGGGAGGGATTTGGTAGACTCAGAGTCATGTTGGGAGAGAGTTGTGGTTGGAAGGGGCAGGTGGAGCATTTGCCAGAATCAGGCCACCAACAGTCACAGAGGGTGGGCTTGTCCTTCCAGAGGGAATATGGGCAAACTGAGGGGGGATGTCAGTCCATCCATCCTGATCCCTGCCAGGCACACTTAACACAACCAGGGGGCTCCCCTTTGGCGACCACTCTGTCTGCAAAGAACTCCTCAGCTGCCAGCTGATATCTAAAACTTCTTCAGCTGCCATAAAGCCTTTAATTCCCCAATTTAAAAAGTTTTAAAGCAATCCTCCAGTTTACTATGCTACAGTCAGTTGCCTCATAGCTAGGTGTGTCTGTCCCTCATTAGACTAGAAGTTCTTTGGGTGTAGAAACTGTGTCTTTTTCTCATTTAGTTTCCAGCACCTACAAAATGGCACAAAATTGATACCCAATAAGTTTTCTGTTGAATTGAATGGCACCAAATAGGCACAGATACTTCTGGGAGAAGTACCATAGCAACCAAGATGGAATCACGCCAGAGTGGATAAATACCTGGGGGTGTAACACGGTAAATTCAAGTCTCAACTGTAGGATCTTCAACCTCTAAGACTGTTGATGGATGCTTTATCCTCTCTGAATGGTTATTTCCTTCTTATAAAATGAAGCCAAAGCTCCTTTCCCTAATAAACTCAGTATTCCTATGAGCATTAAGTGTTAAAGGACTTTGAAATGTAAAATTAATGGATAAAGTTACATTACTTTTTGTTTGTTTGTTTTGGGGAGTACTTGTGCTCAGCTGCATTCAACTCTTGTGACCTATGGACTGTAGCCCATCAGACTCCTCTGTCCATGGAATTCTCCAGGCAAGAGCACTGGAATGGGTTGCCATTTCCTACTCCAGGGATCTTCCAGACCCAGGGATTAGACCCACATCTGCTGGGTCTCCTTAACTGGCAGGCAGGCTCTTTACCGGCTAAGCCACCTGGGAAGCCTGGACCGGGGGAATACTTAGGACTTAGTTTAAAGGTAGTCAGTGCTTGGAGCCAGGATAGCACATGGAGAGAGGGGTTTTAAAGATACTCAAGTCCTCCTGGGGACAGAGGTATTTTAGGCCTTGCAGCACTGTAATTGCCAGTTGCAGGAAATTCTAGATTAAAAAAAAATGTAACTTTATTACATAAAGCATGAAGTAATCCATGGCTCACATCTTAATAGGCAGTTTCCCTAGTAGCTTTTATGTTTTTTATAAACAGGAATGAATGCTATTGACTCAATGCTATATTGAATGCTATACTGAATGCAATTCAATGCTATTGAATGCTATATACTTGCTTTAGTAATAAATCCTATAAACAACATAGCCACCCTTTTATTGCTGGAGAATGGTGTTTGACTGAGTAACCCACTGTCGTTTGGCTCTTTATAGTTTATGAAGTGTTTTATGTACATTACCATTTCTATTCATCACAATTACTCTGAAAAAGGAAAAGAATAGTTTTCATGACATTAGTACTTTGTAGATGTTAAAGGAATTTGATAAGAAAAAAATTGGAGAGTGGTTCAGAGCTTGAGATCAGATAGACCTGGTTTAATCCAGGGATTTGCAACATGCTACCTGTATGACCTTGGAAAATAAATAACTTAGCTCAGGCCCGGTTTCTTTTTCTGCAAAATGGAGGCTTAACTATAACTCAAGTATTTTTGAGGTAAACACAATAGTTTCCCATTCAGATTTCAGAGGGCAAAGGATCTTGATTTTGGGATGAGCGTCAAGGACTTTCCCAAGTAACAGTGCTGACATTAGATTAGCTGACATTAGATGAGGCATGTGAAGTTCTTAGCACAGAGACTGTCACATACTAAGCATTCAATAAATATTCAATATTAGCTTTACAAATAGCTTACAAAGTGTTTCACATACTTCACCCACTCCTCCCAATAAGCTCATAGAGCTTCTCTTTACAAATGAAGAAACTAACACTCAGGGAGCTTATCATTTGCCCCGGTCACATACCAGTCCAGTGTCACAGCCAGATCTTAACACCCAGCTCAGCTAGTGCTCTAGCTGTGACCACTGCCTGTCCCAGTCAGAAACTTGTCATCAGCTGTAGTTATTTTTAAGAAAGGAGACCATGGGGGAAGGGTATCAAGCAGTATGATGAGCCTACTAAAGAATGAGAAGATCCTTTGCAAAGGATGCTGCTGCTGCTGCTAAGTCGCAAAGGATGAGTAAAGTTAAATGGAGAAGACTTCAGTTTCTATCATCTCTTTTCTTCAGCTTCCATGAGCAGATCTATGATCTGAGAGTATTACTAAGATCTTTATAAATTCCTTCAACCCAGGTACTTGATCATTTGTGGCACATATGAGTATTTAGAGAAAATGAATCCTGTTGGTTAGTTGATATTTGAGTGGCATTTAATTACATTTCTTTTCTGTTGTATAAGTTGCATTATTACTAAAAATTTGAAAAATGACGTAGAACCTCTAAGACAGATAACAATATAAGTGATGTTCTTTTCTGGACACAAGTTCTATTATCGTCTCAATGCCTTTGAATGTTCCTTTCCTTTTTTGACTGTGTGCAATTCTATCCTGGTTTGAAATCCAGATTTATACTTTTGGGAGGTGTTTTTGTATAGCAGTGACTGGGAGATTATCTTTGTTGGTTTGGGTGGAGTTTCGAGGGTCATGTTAACATAATGATTTGTGCAGATACCCAGGGCAAGTTAATTCAGGTGTGGGAGACTCATGATGCATTCAGAACATGAGGAAAGGAGGCTGCCATGAAGAGAGGAGCTGTGGAAGGGGCTTCCCTGTGAGTGTGGCTCAGCATCCCTGGGAAAGGCAGGTCACGCTGTTCCCACGTGGGGTGACAGGATGGTGAGGGGAGAACCATGACCCTGACCACCACGTGGGGTGACAAGATGGTGAGGGGAGAATCATGACCCTGACCACCATGTGGGGTGACAGGATGGTGAGGGGAGAACCATGACCCTGACTACCACGTGGGGTGACAGGATGGTGAGGGGAGAACCATGACCCTGACTACCACGTGGGGTGACAGGATGGTGAGGGGAGAACCATGACCCTGACCACCACGTGGGGTGACAGGATGGTGAGGGGAGAACCATGACCCTGACCACCATGTGGGGTGACAGGATGGTCAGGGGAGAACCATGACCCTGACTACCACGTGGGGTGACAGGATAGTGAGGGGAGAACCATGACCCTGACCACCACGTGGGGTGACAAGATGGTGAGGGGAGAACCATGAACCCTGACTACCACGTGGGGTGACAAGATGATGAGGGGAGAACCATGACCCTGACTACCACGTGGGGTGACAGGATGATGAGGGGAGAACCATGACCTTGACTACCACATGGAGTGACAGGATGGTGAGGGGAGAACCATGAACCCTGACTACCACGTGGGGTGACAGGATGGTGAGGGGAGAACCATGACCCTGACTACCACGTGGGGTGACAGGATGATGAGGGGAGAACCATGAACCCTGACTACCAAGTAAGGTTGGGAAGGTGAGGTGAACAGAAAGAATATGAGGACAAAGAACTTGTAGAATTTGCCTTGACTCCCTAAAGAGAAAAAGATGTGTGATAAGCCTTTAAGTCAAGGAAATCCATAGCAGATAGTCCGGTAAGACTTACTGTTAGAGAGGAAAAGAAGGTAGGTGTGGTCATTCGCTGTCCCACTCACCTCATCATTCATTCCTTCCTTCTCCTACCCAGAAAGAATGTTTAAATACCTGCTGTAGACGTAACCTGTCCCCAGGTGGTTCTTTTTAGGAGGAAATGATGACATGGTCCCCATCCGTAGAGGAGGTGTAACAAACCTGCTCAGGGATTGGAGAGCATGTAGACAGCAATGTGTATGAATTCAGAAAAATCTGCTGTCATTTTTACTGAGGAGCCATAAACTCAAAGGAAGGATGACAGTCGGGGGACAGTAAACTTCAGATATGCTTACAGTTTGACTACGGTGTCTGTGTGTGGAGCTCTCATAAATTTAATGCTCAGGGAAACACCTGGTCCACAGCCCTGGGGAGGGAGTCTCACGTTAGTGTCCTTCAGTTGATTGGGTTTTGCCCTTGCCTGGACTCAGTGGTGATTTGTGACCTACTAAATCCTATGTTCCAAATAGGAAAAGGAGGACGTCAAGGCTGTATATTGTCACCCTGCTTGTTTAACTTCTATGCAGAGTACATCATGAGAAACGCTGGGCAGGAGAAGCCCAAGCTGGAATCGAGATTCCTGGGAGAAATATCAATAACCTCAGATATGCAGATGACACCACCTTTATGGCAGAAAGTAAAGAGGAACTAAAATGCCTCTTGATGAAAGTGAAAGAGGAGAGTGAAAAAGTTGGCTTAAAGCTTAACATTCAGAAAACTAAGATCATGGTATCCCGTCCCATCACTTCATGGCAAATAGATGGGGAAATAGTGGAAACAGTGGCAGACCTTATTTTTTGGGGCTCCAAAATCACTGCAGATGGTGATTGCAGCCATGAAACTAAAAGACGCTTACTCCTTGGAAGGAAAGTTATGACCAACCTAGATAGCATATTAAAAAGCAAAGACATTACATTGCCAACAAAGATCCATCTAGTTGAGGCTATGGTTTTTCCAGTGGTCATGTATGGATGAGAGAGTTGGACTGTGAAGAAAGCTGAGCGCCGAAGAATTGATGCTTTTGAACTGTGGTGTTGGAGAAGACTCTTGAGGGTCCCTTGGACTGCAAGGAGATCCAACCAGTCCACCCTAAAGGAGATCAGTCCTGGGTGTTCATTGGAAGGACTGATGCTGAAGCTGAAACTCCAATACTTTGGCCACCTCATGCGAAGAGTTGACTCGTTGGAAAAGATCCTGATGCTGAGAGGTTATGGGGGCAGGAGGAGAAGGGGACGACAGAGGATGAGATGGCTGGATGGCATCACCGACTCGATGGACATGAGTTTGAGTGAACTCCGGGAGTTGGTGATGGACAGGGAGGCCTGGCGTGCTGCGATTCATGGGGTCACAAGGAATCGGACACGACTGAGTGACTGAATTGAACTGAACTGAAATCCTATGTGTAGACAGTTCTGACACACCTAAATTCACTAAAGGAGGAATCCTCATTCCTTGCTGAAAAGGCTTGCTAATGATGACTTAATGGACACAGCACTAGCAGGAGGCCGGAAGTCTTTATGATGCTTGGACTATGGTAGTAAGAGCTCAGAACTTTGAGGGCCATATGGAGCTCCCTGTATTTGACTTCAGCAAGAGCTGGTTACCTATGTTTTGTCTGTAAGGTCCTTTGTCAACATTAGGTTGTGGTGTGGAGAAGTCCATACGCTTGGAACCGTGTACTGTTCAACTTAATAAACACCTAATGGATTGAATAGGGGCCAAACGGAAGAGCTTCCAGGTGTCTTTTCCTCTCCAAATGACTTTTTCTGTGCCTCAAACTGAATACTTGAGTTGATGTCATGCCAAGGTTTAACTGTTAGCCATATATTTTCTAGATAAGTGACATTAGCTCCCCTTTTGGATTTCAAAGACAGAAAAGGATCTTGAATTCAGGATGAGGCCCTGAGGACCTTCTTAAGTAGTGTTGACATGTCTCCGGATGAGTTAAGGGTATTCTTGATATTAGGAACTGAGCAGTCTAGCCTCACAAGTGTGTGCACACACTACCAAATCCTATGAGGCCATTTGGTAACAATGTATTTTGTTATGTTTTTAAGATGTCTTCTTGGGTGGCCAGAATATTAGCCATCAGCCTGGGACTGTATAATTACAAACTCCATGGCTTTCATATTAAAATAGAAATCAAAGTCAAAACAGGATCTGTTTCCTATAGTCCCATTCCCTCCCTCTGGAGAAGGCAATGGCACCCACTCCAGTACTCTTGCCTGGAGAATCCCTTGGACGGAGGAGCCTGGTGGGCTGCAGTCCATGGGGTCGCTAAGAGTCAGATACGACTGAGCGACTTCACTTTCACTTTTCACTTTCATGCATTGGAGAAGAAAATGGCAACCCACTCCAGTGTTCTTGCCTGGAGAACCCCGGGGTTGGGGGAGCCTGGTGCGCTGCCGTCTATGGGGTCGCACAGAGTTGGACACGACTGAAGAAACTTAGCAGCAGCAGCAGCAGCATTCCCTCCCTATTTCCATCACACTCACAGTCACTAGTGCTACTTAAATCATAAAGACCAATGAGATTTGAAGGCCAATGAGATCTGTGCCCACCTATATTCTGTATTTTGTCACGAGCAATTCCAGGAGCTTATGTTAGATTAGGATCTCATTACAATTAGGCCACTATCTCTGGGTCTGCAAGGTTCTTTACAGGATTTGGGGGGCGGGGGAAGGAGTGATGATGCTATGAAGATTATTCAGCTCCCTACACCACTCACTTGGAAGTCCCCACCTAGCGACCAAATGATTTGCAAGTGAGCTATGAAGAGACCTGCCCTGTTAGAGGTTTGAAAGTATGTATAAGGATATTTTGCAAGAGCAGCAGAACAGAAACAAGTTCAAAAGGACAGAGGAAACACGCTCCAAATCTGTGGCAAACAAGATTTCGCTGAAATTTACAGGATTCCTTGGATACGTCTTTGATTCATGCAGTGATTTCCCAACACTTTGAAACTATTTCAAGTCCTGTTTAAAGAAACAAAAACTTTTTTTTCTGGAATAAAAAGTAAATTATTCTACTTTTATAGACAAACTGAAAAATGTCTATTGCTTAAGTTTGTTTTCTTAAGTCGAGTGCTTCTTTTTTCTTTTAGTTGGGGGGGTGATGGTTAAAAGAAACTATATCTTTTTCTTTCTCTCTGTTTCTCTGCCACCTCCCACCCCCATCTATTTTAACTGAAAATGGAAAACATACTTTGTGATTTAGCCAAAGGAAGTTAAGGACGAGTCTTTGGGGAGAGGAAGCTGTGCAACCGGTTATCATGTTAATCTTCCATTATAGAGATCGGGCTGGGAGCCAGATTTGCTGCTTATAGCAAATGAACAGAATGGGAATGGTTAAAAAAAAAATCCCCCCAATTCTCAGATCTGTGCCTATAGGCCAGCTTAATATGTTTTCTAGCATTGTCCTTCTCCCTCATACATACTAAGTACCTAAAGTAACTGGAGATGAAAGTCAGATTATTAGATATGAAATGCCTCCTCCTTTTCTCTCCTTCAGTAACTGTCTCTGTGTTAGGAGAAACACACTGCCTGAAACCGCCCACCCTGGCCAGGCATCACAGTAACCATTTGTGTGAGTTATTTTACGACAGGAGGTCCTAGTAAGGAACACAGAACTAACAAGCCACCACCAGCTGGAAGAGCTCAGGAAAGGTCGAAAGGAGATGCTGTGTGTCCTACCACCTCCCAGAATCCTTCTTGCTGGCATCTGTCTCAGCTGAGCAATGTGCGTGCCACCAGGAAGGACCCTGAGTCAAATGATTGGCCAGAGAAAACCTGGAAACTAATCCCATCACCATAAAACCCAAGACTTCGAGCCACATGGCAGAGCAGTCCTCCTGGGTTCCCTTACCCTCCTGCCTTCTACCAGAGCAAGTGAAAGTTGCTCAGTCATGTCCGACTCTTTGTCCCATGGGCTATACAGTCCATGGAATTCTTCAGACCAGATACTGTGGGTAGCCTTTCCCTTTTCCAAGGGATCTTCCGAACCCAGGGATTGAACCCAGGTCTCCTGCATTGCAGGCGGTTCTTTACCAGCTGAGCCACAAAGGAAGCCCCTTCCCAGCCAAGTCTCATGCTTTGTCAGCATGTGTCTCCTTGGACAATTCATTTCCGAGTGTTAGACAGAGCTTGTTTGGGGCCTTGGAAGGGGTTCCCCTTCTTGTATCATCTGTGTAGTTAATCATGACCATAGCCACCTCAAAATTGTACTTCTTTGCTAATGTTTCTGCACAGTTCTCTCCACTTGGTCTCTGCCTTGATTTTCTTATCTGTTAATGGGAACAATAAAAGGCCCTGAAAGGAGTATTAAGAATACAATATAATAAAGATGTTAGTGTGACATGGAAGTCAGGATGTGGGTTAATTATGGGGAAAGGTGCTTCTCATTTTTCATTTGATTCTAGGCTTAGCTATTGGTTTTACTGTCTTTGCAATTCCTCTTTTCATCAGACTTTGGTGCATATATTCCTTTTATTGTTCAGTAGCTCAGTTGTGTCCAACTTTTTGTGACGCCATGGACTGCATCACACCAGGCTTCACTGTCCTTCATTATCTCCTGGAGTTTGTGCAAACTCATGCCCATTGAGTCAATGATGCCATCCAACTATCTCATCCTCTGTTGCCTGCTTCTCCTTTTGCCCTCAATCTTTTCCAGCATCAGTGTCTGTTTCAATGTGTTGGCTTTTTGCATCAGGTGGCCAAAGCATTGGAGCTTCAGCTTCACCATCAGTTTTTCTAATGAATATTCAGAGTTGATGTCCTTTAGGACTGACTTATTCGATCTCCTTGCAGTCCAAGGGACTCTTGAGTCTTCTCCAGCACCACAATTCAAAAGCATCAATCCTTTGACACTCAGCTTTCTTTATGGTCTGACTCTTGCCTTCATACATGGCTACTGGAAAAACCATAGCTTTGACTCTATGGATCTTTGTCATCAGAGTGACAAAGGTTTTTGTCTTTGCTTTTTAATACACTGTCTAGGTTTGTCATAGCTTTTGTTCCAAGGAGCAAGCATCTTTTATGTATATAATCTCTCTGTGTATATATTTATATATCATGTGGATATGATTAATGACTATTTTGGAATTTCTATTGTATTGGTATTATTTAAAACCATGAGGCTGGATGAGATCACATAGGGCCCAGGCCAATAGTTCTTAACCTTGACGGTCCATGAGAATCACCGTGAGAGCTTGAAACATGTATGGATGACTGGGCTTCATCCTAGACCAACTGCGGTCTTAGATTATAAGGCTGGGGCTCAGCCCCAGAACTGGGAGTTTGTTAAAGCTCTCCAAGCTATTCTAACATAAACCGGGGTTGAAAATCACTGACCTTGAGAGTGAGTGTAGATGGAGAAAGGAAGAGACCTGCTTCCTGCTGCCCTTCAGTGTTTAGAGGTCAGGAAGTTGGGAGGAACAAGCCAAGGAGACTGAGTAGGAGCTGACAGGGAGGTAAGGAGAATGTCGTGTCCTGGAAGTTAAATGAAGAAACTGATTCCGGAAGGAGACAGAGATCAACTGTGGAATGTGCTGCTCAGAGATTAAGATAAAGAATGAGCAAGGATCACTGGACTAGGTAATGAGAAGGTCACTGGTGACCGACAGGGGCATTTTGATGTGGTGGGACTGAAGCCCGATTTTCTTATTCTAGAGCACACGGGTGGAGTGGAGTTGGAAGCAGTGAATGGGGTAGAGAGGGGTGAGGAAGCTGGAGCTGGGACTGAAGGCTCAAGGGACAGAGTTTTGAGAGATCAGCGATTTTCCCGGTGGTTAAGACTGTGCACTTCCAACAGCGGGGGCTATGGGTTCGATCTCTTGTTGGATAAATAAGATCCCCCTTGTTGTGCAGCCAAAAAAAAGAAGAGAGGCATTACAACATGTTTGAAGGTGATCACAGGAGGGAGAAAAACTGTTGATGCTAGAGAGAGACGTGATGGTTCTAAGAGTGAAGTCCCTGAGAAGTCCTGAGAGGGTGGGATACATGGCACAAGTGGTGGGGTTCCAGTCTTAGTTCACTCAGTGTGTGGGCAAAGAAGGCAGAGGACATGTACACATACGAGGGTACCCTGGCAGATTTTGGAAGTGGGAGTGTGTAGAAGCTAATTTTATTCTTGGTGTTGGAACTTTTGTATTTGGAGATTTGGAACATATCAGATTGGTAAATTCCTGGAGGAGGGCATGGCAACCCACTCCAGGATTCTTGCCTGGAGCATCTCATGGACAGAGGAGGCTGGCGGGCTACAGTCCATAAGGTCACAAAGAGTTGGACACCACTGAAGCAATTTAGCACAGCATAGATTAGTAAATTACATAGCCTTGACAATCTGCAAACTTGTAGCCTTTACAGGCACACAAATAGCATGTAACAAGATATGTTAATATAATTGAATATCTTACAGATATTTAAAATTATGTTTTAGAAGAATATTCATTAAGTGGGAAATATTTTTAGCATAGTGTTAAATGAAAAAGGCGTATTTCCCCAAAGTATGAATAGTATGCTCCAAATTTAAAAGAATACTTATGTGTATTTATACATGGTTCTATCTGGAAGGTGGGATTATGGGTAAATTTTATTTGTACTTTTCAATGTATTAACTTTATATGATGATTACATGTTTAGAAAAAACAAATAATACAAAGTACAATGTACTAAAAGTGAAACTTAAAAAAATACGATACAAAAATAGGACTTTTTTTCCACTTCACAGTTGTTGTTCACAACGGAAGTATAAATGTTTAAAATTTGACTCTACAGATTGGATTAAGGTTTACAATGAAGGCACACCTCAGAGGAAATAAACTCATAGGTCCTGGTTTGGATTATTCACTGAAAATATTTCATGACTAAATTAGTACTCAGATCAGTTATCTTACATCTCAGAAAGGAATTGTAATCAAATCTATCATAAATCAAGCTCTAGATTGTAATTGAGCATTGAATTCTTTTAAATTTTTGTTTGTTGATAAAAAATGTTCAGAGTGATTGTTACCTTTGCCAACCAAGGGTGTTTCTATTTCCTCCTCTTCCTACAGTTTTGGTATTTTTCTGAGATCCTCTCTTGTGTCCTCATTTTTGTTCAGACTGTGGCACTACTTCTAAGAGTAGTTAGATGACCACAATTAAGAGGCAGGACTTATCAATGCCATAATCTTTGGTAGTAAAATGTGCTAGTACTCCAAACTGAGCTCCCAAGTTTGTATCATTGTAATGTGTCAATCAGGATGACCAGCTGGTTGCTGGATGTCACCAGCTTTTGGTGGTCTGATGCTTGTAAGCAATGAACAGTCCTTCTACCCAGGATATGGTCTAATTGATATTCTACAACAGAATCCAAGTAAGTTACAAGAACGTGCCATAGAGGTGAGAATAGTTGCCTATGTGGACAGAAAGGCCTTTGAAGAACTGACTGGAGAAAAAGTACTTATTAAGGATAAAACATGACTGATTGGCACAGGATAGAGTCACAGAGAAGGAAAAATAATGGCAATCTTCAGTAAAATGAGTTATGCTTTTCTTTGTCCCTTCTGTAGATTCAGAAAGGGTTAGAGACCTGCTATCAGAAATGGAAAAGTTTCAGGTCAACAGTCAGCAGTTATGGTATGGTGCCATAGATCCTTCAAAGATGGCACCTTTAATAAATAATAGACTGACTGTTGCAGTCATGGAGCTAGCATTTCATGGATGACATCAAACAGGATACGAGGGCAACTCTAAAGCCTGAATCAAGAATTAGCTTGCACCTCTGAGAGAGATAAGTTCCTCTTTGTTTTTATTTTCTCACAAAGATCACTTAGAAAAATCAGTATGGGGACTTCCCTGGTGGTCCAGTGGTTAAGACTTTGCTTTCCAATGTAGAGGGTGTAGGTTTGATCCCTGGCTGGGGAGTTAAGATCCCATATACCTGATTGGCCAAAAAACCAAGCCATAGGACAGAAGCAATGTTGTAACAAAGACTTTAAAAATGGTCCATGTAAAAAAAAAAAAATCTTTAAAAAAATCAGTGTAAATTTAATATTGGCTACATGGATACCATAAAATATGTTGTAATACACATGTATATATTCTATTATATTATTGCCTTACATGAGAATATAGAATATATTCTTACAGAATTCTGTTAAGTTTAGAAGATGGAGAACAAGTGGAGCCTCGCAGATGTACTATCAGAGGATAAATATTACTTGGCGAATTCAGAGGCACTTGAGCTCTGCTCAGCGCCGTCATCAAAGCTGATTGCGGTGCATTGCTGCCAGCGGGCCCCTCCACACCAGCAGGTGCCAGGCACGGACAGCACCGCTCCCTCAGACGCTGACCTCGTGTTAGGGAAAATGCTGACGCGTTATGTTTACTCCGGGAACGAACAGGGAGGTGAATGCCCTACTCCCTGAGGAGCAGCCCACGTACCATAAAGGTTTTATAGCTGTTCAGATAGACTTCAGGTTCATTCCTTCCAGATTCATTCATGGGGAGGGAGAAGGCGAGGGAAGGGGTGGTAACAGTAGGGCAATGTTTAACTCAACAGATTCCAATGTCTCAGCGGTGAAGATGATCAAACCCCCAGCTCCCCACCCTCTTGGCTTTACAAAGAGCAAACGTCAAGGGTGGGCACCCTGCCAGATGTTCCAGCCAGCAGCTGAACTGAAACAGACCTGCCCTGGGAAGGGAGGCAGAGAAATAGGGCCAAGGAAACCTAAGAAGGAAAAAATGGCCAACTACCCGTATAGCTTTGCCACTAACCTATTTAAGAGTTTGTTAAGGTGAGAATTAGACTATAGCTGACATGTTATTGCTATTACTATTATTATAGTTTTATTAGCTAAAACCTATTATGTGCTAGACATCAGGTTAAGCATGTACATGCACTTTCTCATCTGTTCTGCTTACCCTGTGAGCTAGGTTCTATTATTATCTCCATTTTATAGAAGAGGCTGAATAATTTGCTGTTTAGAGGAAGAATTTGAAAGTAGATCTGTTAACTGTGATTAAAACTTGAGGAGTGTGGTATCAAGATTCACGAAACAGTGGTGCTCACTAAGGTTACTTTGTTGTAGGTCCTCTGGATGGAAAGAAGTCAATCTTTCAGCTATGAGCACTTTACAAAAGTTATTAATTCATTTTTCCCTCTAATAGAGTAGATACTAATTTTCATGTTTTAAGGTAGTGTCACAAATTGAGTTTAGATTTGCCTGAACCCAAAACCTCCCTGTTTTTATCCGATGGAGGAGGAAAATGGCAACCCACTCCAGTATTCTTGCCTAAAAAATCCCATGGACAGAGAAGCCTGGTGCGCTACAGTCCAAAGTGTCTCAAAGAGTCCGACATGACTGAGGGATTAAGCACATAACACCTTGTTGGGAGGCAAGGTGTTATGAAAGGAATGCAAAGGAATCTCCATTTTCACTTAAAATGGTGGAGTGATGCATGCCACGAGGAGGCACATTTTTAGACGGCTCAAACCTCATTTTAAGCGGTTGATGCAACTCTTTCTCATGATTACTTATGAGAAATGCTGCTTGATTTGAAGTTCACTGTCTTTGAAGCTGCTGCTGCTGCTAAGTTGCTTCAGTTGTGTCCGACTCTTCGCGACCCCATGGACTGCAGCCTACTAGTCTCCTCTATCCATGTCCATGGGATTTTCCAGGCAAGAGTACTGGAGTGGGGTGCCACTGCCTTCTCCATTAAAGCTGCTAATAACTATGAGGTAAAGGCCCGCGCGTGGCTCCCGCTGCCTCCCGTCTCTCCCCTGGCCCCTCAGGCTAATTCGCCAAAATGACCAACACGAAGGGAAAGAGGAGGGGCACCCGCTACCTGTTCTCTAGGCCTTTTAGAAAACATGGAGCTGTTCCTTTGGCCACATACATGCGAATCTACAAGAAGGGTGATATTGTAGATATCAAGGGAATGGGTACTGTTCAAAAAGGAATGCCCCACAAATGTTACCATGGCAAAACTGGGAGAGTCTACAATGTTACCCAGCATGCTGTTGGCATCATTGTAAACAAACAAGTTAAGGGCAAGATACTTGCCAACAGAATTAATGTGCGTGTCGAGCATATTAAGCACTCTAAGAGCCGAGATAGCTTCCTAAAACGTGTGAAGGAAAATGATCAGAAAAAGAAGGAAGCCAAAGAGAAAGGGACTTGGGTTCAGCTGAAGCGCCAGCCTGCTCCACCCAGAGAAGCACACTTTGTGAGGACCAATGGAAAGGAACCTGAACTGTTGGAACCCATTCCCTATGAATTCATGGCCTGAAGGGTGTAAAAATAAAGATCTGGACTGTACAAATGTTTCTCTTAATTGAGTAGAGGTGTTGTGTCCAAATTCAGTGGGTTATGTCTTTTCAAATTTAGTATTTTTTCTTCCTTAAAGATGTAAGATAGTTTGTTGTTCAGTATGCTCCATTTTTTAATAAATTGACATTATTTATAAAGTAAAAAAAAAAAGCTGCTAATAAACTATAAAAAATCTTTAGATACATAGAAGAGAAGGAATACCAAGCCTAGTTTGAAATCATGAGTTGTTAGTTTACAAAACACTTTCTTAAACTTTGCAATGGTTCTGGCAGTCCAGTTTTATGATTTCCCAGTCTCCTTTCTTTATTTACAATGAGGAAGCCAATGCCAATCCATAAATATTTATTACATTGTGATTATAGTAGCTGCTACCATTTGTGCATTAGAGTCTTTATAGGCCTTGTCTTGTCAGCCCTTCACAACCACACGGTGGGGCAAACAGCCTTTCATGAACATCGAGGAAACTGGACTTCACAGTGGTTCTGTGGCTTGCCCAAGGGCAGAAAGGTAATAACTGAAAGCCAGAATTTATCGAGCTTGGCCAGTCTTCTTTTTCTTACATTAGACCTGTTTTTCCCTCAAGGGTCAAAGCAAAAAATGTTGGATCATCAACCTCTCAATACTTGAAAGTCAGTTGGAGAATGTGAAACACTTAGAGATAATGCTGATTTCTTTACCTGAGTTTACATCTATTGCAACAAAAGCAGAGAGCAAATGACTTATTCATGTTAGATCAAAGAAATTCTTATTAGAAAATTAAAATTTTCTGTTTCAATTTTCAGTTCTTTGATCTTAACAACTGGTTTCCCTGAAGACATGTTTCTGTAATAAAAGATGAAGAAAATATGACAAATTAGAAAAAAAAAGGGGGGGGGAGAGAAAACAAGGGGAAATAAAAGGACTGGAGGGCAAAGCCAAAAAAGCAAGTGCATTAACAATGATTAGACTAGAACAAGTAACTGTCATTTATACTTTGTTTTCCCAAGGGAAAACCTAGGCACAGAGAGATGAGAGAATTTATCCTATGAATGATTTACAGGTGAGAGTTCTCTTGGGCCCCTTCCTTCCTGATTTGCCCTAAACCTAGCTTCAAAACAAGATTCCAAGTTTCCAGTGTTTAAATGGGCACATACGGTTTAAAATTCCAATGAACATTCTGGTCCTTATCCTTCTTGAAAGGCATACATTTTAAGGACCCATCCACTTCGTTGCTTCTGAAGCCTGGTTCCCCCATGGCCTGTAGGTAGAAATACTGAGCCCGCTCCGTTGCTGTTGTTCAGTTGCTAAGTCATGTCCAACTCTTTGTGATCCCATGGGCTATAGCATGCCAGGTCCTCTGTCCTCCACTGTCTCCTGGTGTTTGCTCAGATTTGCTCAAATTCATGTCCATTGAGTTGGTGATGCCATCCAACCATCTCATCTTCTGTCGTCCCTTCTTCGCCTGCCATCAGTCTTTCCCAGCATCAGGGTCTTTTCCAATGAGTTGGCTCTTCACATTAGGTGGCCAGAGTATTGGAGCTTTAGCATTAGTCCTTCCGATGAATACTCAGGGCTGATTTCCTTTAGGATTGACTTGTTTGACCTCCTTGTAGGCCAAGGGGCTCTGAAGAGTCTTCTCCAGCACCACAATTTGAAAGCATCAGTTCTTTGGCACCCAGCCTTTTTTTATGGTCTCACTCTCACATCAATACATGACTACTGGAAAAAACATAGCTTTGACTGTACAGACCTTTGTTGGCAAAGTGATGTCTCTGCTTTTTAATATGTTATCTAGGTTTATCATAGATTTTCTTCCAAAGAGCCAGCGTCTTTTAATTCCATGGCTGTGGTGACTGTCTGCAATGATTTGGGGGCCCAAGAAAATAAAACCTGTCACTTCAGTTTGGATTTTGATAAAAAAGTGTCAACCGCTCAGACATGTCTGACTCAGAGACTCCGTGGACTGTAGCTCTCAAGGCTCCTTTGTCCATGGAATTCTCCAGGTAAGAATACTGGCATGGGTAGCCATTCCCTTCTCCAGGGGATCTTCCCAACCCAGGGATTGAACCTGGGTCTCCTGCATTATAGGCAGATTCTTTACCATCTGAGTCCATAGGGAAGAAAATAGAATCTGTCACTGCAGTTAGGATTTTGATGAAAGCAAATAAGAGGGTTCCTCAATCCATTGGTCTACTTTTGTGGGTGGTTCTTATACGGTTTGCTGTCAGTATATATATATATATACTAAAACCAAGTATCTTCCCTAAGTGACCCTTGTTAAACCGTGACTTCTCAAAAATAGCACCAAAACAAAGCTGAGTTTATTCCTGTCGCAGTAAGGGAGAACACGATCTTGAGAGAGTCCTAAGCAGCATCTCAGAGGGGACTGCCCTCAGAGGGCAAAGTGGGGATATTTATGAGGTTTTGGAGTCTAGTTTAATGCAGGTCTTTCATTCTCAGGGCTTGATTAGAGTTTGGTTAGGATCATGAGATAATAATCTAGAACTAGAAATTTTAATCAGGCAAGGATTTTATAGCTGGAGATTCAATGAGTCTTAGAGATAAACTACTGTTTGATGCTACCTATTGAAGAATTGAACCATTTGATACTAATTTAAGTGGTTTCAACTGACTTGTTGGAAAAGACCCTGATGCTGGGAAAGATTGAGGACAGGAGGAGAAAGGGGCAACAGAGAATGAGATGGTTGAATGGCATCACCAAATCAATATACATGAGTTTGAGCAAACTCCAGGAAATGATGAAGGACAGGGAAGCCTAGCATGCTACAGTCCATGGGGTCTCAAAGAGTCAGATGCAACTTATCAACTGAACAACAACAGGGGTGTTCTTTAAAATTCCTGTTGTTTAGTCGCTAAGTCGTGTCTAACTCTTTTGTGACCCCATGTACTGTAGCCCACCAGGCTCCTCTGTTCATGGGATTTTCCAGGCAAGAATACTGTAGCAAGTCACCGTTTCCTTCTCCAGAGGATCTTCCCAACATAGAGACTGAACCCACCTGCGTCTCCTGCATTGGCAGGCGGATTCTTTACCACTGAGCTACCTGAGAAACCCTAATGAATATTGGGGAACAGTAAAATTATGTTGATGTAGATAGTAAGCTGTGTGGTTATAAGTTGTATTGCTTCTCAGTGTCTCACCTTGTGGTCATTGTTCAATCTAATCTAAAAGTAGACCATTGGTATCAAGGCATTGGACCAGTCTGGGAATTGTTGTTTTACTCGTCATGCCTGTGGGTTTTCTTGTTCTTTTTGATGGATCATGTAATGGATGTCACAAGACACATAGAATAATCATTTGATAATAGTTATATATCAGCACTTAAGACCTGACAATCACACCTCTAAACATTGCAATATGGACCACTTCTCAGCCAGGAGCCAAGGGAACCCAAGTTAAACAAAGAGAAAAGAGCCTAGCCCCAATCTGAAGTGCCCAGGAAACTAGATAATTAGCCAGATTAGCTACCTTTATGATTATTTGCTTTCTAATTATTTTGAAATATCACAGATTCTAGCAAGGTCTATAGAGATCTAACACTTTCCCCCTGAAACAGTACATGTTTACCTTCACGAGGCCAATGTTAGATCTAAAGCAGCTCTATTTTGATCCAGCACCTGCCAGATTTCATGAACCTTCCAGGCAAGGAATTCTGTGGATGTAGTGACATTGTTGAATTCTCTCCTGCATTTTCTGAACTACAACATGTAAAATCTTTGCAAGTATCCATTTGAGGTGGCCTGGCAGCCATTCTGAGTGCCAGAGATTATTTTTGTGCAGTTCACTGCTGGATTTCTCCTAGTATCCTCTTCTGACTCTGGATGAAATGACTGGTATTCTATAAAAAGCCTCTTTGAACACCCTCCTCCCCATGATTTAGTCTCTCAGTTCAGCATTAAGGCTGGAATCTTAGTGGTGCTGTTGTCTGGTATAAAGAGTAGCAGGGATTTACCTTGGTCTCATGTTATCCCTTTTTCTATGAGCCCCTACCTTTATATAGCCATCTCTTTCAGAAGCGTTAGAGCACACAGAAGCTCTTTAATTTGTTAATCATTCTGAATTGGGGTTCCAGTTGAGGGTTAAGAACTCTTATTTATAAAGTTTTCCAGAGTTACGCACTATCAGAAAACGTAGCTACTGTCAGCGGAAATTTTCCTTTTGTTTCTAGCTAGCTTTCAAGCTCTAGTGAATACACCATGCTTTTCCATCTGAGGAGACTTTGCTTCTGGTAAGGAGTGATAGTTTCACCTAATATTTTGCTGTATCAGTGTTAAGATATGACCCATTAGCAAACAATCTTGAATTTGGGTCTTCTAAAGGAGTTTCTAATAAATCTGTGTATGGCATAGATGGTTTATGAACAGATGTTAAACAGTCATGTATTTCCTGTTTTAGGTAGTAGAAGAAAAATAACAGAATTTTACAGTACTGCAATGACACCTAGAGATATATGAGGGAGAAAATAGGATTTCATATGCGGTAGGCCTATTTGGTAAGAAGTGTGCATTTCAGTAATTAGAAAGACTGTGCAGCATGAAGGACCATCACATTTAAAGGATACCCTAAAACCAAGTTGGCAGATGTCTCTGCTGCTCTAGCTGCTGCGACTATTGAGAAGATAGGTAGGCTTTTGCCCCTTGGTCAAGAAGGGGAGGTTTGTAAGCTATTGCTCTCCCATAATTTCCACAGAGTTGAGTCAGAATGCCAGGAGCCTGCCCAGATAAGTAAGAAGGTTTATGACAATTATACTGGCCCAGAATGGGAGGCCTTTGGAGAACTCATTTTAAGTAGATCCAGTCTTGTTTAGATTCCAAGGGAGGAGGTTTGGTTTCTGAGAATGTGGTCAAATTCTGTAATGGAGGGGCAATTAGAAAAGTTAAGACTCCATTACACTTGAGTCAGTGAGATGGAAGAATCCTGCCAAGCATCTCTGGCCTAGTAAAATTTTGAGTGACCTGTAATTGGTTAGGAAGAAAGGATTAACTTCCTTGGGATAACTCATATCCTAGAGCAGGGCATGACTTTTGCTTCTTCTGTAAAGGACCAGGTAATAAATATCTTAGAGTTTGTGGGGTATATAGTCTCTGTTACAACTGTTTAAATTGTTGAACAGTTAAAGTAACCATGAATGTGAAAGTGTTAGCTGCTCAGTCGTGTCTGACTCCTTGTGACCCCATGAACTGTAGTTTGCCAGGCTCCTCTATGTGGGTTACCATTTCCTTCTCCAGGGGATCTTCTGAATCCAGGGATCAAAGCTGGGTCTCCTGCATTGCAGGCAGAGTCTTCAACATCTGAACTACCAGAAAAGCCCCTAAAGTAACCATAAACAATATATAAATGGGTATGACCATTTCCAAAAAAATTGTTATCTACCAAGGAAGGCAGCAGGATGGATTTGGTTCATAGCTCTGGTTGGCCAATCCTTGTCTAACATAATGAAGTAACTGACAACATTTTGCCTTCTCGTGGGAAATATGCCTTTACTAAACTAGAACAGCAAATAAACGGAGACAGTCTTAGCATTTACCTCTTTTCAGAACACAACAAAAGGTTTTATACCACTACAAAGGAGTAGGACAATGGGGAAAGTTAAGGTCCTTGTGGACATGGTTAACGGTTTATGAAAAATGGCAGACTTCTCCTCAGGACTTGGCTCTGGGGCAGCTCAGGTGAGATGAGGAAGCCCTGAGAATGTGATCATGGACTTCTTGTCAGTCTGGTAGGTATGTGGGACTTTGAGCTAATTCTGAAAGAAGATTGAGCAATAAAGAAATATCCCAAGTATCAAAGATTGTATCTGTTAAATTTGTATGGAATAAAGGTATAGTCTTTTGGTGTTTCTCTGAAAGTGATGTCCTACCCGCCCTCCATTTTCTTTTATAAAAGACGGAGGCCTGTCACTATGTCTCTGTACAGAGTAGTGAGAGACACAACTGTTTGAACAAGTCCCTCCTCTTGGACATGGAAGATGGTGCCAGAGAGGCAATACAGAAGATCCATGCCCTAGGATAGTTCAGTAGATGAAGGAATGGAAAGGGAATTTATCTTCTGGTTTTCTCCCATTTCCTTTCTCTCATGGGTTTAAGCTCTCTCCTTGGAGTTAACGCCTTCACATTTCCAGGTTTTGCTAACTGGAAATAGCAAATAGCTTTTCAACAGCTATTAGGGAAACTAGTGTCATGTCCTAAAACATCCTTCCTCCAAGCTTGAAAGTGGAGGAGGAGCCAGAGACTGATTGCAGGTTTCAGACGGTAGAATCTCACACAGTATGGTGTGGCTGAGGGCCTGGGGGTGGGGGCCACAGGTGACACTGAAAGAATATGAGGAAGCACACAAAATTACCTAAGACAATATATTAGCAGACTTCTGACTGTAATTTACTAGCCAGATCTGTGTCATGTGGACATATTAAATGTGTCGGAATATGAGTAGCTTCCCTGGAGCTGAGCACATGTCTGACTCTTCAAAAATCTGGATTTAAGGAGAAAGGATGTTGCTGTTTGATCTCTAAGTTATGTCCAACCCTTTGTGACCCCACGGACTGTAGCTTGCCAGACTCCTCTGTCCATGTGATTTCCCAGGCAATAATACTGGAGTTGGTTGCCATTTTCTTCTCCAGGGGATCTTCCCAACCCAGGGATTGAACTGTGTCTCCTATGTGGGCAGGCGGATTCTCCACTGCTGAGCCACCAGGGAAACCCTGGAAAGGATAATAGGGGAATTGACATTGGGTAAGTAACAGTAGGTGTGCCAGGCAGGGATTTTTCAATGGGCAATAGTAACCAATTTTCCTAAATGTAAGAAAAAGAAATTTGTTGGAAGAAAGTCAGTAGTCGGTGTCAGATAAATGTTTGTTGAATGGATGATTATATTTGAGTGGGGCTATATGTTCTGGTTGTCCATTTCTTTCTAACGCCAGCATATTGTGTGAATCTCCTATAAACCCAATTTAAACAGTCAGCTGCTCATAGAGATACCCTCAGTGGGCATAACCTGGGTTGAGGAAGCCATGGCCCTTTGAAACAGGTATGTGTCTTCTGGTACTTTCTAGATGTCATTTGAAAGCCAGTGCCATGTTACTATAGAATCAAAGAAAAAGATAGTCAGTGGGGAAACTGAGGTCCTTGGAAGTTAAGAGGTGTGTCTGAGGTCACGTAGCTACTGAGCAGCAGAATTAGTGGATTTTTCGTAAAGAAAGCGTCAGTGTACTTCCTTTTGCTAAAGCAAGATAAAAATAAAAATGATTTTACAAATACAGTTAGTGAGCCCAACATGTGGGTGTGCATTTTAAAATTTCCCAAAGGCATAATGTTCTTGTCTGCGTAGTTTCAGAGAGTGTTTTACATTTCTGTCATTCTGGGTGCCATGACACCATCAGGATGGCCGTAACAGCTAAGAAAACACAGAAGACATGTAACTCGGAAAAAGATTCAGTCACAACAAAGGCTGGCTCTCCTTATCAGTGTGAACCCAAGAACCCAGGGAGCACCCCAAAATATACATCGATGATGGCTCTGTGAGTCACTGTATGACTCACAGCTCAGTGACCGCTACAAAACAGAAACTTGAATAATTTACTGCCCAGGCCAAAAGGACTTGAAAGAACTTTCCCACCCACCATATGAGTGATATATCAAATTAGGGATAAGGCGCCATCCCTTTCTTCTTCTTGAAGTGGATTGATTCTCTCTCTTTGTGTGTCTCCCCCGAGACCAGAGCCAGATAAGCCTCTGGTTTCGCTAATAATCTCTCAGCGAACCCTTCTATTCCTGTACCTGCCTCCTTGGGCTCGCTCTGCACAGAAAGCTAACCCATGAGAGTGCCTCAGCACACAAAAATGTACTTCATCACTCCGCAGAGCAAGATGGCTTCTTGGATCAGCGTTTTATGCCTCCCCTCCCTTGACTGTGACACTAAACAGACCCATAATAAACCGTCCTCAACTGCACAAGTAAGAAATGATTCTCAGGGCCAAGGCAGCTTGCTCTCCAAAACCGTTCCCCTTACTTGTATGAATCAAGGGCCCAGCGATCACACTTTGGGGCCACAGATAAGACTAGAAGAGAGGCTCATTGCTCTAAGGGAATGAAGCATTTTAGTCTCTAGCACCTTCTTAACAGGGCTGCAACCGTACTCATGTGATCTTTGTACTTGGGTCCTTGCAACTCCTGCTTTTCCCAGGAGAGTTCTGAGGTCAGTGCCCTGGGTTCACGAGGGCAGGTCCTCATAGAAGCTGCGATGTACATGCTGAAGTTCCTTTCTCCGCCGGTGCCTGAGCCCAACCAGGCCATCTTCCAGTGCTTGGCTGCGCCCATCCACGTAGCGATGGTGACACAGAACTTCTGGTGTCAGGGGGCTGTCTGGCATCTGGATTTTCTCTCATGTAGAGGACAGCCCTGTTAAAAAATAGTCTGCTACAGTCATAGCGTATCCCCCGCTTGGGAGCCATGGGTGCTTTTCAAGGAAACACTCCAGGGCGAGAGTATGCTTGGCTCACCCCATTGCTTCCTTCCACACTAATAGAAAGTTCTTTTTTTTTTTTTTTTTTGGCCAGCTTTTTATATTGACGAATAAAATTGTGAGATATTTAAGGTACTTTGTGATGATTTGATATAGGCATGTGTTGTGAAAGGGTTCCTCCCATCTAGCTAATTAACACATTCATCACCACACATATATTTTGGTGAGAACATTTAAGTTCTACTTTCTTAGTAAATTTCAATTCTATGAGGCAATGTTATGAACAGTAGTCACCATGTTGTACATCAGATCCTCAGAACCTATTCATCTTATAGCTGAAAATCTGTGCTCTTTCCTCCCCTGTTTTTCCCTTCCTCACAACCCCTGGCAACAACTTTTCTATTAAAAACTTGGACTTAAAAAGAAGAATCCATATTTAAGCGATACCATGAAGTGTTTAGTTTTCTCTGTCTGGTTTATTTCACTTAACGTTGGGTCCTCAAGTTCCATCCATGTTGTCACTTCTTTTTTTTTTTTTTTAACAACTGAACAATGTTCCATTGTATATACACATCACATCTTCCTTATCCATTCAGCCATTGATAGACATTTAGGTTATTTCTTAAAAATCTCTTAATGGCACCAGGAAGGCATTTCCTATCTGAGCTCTTATGCTGCTCAGGGGTTATTAAAGTATGATTTGGCAACCTGCAGGGTTTCCCTGATTCTGCCTGATGAAGGAGCCTCCCTGGCTTACTTGCATCTCCAAGACTGTTCTAATTATCCTGCAGATGAGAAGCTGTTGTATCAGTATTTTCCTAAAGAGAAAAATACACTAAAAAATTGAAAGGAAAACTGCTACTTTGGTGGGGTGAGCCCTGGAGCAGGTGGCCAGGATTTCTTCCTTCACAGAGATTTCTTTCCCATCCTTATCACTCCCTAAATCAGCATCAGTTCAATTCCTCCTTAAGCTAGGTGCAGAGATGCGGAGATAAACACTGTGTAAAACAGAACAAGAACTAAAGAAGTGAGGCAAGTCATCTGTTGAGAGTAGGTGAAACCAGGGAAACTAAAATGAAGTTCAAGTTCAAAAGGCAGGAGTGCCTAGAGTCAAGAGCCTGGGCAATTGTCAAGGTTGAAGCTGAGGGTTCTGAGGTTTATCTGCCTTGGTTTAGATCAGAACATACATTTTCCTGCTGAAATATCAACTAGTATCTTCATATAGTTGGCTTGGTAGAATTCGTTTTCTAAATAGGAACATTTTAATGTATAATCTAAATGCAATCCTTATCAAAATTCCAGTGCTTTTTGGGGGGGGGGGCAGAAATTGACAAGCTGACCTTAAAATGCATATGGAAATGCAAGGGAACTTGAATAGCCAAAACAATCTTAAAAATGAATAGCAAAATGGGAGGACTCACTCTTCCTGATTTTAAAACTTTTTATAAGGCTACAGAATCAAGACAGTATAGTACTGGCATGAAGATAGAAATATAGAGTCCAGGAATAAAGCTTTAAATTTGTGATCGACTGATTTTTGACAAGAGTGCCGACTAGTCACTGTGAAAAGAGTCATCTTTTTAACAAGTGGTGCTGCAACAACTGGATATTCACACGTGAAAGAAGAAAGTTGGACTCCCATCTTACACTGCAAACAACAATTAACTTAATTAGATACCTGAAGGTATTCGGTAAAAACACAACACTTTCAGAGGAAAACACATTAGGAAGTCTTTATAACTTTGGATTATGCAATGATTTCTTTAGTTATGACACTAAAAGCACAAGTGGGAAAAGAAAAATAAAGCTTAATTGGACCTTAATAGAATTTAAAAATATTTGTACTGCAGAGGAACACCATCAAAAAAAAAAAGTGAAAAGAATGCACAGAACTAGTAGTCGTGGCCGAGAGGTTAAGGCGATGGACTAGAATGCACAGAACTGGAGAAAATATCTGCAAATCATATATATTCCGTATCCAGAATATATAAAAAAGCTATCACAGATTATCAATAAAGGACAACCTAACTAAAAATGGGTGAATTATTTTGATGTACATTTCTCCAGAGATACACAAATAGCCAATAGGCACATGAAAAGATACTTAATATAATTGGCCACCAGAGACATGGAAATAAAAGTGTGAGATACCATTTTATATTCACTAGGATGGTTATGGAAAAAAAAAAAATAAAAGGGTGAACAATAACAATGTAGACAAGTAATATAGGAATTGGAATCCTCATACACTGCTGTAAAATTCTCATAGTAGCTGCCATGGTTAACAACTTGGGCATTCCTCAAAATTTAAGTATAGAGTAACTATGTGACCTAGCAATTCCATTCCTGGTTATCTACCCCAAAGTAATGAAATCTATATAAAAATGAGCTCAAATGTTCATAACAGCATTAGTCATAAAGACCAAAAAGTATGTTCATTAACTCACAAATGGGTAAGCAAATTGTGATATATCCATACAGTGGAAGAGGAATAAAGTATTTATACATGTGAAAACATGGCTGAACCTTGAAAACACTATTCAAAACAGATACCAAAAAAAATGTATGATTCCATATATATGAACTGTCCAGAATACACAAATCCATAGAGATGGAACGTGTATTAGTGTTTGTGTAGGTCAGTTGGGAGAGGGGAAACAGGGAGTGACTGTTAATGGGTATGAGGTTTTTTTTTGAGGGGGTGACAAAATATTCTAAAATTAGATTAGGGTGATTTTTATTCAACTTCACAAATATAGAAAGTCATTGGATGATGCACTTTAGATGGGTAGGTTTTATGGCATGGAAGTTTTACCTCATAAAGCTGTTAAAAAATAAATGAATAAGTAAAAAATAAAGTGAAAGTATACTATAATTTTGGCAAATATTCAGAATTTTTCTTTGATTTATCAAAGTATATACATATCTTGTGATTATTGATTTTTAAAAGGGAACATACTATAGATTCTATTCCAACATTTTGAAAATTCTGTTATGTATTGAGCATTTTTCTCCGGTCAATGTATACTAATTTCAACATTTATAAAAGACACAAATTAATCCATTCATTTGGTATTACATAGCTTATTTTAATATGTGGTTTTTGATGAACATTTAGGTGACTTACAAAGAACACACCAGTGAATATCTTTATACATTTATCTTTGAATAATTTTGTACTTCCACAGGATATTTCCTTAAACTAGGATTGTCTTCAATGTTATTTTTATGAGAAACTGGGAAAGACCTAATTAGGTGCTATGTATCATTTTAAATTGGAAGTTCTCCACATTTACATTTTAACTCTGGAACTTTGTCCAGTACCTGAAACTTTTCTTGAAATACATAAAATTATCTTGAAAAGGGAAGAGATTTTTTCCATACCCATGAATACTCTCACTCTCATAGAATATAAATACAATCATCATACATTATCTGACTAATTTATATTTTGGAAATATCTAGCAAAAAAATTGTTAGCCTTAAGAGTTAAAGCTCAAAGGCATGATATTGATCTTAAACCATATAGTATTTATCTGTATAATTTATATTTTATGATGCTAAATTGACAATATCCTTTATATATTTTCTTTTAAATTACTTTTCTTCATTTTTAGTTATTTCAGCTTTGAATAGTTCAGTTCTAGTACAAATAATCAAATCTAGAAGCAGAGAAGTTGTAAGACATGTTCTTCTGCTAAGTTTCTAATTGTGACCCAGAAAACTTCAACTTAATATATGAGTAATTAATGTTTATTCTATTGTATATAATTTTGTCATAAAATTCCTGCAACAGGGGAATGACCAGGAGAGAGATATGAGCTGTTCTCTGGTCAGATGTGCTATTCATCTGCTCTCTAGTCATGCTAGAGTCAGTTTCAGATTTCATCCAGGAAACACCTGATGTTGTAACCTGGCAGCAACAAGGGTTTTTTTTTTTTTTTTTTTTTTTTACTGTTTTCATAGCTTTACCTTTTTCAGAATGTCATATAATTGGATTTATTAAGTATATAGCCTTTCCCAAGCTGCCTTCTTTCACTTATGAATGTATAAAGTTCATCAATACCTTCTGCAACTTGGTATCTCATTTCTTTTTATCAATGAATAATGTTACATTGTGTGGATGTATTAGCTTATTAACTCATTCACCCATTGAAGGATATCTTGGTGACTTCCAGTTTGCGTAACTATGAATAAACTTACTATAAGCATTCAGATGCAGGTTTTTGTGTGGACAAAAGTTTTTAAATAAGTTCAGTAAAAACCAAAGAACAAGATCTCTGAATGAGAAGACAATACTTACCTTCGTAATCAATAACCAAATTGTCTTCCTAACTGGCTATGCCATTTTACATTTCTACTAGCAATGAATGAGTGTTCCTCTTGCTCTATATTTTCTTTAGAACTGGCATTTTCAGCTTTCTGGATTTTAACCATTTTAATAGGTATATGTGTGGTAAATGATTATTGTTTTAATTTACAAAGCTCCAATGACAAATAATGTTGAACATCTGTTGATATACTTACTTACTATCTGTATATCTTTTTAAATGAGTCATCTGTTCAGATAATTGCCTATTTAAAAAATAGGTTTTAATTTTTAGAATAGTTTTATGTTTATAGAAAAATGTAGATACAAAGTAGATACAAATGTAGATACAAGTGTAGATACAAAGTAGATACAAAGTAGAGAGGCTTCCTATAAATGCCCTCTCCTCCCCTATCAATTCTGTCTCTATTTTAATATTTGTGTTAGTGAGGTCCATTTGTTACATTATGAACCAATATTGGCACATTACTATTAACTATAACACTCAAATTCTATAAAATACAAGAGAAATTATTCCACAATTAACAATTTGTTGTTGTCAATGAATTGAAGCATGCTATTGTTATGAAAATGCAAGTTCTGGGCTGTAAGCTCCACAGGGTGCGTTTAATCCCTATTTTGTGAAAAGACACAAGGGAACAAATTACACTAGATACGTTTCTCTTTGGAGAGACTCATTTACTCACAGAAAACAAAGAGTATTACTGTTATCTGAGAACCTGGGAAATAATATCAGTCTTTTGGGTTCTCCTAATTTTATCAGGCATGCGTGGACAATAGCTTTGTGTCTTGACTCAGAGGAATGGCATGAATCATTAGGACAACAACGATGCCTGCCATCACATCAGGACCTGCATTAATGGTGATTACCTGATTAGTTAACATCATTTCTTTGTAGCACTGACATAATGGCCCTGACTTATACTGATGGGACTTTAAATTGTATGTTCTAATCCTTCAGCTATTGGTTGGACCTATTTTTTTTTTATGCAAAATATTATTTAAAAAAAAATATTTATTTATTTGGCTGGGCCAGTCTTAGTTGTGGCACATGGAGATCTTCACTGCAGAATGTGGGATCTAGTTTCCTGACCAAGGCTGGACCCCAGCCCCTCTGTGTTGGGAGCACAGAGTTCTCATCACTGGACCACCAGGGAAGTTCCTGGGCCTATTCTTGGTTTAAACACAGACATTGATATTTAGAAGATCCCTTCTCCAGGGGATCTTCCCGACCCAGGGTTCGAACCCAGGTCTCCTGCACTGCAGGCAAATTCTTTACCTTCTGACCACCAGGGAAGCCCCAGATGTTGGGCTAGTTTCTGTGCTCTGCTATGCTTAGTTGCTCAGTCGTGTTCAACAGTTTGCAACCCAATGGATTGCACCCCGTCAGGCTCCTCTGTCCATAGGGACTCTCCAGGCAAGAATACTGGAATGTGTTGCCATGCCCTCCTCCTGGGGATCTTCCCAACCCGGGGATCGAACCCAGGTCTCCTGCATTGCAGGCAGATTCTTTACCATCTGAGCCACCAGGGAAGCCCAAGAATACTGGCATGGGTAGCCTATCCCTTCTCCAGGGGATCTTCCTGACCCAGGGATTGAACAGGGGTCTCCTGTGTTGCAGGCAGATTCTTTATCAGCTGAGCTACCAGAGAAGCCCATTTAGAAGATAAATCTATCCTGTTAGCTACATACCAATCAGAATTCTGAATCTTAGAACTGGTGTTTAGGAAGCACTTGAGCCCCCTTGGAAATAAAGTTTTCTGCTTGGATAGAGTGACTTTGGACTTGATATTAATTTTTATTATTGATTTCCATCAATAGAAACAGGGACTTCTGAGGAAGAAAAGAACTGTCTTGCTCAGAATGTAGGGCAGGTAGGCAAGCAAGTCTGAGCATCTTAGTGGCTATTTGTTGGGATCTACTCTTATTAACTCTTGAGAAAAACCACCCAAGAAAATTCAAGGGACAGAAAATATATAGCACTGTGCTTGGGATTTATGTGACCTACTTTCATCTTCTGTTCTGGCTCCCATGTGCCATTTTTAAGCTCCCATTCTCCAAGAAACCACAGAGGGAAAAGAGGCACACAGGTACAAATTCTAGAGGTCTCCATTATGTTCTGAAGAATAAATTAATCCACTAGGTTGTCAAGAGCCTCCAGTGTTTTCCACTGGGTATAAAAGGGTTTACTCTGGTTTCTGACTGCCTTAGTCCTTTATAAGATCAGTTTTCTTAACAGTATCTCTTTCCCTAGCATGGGGCTATGCCTAAACAATACAGTTTTCCTTTGCCCAGGAAACTGCAGCTATTTTGATATTCTCCAGAACTCTCGTCTCCCTGTCTCCTTCACTTGTTGCTTGGGAAAGGAAAAGCAATTTCCTTCCTTGGGGAACCCTAATCTTTATTTGTATTTCTATTTTGAAGCAGAACTGAGCAAGTTTTGTTGCGTTGTCACTCACTGTAACAAAGACAGAAGGAACCTTCTCTATGTACCTTTAGGGAGAGGGAAGTGTGGCCAGGGAAAATTAATTGTTTGACATATACTGGAATCAGAGAAACCATCTCACTGTATCATTTGCTGTCAATACCTCTCTTTGTTCCTTTTGTTGATTAGATGTTTTCTTTATGTACTACAGCCTGGGATTTCTGCAGTTGGAGATTCTCTTTATGATAGTCTTGGTGTTCCTTTGGTCTTTTGGTAGAGGCATTTGACCTAATCATGATAAGCTGATGAGTTGGCTTCATCTATAGAGTGGAACAGGGACTGTTGGCTGAGAAAAGTATGAATGCTGAAGCTGAGGGCAGAGTTGGCTCATGGAACATTTTATCTGTTCTCTGAGTTTCTTGTCCCAGTACATCAACAAATTTGTTTTTGTTTAAAGACTTTCCCACACAAGTGTCTGCCAAGTTCAGAAGACTGCTTTTTGAGATTGATCTTGGTTTTCTTGGAACAAGAGCTGAGATCATATAATAAGCTCAATTGGTCTTAGTGAATAAAAGTTGGGAGAGTTTATTTCCATATACATCAGCCAGATCTGGGCATAGAATAAAGGTCTGGACACTAGGTGGGTATGGGTGGGAAATGCAAGGAAAGAACTAGTGAAAGGAGGCTTTCATGTCTGTCTGCTTTTCCCACTTGTTTTTAAGACGGTTTAGGTCACTTGGAAATAAGGCACTGAGCTTGTAATGTTCCATACTGAGACTGACTTTGGTCATACTCTTATATGATTTAAATTAGGCTCTGTTGTGCACGCTCAGTAGCATCCAACTCTTTGTGACTCCGTGGCCTGTAGTCCACTAGGCTCCGTTGTCCATGGAATTTTCTAGGCAAGAATACTAGAGTGGGTTGCTATTTCCTGCTCCAGAGAATCTTCCCAACCCAGGGATCAAACTAGTTTATTAGAAAAGAGTCTTTCGGTTTCTGATCTCTGGATTGGTAGAGATATTGTCAATATACAAAGAAGTTCCAGAGTGTCCTCTTAGAGCTAGACTAGAAGACCCTTTCCTTTGAGGTATAAAAACGACTCCACTGTGATAATCCCACTTGCAGGGAGCTCCTTAAAAAAAAAAAAAGGCTACAAAAAATGTAATTTAATGGACAAAAGCTAGACTATTCTTAGTGAAAGCAGGAGATAAGTATCACGGTAAGATCACATTGTGTGCTTGATTGTTATTTGAAAAGGGACGTGAAATCCGGTGGGCTGGGAAATGGCTCTGCCTTGATGAAGGAAGGCATGATGGATCATTATGGGATGCCATGTATTCCTTGAGGTTGGTTTGCAGCTTTAGGCCACATGGCAGTTGAATGAGAGGAATGAGAGGAACTTGGAAGTTTATCAGAGACAGAAGTGTAGGGAATCACAGTGGCCATGGTGAATGTGAACCCTAGCATAGGCTTTCAGGGAGGAAATGGATGTCTGCCATGCCCACAGTCAAAGAGCAGCGTTGCCTGGAGACCTTACTAATGTCTGCAAATCCCAGCCAAATGTCTGATAGCACTTTGAGGTTGGAGGGTGTATACATAAACACACACACTCCTTTCCTGACTACTCTTATGACAAAGAATAAGTCAGATGGAAACTGAGAGTCTAGATGTCAGAAGCTTGCTTGTTAGTCGCTCAGTTGTGTCCGACTCTTTGCAATACTTTGGACTGTAGCCCACCAGGCTCCTCTGTCCATGGGGTTTTTCAGACAAGAATACTGGAGTGGGTAGCCATTTCCTTCTCCAGGGGATCTTCCTGACCCAGGGATCAAACCTGCATTTCCTGCATTGCAGGCGGATTCTTTACTGCTGGGTCTTAAAAGGGTGGCTTAATGCTAATACTTAATACTTGGGAAGACTGACCTAGCTAGCCCCAGGCACTGCTGCTCCTCTGTAGGCTGTCCTCTAAATCGTCTGGCATAGAGAAGCACTGCTGGCTCCCAGAGGAAGAGAATGATTTAAAAAAAAAAAAAAAAAAAAGACTGATTTGTACATGTCTAATTCCTCTCCCAGACTCATCAAATTGTGTAACTCACTCTATATCCACCATGAAAAGTAAGGCGTATGCCAAGAAACCAGAAGTGCTTGGAAAAAAATCCTTCCTCAAAGCAATGAGAGAAGTGGGAAAGATGTGTTTCTTCCTTTTAACAAGTTCCCCATTTGGGTACTTCTCTGCTGGTCCAATGGTTAGAGCTTCGCCTTCCAAAGCAGAGGATGTGGGCTTGATCCCTGGTCAAAGAGATAAGATCCTACCTGCCTCATGGCCAAAAAACCAAAACATGAAAAGAGAAGCAATATTGTGGCACCAGCGTTTTCATGATTGACATCAGCAGTAAGAAAATTATGTCTGCTTTGGGGACTATAGCACGAGAACAGAGAAAATAAATGTTTAAAAAGTAATCATTTCCTCAGCATTGTTAGTGCCTTCCAGTGTTTTCAGAATGCCAGGAGGTGTTCTGATTACATTAATCCATGAAGGTAATGCAAGGATAAAAAGTTATGAGAACAAGATAAATTCATATATTATCAAAGAACAGGAGCTGGTAAGTTAGAAGACATTTTTTGAACACTCACAGCTCATAAAGAGTTTGTGACCTAACGGAGAAGACAGAAACCAACCAATGCAAAAGAAATAGACGTTTGCAAGTATAAAATTTTATCGTTAAGTCAATGAGGGTTAAGTCAGTGTTTTTGCTAGCGGGCAGGGTTAACCAGGCAGAGTTTCCAAAGAAAGTGAATCTTGATCTGTGATGACGAAGAGATGGGGAATGTGGAAACAGTGGCCTTGAGTTTCCAGGCATATGGTGAAAATCCATAGAAGCATGCTAGAGAGTTGCTGATGTCATCCAAGGTTGAACGTGAAGTATTATGATGCTGCTGCCGCTGCTGCTGTTGATGGAAGGAAGATAAACGTTGTGACAGACGCCCACAATATTTTTGGCAAGAAATAAAATTCCATTTAGTATGAGGCATTTTCAAGGGAATGACCTTTAGCATGCACATATGGCATATTTTTGGCTCGTTGCTGAACTATGGGGTTTGGGATCTATACAAATATGGAAGGCATCAGGTGAAATGCAATACATTGTTTCTTGGCCAGTGGAATTGACAAAGTGAAAACTGCAACAATTCCTCACCTAATGTGTTGAAACAACAGAAATAACACCCAAAATACCAGCAAGGGCTTTTCCCCCAAAAAAGAAAAAGTGAGAAAAGCACTAAAACATATGCTCAAGGTTACCGATATTGTTACTTCTAATTCTCTTTTCAGTCTGAAATCAAATGCATAGTTTCTTCAATGTGATAAGAGAAATACTTCTGTTTGTTCACTAAAGTCAAAGAGACAGTGAGGGTCAATGAGCTATCCCCAGGCAAGTTCTTATGTAGATCTTCTAATTTCTACTATTATCACAATAAAGACCTAGTACACATTCATGATTTCTTACTTTTAACTTATTTTCCTTTCAATTTACACAGCTCAAGGTTACTGATAAATAGTCCTACAATACTTATTCTGTTTGCCAATCTGAATTGTTAAAATAATTTTCTATTCTCTATAATAGGTGAATTCATTAGCCTAATAGTCAAAATTATATATAAGGTGGGCCTATTTTTCTCTTTTTCTTTCCTTATCCTTTTGTTTTGTTTTTTTTTTGGAAGCTTGAGGTCTTTTAATTGACAATTCTCCATTTACACAGATACACTTTTAGCTCTTCTCCAGTGTAAGTAAAGTCTGAGCACTGAACTCTGATTTCTCAACAGGACAAGATGGGCCTATTTTTTTTTTTTTTTTTTGCTTTAATTCCCTTATTTCATCATGCAAATTCTCCTGTATAATTACCCATACTGGTTTACTCATTGTTTCTCTAAATAGCTCACTGACCTTTTTCTTCATTAGATCTTTACTCACTCTAATCTTCTTATTCCACCCCTCCCTCCCTAAGTACAGATTCAGCTAAAATCTACCTTCTGCATGAAATTCTCTCTCAATACTGCAGTCAGACTTTCTTTTTATTATATGTGCTACTTATACATCTTAGATCAGCTATCAACTTATGCCTATATCGAGAAGAGCAGAGCCTTATGAATAGACATGGTCTGTGGATGGGGCCATTCCCAGAGAAGGAGGAAGTCATCACTGGTTACAGGGTCACTGCTGGGAAAGGTAGCCTCATGCGTGCAGTCTTCTGACTCCTACTTGGCCACATGAAAATGAGCTTTAGACCTGGGACTCTTCTTTACTAAGACACAAGGAATCCTCACAGCCTGTGCTGGGCTTGTCGCCTTGTAAGAATATCTCCCTGATTTGGACCTTTATCCTGTTTAGCTCAGTTCAGTTCAGTTGCTCAATTGTGCCTGAGTCTTTGCAACCCCCATGGACTGCAGCACACCAGGCTTCCCTGTCCATTACCACCTCCTGAGTCTTGCTCAAACTCATGTCCATTGAGTCGGTGATGCCATGTTTAAGCATGTGTCAGATGGCACCACTACTATATCTGTCTCTGTGGGGAGGGGGCAGAATCCTTCATTTGAGGCACAGGAGGAGTGCCCATAGGTCAATCACTCTATGGTGGCTGCCTGCAGGGGTCCTCTGGCCACAGGGGGCAAGTGCCCGTTACCAAAGCTGACCTACCTTGTTCTGCTCTTCTCTGTGTGAGTAATGAGGTGTTCCATAGTGACTCTGATACCAAGATGCAGTTGGCAGAAGTGTTCGGACTCCTACTCCTGGTGAGAGGCAAGAAATGTCACTTGCTTGACAGTTACCAAAAAAAAAAAATGATGTCTAATGTGAATGATGTGAAAAATAAAGCCAAATAACAAAATGCATGGGTTGCCCCGGTATAAAGCCTACAATCTGCGGGAAGTGTGTTTCTCTTGACCTGCGTTCCAGGACTTTGATTTTAACGATTACATTTCCTGGTAGATGAAGATTCGAGGATGAACCAGATCAAGGGTGAAAGACAGACTGCAGCTGTACTACTTTGCTGAGTCATATTCTAAAGCAGGATATCTAATAAGCAAAGGAAAAGAATAGATACCAAGGTGTCAACAATCATTCTAGAAAACAGGTTTTGAAAACAAACGTGCCTATGCACTATGTCTCTCTTTCCAGTTATTCATACTATACAGCATCTCTGAAAACTAAGGCAGGTAGGATAACAGTCTACAATCATTCTCAGGCACTTTGCCAAATGATTTTGCAATAGCGTTTAAGGAATTTTGAAAATTAGTCTTTAGTTTGAAGGCTCTTTTTGTGTGGTTAAAATACCATTTTGGGGGAAAACTAAGTTCCAATGGGAAAAGAATGTAGTTTGGGTTATGGGTCAAGTTGGGAGTATCGGGTAAAGGAAGAAGGGATGATGTCACAGTGAAGCAAACTTAATTCAGGAAAAAAAGCCTCAGTTCCCAGAATATTTGCTAGGGAAAGGTGGAAAGAAGAGAGGGAGCTACCCACACAAATGTTGCTGGCTTACACTTGATATGCCTAAAGGATGAGTTATAACAATAGCAGTTAGTATCAGATGTGCCGTCGTAATCAAGTTTTGATGATAAAAATATAAGAATATAAAGATTTCCTCCATAGTTTGTATTAATTTTTATGGTTTAACTTTTTTTACACTTAAATCTTTGATCCATCTGGAATTAATTTTATTGTAGTATATGAGGTTGGTATCCAATTTAACTAATTTCCAATTGTAATTCAGGTATCTCAAAATAACTATTGAATAAGCAATCATTTCCCCACTGACTCAAACTGACATTTATAATAACAAAATAACCCCTTATGTCTATTGGAGTCTACTCTCAGACTTTTTAGAATATTACTGTGATATTTTCTATCACATTTTATTTCTCTGTTTATACATGAATTAGAATTAAACTTATGCTCAGTCACTCCAGTTGTGTCTGACTCTTTGTGACCCCATGGACTGTAGCCCGCCAGGCTCCTCTATCCATGGGAATTTTCTGGCAGGGATACCGGAGTGGGTTGCTGTGCCCTACTCCAGGGGATCTTCCTCCCAGGGATTGAACCCAAGTCTCCTGCGTTGCAGGCAGATTCTTTTTCCTCTGAGCCATCAGGGAAGCCCTAGAATTATGCTATGGTAGGCAAAATAATTCTGTTTCCCAGATGTTCACATCCTGTACCCTGGTACCTATGTATGTCGCCATAAAAGGGATTTTGCCAGCGTGAAAATGGTAAGGACTTTGAGATTTTTCTTAGATCATCTGAGTGGGCAAAATCCAATCACTGCTGCTGCTGCTTCTAAGTCGCTTCAGTCCGAATTCGATTGTCCAAATTCAAGCACAAGTGTCCTTAAAATTAGAGGAACTCTTCCATCTATGTTCAGAGTAAGAGATAAATGTGACTACAGAAAAATGGCTAGAGAAAGGCAACATTGTTGGCTTTGAAGATAGAAGCAGGGGACCAGGAGCCAAGTAAAGTGATGGCCTTGAGAAGGTGGAAAATCTAAGGAAATGGATTCTCCCTAGAACCTCTAGAGAGGAACACCTGCCCCCACCTTGATTTTAACCCAGGAAGGTCCACTTCAGACTTCTACCTCCAGAAACATAACAAATTGTGTTGTTTGAGCTTGTGATAATTCTTTACAGAAGCAATAGGAAATGAATACATATTTTAATATCAGGCAGAACTAGTTTAACCCCTGCCCCATAACTTAAAAAAATTTTTTTGTCTAGTTAACATCTGTCACCATACATTAGTTACAAATTTTTATTTTTCTTGTGAGGACAACTTTAAAGAGTTGCTCTTTTAGCCACTTTCAAACACAATATAGTATTATTAAGTATAGTCACCATGCTGTACATTATATCCCTATGACTTATTTATTTTGAAACTAAAAGTTTGTACCTTTGGACCCCCTTCATCCATTTTTGTCCCCACCCCCCACGCCCCACTCTGGCAAGGGCGGGAAACAATAGGTTCCTTGTATCTGTGAGTTTATTTGTTTGTTTAGAAGTAGAAGTGAGATGACACATATTTGTTTTTCTCAATCTGACTTACTTCACTTAGCATAATGCCCTTAAGGTCCATCTTTTGTCACAAATGGCAAGATTGCCTTCATTTTTATGGCTGAATAATATTCCACTGTGTTTGTGTGTATGTTCCATTGATCTATTTGTTTTTACACCAATGCCATACTGTTTTGATTATTATAGTTAGAAACCAGGGAGCATGATGCTTTCACCTTTGTTCTTTCTTAAGATTGCTTGGAATATTTGGGGTCTTCAGTGGTTCTACACAAATTTTGGGATTGTTTTTTCTATTTCTATGAAAAATGCCATTGAAATTTTGATAAGGATTGTATTGAATCTTTACATAACTTTGAGGAATATGGGCATTTGATTAATATTAATCTTTCCAACCCATGAGCATGGACTATTTTTCCATTTACTAGTGTCTTCAATATTTTTCATTAATTTCCAGTGTACAGGTCTTTCACATCCTTGGTTTTAAAAATTTATTCCCAAGTATTTTATTCTTTTTGAGAGGATTATAAATGAGATATTTTTTAAATTTCTCTTTCTGATAGTTTGTTATTAATATATAAAAACAACAGGTTTTTGCATATTAATTTTGTAAATTACAACAACTTAATTTCTGTATTTTTCTAACAACAACTAATAACTGCTCATAACTTACTTTTCCTCTGTATTAGTAATGGTGTGGAGAAGCAGATCAAGAACATCCATCATATGCTATTACTTACATAAATTATAAGTAAGTTTTTATTGTAATATAGGCATTATTATTTGTATACATTTGTTATAGCAATTTCAGTCAGTCAGTTCAGTCACTCAGTCGTGTCCAACTCTTTGCAACCCCATGAATCGCAGCAAGCCAGGCCTCCCTGTCCATCACCAACTCCCGGAATTTACTCAAACTCATGCCCATTGAGTCGGTGATGCCATCCAACCATCTCATCCTCTGTCGTCCCCTTCTCCTCCAGCCCCCAATCCCTCCCACCATCAGGGTCTTTTCCAATGAGTTAACTCTTCGCATGAGGTGGCCAAAGTACTGGAGTTTCAGCTTCAGCATTAGTCCTTCCAATGAACACCCAGGACTGATCTCCTTTAGGATGGACTGGCTGGATCTCCTTGCAGTCCAAGGGACTCTCAAGAGTCTTCTCGAACACCACAGTTCAAAAGCATTAATTTTTCAGCCCTCAGCTTTCTTCACAGTCCAACTCTCACATCCGTACATGACCACTGGAAAAACCATAGCCTTGACTAGATGGACTTATGTTGGCAAAGTAATGTCTCTGCTTTTTAATATGCTATTTAGGTTGGTCATAACTTTCCTTCCAAGAAGCAAGTGTCTTTTATGGCTGCAATCACCATCTGCAGTGATTTTGGAGCCCCCCAAAATAAAGTCTGCCACTATTTCCACTGTTTCCCCATCTATTTCCCATGAAGTGATGGGACTGGATGCCATGATCTTAGTTTTCTGAATGTTGAACTTTAAGCCAACTTTTTCACTCTCCTCTTTCACTTTCATCAAGAGGCTTTTTAGTTCCTCTTCACTTTCTGCCATAAGGGTGGTGTCATCTGCATATCTGAGGCTATTGATATTTCTTCCGGCAATCTTGATTCCAGCTCGTGCTTCTTCCAGCCCAGCGTTTCTCATGATGTACTCTGCATATAAGTTAAATAAGCAGGGTGACAATATACAGCCTTGATGTCCTCCTTTTCCTATTTGGAACCAGTCTGTTGTTCCATATCCAGTTCTAACTGTTGCTTCGTGACCTGCATATAGGTTTCTCAAGAGGCAGGTCAGGTGGTCTGGTATTACTATCCCTTTCAGAATTTTCCACAGTTTATTGTGATCCACACAGTCGAAGGCTTTGGCATAGTCAATAAAGCAGAAATAGATGTTTTTCTGGAACTCTCTTGCTTTTTTGATGATCCATCAGATGTTGGAAATTTGATCTCTGGTTCCTCTGCCTTTTCTAAAACCAGCTTGAACATCTGGAAGTTCACGGTTCACATATTGCTGAAGCCTGGCTTGGAGAATTTTGAGCATTACTTTACTGGCGTGTGAGATGAGTGCAATTGTGCGGTAGTTTGAGCATTCTTTGGGGTTTAGCCTACCCTAATTACAAACCTTGCATACTATGTTGGGCAGTTTTGCTTTCATCAACAACAGGTGTTTAATTATATACAATTTTTTTCAGCATATGTAAAATTATCAAATTATTTTCTTTTGTATTAATATGGTGGTTTTTATTGATATACTTTCTAATATGAAATCTTACTTGAATTTCTAGAGTACTCCTCAGTCAGCCATGCTATCTTATTCTTTTAATATGCTATGGATTCTGTCTAAAATGTTTTGGATTTTTGCAAATCCAAAATTTTCTTGTGTTGTTCTTTTCAGTTTTGGTATCACTTTAATAAATGGAATTTAATGGCTTGCCTTCTATGGTGGGCAGAGTCTAAGATGACCATGCTTCCTGGTATTCTTGCTCCTGTGCAATCTCCGTTTCTTGAAAGTGGATTGAATTTATTGACTCATTTCTATTTAATCAGACATGGCAGTAGCCATGGAAAGTTACTTCCAAGATTATATTCTTAAAATAATGTATCTTCCATGTTGTATACTCTCTCAGGTTCTCATGTTGGGAGAATTCAGCTGCCCTGTCATGAGGCAGCCCCGTGGAGAAGCCACCATGAGTGGACTTGGAAGTAAATCTGCTGGGGTCCACCAAAATTCATGTGAATGAGCTTGGCAGTAGGGCCCCCTCCAGCTGAACCTCAAGGGGACTGCAGCCTTTGCCAACATCTTGAGTGTAGCCTGGTGAAATACCCTGACCCAGAACCATCCAGGTAAGCTACTCCTAGATTTCTGAAACTTTGAGATAATAAAGTTTGTTGTTCGCAATTACTAAGTTTTGAGGCAGTGTCTTAAGCAACAAGGGGATAACTCATGCACCTTCTTTTTATATATTCTGAATACGTTTAAATAATACAAGAGTTACCTGTTTTTTAAAGCTCTGGTTCAAATTTCCCTATGAAAACTTCTTACTGTTGTGCTTTCTTGTGATTTTAGTTTTAGAGTAGTAAGGCTTACCAATTTTTATTGGTTTATTATTTGTAATAGTATGTTCTGACAGAGAATTAAGGGGTATCTTTTGAGTTATCTCTATTTAAAACAAATTCTTTAATGCAATTTAACTTCCTCCTTGCCACTCCATGGTTCTTGGTCTTTGTTATTATTACCATAGGTTTTAGATAAAACATATTACATTTATACATTGTATATTTATTTAAAATAATGTAAGTCTACATTGTTTTTGTTTTAAAAATATTTATTTATCTGGCTGCATTGGGTCTTAGTTGCAGCATGCAGATCTTTAGTCTCAGCATGCAAACTCTTGTGGGATATATTTGTTGACCTGGGATCAAACCAGGGGCCCCTGCATTGGGAGCACAGTGTTTTACCACTGGACCACCAGGGAAGTCCCTACATTCAGTTTTTATTGACTGTTTTCCAAGTGTTTTTACTATTTAATAATTATAATAATGGTGGCTTGAACATGTACAAAAGTAGGCAGAACAATATAATGAACAAATACCCATATCTTGCCCCAACAACGATGAATCCACGGCGAATTCTAGACTTTTCACTCTCCCATCCACTAAATCCAAGATATCATATTTCATTCATAAATATTTCAATATGTATCCTTAAATGTCAGAACTTTAAAAATAACCATAGAGACATTACCAAAACTGAAAAATTAATATCTTACTTTTCTCTATCACTCAGTATTTACATTTTTGGTTATTTCGTAAAAGTCATGTATTTTTTGCCATTTCAATAGTGTTTCAATTTGAGAATGTTATACAAATGAAATCATACAGTGTACAATTTGGGGGGATTGACTTTTTTAACTTAGTATAATTTCCTTCCGATTCATCTAGGCTGTCATGTGTGTCAATAGCTTGTTTCTTTTATTAGCTAAGTACTATTCCATAGTATGGATATACCACACTTTCTTGGACCATTCACCCATTGAAGATCATCTGGGTTGTTTTTAGTTTTTGACTATTTAAATAAAGCTATGATGAACATTTTTGTACAGGTTTGTATGAACACAAGTTTTCACTTTTCTGAGATAAATGCCCAAGTGTGTAGCCCTGCCCAAGTGCTGGGTCCTATGGTAACTGCATGTTTAATTATATTTGCTCTTTACCTTTTAACTGGTATAATTAGATCATCTACATCTAAGGTAATTACTGGTATGTGATGACTGAAGTCTGCCATTTGTTACCTGTTTTCTGTTTGTTATATTGTTTCTTAACCTCTCTTCTCTGTTTGCCTTTCTATGTATTACTTGCACATATTTTCAGAATACCACTTTAAGTTATTTTTAATGTTTTTGAGTATGTCTGTTAGTTTGATTTTCTTAGTGGTTGATCTGAGTATTACACTATGCATATGTGACATCACATTCTAGTATTAACATTTTACAACTTCAAATGAAGTATGGAAATCCTATTTTCATTTAGGTTTCTTTACTTTGCCCACATTTAAATATCTTTTTTTTTGTATTTTATTTATTTATTTTTTCTCCCAATTATTTTTATTAGTTGGAGGCTAATTATTTTACAATATTGTAGTGGTTTTTGCCATACATTGACATGAATCAGCCATGGATTTACATGTGTTCCCCATCCTGATCCCCCCTCCCGCCTCCCTCTCTATCCCATCCCTCTGGGTCTTCCTGGTGTACCATCCCTGAGCACTTGTCTCATGCATCCAACCTGGGCTGGTGATCTGTTTCACACTTGATAATATACATGTTTTGATGCTGTTCTCTCAGATCATCCCACCCTCACCTTCTCCCAGAGAGTCCAAAAGTCTGTTCTATACATCTGTGTCTCTTTTTCTGTCTTGCATATAGGGTTATTGTTACCATCTTTCTAAATTCCATATATATGCATTAGTATACTATATTGGTGTTTTTCTTTGGGCTTACTTCACTCTGTATAATGGGCTCCAGTTTCATCCATCTCATTAGAACTGATTCAAATGAATTCCTTTTAATGGCTGAGTAATATTCCATGGTGTATATGTACCACAGCTTCCTCATCCATTCCTCTGCTGATGGGCATCTAGGTTGCTTCCATGTCCTGGCTATTATAAACAGTGCTGCGATGAACATTGGGGTACATGTGTCTCTTTCAGATCTGGTTTCCTCAGTGTGTATGCCCAGAAGTGGGATTGCTGGGTCATATGGCCATTCTATTTCCAGTTTTTTAAGGAATCTCACACTGTTCTCCATAGTGGCTGTACTAGTTTGCATTCCCACCAACAGTGTAAGAGGGTTCCCTTTTCTCCACACCCTCTCCAGCCTTTATTGCTTGTAGACTTTTGGATAGCAGCCATCCTGACTGGCGTGTAATGGTACCTCATTGAGGTTTTGATTTGCTTTTCTCTGATAATGAGTGATGTTGAGCATCTTTTCAGGTGTTTGTTAGCTATCTGTATGTCTTCTTTGGAGAAATGTCTGTTTAGTTCTTTGGCCCATTTTTTGATTGGGTCGTTTATTTTTCTGGAATTGAGCTGTAGGAGTTGCTTGTATATTTTTGAGATTAATCCTTTGTCTGTTTCTTCATTTGCTATTATTTTCTCCCATTCTGAAGGCTGTCTTAAGTTTAAATATCTTAAATGTCATATAGTGTTATACTTTTTCTTTCCAGTCATCAAAAATGATTTCTAAAGCTCATGAGGAGAAAGATAGACTATTGTAGGTATACATAGTCTTGGTTTTTTTAAATTGAAGTATAGTTTATTTACAATATTATATTAGTTTCAGATGATTCAGTATTTTTATAGGTTGTACTCCATTAAAAATTATTAGAAAATAATGGCTATAATTCCTTGTACTGTACAATATATCCTTTTTGCTAATCTATTTTATACTAGAAGCTGGTTTCTCTTAATCCCATGCCCCTGTCTTGCTCCTCCCCTCTTCCTTCTTTCCACTAATAACCACTAGTTCATTTTCTATACCTGTGAGTCTGTTTCTGTTTTGCTATATACATAGTTTTTTATGTATCCACAAGTAAATGATATACAGTATTTGTATTTCTCTGTCAGACTTATTTCACTAGGCATAATACTCTCTAGGTCCCTTCACATTGAAGAAAATGGCAGGATTTCATTTTTATGGCTAATATATTCATACCTTACAATAGTCAAGATGTGGAAACAACTTAGTGTCCTTCAACACGTGAAAGATAAGAAAGATGTGATATATATCATGTATATAGATAGACCTGTCTATTTATGTACATATATCTGTTTCCTTATTACTCGGGAGTAATGGAATACACAAAAACTCATAGGTTCCACACAGCAAAAAGAGAAATTTTTCCTATCTTTGGCCCTGGTTAGAAGCACAAAAGTACCAATGCTAACCTTCTATATACTTGTTGCACACTTTTCCCTGGAAGTTGTGGTCTCTGAATGCATGCAAGGAGATGGGCAGCAAAAAAAGATGTAGAATATTTCTCTAGCTGCCTCAGAAATCTTGGTCTATGTAACAAAGAAATTGTTATAGAATTTTTCAAATTCATGTTGAATTTGGGCCCTGAATCATAAGGCAGGAAGTAGAAGGAGTTTGGCATGTATTTTTACTCTTTTTTATTTTTAGTTGGACTTCTATTTCATTAGATGTCTGAGTATGCCTTCATTGTCATCAGGGGAATTTTGTAATTTTTCAGAGTCCCATGTTTTCAAATATTTTTCTATCAAACTACAGTTTTAAGGGCTAATTGATTTCCCCCAATAATTGACTCATAAAAATCATTTCCAGTGCTAACCAGAGGTTTTGATAGGTATGAAACAATCAGGATTATATAAGGACTTAGTAAAACTCAAAATCAAAGAAAGCAGATTGTTTGCTACTTGTAACCTTGTAGGAGATGTAAAATTGCCATTAGGACTTTAGAAATATGGACAATCTATCACAACAGCCCATTTTTTAACTCAAGAAGTCCTAGCAGTCTGGGGACCTTATGGCCAGGGATTGCTGTACCTTCAGGGTTCTGAGGTGGCAGAAACTGGGCAGAGGTTGGGTTGATCAACATGGCGAGACAGCAAACTCCCGGTGTGCTGGGATGTACTTAAGAGACTAGGGTCGTCACCACTTTAAGCTTTAAATTAGATTAAACACAGGAGCTACTGGTCTGACAGATCAATGCAGATGATTAGCTAACTGTGAAGAGTAATGCGCTTACCAGGTGGTGTTAGTAGTAAAGAATCTGCCTGCCAATGCAGGAGACACTAGAGATGTGGGTTCAATCCCTGAGTTGGGAAGATCCCCTGGAGGAGGAAATGGCAACCCACTCCAGTATTCTTGCTTGGGGTATCCCATGGACAGAGAAGCCTGACGGGCTATAGTCCATAAGATCACAAAGAGTCGGACACAATTGAACAACTGAGCGGGTACTAAGAGTAACATCATGACTTTTTTCAGTTCAGCATTTATCTTTTTAAAAATACATGTATATTCTTTAACATATATGTATATATGAATTTGTATACACATGCATGTACACACACACACAGAGTCTCTGCATTAGTTTCAGTGCAGAGGTACTCTCGGAGTGCCTTCAATAAAAAAGTCACTGTGTATTATGCGATAACATTGAACAGACTCCAGACAGCCTCTTATCTTAGATATACAACGACGTAGCATAACTCAAGCCTAAAGGAGAAGCTAAAGCATTAGGTAACGGTAGCAACAGTAGCATGTTAGTGAAGTAATAACTCTCCTGGAGGATAACCCAGGATGGGTTTTATTGAATTCAGTTTATTTAGCTGGGATAAACCCAGATAGGCATCTCATTTACAAGAAGGTACTAGCAAGAGGGCAGGTTATTACAAGCACATTTGGAAGATAAGCAATAGGAAAATCGAATAAAACCAGAGATCAGGAAGGGAGCAGAAGTGGTTCCTGGTTCAGCCTCTTGCCTTGGACAGGTCTGTATTTACTCCATCTGAGAACAATGGTGATTGCCTTCTCAGACATCCATGCGGATGAATGGCGTGTGAGCTCTCTTAGGAACGTGTGAGTTATCCTTGTTGACAAGCTTACTTTGTGGCTAACTGAAGCTTCTTTTTCTTGCAGCTTAAGTGCATTTTCTTTGTTTTTCTGTTCTCTGGAGAGTTAGAATAATTATTCAATGTTTCTCCATAATAATTTAAAAAAATGTGACAATAGTTGTTATCCCTTAGCTTTTCCAGCTTCCCATACAAATTAACTGTAAAATTGAATTGATGCTGTTTTTCTACCCATTTAATTAGTGTTTTTTCTGTTTTCTTCCTTTTTCTTTTCCTTCCTTCCTCCATTTTTGCAGACTAGGAAAAAAAAAAATCAAATCCTTCCTTCCTTTCCTTTTCAAATTTAAATATAACAGATATTTACTTGGTTATTCCAGTAAGTGAGCCTTTGTTCTAAACACTGCTGCTGACATGGGTAGCTGCATGGACTCTACTGCTTGGAGTAACTCCTGAATCTTAAGGTCTTAACACAGCTTTGTCCAAGAGATCAGACAAAAATGGAAACACAGCGGAAACACTTGGTTGACCATTCTAGTTGGTGGTTTTGGTTCCAGAGGCATACTTTATGACACAGAAGAGCATGTTACAGCTGAGTTGTCATTCAGTGAAGTGTGTCATTGCAGGCACAGAGGACTGAGTTTCATGTATTGACAAATATTGATCAATTAAAGATGTGTCCCTCCAATCACCATTGCCTTCTACTCTTTCCCACATGGATGTGTGTGTGGGTGTGTGTGTGTGTGTGGGTGTGTGTATGTTAAGAGTGGTAGTGGTACACAGGAAAAATACATGCATAAATGAAGGGATTATATTGTGATGTATTAACAGAAAAAATTTTGTTTCTGGTATTTCATTTTTACCTAGAATTCTCTTCCTTCCCTCAAGGACTTGGGTTCTCTCTAAAGCTGCTTTCTCTTGAATAAACCTTTATTTGGAAGTTGGTTTTCTAAAAGGCAAAGTCTGTCTATATACCATCTAATTTCTTTGAATGCTTTATCTTTTCTCCTGTCCCATTCAAACTCTTTCTTCTAAAGATTATGTTTCTGAATCAGAAAATATTCATTAAGTATCTACTCTGAAACCTACTGTGCATGACACTGAGGATGGTAGAAATAAATACAAAACGGATACTCTCTTCTAAGACCTCACAGTCAGGGGAATGAGAAATACATATACAAATAACTTTGGGTGGAGTGGGTGAAGTATTTTAGTTAAGAAGAAAAGTGTTATTATTAGTTACATTAGGTGTAGACCTATCCAAGGAAGTTTAGGCGGTAGTCATATATGTTCATTTTCTAAAATCTTTCTTTTCTTAAAATCTTATAAAATCAAATTAGTGACTGCTTCTACCAAATTATCCATTTACTGAAAAAACAAACAACTGTTATCATTTACATATCATAAAATTCACCCATCTAAAGTATACAACAGAGAAGGCAATGGCAACCCACTCCAGTACTCTTGCCTGGAAAATCCCATGGACGGAGGAGCCTGGTAGGTTGCAGTCCATGGGGTCGCTAAGAGTCAGACACAACTGAGCGACTTCAGTTTCACTTTTCACTTTCATGCATTGGAGAAGGAAATGGCAACCCACTCCAGTGTTTTTGCCTGGAGAATCCCAGGGATGGGGGAGACTGGTGGGCTGCCATCTATGGGGTCGCACAGAGTTGGACACGACTGAAGCAACTTAGCAGCAGCAGCAGAATCATACAATATGTTTCTTTCTTTCTTTTTCATTGGCTTCTCTCACTTGGCATTTGTTGTTGTTGTTCAGTCACTAAGTCATGTCTGACTCTTTGTGACGCCGTAGACTACAGCATTCCAGGCTTCCCTTCCTTCACTATCTCCTGGAGTTGTAGCATGTATTAGTATTTTATTCCTGTTTAGATTGCTGAATAACATCCAACTGTATGGCTATCCCAGATTTTATTCAGTTATTCGCCAGTCTAGTCACTTTTTAATCTTTTCATTTTCTTTCTCCCTCCTCCCAATACAGAGTGCTGTAGAAGATTATGCATCAACCATTTTAGAATCCCATCTCTTTTTTTAGAATCCCACCTGTTATTTTTCTAGGAGAATCTGACTGAAGTCTTTAAAAACTGTTAGCACTTCAGGTTGTCTTTGTGTAGATGGGAAGCAAGTGTGGGACGTCCCAGAAAGTTCTCACCCACTTTTCATTTTGGATTTGAAGGTTAAAAAAAAGTTTGATTCTATTAGTAAATTTACCTTTTAGATAGAGGAATACACTCTGATGTCTGGTGACGGGGCATCAACTCAAGTCACCAGAACACATCATCACCCAAACGAATGCCTTTGCTGAGCTGGTTACCTTTCAGTGACCGCTGTGCCCATTATCAGCCATATTCAAGTTTTGTGGTATGTGGCATGCACTCAAAATTTTAAGGTGTTAGAGACACTTCCTTCTCTCAGTGTAAGGCAGGGTGACCCAACGTCTCTGAAAGGTAAATACGAAGCCTCTCTCTCGTTTGAAAGAGTTATTGAGCCGTGTTTACAGTGGGTCCCCTTTGTCTGCAGCGCACATACTTCACATTTTCTTGAAAGGAATGGGCTACCTGCCAATGACATTTCACAGTTCTCAAAGTGCATGGTTTCTTCAGGAATATAATTCCTCATCTGCTCTGCTCTTTCCCTTTGAGTTTTACGTTTCATCCTTGCTCTTTGCAGGGCACCAATCAACACACATCCAGGCAACTCCTCATTTCTACTTCCTTTGATGACCTTGAAGCTCTTCATCTGGCCAGTCGATCCCGCCCAGAGGAATGTGGTGGGATGGGCCTCTGCCGTGGAGCTGGAAGCCCGGCTGGCTCTGTACTGTGTTTCCTCCCTCCTCTTTGAGGCGTCCCTTCCTTTCCCATCTTAAAACAAAAAACCAAAATGAGACAAAGCAAAACCCCAAGGATATGAGCAGCTTGAATAAACTAAACTGGTCATTGTTATTACCGGAGAACTTCACACCGAATGCAAGCGATCTTCTGATACACATTGCATTCTCTTACACAACCCCTTCTCTTTCATCACTCTTCTCCTCTGCTGGGCAAACAGAGGAGTTCAACCTTCTCATTCCCACCCTGTTTTGTACTAATGAAAGGAAGTCAACAGAGCTTCCTTTTGTTTTGCTCTTGTCTGTGGGCTTCCATCTGGGTCCCAGCATAGGGCGACCAGCTGGAGGGCACTTTTGCGTGTAACCACGTAGAGGGAGCTCTCGTGTTTTATATGCAGAACTTGAGCTTTCTCACCACAGTGCATGAATCCCAGGAGAGAGATTCTGTAAAAAAGCAAATCAGTTTTCCTCTGAAGCATCCAAACGGTACTGGAGATCCTATCAAAGTTGAGGGAAATGTTATGGCAAATTGACCAGCATCCGTTTACTGAGAATGTAATTAGATGAAAAACCAGCCACTAGAGCCCTACAGTCAGTATACTGAGTTAAGTCTCCTCAGAGGCAACCTGGAAATACAGAACAAGCAGTGTATCTTCTGTGGGCATCACTCTCCTTATTTTCAGGAAAAATTACACTTTCCACATTTTTCCTCCAATTTCTACTTCAGAAAGTATCCAAAATCCCCAAGTCAGAGCTTTATTAAGAATGAGCCTATGTTATTAAAAGTGATTCTGGAAAATAAAATATTTACAAATACAAATACGAATGAACAACTTTCCTAGATATTTTGAATTTGCAAAAGGACTCTGATGCTTTGCTATGGAAGCCCTTCTAATATAAATTTGAAGTTGCAGAGGATCTCCAAATGGGATCCCTGACTCATGCCGGAAACAAAGAATCAGAGCATTTTACAGCACTCTAATGGACATTTTAATATTTCTCATCTGTTCTTAATTTGAGATAGACATAATCTCTTCTAGGCTAAAAGATAGTTTTGGTATTATTTTTAGTTGTTAGTAAAATCTTCTCAATGCTTTGGCTCCCAAACTAGAACTAAGAAATATGGAGTAAAAGCTAGACAGTCAGCTGAATAATGAAGTCAGGTCAATTCAGTTCAGTCTTTTTTATGTCTCAGCTGCAGGCGAGGCACTGAGTTGAGCATCATGGCGGACAGAAGGATGGGGAAGGAACAGATGTTTACCTCAGGTAGCTGGGAGGCTAGTTAGGAATCTAAGATGGCACAGCACTTCAGCCCAACATGTGAAAAATGTGCACATAAAAATGTTTGGGTGGGTTCAGTTTGTGGTAACCTAGGAAGCATAAATGCCATAAAGCCAAAGGAGGAGTTAAAAAAAAATATGCACTTAGAAATGAAAATTCCTCTAAGATCAGTGACCAGTCTTCTTTTCATATTAGTCACAAAGCAGCAAGCTTTCATCTTCTCTCCTCAGCCACAGTGGGCGCGTGGGTTACATTTTTAGGATGAGCAGCAGCTTATGAGAGCCAGACAGAAAGAGTGGGACTGACTTCACTTCTCTCCCAAGCATGACTACAAGATGAGGTTGGACCGTTAAAAAAAATTTTTAGACACATTTTTGTGGTTTGGGTTTGAATTAATCTACACGATTGCATTTAGAGTTAACTGTTTTGATGCAAATGCTGTGGATCTTAAGAAATGAAAGGACTATAAGCTAATTGATCCAATTCCTTGCTTTCAAATAGATAATGTGTTTTTATTCCTTAGTTGAGGAGCATTATCCAGAGGTTATATGTATTACCCAAAGTTGTAAGCACAGGAAGGCTAGGTTCCTGTCCTTAGACTCTCAAGAGAGCTCTTCCACCTTACCACCTCTCATAGATGAGAAAAGAAAACCACAGAATTACTATGAGTTGGTAGAAAACTCTCACTTCTGTTTGTATTTTTGTGCCTATCAATTTATACCTTTATTTATAAAATAGTGCTGTTTTGGAAACCTTTATTGCTTTCTGTTATCACTGTTTATTTAAGATTTATACCACATCAATTTCCAAAAAAATAAAAAATCTGTTGCAACTGTATGCACGTGTTAAGTCTCTTCAGTTGTGTCCAAATCTTTGTGACCCTATGGACAGTAGCCTGCCAGGCTCCTCTGTCCATGGTATTCTCCAGGCAAGAATACTGGAGTGGGTTGCCATTTGCTTCTCCAGAGGATCTTCCCAACTCAGAGATTGAACCAGCATCTCTTATGTCTCCTGAGTTGGCAGGCAGGTTCTTTATCACTAGTACCACCTGGGCACTAGTGTTGTATACACATTACAGAATAAAACACCTTTTTGTTTTTTCCTAAATCACAGAAATAGTTAGCAGGCATCTAGGTGGTAAACACTAAGTATTCTAGAAGACGAAATTTAGCTTTCAGTTTGCTGGTAAATGAGATAAATTATAAACATGTGGGTCTGTGTTATTCCCCTTTTCTTATTGTTAGTTTTATGTGAGGTTCCCAAATTTCAGAGAACATAAGAAAGGAGAAGTGCTTTTTAGTAGATCTCAGGGAGTATTCTTCAAGTTTTGACTTACATAAAGCATTAGAATAAGAAAAGGTAAAAGAATAATTACTTTTCGGTACTTTTATGGATGTGTTTTATTTTTTTAAAGATTTTTTTTTAAATGTGGATAACTTTTTTTTTTCCAGAAAAAGAGTCTTTATTGAATTTTTTTACTATGTTGTTTCTACTTTCTGTTTTAGATTTTTGGCCCCAGACATATGGGATCTTAGCTCCCCGTTCATGCTCAATCGCTTCAGTCATGTCTGACTCTTCACGACCCTATGGACTGTAGCCTGCCAGGCTCCTCTGTCCATGGGATTCTCCAGGCAAGAATACTGGAGTAGGTTGCCATGCCCTCCTCCAGGGGATCTTCCTGGCTCAGGGATCATACCCTAGTCTCTTGTCTCCTGTATTGGCAGGAGGGTTCTTTACCACTAGCACCACCTGGGAAGCCCTTAGTTCCCTGACTAGGGATCAAACCCACACTCCCTGCATTGGAAGGCAAAGTTTTAACCCCTGGGCTGCCAGGGAAGTCTTGTGCATGTATTTTAGAAGGATGAAGGTAGATTTTTCTGAACCTGTAGCACTAGTGGGAAAATTTCTCTTTTGTGGGAGGGGTGGTTTCCAAAATACATCTCTAACAGTGAATAGTTTAGACTACCTTTTCAGCAGCTTTTCAGCCACAAAACTGTGAGCAGTGGAGCTAATCCTATGTGAATCAAGCAAAATATAGAATGTTTATAAGATGCTTTGAACACTATCGAATGCTCTTGGCTCCTTTCTCTATTTATTTAAGAGTTACACAGACCTTGTTTAATACCTCAACATCCTTTCAGTTGAGTCAAGCACAGACATACTTTAGCCACTTGAGGTTAAATACTAAACTCTGTGCGGAGCAGGGTCTCCAGCCTCCCTCTGCCTCTCACCTTTCAGGTTCTGTTCTGGAAATGGGCCCAGCAGTGATGTGTGAAAATTCACTCCTTTGTGTTTGTCTGTTTGTTTTGCTTTTTTATCTGGCAGCAGTGGTTACTGACTGGCTTCCTTTTTTTTTTCGGATGAATCTTTTCTATTCCTTTATGATTGGGTGACAAAAATCAGACAAAGATGCCAAAATGAATAACCCAGAAAGCTCATCAAATTTCCTGGATCGTTATGAAAAAACAAACAAACAAAAAAAACCAACCTACCAATAACTTGGAGTTCTGAACATAATTGGTTGGTTCCCAGAAGTACAATAAAAGGAAACCAGAAGTATTTGGTCCCTGGTTGTTTTTGAATCAATCCATTCTTTTTTTTCCAGACTTTGAAAGTCACAGAATCAAATCATGTGGAGCCACAGGAGGGAGATTCCACCTTTCCATTGGTCTTCCTGCCCACTCTTTCTCCCCATTTCTGTTAGAAGTGAGGTTGTGCTGAATTTAAGTAGAACATTGCTCAGAATTTCCAGTGGTTTCCGATCAAAGCAGGTCACAATGAAAGGTGTCTTGGAAGTTACTAGAAGAGAAGCAACAGTGACAAGTAAAGCAGATCTTGAAACCTTCAGTGTACAGCCTTGGGAATTCTCCTGGTACACAGGCTTGGGAACTCTGCTAGTCTCGGATGGGAACCCAAGGAAGAACAGCCCATACTCATATCTCCAAGTAAGCCAGAGTGCTTTATATCTGAAATAATGACTGTGAGGCACAGAACCATGGGGCATGGGGTTAGATTTACGTAGAAAATGGATAATTAAACTTGAGTTTTAGACACACACAGGAAGGTGAAAGAAGAGGAAAGAATGACATTTATTATTTTCTAGTGATCTAATTTAGAGAGCCTCAGTGTTTTCATTATAACATGACCATTAGAGAATACAGAAAAAAAAATTGGCATATTTCATGGCAAATGCAGTTACATAAATAATGTAAATTTTCTTCCCTGATTTTTTGTTCTTTTTATTTCTTTTTAAAAAATTCTTTTTATTTCATTCTTCTATCAAAAGATGTAATTTTAATTTTACTCTTCAGATTAGTCAGTAATATATTTTTTATTATTGCATAATGTAAACAATTTAATATTGTTTATATTTTTTTTTTTAGGATTTAGTGAATACAAAGAAATATTTTTCTAATTAATAAACTTGTTGCACAATTCCAGAAACCTCCCCTCAATGTGTCATACATCCAACTGGTACACCTAAGCACAAGTAAAAAAATGTAATATCTGAAGTAAGAATTAAGATGTATCAACTGCCAACTATGTGCAAGGCATTGTAATAGGTGCTGTATATTAGATATTCCATTCCTCAAAACAACCCTCAAAGCAAGTATGACTATTTCCCACATCCATTTAAGAAAGCTGGTTCAGGGAGATCTTACCCAAGTCTCATAGTTAATAAGTGTCAAACCTGCTGCTGGAGCTGAGCTCACTCTAATTTCAAAGTCCTAATTCTTTCCCCTTATCATCATGTCAGGATTGTACTGAAAGTTCTGAAAGCTAGAGCAAGGGGCCTCTCACTAGCTTATACAACTTAGCTTTCTCAAGAGCATCTGCAGAAAGAAACCAATTCTACCAAATGTAGATAGATCTGGGTTGTGGAGTTAGGTAATCTTTCACCCTCTATTGTTGTTCAGTTGCTAAGTCATGTCCCACTCTCTGCAACCCCATGGACTGTAGCACATCAGGCTTCCCTGTCCTTCACCATCTCCTGGAACTTGCTCGAGGAGCAAGCTCATGTCCATTGAGTCAGTGATACCATCCAACCATCTCATCCTTTGTTGCCTCCTTCTCCTCCTGCCTTCAATCTTTCCCAGCATCGGGGTCTTTTCCAATGAGTCAGCTCTTTGCATCAGGTGGCCAAAATATTGGAGCTTCAGCTACAGCCCCAGTCCTTCCAATGAATATTCAGGATTGATTTCCTTTACCCTCCAGACAACTGTGCCTTGGATTTTTCTGGGAGCTGAGGACATTCCCAATAATAGAGGTGAAATAGGTCCTTAAAAGGAGTCTTGATGTTTGCAAGTTTGTCTGGGGGAACAAAATGGGGAGGGCAGGGCAGGACAGCTAAGATAAGATTGCAAGGGAGTATTTCTGAATGCATCTAAGAGAGGGCATGAGTTTGAGTAAACTCTGGGAGTTTGTGATGGACAGGAAGGCCTGGCATGCTGCGATTCACGGGGTTGCAGAGTCGGACACGGCTGAACGACTGAACTGACTGACTGACTGAAGAGAGGATTCAGCAAAAGGGAAGGGGTGTCAGGCACAGTGAATCTGATCCAGCAAAGGCAAATTAAGCTGCAGTTGGAAAGAAGGTGCAGTTCTAACCATGACCATGATGAGCTTGGTTTTTCTAGAAACTGTCCTGACCCCACTGCTCTGGAGGGCTCTGCACATTCTGGAGTTGGAAGGGCTCTGTGTGAGAAGGTGTTGCTCCATGAGCCAGTCTTCCAGCGCCTCTCAGCCCAGGCTTCCCTGCCATGCTGCCCTCTAGCAGAGGGAGCCTGGGGGTGGAGATGCTGCTCTTCTCATTTTACAACCAAGCACTGAGTAGCCCTGGGTTGGGAAGATCCTCTGGAGAAGGTAATGGCAATCCACTCCAGTATTCTTGCCTGGAGAATCCCATGGACAGAGGAGCCTGGTAGGCTACAGTCCTTGGGGTCACAAAGAGTCGGACATGACTAAGTGACTGAGTAGCCAAGTGGCCTGATGATTCAGATGCATACCCAAGAGTTGGTCCTTGATCAGGGGAGGCCAGGATCCTTGTGTCCAGCTGCAGGGGTGGCAGTCAAGATTCAATCTACATTGATTCACAAGAGTGTCTGAAACTTCCCCAGGGACTTTAACAAATAGGGCTGCATAGAGAAAAGGATCTTGTAAAGAGGACAGATTCCTTCTATGCAGGTGGGGGCCATGAACCCATAGAGTTGGTCATTAATTTTGTTATGTCTGTATTGACCAGGGAGCCCTGGAGTTACTCTAGTAGATGGGCAACGAGAATCTAGAATAGCATGGCTGGTGTATAGCGAGTAAATGTTAGCATCTTGTAGAATCACACTACTTTAGCCAGGTAGGTTGGGCAAAAGTCCCTAATAGCTGTGGATATCCTTAGTGCCGACCACACAGATCCCTCTACACCTGGCTTGACTATTTCCCAGTTGAGGTTCATGGAGAAGTGCTCAAGTCAACTGCCAGTTGTGTAGAGTGGTAGACAGTTGTCACTTAAACGTGCTGTGAAGTCAGGTTCGATGACTATCCGTGGAGCAGCTCATCCTGACCCTGCTTTCTCTCTCAGGTTGATGAGATAGCCAGAGGCAAAGCCTTGGAGGTGAGTAGTGGAGCCATGGAGCCATGAAGCAGCCCTGGGGAGTGTCGGGAAGCTATGAGAAGAGACACTAGCACATGCGCGGATGGGGCATGCGGTTCCTGAGGAAAGCGTGACAGGGTGAGTCAACCTAGACACCAGTCCTGCAAGATGTCCCCAAGCCCAGCTTCCCAGGTCTCCTCAGTTCCTCCCCAGATATGCCCTTGGCTTGTTGACCTTCATGCTCTGCCTGCCTAGACTGAAGCCCCAACAGGAGGTGGGAAGACCCAGGTCAGGTGACCAAGCCTTTATCCCCTCAGCTCTTCAACTCCGGCAAAATGGCTGGTGCATGAACCCCTTCAATGGCCTGGTGAAGCCTAGGGACTCCTTATCAGAATCATTTTTTTAAATAGTTTTATGTATTTATTGGCTATGCTGGGTCTTCCTTGCTGCGTGAGCTTTTTCCTCTCGTTGTGGAGAGTGGGGGCTACTCTCTAGTTGCAGTGCGTGGATCTCTCCTTGTGGTGGCTTCTCTTGTTGTGGAGCGCAGGATCTGGTCACATGGGCTTCAGTAGTTGTGACTCCCAGGCCCTAGAGCACAGGCTCAATAGTTGTGGCACATGGGCGTAGTTGCTCCACGGCTTGTGGCATCTTCTTCCCCATTCTCTTGCATTGTCAGGCAGATTCTTTACCACTGAGCCAACAGGGAAGCCCCAGAATCATGTTTTTAAATGAACAGAATATTATACTCAGGGTTACAAAGGAAGCCAATTACCTGGAAGTATAGTCTGAAATAGTTGTAGGGATTTCAAAAAGTAATTAGGGCCAGGTGGAAGTAAGGATTTTGAAAGAGGGCTAGGTTTTTTTCTCTTCAGGTAGGAGCCTGCACAATCAAAATGCCCAAAAGTTAAATCTGTGATATTAAAATGTATATGCTTCATTAATAATATAAGAAATAACAAGACTTAACAGCAGGCTTGATTATTACCATAATTCCAAATAATGATGGGCATAGGGCATTTGAGATGTTTGTTACAACCAAAATGTGATTTGAAAAATTTGTGATTTCTATTGGTGACAAAGTCATAGACACGGTAATACTAATATAGTATGTTGCCTACATTTATAATTGGGGGAAATACTAAATTTCAATGAAAGGGAGTGAAAACAAAAATGTAGTTTTCCCCATCCTGTTTCAATAGACCACCTAAATTCTGTCTATGGACCTCAGTTAAGACCTCATACCTTGTGTGTTTGGAAGATGGAAAATGCCTTTAGAAAGTCATGTGCCTGGTTTTGGGAACACCAATACCGCTGAGCTACAGTGTCCCCAGTTTATGTAATAACGACAAGGCAACGCCCAGCCCCATTGCAGGGCCAGTCTGTGGACATGGGAAATTAGTTATCTCCAAAGTCATGGAGGGTTGAGCAGAGGCAGATGGGGAAAGGCACCAGGGCCAGGCACAAATTCTGTGCCATTTATGGGGGGGCAAAGGAAAGCTGTAGTAGTTCCTTAAAATGGAGACATACTACAAACTAGATAGCTGAACAAAGACTGATTTCAGGCAACTGTTCTGAGGACTAGCAACGAAGAAAACCAGCAAGGACCCCAGTTTGAGCACAGAGTAGACGGCTGGGAAGTACGTGGCGTTGGGACTAGAGTCCCAGTTCCACCCTGGACAGCTGGTGACCTTGAATAAGTGAAAAAAGGTCCTCCACTTTTTGCTACTGTTGCCCTTGGTTAAAATGGACTAATACATTTGGCCGCCTGATACGAAGAACTGACTCATTGGAAAAGACCCTGATGCTGGGAAAGACTGAAGGTGGGAGGAGAAGGGGACAATAGAGAATGAGATAGTTGGATGGCATCACTGACTCGCTGGACATGAGTTTGAGCAAGCTCTGGGAGCTGGTGATGGACAGGGAAGCCTGGTGTGCTGCTGTCCATGGGGTTGCAAAGAGTCAGACATGACTGGGCGACTGAACTGAACTGAATGCCTCACAAGGTTTCTGTGATGAACTCATACAGGAAAGAGCTTCTCTGGTAGCTCAGCTGGTAAAGAATCTGCCTGCAATGCAGGAGACCTGGGTTTGATCTCTGGGTGGGGGAGATCCCCTGAAGAAAGAAATGGCAGCCCACTCCAGTATTCTTGCCTGGAGAATTCATGGACAGAGGAGCCTGATGAGCTACATTCCATGGGGTCTCAAAGAGTAAAACAGGACTGAGCGACGAACACTTTCACTTCTCACTTTCACACAGGCATATGTGGGAAGGCCTGCTGGGGAAACCATAAAGCCTGCACATACTTTTGTTATTATCCTGTTACAAACTGCCTCCTGTTAACTGTACTCCAAATCACTGGGCAGCAGCCTCAATGCAGCGGTCTCACTGCCATTGGCAAGTGGAGACAAGTCCACTGTGGCGGTTGTCTCTCTGGGAACTTGCGGTGGCTGGCAGCCTGCTAAACTGACTGACTGTCCCACTCCCGGGCTGGTGAAGGTGACCGTGGTTCTCCTGAGAGTCCTGTGCCCCTGTTTTTCTGAGGAAACTCCCTCTGACCTCCTATTCCTCTGGCTTCCCTTCCCTCCTCTGGCGCTGGCTTCTGTCCAAGGCCCTGGGGTGGAGGTGAGGGGAGGGCACTCTGGCCGTGTGGGTCGGGGAGAGAATGGACTGGCAGGCGGGAGAGGAGAGAGGCTCTAATCCTATGGCTGCCTCCCCCAGGTCTGCAGGCTGTGCTTTCCATGGACAGAACAGCAGCCAGAGCCCACAGAATAAAGTATATTGAAGTCATTCGGCTTTGAAGACTTCCTGTATACTTTTAGGCCGCCCATGACATCATTTCTCTGGGCGTCTCAGAACAATAGGCGGGGGAGAGCTGAGATGAACCAAATCCACAAAAGCGGCCCAGAACAGAGAGAGAGAGAGAGAGAGAGAGAGAGAGAGAGAGAGAGAGAGAAAGGGTTGAAACAGAAACTGCCGGTCGACGTGGACATTCCCGACCTAACTGGGAAAGAACTGGCCCCCGAGTGTTCAAAGATGGCCCCTTGGCCTAGCGGCCCCCGCGCGCCCACGCGGAGCCCTGACCCCTCTCTGCGGAACAACAACAGCAGACACACAGGCAAAGTCATGTGACCCCCAAACGGTTCATCCATCCAAGTTCAATAAATTAGCAGCCAAAAATTTTAATCAGATATTTAATCTTTCCTCCCTGTAAGGGAGATTGAGTGTTTACTGTGGCTCTCCGCCAGGTTAATCTCAGAGAAGAAAGATTGCGTGCCGGGAGTCCTTGGTGCTGGGAGGGCCAGGAGAAGTCACTTTTGCCTGTGGAGCCCCCCTCCCCTTAACAGACAGTCACAAGATTAGCTTGTCTACCTTGTCTCCTGTAACTCTCTGCCCTTGTGGCAGGGTTGAAGAGTGACCAGACAAGGCATTTACACCTCTTACAAACACATTCAGATGGGACAAGCCACATAAAGAACTGCAGAAATCAATACAGGAACAGTTTTGTGTGACGACTGTTCTTTACCCCTCTCTTCTCCTTTCCTCCCTGACCTTTTCTGCTCTCCTTCTCTGCACCCTCCCACCTCCTGAAGCCCCGAACTGACCCCAAGGAGGAGACGGTCTTGGCAGAATCCTGCCAAGGAGCTCCTAGCTTGAGCAGCAGGAGTTACCTAGTTTATGAGTATGTAACTGACATTTGCATTGCTAACTATGGTTGAAATGTATTAATTCAGTCAACCAATAGTGATTGAGAGATGGGTTCTCTTCTAGGTTCCTGAGACAAATCAAAGAACAAAAGACACAAAAATTTCTTCATCTAGCTTAAACTCTAATAGTAGGAGACAGATACTTAACAATAAACATAACAAACAAATCATATAGTTAGAAGATGACAAATGCTAGGAAGAAAAGAAATGCACCAGATAAAGTGGGCTGGGCATGTGTGTGTGTGTGTGTGTGTGTGTGTGTGTGTGTGTAAATATTATTTTGGAAAATGATTCATTGCAATATTCCCATGGTGGAACCCTGAGAATGCTATTAATATTTCAGTGGGATATTAATAAATGCCATGGAGATGGGGTAAGGAGTTGGCTCTGTGGTGTAGGTGTGTAAACTGAGTCAGGGAGAGAGGTGAGAAGCGGAGACATTTTGGAGGCTATTTTAGTAGCTACAAAAAAATTTATGAAATCTGAAATCAGCTGTGAGTAGAAATTAAATTGAAAAGACATGCAGCAGAGACACTGAAGGAGAGGAGGAAACAGCCTGGCCCTGTTTGGACAGGACAGAGCAGCAGAAAGAAGAATCAAGCTGTTAAGTGTCTAGACTTTTCTATGTGTCCTGGTGACTATGAGAATGAATGAACTTTTCCTCCAAATGTGAAAGTCAAGAGAGGCATGTTTGGGGAATTTGTCAAGTTTTCAGATACAGACATATATTTATAGTCGTGATGGGTAAAGCTACCAGAGTGATAGAAAAAGTAGCAAGTGATGGATACTAAGAAATGTCTGAGAAGTAGGAGAGAATATAGAATACTGCTGTATCTCAGGAGTATGGCAAACTGCTTTTAAACCAGAGCTTCTTAAACTTTGTTCCCGCTAGGATCATCTGGGGGGATGTAGACATTCCAGTCTCTGGGCTACACCCCATGCTAATTACATCAGAATCCCTGGGAGTGGGACCCAAGAATCAGTAGTTTTAAAAGCTCTCCAGATGATGGCGATTTGTGGTCAATGCTGAGAATGAGTGTTTTAAAGCAGGAAGAATGGATAATAGCTGCAGAGAGATGAAGATGGATGAGGGTGAAAAAGAATGGTTAAATCTGGAGCTGAGGAGAGCATTAACGGCTCTTTCAGGAGTGGATTGCTACTTAACATGTGATCCCCAGACCATAACAGCAGCATCACCTCAGAGCTTTCTAGAAATGCCCGACCTCAGAACTACTTAGTCCAAATCTGCACTTTAACGAGATTCCCAGGTATTTGAAAATACTGATGTTTGAGAGCCTACCCTAGTCCAACTAAATCAGACTCTTAAGGGTGGGGTCCAGGTTTCAGTATTTAAAAAATACTTCCCAGTGATTTTAACATTTATATTGTATTGAGAACCACTGATCTGGAACAGGGCTTCTCAAACTGTACGTGCATGTGACTCATATGGGTCTTATTAAAAAGCAGATTCTGGGTCAGTAGGTCTGGGGTGGAGGCTGGATCTTGCACTGGTGACACCTCCCAGGTGAGATGCTGCTGGTTCGCAGACCACTCACCTTTGGAGCAGTAGTTCTTGTGTGTCTCTGGACAAGGACATCAACATCACCTGAGAAGTTGTTGGAAATAACGTTCTTATCCCTAATCCAAACTGAATCAGAAATTTAGAGTTGAGACTCAGAAATCTGTTTTAACAAGCTGTTAAAGAGTGAATGAGTAACAACATAATGTCATAGGAAGGTCTATTACCCACCCCTACTCTCCCCTCTGCCTGACATTGGTGGTAGCTGGAGTAAGGAAGCTAGAACTCTTCTATCTGTAAGGTAAAAGTTCTCCAATGTAGGGCTTCCCTGGTGGCTCAGATGGTAAAGCATCTGCCTGCAATGCAGGAGACCCGGGTTTGATCCCTGGGTCGGGAAGATCTTCTGGAGAAAGAAATGACACCTCACTCCAGTACTCTTGCCTGGAAAATTCCATGGACGGAGGAGCCTGGTAGGCTACAGTCCATCGGGTTGCAAAGATTCGGACATGCCTGAGCAACTTCACTTTCTTCTTTTTCTTTCTTTTCTCCAGTGTGGCTGGAAGGAAGCACATCAAAATTCCCTTGAAGAGTTGTCAAATACCCGTCATGCTCAGAACCTGCTGCTTATTGCCTCCCTGACCCCACTCGCCTGCAACCTTTCCCCCGAGGGTGTGTTCAAGGCCAGGGGAGTTGTGTGCAGGTGAAAAGCCAGCTGCAAGGGAGTCCCCAGAGGAGGAGGAGTATAAGATGCTGGAGAGAAAAGACAGCTAGTGGCTCAGAGCCCAGAGCGAGGGGACGAAAACAGACTCGCAATCTAAGGAAGAGGGATTCATTTTGAAAAGGAAGATGAAAACCGCATCTTCTGAGAAGATTGGAAGCAAGTGGGTGAAAATAAGGACAGCTTTGGAAGCAGAGAGAAGAGTATGCTAAAAAGCAAAGTGAAAGTAACTGCCGTTGTTGACCAATAGGAGTTGGTCAGCCATTATGCTTATTGTTTTACACACAGGAAGCCTAACCAGCACAAAAACCCTATAGGGTAGATTTCCAGTCTGTTGTTGCTGTGAAGACAGTCTGGCCAAAATGGGGTTAGTAACTTTCCCGCTGTCACACGGATAGTAAATGAGGGAGCTGAGACTGACTCCTGCTCTTTCTGGTACCAAGGCCCATAGTCTTTCCACTCAGTGATATTGGGGTGAGATTGGGAAAGTTAAGGGAGTTTTTACTGGATGGTTTTTTGTTGTTGGTGCAATAGGTGTTGAAATGAAAACCCATGACTTGTAAGGTCAGGGCACAGGCGAATCAGAGTAAGGAATTTGGGTTTCCCCTTTTATGAATTACAGTCAGACCTTTATCATTAACTGGGAAACTTCCTATCTTAGACTTTTTTCCTTTTCCTTATTTGTAAAATAAAGGATTTGGATTTTCCGGACTCTAGAGTGCTAAGTATTTACAAAACCCCTAGATCCGATGATGCTGTGAGTGTGAGTGTAACAGAGCATCAGCATGAGATGAGTTTAAGAACCGACGAGCAGCACTGGGAGCCCCTGCAGGCAGACAGCACGTGGAGTCCTCAGAGTCGGGTCACTTGCTGCTGTGAATCAGTGAATGGGTCCACGTGAAGAAGTTAGCTGGAGAGGAGATGATTGCTGGAGAAAAGTCCAAAAAGACTGAGGACATGAGGCCAGCTCAAAGTTGGGGTGTTGGAATGGTAGGCGGGTCAGGAGTATAAAGGTGACCCAGTTTGCTAGTTAGAGCTATGCTGAAATGCCTGCTGGGAGAGTTTGGGTTACCAGTGGGAACAAATGAGACATAGAGAGACTGATGGAAGGAGAAAGAATAAAAGTGTGAATGGGCTGGAGGTCAAAGGAGGTCAAACTTCAGAGGGAGAAATGATAGCCAAAGAAATAGTGGATGCTCTTGAAAAACCACTTTCTGATTCTAACATGGGAGATTTTACCAAATAGTCTGTACAAATACTTCTAGCTCTACCTAATGTTTTATGATGCCACTGAAACTTTGGGGAATAAATGACTTCCTTACCACCTAAAGAAAGTTTCACAAAGAGATCTAAGGTTTAGTTTGGAAATGCCTCTCTTTTTCAAAGATTCTAAACAGGTCACTAAAGAATATCACTTTGTGAGAAAACATCTTATGTTATTCCCTTTTATTTTTTGAAAAAGTGATAAATAATAAAGACTGAGTGATGACAAATTAGCAAGCCACTTCTCCATTTTAGGCAACAGATTCATGACTTTTGAATGAAAATGTTACAACCTTTGCATCATTGCCTTGTATGAAACATACAATCTCTCAATCCTTCTAAACATTTTTTGCCAGATCTTGATTGCCACAGCCTAATTTTGTTTGTCCACATGACACTTAATTAAGATGATAAATATCATATCAGGTCTGTGGACATTCTTTCACCTTGACACTAAAACAACAGTGGTGACAAAGAACAGGTCGAGCCATAATGGATCTCTCTCTACCATTAAATTACCCAAGACAGAGTAATAGAATCATCAGACACTGCACTCATTATTGTGAAACTTGGTTCATCATGATTGCTTTTGAAAACTCCATTATGGAAAAAACATTTACTCCGAGTCTCCTTGGTTTGCAAAGAAAAAGGTATCAAATGTACCGTTTTTATTTTTAGTGCCTCTGTCAACAACGGCAAAACAAAAGTGAGGAATTAAATGACATCTGGAAAATTTGACCTGTGGTGTCAACGAAATGAAAACGTGCTGTCCTTTAGATCCTTCTGGCTTTTTGAACATTAGGGTTTGTTTGTTTGTTTCCTTCCCACCTTTGCCTCTCTACCTCCCTCTGTCAGTTCTTTGATTAATTACCTGAAGTTTTCCCATCCAAGTACTAACCAGGCCCGACCCTGCTTAGCTTCCGAGATCAGACGAGATCGGGCGCGTTCAGGGTGGTATGGCCGTAGACTGAAGTTTTCATTAATTTCTTCATCAAGTGCTTGTTGAGATCGACTCTTCCAGCTGCTGTGCAAGACACGGGAGTTTTAGCAGATTTGGTGAGAGAAATGCTGAGCTTTCATTTGGATTTAACAGTCTAGTGGAGAAGACAGATATTAAATAATTATAATGAAGAGGGTTATTGTTAAGACAAATAGAGGGTATGATGAGGTATAAAACAAACTCTAAGTTTTATGGGAGATCTCTCTGGAAAAGGGACATATAAATAAGTTATGAAGGGATAATGAATATGTAAAAGTGTCAGTCACTCAATCATGTATGACTCTTTGTAACTGCATGGACTGTAGCCCACCAGGTTCCTTTGTCCATGGGGTTCTCCAGGCAAGAATACTGGAGTGGGTAGCCATTCCCTTCTCCAGGGAATCTTCCCAATCCAGGTATCAAATCCGGGTTTCCTGAGTTGCAGGCAAATTCTTTACCATTTGAGCCACCAGGAAAGCTCCTAATGAATATGTGAGTTCAAGGCAAATATCCTAAATTGAGAGAAGAATATTTGCAATGGTCCAGATGTGAGAGAGAGATCACAGCATGTTTGAAGAACACTGGAAGTATTTTAATAATGCTGGAACATAAAGTGGAAATTGAGGAATAGTGAAAAATGGTGTTGGAGGAGTGGGAGGGATAAGACTGTGTAGAGCCATCAGCCCTCATTGTATTTGGGGGCTAATATGATCAGATTTGTGTTGAGAGAATCACTCTGGTGACAGTGTAAAGAATGAGAGGCAAATGTCAAAAGTGGAGGAAAAAGACTTACGTTTTCAGCCATAAGGAATGAATAGAGTCTAGACTTATCCTTTCCCTGTAAACAATGAGAAAAATGGACAAAATATAGGAAACAACTATTTTCAGATGTTTCACAACAGGCAGCACAGGATTGCAATCACTGAGAAAAGGAAAACAGATGATGTAAGGCCTGTCATCATTAAAGTATTCTGTCTGGAGGTAATTTCCAGTCTTAGGTGTAGGAAGCATGAACTCAAATAGAGCTCAGCAATATTTCAAAATTCCAGCAAGCTGAAGCATTTAGAATTTTGAGGGCAGAGTATGCAATAGGAGGGAATTATTCAGAAGAGTCCCAGAAATATGCATAGAAGTTCCCTTGAACTTTGGCTGAACATCAGTACACACATGTATAGGGTAAAATCCATGAGGTCAAGAAAGAGTAAATCTCAAGGAAAGCGTTATTACTGGAGAACTGTGGTACAAGTAATTTCCACAGCTCAAACAGTGTTATGAATTATTCTAATTCCTTTCAACCAAGAGGAGAGACCTCATTAAATTCTTGAAGCATTTAATGGAGACCCCAGAATAGTGATACCTTGGAAATGGGGCTAAATTCACTCCAGATAGAGTACTTTACTTACATCTACCATAAAAGAATTTAAAAATAAGCCTCAAAAAACCAAACCACTTTATAAATAACCCTCTACCAGAAAAAGTCAAACAATCCTAAAAACAATGCAAAATCCAGCACTCAGTACATATTCAAAATGTCCAGCAATCATTCAGCAATTGCTAGACTTACAAAAAAGTGAAAAATGTGACCCATAGCCAGGAAAAAGAAGTAAATAGAAACAGACATGAAAATAACAAATAAAATAGATTTAGCAAAGATATTAAAATAAGTATTATAAATATGCTCCAGAGTATAAAGGAAAATATAAGATATAATGTTATAAAATTAATGTTATAAATTATGAAAAAGATTATACCAGTGCACATGCTTCTGTCTTTAGAACTTAGAAGAACAAAAGCAATTAAACCTGAAGTAAGTAGATGAAAGGAAATAGAAAGCAATAGAATTAAAAAATAGAAAAACAGAGAAAAAAAGAATGAAGCAAAAAGCTGGTAATTTGAAAAACCAATAAAATTAAAATGCTAAGTAGACTGACTACAACGAAAAAAGGACATCTCTACAGATCTTATAAGTATTAAAAAATAATAAGTATATATTTTGAAAAATTTGTCAATAAACTGAAAAACTTGGATGAAAAGAAAAAATCCTTTGAAAGACAGTTTATAAAAACTAACTCAAGAAGAAATAGAAAATTTGAAAAGCCCTATGTGTATTAACAAAACCGAATTAATAATAGAAAACTTTCAAACAAACACACACACACACATCTCAACCCAAATGTTTCTCTTAGTGTATTACATTCAAATTTAAAGAAGAAAGAACACCAATTCTATACAAACTAATTCAGAAAAAAAAGAAGGAAACACTGTGAAAATAATTTTTGAGAACAGATTTATTCTTCTACCAAAATCAGATAAAGATAATGCAGAAATAGCAAAACTAAAGACCCATATACCACATAGACATGATTATAAAAATACTTAAAAATATATTAGCAATATAGAATCCAATAATGTATAAAATGATGCCATGCCCATTTGGGATAAAACTCTCAGCAAGCTAGAAATAGAAGGGAACTCTCTCAACCTGAAACTGATAGAATATCTACGAAGAACCGGCAACTGACATCATGATTAAGTTGGAAAAACAAAATGATCTCCACTCTTACTATTTATACTCAAGATTATGCTAGAGATTCTGGTCACTGCAAAAAGGCAAAAAAGAAACAGAAAGCACACAAATTGGAAAGGAAGAAAGAATTCTCTTTTTATTTGCAAATAATATGATTATGTTTGAAAAAAATAGAGTCTACAAAAATTTACAGAACCAATAAATGAATTTATCAAGTTTGTAGAATGCAAAGTCAGTATTCAAAAATCAAGTATACTTTTACACACCAGCAATGAACAACTGTAAATAGAAATTAAAAGTATTACTTGCAAGAGCATCAAGAAGTATGAAATACTTAGGAATAAGCTTTACAAAATAAGTACAGAATCTTTACAATGAAAAACATAAAACATTGCTGGGAGAAGATAGAAAGGGAAAGTGAAAGTTACTCAGTCCTGTCCAACTCTTTGCAACCCCATGGATTGTAGTCCATGGAATTACATTGGACCCCATGGAATTCTCCAGGACAGAATACTGGACCATGGGTAGCTTTTCCCTTCTCCAGGGGATCTTCCCAACCCAGGGACTGAACTCAGGGCTCCCACATTTCAGGTGGAGAAAATAGAGAAGATATAAATAAGTTAACAGATAAACCATATTCATGAGTAGAAAGACTTGGTATTTTTAGGATATCTTCTCTGCAATATGATCCAATTAACGCAGTCCCAAATTAACAAAAGCTATAGTTTTTGCATATAAAAATTATAAAACTTTTGGAAAAAATAGATGAAAATCTTTATAACCTTCGGGTGGCCAAAGATTTCAAAAAGCATGAACCATTAGAGAAAATTAAAACTTCTACTTTTTGGAAACATTGTCAAGAGTATAAAAGTTTAAAGACTGTGAGAAAATATTCACTATGTATATATTTAGCTGCCAAAGGAATTGTATCCAGACTACATAAAAAACTTAAAATTCAATAATAAGTAGACAAACAACCCAAAGGTGATGAAAAGTAGATGGATATGAAAGATTTCTGAAAGTGAAAGAATCTTGTACTCTCCGTTTCATCTGAGTGAACACATATAATATTTTAATATTATTTTAGAGTAGAAAGAAGGTTTCTTGAATATTTGGTGAGGATGAAGAGAAAATTTATTCAGAAAATAAGAAGTGATCTTTATTGATGATTATATTGAGTTCTGAACGACCCAGTGAAGAAGGATTTTATTTTCTTGGGCTCCAAAATCACTGCAGATGGTGACTGCAGCCATAAAATTAAAAAATTCTTGTTCCTTGGAAGGAAAGCTATGACAAACCTAGACAGTATATTAAAACGCAAAGACATCTCTTTGTCAACAAAGGTCCATATAGTCAGAGTAGTCATGTACGGAAGTGAGAGTTGGACCATAAAGAAGGCTGAGCACCAAAGAGCTGATGCTTTCAAACTGTGGTGCTGGAGAAGACTCTTGAGAGTCCCTTAGACTGCTAGGAGATCAAACTAGTCAATCCGAAAGGCAATCAACCCTGAATATTCACTGGAAGGACTGATGCTGAAATTGAAGCTCCAATACTTTAGCCACCTGATGCAAAGAGCCAACTAACTGAAAAAGACCCTGATGCTGGGAAAGATTGAGGGCAGGACGAGAAGGGGATGACAGAGGATGAGATGGCTGGATGACATCATCGATTCAATGGACATGAGTTTGAGAGAACTCTGGGAGATAGTGAAGGACAGGGGAGCCTGACATGCCGGAGTCAATGGGGACTGCAAAGAGTCAGACAAGACTCTGTTTGGGCCTTCTGTCTTTAATCCTCAAAGTTTTAGTTCTTTTTACTTACTTTTTCTCTTATTGTAAATTTAACAGAAAGAAACTATCATTCATTCATTAGTTTTAATAGATTTATTTTTCATGATGTGGGGCCTATCCTCTGAGTTTATTGTACTCTGAGACATCTTCCATATAATTAGGAGAGTGTTTCTGGAAGAGCTATAGAAATCTATTTTCTATGATATATCTTTCTCCCAACATCAAAGGCATCAGAAGAAGCAACAAGAACTGACCCTCTCTCCCCAGTTTCCACTGGTTCAAGGTAGAATTTTACATGGAATGACATAGCAACTCATGTTTCTCTTCTCTCTTTGCTCCAAATGGCACACGGATTTATATACTATGGTAATCTACTTATTTTCACTATTCATGTGCTCTTATTTTATATTATCTTGTAGTGTTATTTGATTATACATATTTTACAACATTATATGTTCTTTATGAGCAGAGATTTGTTTCATTCTTCTTTATAAAATCCAACCCCCCTCCCCCCAACATTAGTGCCAGGGACAGAGTAAACACTTTAAAAATCACTATTTTCATGTACAGATGCAGTTGAAAACACCAGCAATTTTCCATAAAATCCATTTTGCCCAGAATTCTTTGCACTTCAGACCTGCAGGATCTATTTCTAGGTATTTATTATTCAGAATCATAGAAAATATTGAGGAAAATTGTTGTCATCAAAGTGTTTCAAACATCAAATTAACTCTCCTCAACTTGGTTTTTCTCTAGCATCCTAACGCTGTTGATCATTATCCCAGCCAATAAAAGCCTTTTCCTTTGCATCTTCTAAAAGTTGTTCTAATAGACAAAGTTTTCTGAGAAAAAGCTAGAACTGGGATCCAATTTGTCAGGCTCTGAGGTTTACATCACTCTTTGGTGTGGTGCCCAGAAAAATACATTTTGTTTCAAAGAACTGACACAGCTTCCAGAACAGCTAAGGGGCACATGCTGAGAGACTTTTGGTGGTTTCTGACAGCTTGACCAGATACATCCCTTCCTTGAAGAGACTATATTGTTTTATGAGCGTATGATCTCTGTTTTTTATGAATATCTTCTAGATTAAAAATTCATGAAGATGTAAATTTTCCCCCCTCCAAAAAGGGGAAAGAAATAGCAGGTAGATGGAGATGCTCATGCCACCTCTACTACCTCAGGTTCTAGTCTTCCTCTGTGCTTTTATTTCTTTTTCACATATTAAGCTCCCCCCCCACTTTCTTACAGGCTTCCAAGAAAGAACTCGGGAGAAACCACTTCCCCGCCTCCTACCGTTTCTTGATGTCATCTTCTCTCGTTCTCTCATCCTCCCCCATTTCTCCTGCAGAGATTCAAAATCTGAACCTTTGTGATGTCATACCACTCTAACTTTCTCACCAAAGGTGTGGCCAGTTAAAAAAACACAGCAAATCCTTCATTCTGGTTAAAAACCAGTATTTAAATTTGCCCTTCCATCCCAGATGTAGTAATGCCTGAGTCCATGTAAGTCTTCCTTGTTTATAGTCATGGAGCAACAAATAGAATATTCATTATTCAAATCCACCAATATTTTGTTAGATACATGGATCTTTCTCCTCTTCAATTTTTTTTTTGTTTTTTTTTTAACTGTGTATGCTCATAACTGAAAATAAAAACACACACACACACAAACAAAACCAGATTTGAAGGCATGGTTTGCAGTTTCTTTTTATTCTTAATAGGTAGCATTGTATAGTAAGAATTGGTCAACTGAACTGGCTTCCCCTGCTGTTCCTGCATGGACTAGTTGGAATGATCTGTGGCAGCATATTTCTGAATCACCCTACCTATGTAAAATGGGGACGATAATCAGGTTCTCATAAGACTGAACAAGAGCAAGGTGGGTGGGGATATGCCGTATGCCTAACACAGTGCTCTAGACGTTCAATAAATAAGAGCTTCTTCCCACCCCAACTTCTCTTCTCCATTTACTTCCTGTGCATCACTAGTGAAGCATCTCAAATCTGGGCGATCTTGGAACAGAGCAAACACATGTATCCTGCCACTGAGTAATAAGTCAACTGTGACCAGATGTGTTCTAGGTGAGCATCACGCTCTGCCTCAGTTTGTTTTACACTCAAACTTGTTTTATAAACACTCCCAATGGGAGGCAAACTTCAGGTTGAGCCCCAGAGTTTGCCATCATTTAGACCCACACTGCTTATCCAGTGCTGCCTCTTCTCATGGATCCCTCTCAACAACGCAGGCAGTCTCTTCCCTGTCCCTTGAACATGAACATTGCATGGGATCTTCCTGAGTGTTTGTGTATGTTGCTGGTAATGCCTGAAATTCTTCATTTCTCTTCTTTATTCTTCTAAGTCCTTGTCAATCCTGAAATTTGTCCAGTGCTGTTCTATACTGCAAATTGCATATGTAACTTTAAACTTTCTGGTGGGCATATCTAAAAATCAAGTATAATTGATTTCAGAGATTTTTTTATATAATTCAATATATCAAAAATACTATTTCAACTTATGATCAATGAGATATTGTAAACTGTGGGTTTTTTGACTAGATCTTCAAAATCCAGCGTCTATTTTATACTTAGAAAGTACATTTCAGTTTGGCTTTGCCACATTTCAAGTGCTAATAGCCACATAGAGCAAGTAGCTACTATGCTTGACAGTGTAGGTCTAGTTTGTCAGATTCAGCCCATCTTTTAACTCGATAAACATGACACCTTAGTTTTGAAGACTGTGGTTTACAAAGCACTTTCAATATGCTATCTTTGGTGGCCTTTACAGCAGTGCCTGTGAGGATGGAATGAATTTTTGTTACCATTTCAGAGAAAAGGTAAAGAAACCACACACAGTTACCAAGACTCTAAGACATTGGGTAACATACAGAGAACTGTACGAAAGTGAAAGAATTCATCCTTGAATACAGGACCTGAAGTTCCGATACCCAGTAACAAATTATTTCTTGAAAATTGTATTTTCCTAGACTTGAAAGATTTTCCCATAAATCATCTCACAAAAATTAATCTTCACAAATCCACCTGGAGGTAGTTTAATTTCATTTATTTGTGATTTTTTTGGGGGGGTATAGTTGCATTGCAATGTTGTGTTAGTTTCTGCCATGCAATGAAGTGAATCACCAAAAGGAATTAAATTGGGTGATTTGAAGAGAACTACAAGCCTAGAGTTTTTCATTCATGATATCATTTATTTTTGAAAATTGATGCCCAAGCAACAAAACCCAAAAGGCACCCACATTTACCAGTTTCTTGTAACCTTTTCTTTTCCTTTTTACTAAATAGCTGTATACTATATGCTGTATTCTGCACTTGATTTTTTGACAATGTATTTATTATATTACATATACAAAGAGATCCTTGTGTGTAATTTGGGAGGTTTACCTTATTCTTTGTAGCTGTGGTTTCCGGTGTCTGTATTCCATGGTCTGGATCTGTCATGCTTTAATAACTAGTCCTACTAAGGAGCGTTCAGGGTGTTTTCAGTCTTTTGCTATGACAAGTATTAATGACATCGTAGTCAATAAATTTGTGCATGCCTCATTTCACCATTGAATATAGCTACAGTATACCAACATTTCTGGGTCAAAGTATATGTGCATTTAAAAATTGGGGTGAAATATTTCTAAACTTCCCTTAAAAAAGGTTTAATGACTTTCACTCACACGCAACATGTAAGCACTTGCATCCTCACGCTGTGAAAACTCAGTGTGCTGTGAACTTGCATTGGTGAGTTTGAGCATCTTCTCACATGTTCAAGTGTCATTTGCATTAATTTTTCTGCAGCTTGACCATTTGTGTCTGTATCTTATACTGTGTTCCTATTGAATTGTTATTATTTTCTTTTTAATTGTAAGAGCTCTCTAAATTTTAAGGAAATTGTGAGGTGAGATATGATATTTTGACTTTGGATTTTTTTTTTTAAGATTTTGCTTTTGCTTTGTTGTTATGTTTGCTATTTTATATGTGCTAATTTATGAATCTTTTCTTTCATGGATTTTGGGTTTTGTATCATGCTTTAGAATTTTAGTGGTATGTGTCCAAGTTTAATTTTCTTTTCAGATGATTACTCAGTAACTCAATGCCATTATTAAATAATCTACCTTTTCTTTACAGATTTAACCTGCTACCCAAGTTGTATGATCTACCTTGTATTTTTATGTTTATTTTTGAATTTTGTTCTTTCCTTTCACTGATCTGTCCTTGCACTAGTATCACATGACTTAACATCTACTAGTGCTTATCCCCTCAAGATTATTCCTCCTTCCCTGATTTTTTTTTTTTTTTGATTCTCATGTATACTTACTTGTTTCCATATGAAGCTTATTGGCTTAAAAGAACACTTCTGTATTTTATTAGGATTACATTTTATTCTCAGCCTATATTTTGGAGAAGGATTAGGGAAAACGTCTATATGTAATGAGGCTTACCTCCCAATGGTACACTTTGTCATTTGTTAAGTTCTTCTACTGTCTTTCAGTAATATTTTAAAGTTTTATTTTCATATACTTGTTACCTATTTTTCAGCAGTGTGGAGATTTCTTAAAAAGCTGGAAATAGAACTGGCATATGACCCAGCAATCCCACTTCTGGGCATACACACCAAGGAAACCAGATCTGAAAGAGACACGTGCACCCCAATGTTCATCGCAGCACTGTTTATAATAGATGTTTATATTTTTGTTCCTACTGTAAAGAGAATCTTTCCTCTCATTATGACAATTTAAGACATTTTATGATAGAAAATTTCAAACACATCAAAATTAGAGAAAATAGGATTGTGAAGCTCCTTGTGCTCATCACCTCGTTTCAGTAATTTTCAACTTATGGCCAGTTTTATTCCATCCAACCCCCTCCTTCCTATCATCCCCAACCCCGGTTATTGTGAAGGAAATCCAAGACTTCATGCCATTTCACCTGTAAATATTTAAGTATGCATTTCTAAAAGATAGTAACTTGAAAAAAAACTTACCATAGAAATTTTGTATCTCAGATATTTTATAATAATTTAATATATTCAAGATATTTCTTTAATTGTCTTTAAAGTCTTTTCTGGGTCATTTGAGTTAGATTCCAAATAAAATCCATATATCATTATTGTCTGAAATGTTTCAAGTTTTTTTAATGTATAGGGTTGTCCTCTAGCTGTTTTTTTTTTTTTCCATTTATTTTTATTAGTTGGAGGCTAATTACTTTACATCATTGCAGTGGTTTTTGTCATACATTGAAATGAATTAGCCATGGATTTACATGTATTCCCCATCCCAGTCCCCCCTCCCACCTCCCTCTCCACCCGATCCCTCTGGGTCTTCCCAGTGCACCAGGCCCGAGCATTTGTCTCATGCATCCAACCTGGGCTGGTGATCTGTTTCACCCTAGATAATATACATGTTTCGATGCTGTTCTCTTGAAACATCCCACCCTCGCCTTCTCCCAGAGTCCACAAGTCTGTTCTATACATCTGAGTCTCTTTTTCTGTTTTGCATATAGGGTTATCGTTACCATCTTTCTAAATTCCCTATATATGTGTTAGTATACTGTAATGGTCTTTATCTTTCTGGCTTACTTCGCTCTGTATAGGTTCCAGTTTCATCCATCTCATTAGAACTGATTCAAATGAATTCCTTTTAATGGCTGAGTAATATTCCATGGTGTATATGTACCACAGGTTCCTCATCCATTCGTCTGCTGATGGGCATCTAGGTTGCTTCCATGTCCTGCCTATTATAAACACTGCTGCGATGAACATTGGGGTGCACGTGTCTCTTTCAGATCTGGTTTCCTTGGTGTGTATGCCCAGAAGTGGGATTGCTGGGTCATATGGCAGTTCTATTTCCAGCTTTTTAAGACATCTCCACACTGTTTTCCATAGTGGCTGTACTAATTTGCATTCCCACCAACAGTGTAAGAGGGTTCCCTTTCTCCACACCCTCACCACTCTAGCTGTTTTTTTACCTTGCACATCTTTTGTTGAAGAAACTGGACCATTTTTCTAGTTGAGATTCCCATAATTTGGATTTTGCTGGTTGGCTCTCCATGGAGTTATCATATTCCTTTATTCCTCTGCATTTCCTATAAATTGGTGATTAACTCTAGAGATGTGATTAAATTCAAGTTGGATTTTTGGGAAGGAAGACTGTATAATATCTGGTTTTCTTTTTGTGGTTTTAGAAGCCACTGATAGTTATTTTCTTTGTCTATTGATTCATTAGGGCTTGGAAATGGTGATATTCTACTTAGATCAGTTTTCTCCATTTATTAGATTGGGGAAAGATTGAGGGCAGGAGGAGAAGGGGGCGACAGAGGATGAGATGGTTGGATGGCATCACCGACTCAATGGACATGGGTTTGGTTAGACTGGCAGCTGGTGATGGACAGGGAGGCCTGGCATGCTGAGGTTCATGGGGTCTCAGAGAGTCGGACACGACTGGGTGACTGAATTGAACTGAACTGACTTCTAAACAGAGATACTTTCCTCATCAACTATTTGTATATAAACTGAGGTACAATAACTTGAGGTGCATTCTTATGAGAAAGGCAGAATAAATACATCATTCTCTCCATTTAATAGTTTTCAAAACACTAATATCTTAACATCTATCAAGGGCGACCAGTGAGAAATGTTCTGTTTTGTTTTGCATGATGAATACATGGTTTTTAAAAATGTTTGATGTGTTTTAGTCCATTGAAGTTATTATCTTTATTGAGGTTCAAATCATTCTATCTTTAGCCATTGGCAATCCATTGACTTTGGCTCTTGCACTCTTTAGACATGATAAAAATCACTGATAACTTTTTACTTTCTTGTACAAAAAGATGCTCCAGGCTTATCTTGTGCATTTCCTGCTCCAGATCCAAAAATGGACATTTTCCCAAGAATCTTTGGTTACTTTCAGTGGGAATTTATTTTTAGAGACTACAGTCTGGACATTAAGGGTGCTTACTACTATTGTGTGGCCATCATTTGTAGCCCTTTTCAGTAGATAGAGCTGGGAAATGTATGAATGTGGGTGTTTCAAAGATTAACTTTATCATGAGTTTATATAAGTACTTCCAGCTCAAACTCAGGTCTACAGGGTTTTTACTCAACCTCAGTGATGTTAAATCTATATCTCCTTTCTTCCTTGCTAAATATTCTGGTTTCAGTAGGGAGCTTAATGCCACAAAACGAGAGAAGGACAAGAGTCTAGGTGCATGTAAAAGAGTGGTTATAATGACTGATCACAGAATTTGAGCTAGGTTAGGAAGAGGTCTTCCCCAGTGGCTCAGGGGGAAAGAATCCACCTGCAAGGCAGGAGACGCAGAAGACTTGAGTTCGATCCCTGCGTTGGGAAGATCCTCTGGAGGAGGAAAGGGCAACCCACTCCAGTGTTCTTGCCAGAAAAATTTCATGGACAGCAGAGCTTGATGGGGTACAGTCCATATCGTCGCAAAGAGTCAGACATGACTGAAGCGACTGAGCACAGCACAGCACAGGAAGGAAGAAGATGAGGGAGATGATGGGATGTAGGTGTCAGCTAATGCTGTGGTGGGAATCATTTTAAGTCCTGGGTGTTCATTGGAAGGATTGATGCTGAAGCTGAAACTCCAATACTTTGGCCACCTCATGTGAAGAGTTGACTCATTGGAAAAGACCCTGATGCTGGGAGGGGTTGGGGGCAGGAGGAGAAGGGAACGACAGAGGATGAGATGGCTGGATGGCATCACCAACTCGATGGGCATGAGTTTGAGTAATCTCTAGGAGTTGGTGATGGACCGGGAGGCCTGGTGTGCTGCGATTCATGGGGTTGCATAGAGTTGGACACGACTGAGTGACTGAAATGAACTTACCAAAATGTATCAAATTAACACGTTGTATATCTTAAATTTACACAATGCTATATGTCAACTATATCTCACTATACCCAGGAAGAAAAAGTGAAGAGAGATGAACAGTCACGACGCTGACAGTATTGCACAGGTCTCGGTGGGAAAGGATGAAAAAATATTGAGATCAAAAGGAGAGAGAGCCAGAAAGGTTGAGGGCAGTGGCCAGAGAGATGGTGTGACTGGGGTAACTGTAAAGCCAGGGGTGTTGGCATGCGGATGAGGGGCTGAGGACAGAAGGAGGTGATTTCTGGATGAGAAGAGGAAGAAGAACAAATTGGCCAAGATCCCGGAAGAATCATCTTTGTGGATCTTGAAACATGAAGAATTATGACAGGAGCACTGGAAAAAGTGATAATGGGGCAAAACAAAAACATCAGGAAATGAGAGGAGTGACCTGGGAGTGGTAGGTGAAGGCAACAATGAGGAGGGTGGGGGTCTGAGCCTGAAAACTGAAAGTCTGGGCTGGGAGTTTTAAGAAAGACAGGTGAAAGGTGGTTAGGAAATGGTAGCTCAGAGCCGGGGAATCCCTTTCCCCCACCACAGGCCTCACAGGAGGAGGTGGCAGGGGAAACCTGCCCTCGCAGGGGGCTGCAGGCACAGTGCGTCCTCAGAAGAGCCAGTTCTGCGAGAGCCAGAAGCTGGAAGAACTTTCGGGCATGAGGCTACAAACTTGAGGATTTTGCTGGAAAACTGGCTTTCTACTTCAGTCCAGAGGGCAACAGTGAAAAGGCTTCAAAATCTGGAGGGGGATGAGATATGGAATCGGGGGGAAAAAGGCATAGGGAGGGTTAAAGTACCGGGGATGAGTGGTGGTTCAGATGTCTTGTGTCTCTTGTGATGAAGGCAAATATGGGTAAAAGCATAATAAGATGATTCCTGCTGGCCCCTTGTCACATGGTGTTGGCAAGGCTCTCAGAGTCGTAGGCAGGGTGGGCACAGAGGGCTGGGAGCCTGGCCACCAGCAGCCAGTTCTGGACCTTCTTGCCCCTTGCCTCTGGTGGTGGTGGTGGTGCTATGGGGACAGGGACCAAGGAGGAAAGGGATGGCCTTATCCAGAGCACCGGGGGTTCGAGGGTGCCCTTTCTTTTCTTCTTTCTTTTTTTTTTAAAGATAAACTTTATCATGAAAAATAAAATACCTGCAGCAAAGTGCACAAGTCTTTGGTGATTTGGCTCATAAATGAACACAGTTTCATTCACCGACAACCAGGTATATAAACAGAGCGTTAACCAGTGTCCCTTGCCCAAAGATGGTTAATTTTTCTAATAAATAATTAAGTCTAGGAAGATGGGGTACAGAAGAACTAACTTTGTTGCCAATGAAAGCCTATGTCTATAGGCTTTAATAGTGCCTGCACGCTATTTTACAAATAAAGCAAGATACAGAGAATGAAGCTGAATTGTGCCTTTACCAAGTTATTGATAGGTCAGGAGAAGTTCAAAGCTAAATAGCAAGGATTCACATTTCTACAAAATAAAAATGCATTCTATAGATCCAATCATTTGAATCATGTCATGATGGATTGAAACTAGTGAGTCTTAAAAGCCTTGATATGGATCCTAGTATTTACAAATCTCAGCATTTGATTTCTTTAAAAAAAATGCCTTCAAAATTTGTATAAAGAAAATGACAATAGTATGTGAAAATGAATCTGGGACAACTGTTAAATGCTTGGGGAAAAATAAAACAAAATCAAAATTATATACCTATTGGGTTGGCCAAAAATTCTTTTGGGTTTTCTTTAAGAGCATTTGTGAAACCCCAAGTGAACTTTTTGGCCAACCCAGTACTTTTACCCTGTCACACATATTCAGCTGACTTATTAAATTTTAAAAAATCTTAAAAGAAGCAGAAAATACATAAGTCACTTTCTTATCTGATACTGGAATGGCTTTCCTAAACACAAACAGAAAAGAACCAAATGCTGGAAAATATTTAACTTTATGACAGGTTGAATTTATACATTAAATAAATTAACATTGAAAAAAGCAAAGAATAAACTGAAAATAAGTATTTGAAACATATATGACTAATAGATATAATATCCTTAACAGAAATAAAGCACAAATCAGAAAAAGATGTACAGCCTACTAGAAAAACTGGCAAAAAATGTAGGTAAATAATTCACAAAAGAAGAAATATATATAAATATATATATAAATACTTATTTCAACTTTACTTGTAATCAAAGAAGTGTAAATGAAAGCATTCTCCCCACTGAAATGGTAGAAATTAATACTCAGTGTTGGTTAGGTGAGAAGGAATGAACAAGCTTGTGTTTTGCTGGTGGGAATTTATCCCAGCACCTCTGAAGGGCAATTTGACAATGTATAGCCAAATCTTGGGGCTTCCCTGGTGGTTCAGATGGTAAAGAATATGCCTGCAATGAAAGAGACTCAGGTTCGATCCCTAGAGATTGATCCCCTGGAGAAGGGAATGGCTACCTACTCCAGTATTCTTGCCTGGAGAATTCCCTGGACAGAGGAGCTTTGGGAGCTAGAGTCTATGGAGTCAGAAAGAGTCAGATGCAACTGAGTGACTAACATTTTTAAGAAAGCGTTAAGAAAGAAGAAAGTATAGAGCAATGATGCTGAGATCAGGAACTACTGAATTAAAAAAAAAACTCAATAGAATAAACATAGAAGATGATTCTGTAAAGAAAATAGCACTATGGGGGAAAAAAAACCCTAAAAAATTGATTCAAAGAACAACTACCCGAAAGGCATTAAAATAAAGATAGAATATATAACAACAAATACAGAAGAGGTGATAAAATTGTAAGAGAATTTTATGTAAAATTCTTTGATATTAAATTTGAATAACATACATTTCAAGGAAAGTAAAATCAGCCAAAATTAACTCAATAATAAGTAGACTAATAAACTGTGGGGGGAAATGAAAAATGTATTAAAGAAATAATTCAAAAGGCTTTATGCTAGATAGTTTTTCTGGTGAAGCTTCTTTAAACTGTCAAGGAACAGAAAATTTCAATGCTATTGTATTTCAGAATATTATGAATCTTCAAATCACATTATGAAACTTATGTATGCCAAAACCAAAACCAAATCTTAAAAAAGAAAGTTTAAAAAGAATTGCATTTGATTATAATAAAAATCCCCCAACAAAATTCAACTCTATACTATTGTATACTATACCCCAACATGCAACTTTATTAATATTAGGAAGACGATGGAGTCAGTGAGTAAAATACAATTGTAAAAGTGAGATATGATGAAATATAACACCTACTTCCAAAAAACAAAATTCTGGAAGATCTGGATTAGATTGATCCTTCCTTAATATGGTTAAGAATATTTATCTGAAATCTGAGTTTGCAAATAAGCTGAATGTGGGTCATTGTTGTAAATGTTTTTGTTTTGGCCTCTATGATTTGGGGAAATGATTTTAGTTATAAACATTTTATAATTGAGAGATTTCATATAAAAATCATATGTTTTCCCTTATGTGAAAAAAAATTTAGGATCAAGGTTAGGATTTTCAGTGTGAAAAAATGGCAGCTCTGTTAGTGGTAGGTCCACATTTTCATAGGGTTTAACAGTCTTAAGCTTGAGCATCTCCTGGATGCTCCATTCAGAAGGAGACTTCTGTTTGTCATGGTTTCCACAAAGCTCTCTACTCTGGCATTAAACTTAACAACAAAAATCACATTTGGCATTATAATCTATAAAGTTATTGTTATTCTTCTTAGGAGCATATGAAATATGTCATCTTACCTGGGGAATCCCATGGATAGAGGAACCTGGCAGGCTATAGTCCATGGGGCTGCAATGAGTCAGACATGACTTAAGGGACTGAGCTTCAGTCACAGCACACACATCACCATTACTACTTAACTTTTGTGGCCAATAGAAGAGATAAGAACTCAAAAAAGGGTAGACCTATTGGTAAGAAAAAAGTCAAAATGTAATAATTTCAGTTGGAATGATTACATGTTAACATACACACACCAGCTGTAAGCTTTCAACAATAAGAGTTAAATAAACTGGTTAGAAGATAAATATTTCTAAAATTAGTAACTATATTTTGTATCTCAGCAACTTCTAGTTAAATAACACAATGACAAGATTATATTTATAATAGCAACAAAAACTTTAAAGTACAAGGAATGTATGGAAACAATATGAAAAAACTACACAAGTTTTTTTGAGATATAAATGATTTGAGTAAATGGACATACATATCAATTCTTTGAAAATTGTAAAAATGTCAATTCTTCCCTTTTGAATATATGGTTTTAACATTATCCCAATAAAAATTCTAAAGAGCTTTTTCCTAGAAAGTGAAAAATTAAATAAACTGCATCTGGGAATGTAAACAAGTAAGAGTAGAAAAAACTTCTGAAGAAGCTGTTTAAAGTGGGAGCACCTTAAAAATGTTCATTACCTTTTCCCTAATAATTTCAATTCTAGTAATGTATTTCATTACTGGATGAAGCACAGGCTGAAACCAAGATTGCCGGGAGAAATATCAATAACCTCAGATATGCAGATGACACCACCCTTATGGCAGAAAGTGAAGAAGAACTAAAGAGCCTCTTGATGAAAGAGGGTGAATTAAAAAGTTGGCTTAAAACTCAACATTCAAAAAACTAAGATCATGGCATCTGGTCCCATCACTTCATGGCAAATAGATGGGAAACAATGGAAACAGTAAGAGACTTTATTTTGGGGGGCTCCAAAATCACTGCAGATGGTGACTGCAGCCATGAAATTAAAAGATGCTTGCTCCTTGGAAGAAAAGCTATGACCAACCTAGCCAGCATATTAAAGAGCAGAGACATTACTTTGCCAACAAAGGTCCATCTAGTCAAAGCTATGGTTTTTCCAGTAGTCATGTAAGGATGTGAAAGTTGGACTATAAAGACAGCTGAGCATTGAAGAATTAATGCTTTTGAAATGTGGTATTGGAAAAGACTCTAAGGGTCCCTTGGACTGCAAGGAGATTCAACCTGTCAATCCTAAAGGAAATCAGTTCTGAATATTCATTGGGAGGACTGATGCTGAAGCTGAAATGCCAGTACTTTGCCTACCTGATGAGAAGAACTGACTCATTGGAAGAGACCCTGATGTTGGGAGATATTGAAGGCAGGAGGAGAAGGGGACGACAGAGGAGGAGATGGCTGGATGGCATCACTGATGCGATGGCCTTGAGTTTGAGCAGGCTCCGGGTACTGGTGATGGACAGGCAAGCCTGGCATGCTGCAGTCCACAGGGTCGCAAAGAGTCAGACACGACTGAGCGACTGAACTGAAATGAATGTATTTCAATAAAATAATATGAAATATAAATAAAAATTTATAAGATGCTCATCACTGCATTACTCATGATATTGAAAAATTAGGGCTATTTAAAACACCCTTCCCCAATATGGAAATAGTATATAAAATATGGTTCATTCATATGATAGACTATTAGACATTCACTAAATGTCATGTTTGTGAACCATTTTTGTGACACGGGATAATGCTCATGATATAATGCTTTGAATTGATAAAAATAAGCAAGATATAAAAGTATGTTCAGCATGATCTCAGTTGTTTAAAAAATCTTAAGGTGGGAGAATTATATGTCATTTTTGTTTTCTGTATGTTATATATTTCTAATTTTTGTAAAAAGAGGATGTATTTTATAATTAGAAAAGAATACAACAGTTTTTACCCTCTCAAGGGAAAAATATTTCTTAACCAAGATATACCCTTAGTTGGCTTCCCAGGTGGATCAGTGGTGAAGAATCCACTTACTCATGCAGGAGATGTTGGAGAGGAAATGGCAACTGACTCCAATATTCTGTCTGGGAAATCCCACGAACAGAGGAGGCTGGTGGGCTGTATAGTTTGTGGGGTCACGAAGAGTCAGGCCTGACTGAGCACTCGCAGAAGCATCCTCAGTAGTGGGTTGGTGTTTTTGGACAAAGGCGCAGAACACACGTCAGGGGGACTGTCTGTATTTGCTTTTCGCACTCTTTACAACCTTTTCAGTTTGTGGATATTTTGTGTAAGAACTAATTAAAGAAGACCAGCATTAATCTATACTGATTTTCACTGAAGAGTCTATTCCTTATGAGGTCAAATGAGAAAGGACTGTTTATATATAATGCACATCCCCTTGTCAATACATCTCCATATTCTGGAATATTAACTCCAACTTTCGTATTTTTAATAAGATCCTATCTCCCTCATAGTCCAGCAACTGCTGGATCATTTAAAAGCCAACCTGTACTGTTGCTGACAGCAGAGATGGTTACTGTGGAAAAAGGACTGAGCTGTCCCCAATCCCATAACAAAAATGGCTTCAAAGCAGTTGATTTGGCCAAATTCAGAGCCTCTGTGAACCCTAGAAGTACTGAGTTACCAATTTTCCTGAGCTGTTAGAATTTTGTTTGTTTGCTGTTAGCAACGTAAAACTGTCTCGTTTTCTTTCTTTTTAAGCACAATTTGATTTTTAAAAGAATATGTGTATGTTATATTAATAAAAGTATACAAAGAGGAAAACAACGAAAGTATGTTTGAGGAAAAAAATTTAGAAAGAGCCTGGGTCAGTATGTAGCCTTTGATCTTAGATGAGTGATTATCAAACAAGAGTGTTTTATAATACATATATACGGAATCTAGAAAAATGGCACTGATGAATGTGTTTGCAGGGCAGGAATAGAGACTCAGACAGAGAGAACAGACATTACGGACACACTGGGGAAAGGAGAGGGTGGGATGAACTGACAGAGTAGCGTGAAATACACACATTACCGTGTGTAAAATTGCGAGCTCGTGGGAAGCAGCTGTCTCGCGCAGGGAGCTCAGCCTGCTGCTCTGTGAAGACCTAGGGTGCTGGGCTGGGGTGGGAAGGGGAGGGAGGTTCCCGAGGGAGGGGGCATATGGACACCTCTGACCGAATCATGTTGAGATATGGCAGAAACCAACACAACACTGTAAAGCAACTATCCTCCAATTAAAAATAAATAAACTAAAAAATAACAATAACGAAGCTGCCACTGCCCTGTAAACAAACAGACAAAAAAACAGTGATTTCTATTTTTTCTTCTTTCTGGAGATTTTTACTTCCAAACATATCATTTCTGTGTTTTTTTTTCCTCTCATGAGTTGAGCAGAGAGATGGATACTCTGTATCAAACTTAACACTTGATAACCATGCTGTCTTAATGGGTAGGGTAAGGTAAGACATTATTAAACCCAAAAGACACTTCTTTTTTTAAGATGCAAGCTTTATTTTTTTGTATTACATTTTTTATTTTGTGTTGGAGTATAGCCAATTAACTATGTTGTGATAGTTTCAGGTGGGCAGCAAAGGGACTCAGCTATGCATATACGTATACGTATCCATTTTCCCCAAGACTCCCCTCCTATCCAGCCTTCCCCATGATATTGAATAGAGTCCCCTGTGCTATACAGTAGGTCCTTGTTGGCTATCCATTTTACATATAGCAGTGTGTACATGTCCATCCCAAACTCCCCAACTATCTCTTCCTCCCATCCTCCCCCACCACCCCACAACCCTAAGTTCATTCTCTAAGTCTGTGAGTCTGTTTCTGCTTTGTAAATAAGTTCATTTCTATCATGTCTGAAAGACACTGCTAATCATCATCATTTTAATATGAAGGTAAATATCTGTTTAAGCTGCAGGTGTTGTGGTATATTGTGATTTTTGTTGTTGTTGAGAAAAATTTCATTCAAAAAAACTCTTTTGTCCCAGTCTCTGTAGAGTCTATGCTCTGTTTATAAGGGCATTGCATTTACTTTGCAGCCATAGCCTAATCATAATTTCATGTGCAGTAAAAGCTTTAACATTATCCTTTAAATTATGAGAGGGAAAAAAACTCTGTTTTGTGAAAAATAAAGGAACTTATACATAGTCATACGCTATAAGATTCCTTTTTTTCCCCCATTTCACTTCTTTCACAATGGAAATTATAAAGTTGGTAATATAAACTCTTTCAAGAGCATCATAATTACTAAACTTGGGAATTCAAGGATTTGATTGCAATCAGGTGAGTGCTATGTACTCTGTCTATGAATCTGATCCAAGTCATGCACAGATAATCAGTCTTATAATGCTGACTTTCATTTCTCAGCTCGGTGACATTGGTCAAGACTTTGGTCATGTTGTGCTTTTTAGCCTCCACGTATATGTAAATTGAAGAGCTCCTTGGGTATTCTACCAAGGATGGCAAATAGTTTCTTTACATAAGCCAACTCTGAGTGACTCATAGAGACTGCAGAGCTCTGGAAGAAGAAGAAGAAGATTAAGGATGTCTGGGCTCAGCTAGAAATTGCTCAGTTGATTACTTATGCCCGCCTTGAAGAGAAACTAGGAAAGTGTGTATCCTTACCCCCATATATTTGTCAACCCTAGTTTAGACAATTTGGAAAATTTACTTCAGGTTAAACATTATTTCATTCTAGCTTAGGATTTTAACTTTCTACTTTGGACTCTGGGCTTTTCTTTTTAAAATAGTGCATTCATTAGGTTATACCAGATCTTTTTAAAGGCAAAAATTTATATAGTGCCTGTAGCCATTTAAAGGAAGGAGAATTCTGCTTTATTTATATATAAATAACATTTTAATGAACCAAAGTAGTTGATTATGTAACTTTACACCAGGGGTGTTTGAAATACAGATTAAATTTTTGTTTCCTCCATCAAATTTAGTATACTTAATGAACCATTTTTTGTGGACATAGATCATACTTTATTGAAGAATCCAAGGGCTAATACTAAGGGGGAAATGATTGTTACTGCACATGTCTCTCAGTGGATAGATTTCCTTGATTTGTGTAACTTTATTGTGAAGGGAGTTACTCAAAGATATTCAGATGTATAGGATTTCATAGAAGTTTTTTTTTTTTTTTAAATCATGACAATTTGTGATACTAAGGGACTGACCCATTTGAGGTAATTTGGGGAAAAAATCCACTGTCAGATGTAACTAGGTTCTTCTTACTCTGACATTTTACCCCAAGCTTTTTTCTGTGCTGATACGTGTGACTGCCTTTGTGTTTGCGTCTCCAGCAGGTCAGAGCCAGCACTATCGCCCTTTGGGAGTGACTTTCTTCCAGGCATATATCTGTTTTGTCTGGTGATATTTGGTTGAGGGAAAAGGGGTCAATTAACAAAATGTTAATAATAGAAATAGAAGTTTTACTAGATTTCTTCCAGGAAACTTTGCATCCTCCTGTGGTATTAGCAATAGAAACATTAAAGAAAAACCGAGATAACATAGACCATGTTCAGTATTTCCTGTTCTTAACTTGAAAATTTAACACACAATTATTGAGTAGTTACATGTGACCCTATGAAATATTGGGATAACATGGGAGGTGATGGCAGAGACTATAAGGATAAGAAAATCAAATCCCATATTTCTAATTTAAAACAAGAGTACATGGAATTATTAAAGTACTTTTAATTACTCTAGCAATCTCTAGGAGTCTTTAAAAATATGTAGTTTCAAGCTTCTTGCAAAAGAAGCTTCTTGCTTTCACTTCTTAAAGAGGACTCATATTTGTTTCTCTTGTGCATTTGAAATATATTTCTCATGAATGCTCACTGATGGATAAGCAAAATGTGTTATATACTTACAATGGCATATTATTCGACCTTGAGGAAGAAGAAAATTCTGACAGATGCTACAACATCGATGAACCTTGAATATATTATGCTACGTGAAACAAGCTTGTCAGAAAAGAACAAATACTGTATGATTCCATTTACTTGACAGACCTAGAGCAGTCAGACTCATGGGGATAGAAAGCAAAATGGTGGCTACCAGGGGCCGAGGGGAGAGAGGAATGGGGAGCCATTGTATAATGGGTACAGAGTTTCTGTTCGCAAAGACAGAAGAGTTCCGAAGATGGAAGGCCGTGATGGTTGCACAAAAATGTGAATGCATTTAATACCACTAAGCTGTGTGCTTAAAAATGGTTAAAATGGTAAATTTTGCATTATATATATTTTGCTACCATAAAAAACACTTTCTAACCAAACAATACTACAAACAAGGCTAAGAAACTGATTTCCTCACAAGCAGTAAGAAAATTCTACCTGAGAGATGACAGTGCTATAAGGGGAAGAGCAGGAGCCTGGATGGTGGGAAGGGCTCTCTTGTGGGCTATCAGCTTTGTAATTAGCTAACATTACCTAGCCTGGCCAAACCTCAGTTTCTTCATCTATCAAGCGGGTAAGATGAGAGGAGGGGCATGATTTCTACAATACTCTTGTTATTTGAGATTCAGATTGAGAACCAAGGTCATCCTCAACTTGAAATATTCTACTCCTCTCCTTTGCAAGCAAATGCAATCACCAACAATATAGGGTTTTGAGAATGTAAAGAATTTCCTGTACCTGTCATCCTTCCCTCCTAGAAACTGTCCACAACATAGAAATCCAATTCCCATCCAGATTTAAAAGTGCAACTCTTCAGGTACCTGAGAAGATGGAAGCAGGAAAATCATGCTATTATATTTTATATGAATACATTCAAAGCCGTACTTCATTTTTTAAAGTGTGGTTTTAGTTGAAGGATAATTGCTTTACAACATTGGTTTCACTTCTGCCATACATTAACATGAATTAGCCATAGGCATACATATGTTGCCTTCCCCTTGAACCTCCCTCCCATCTCCCACCCTTTTCCAACCCCTCTAGGTTGTTACAGAGCCTCAGAGTCCCCAGAGTCATCAGCAAATTTCCATTGGCTATCTGTTTTATTTATGCTAGTGTGTGTGCTTCCATGCTACTCCCCTCACTCGTCTCACCCTCTCCTTCCTCCCCCCGGCCCATGTCCATAAGTCTGTTCTTTATCTCTGCATCTCACACTTCATTTTTAGAGTGTTATATTCAGGCCCCAACATTTAGGCTCCTTATACAACAGGAAATATCGAGGCAATATTTATGGGTCCACAGCTTCCCTAAGCAGATCAGATATTTCAGCTTGGGAGTGGCATTTAATTGGCAAGCTCCATGTTACCAGCTAAATAGTTGGGCATCCTCAGCAGGCCAGCCAGCACGCTGAAAGAGCTCTCAAGGCCAGTCTGGAGGCAAACAACGTCCGGGAATGAATTGCCTAAAACTATCTCAATTGTAGGAGAAGTCTGTCTTAAGGGAGTACGTATTGTTCTCGAAAATGCCACAATACCAGTAGGAAACAGTGGACTCAGAAGCAAGGAACTTCAGACTAAATAAGCAGTCTTGTGACCATTCACATTCCTGGGAGATACGCATCGAAGATGGAATAGTCCTGTTGCAAGCTTATCGGTCATCTACCTCTTGGAGATAGACCGGTTGTGGATGACATTTGTGGGGCTCTCATGCCCCACAGGAGGCTGCCAACTGTTATCATAGATCATCCACTAGAGGGTGACAACCACATATGCTTAGGGATGGATGGCTATTCCATCGACCTGGTACCTAGGCACATTCCAAAGTCCTGAGTAGTTTCTTGAAGGGCTTTAGCCTAAGTGGTTGCACTTTCACTTCTAGAATCTCCATCTCTTTAGAAAGGAGAGCAGAGAAACTATGTTTTCTCCCTCACATTTATGAGCTGGGTTGGACTTAGCTAAGAAAATTTGATAGATTTTTTTTTTTTTTTTCAGACTTAGCAAAAAAAAAAAAAAAAGGATAGTTTTTTGTTTTGTTCGTTTTTAAGCAGAAGGATAACCTCTCATCAACTTAGATGGGAGTGGTACCTAACAGTTGGGAGGAGCTCTTGCTGGCCATTATTGGTGATCTTTTCTTGATAGTGTTATGGATCTTTGTGACAGTTTCAGTAAGTAGTTTCAGAGGTAACTTGGTTTTTTCAACTGTAAAATGTGGGCTACATATTATAAACCTTAGAGGAAAAATTCTTAAAGTAAAACAGGAGAATCTTTGATTAGAAGGTTTTGTCCTTTTCCAGTTGGTATCATACTATACTATAATGTGTGAGATAAGTTAGCCAGTCGGAGCCTTAGTGGTATGTGGGAGTGGAATTCTGGATTACTGATTTGAGAAACAGTAACCATTTAAAGGACACCCAGGCAGCAGGCTCAAGTCCACGGCAGACACCACAGTCGCTTTTGAATCCCCGTGTTCAGATATATTCTTAATTGTGTTCCTCTCCAACCATGCTCAGGGAGCATTTAAGCAGTTCTTCACAGAACTCAGGGCCTTGTCCTTCGCGTTCCACAAAAACGTTCCTAGGACTTTTCAGACTATGGGTGTCTAAGTCTCCTGTATACTACTCAGACAAATGACTGAGTAATCTTTAAAAAAGGAGAAAGAACAGTGGCCTTTACAGCAGACCTGAGTATAAGCTCCTATTTTTGCTTTTATAGCTCTTCCCAGTGCTTCATTCAGGGCTATGTACATGATAAGTACATAGGCTGGTGACATAATCCACAATAATTTTAAATAAAATCCATCATCAATTAGGTGATGTATTTATGATGCTCCTTGACACTTCTTTCAGTCTACATAGAAACCAAATTGGTTTCCTATTATCTGTGACTTTGGCGGAATATCTGTGCCTGTTCATCAATGCTCCTCCTTGCCTTTGTGGTTAGTGTTTTTAGGAAGCAATGTTTATCGTAGACTAGAGCCCGACAGACCTAGGTTCAGTGGGTTTACATTGCTGGGTTTTATAACGATTAAAGACAAATATATGCATAGTGCCTGGCACAGACAGATACAATTTTGTGTATTAGCTATTGTTTCTAGCTGTATTAGAATGATAATAGGTATACTGGAAAGCTAGATAGAAGATGCAGAGACGAGACGGTAGGGTGAGCATGGCACACATCTGAATTAGGCCAGTCTGATTATTTTGCAAATTCTCTTTCAGTAAATATTTGTCCCGTACTTTCAGTAAGGAGCACTGTTTCAGGCATTAGAGGCCAAGTGGAAAATAAGACAAAGGTCCTGCTCTGATGGACTGTACCTGCTGGCTCCATTGTTATGGAGAGATCAGCAGTGCATTTAGTAAAATAATCTTTTTTTTTTTTTTGGTTGTGCTGAGTCTTCACTGCTGCGTGGATTTTTTCTCTAGTTGCAGTTAAGCAGAGGCTACCTTCAGTTGCAGTGTGTGGGCTTCTCATTGCAGTGGCTTCTCTTGTTCTGCGGCACAGGCAGTAGGGAGTGCGGGCCTCAGTAAGTGGCACGTGGACTGAACAGTTGCGGCTCCTGGGCTCTAGAGCACAGCCTCAATAGTTGTGGCACATGGACTTAGTCGCTCTGCAGCATATGAGATCATCCTGGACCAGGGATCGAACCTGTGTCTCCTGCATTGGCAAGCAGATTCTTGCCTGGTCACAGCCACCAGGGAAGCTCCAGCAAGAGAATTTTTAATTGGAGCTTTTTTTAAAATAATAGCTTTATTAGTATATAATTCACCCATTTAAAGCTTATGATTCAGGGATTTTTAATATATTCAGAGTTCTTCATCCACCACTACAATCAATTCTAGAACATTTTCAGCACCCCAAAGAGAAACTATACTGTCTTAAGTATCAATACTCATCCCCCCTCCCACTTTCTACTCCACCCTTCTTTAAGGCAACCATTAATTTACTTCCTGTCTCTATAGATTTTCTTTTTCTGGACATTTTACATAAATGGAATCATACAATGTGTGTTTTTTTTTTAGCTGGCTTCTATCCTAGCATAACGTTTTCAAGGTTCATCCATGTTGTAGTATATATCAGTACTTGGTCCTTTTTTTATGGCTGAAAACTTTTACAAAGCCTCCTTGATGCATGTTAAATACTAATAAGTTGATGGACTGATGCAGTTTTTCCTCCGTGTCTGTAGGGTCCTGTCTTGCTTTTTCCCTCATCACTCCTCTTCCCCCTCCCTAGAAAGGGTTTTCTCTCCTAATCTCTTTTGAAGGCGACTACATTCCTGCTGCTGCTACATATTCCAGCTTTAACTTTAACATGTACGGAAATTTGGAGCATGTGGCACCTACTTTTGCAATGACAGGAAATCTGGTTTCTGTCCTTTATTCCTTCCCAGTCCTTTCATTTTGCATCTGTGCACCCTCCAAATGTAATGGCGCCAGGATCCTCTGAAGAACTTTGTAGAACTGGCCTTAGGATAGAAGCTTCAAAATAATATCCATAGATACAGGAACCAGCCAAAGGAGAAAGTGAAGAAAATCAAGAATGACAGCCAGGGAAGTTTCCCCCAAATTGGGACAGACTGGTTGTTCCTTATTCCTACAGCCTGATGGATTGAACATTTCCCCCCAAGGGCTTGGTACCATCTAGGACCTGAAGATACTGTTGCAATTTTTTCCTAGCGAACTGCAGACTCTATTTCACTCTCACTTCCTCTCTCTGGGTTTGGCCCATGCAAAGCCCACCGATAAGTTATAAATGACTTATCAAGCATTAGCGTTTAGAGTAGACGGCTCCATAAATACCTACTTGGCCTCATTAAAAAGCTACAGTGATTAAAGAGAATGATTAGTGTGGTGCCAGAGGGGAAAGGAGAAAATCCAACATCTGACTCCAGCCCGGCCAGACCTCTTCTCGGGGGCAGACCATTTGTGTCCTGGAGGAAGGAGGATCTGGCCTGCGCGCCGCGAAACAGAACTCTGGGGGCGGCATGCGAGGAACCTCCACACTGGGGCCTGTCATGGAAAGAGTTATGGAAAGTGCACACGTTCTCAGAGACGATTACCCTCTTGCCCTCCGCGCCTCCTTCCCAACCTCCCCTTCCACTCCCTGTTGCGCCCCTCTCCTCCCCTCCCTCCTGGAATTGAAAACATTATTAAAACAGGGAAACTTATAACGGGTATGAAATGACCCTCAAATGACTGCTTAATTACATCCAAAGCAAAGCCGCGGGGTGGGGGCGGGGGGCTACAAATAACCAGGAACTGTCCTGGCTGTCACTGAGAGGAGCCTGCGCGGGAGTCATGAGGCCTGAATTAGCCGCTAAGTGTTGCGCCTCCATCCCGGCCCCTCGCGCCCGGGCGCAGCGCCGCCCCGCGTCCCAGGTCGGGGACCAGGCGGCGGGGGCGCCCCCTCCAGAGGCGTCTGTTGCTGCTCCGGAGGGCGCAGGAACCCGGCGGGCCCGGCTCCCCACCCCCCGCCCCACGACGGGCAGCCCCCAGCCGTCGGTGGGGGAAGTCTCCCCGGCTGCACAGGAGACAGGCTGACTGAAGGAGCGCAGCCAGTGCGGCTGCAGATAAGTTAATGTACACAGAGAGGATGTAAATTACCACGACCCGCGGCAGCAGGACACTGGCCAGGGCCCTGTCAGGCAGAGGACAAGCGTCGGCGGCGGGGCCCGGGTCGGGGGCGGCGGGGGGCGGGGGTTGCTGACATCCACTCCGAGAGATGGAGCCGCCAGGCGGCCCAGCCGGGGAGGACCTTTCGGAGCCAGACTTTTCCTTGAAAACAGCTGCGTGTCCCTGACACCTCCAAACGAATGCATTTTTAATCAGGGGAATTAGCTCGAGGCGTCCCATATTTTTCCCAAACCCCCTTGTCTCGCAGCCCCGTCCCCGTCGTCCCCGCCCGGGTTTAGCGACTGGCGGTCCCATTAGGTTTCTTTATCTCCCCTGCGGTCCCCCTGCGGCTCCCACGCGCTCCAGATCCCCGGCCACCTTTTGAAAACCTCCCATCCCCGCCCCCATTCTCCTCCTCGGCCCAGCCCTCTCCAGGGCAACTTGCGCCCCCACCCTTCCCTGTGTTTATACAGTGACATCACAGCCCCTGGCGCTTCGCGGCTCAGAGAAAACACTGCAGAAAGGCAAACAGGAAAGCCGGCTGGTCGCAGGCACAGGGTGAGGTTCGGTGCAACTGAGGCGGGACGCACGTGCGCGTCCACTTCTGTTGCAGCTAGCTCCTTAAAACATCAAGTCCTTGTGACCTTGCTTCCCCGGCATATACCCCATGTCACTCTTAGGGGAAATCTTGTGCGAGCCTCTTAGAGGATTTACGACTTTGGAATAGGGAAGACAAGAAAAAGTAGAAAGAAACGGGAAATTAATTTAATACTGTTATTTAACTCAGTATATCCGAAATATGCTTTCCACACATAATCAATATAAAAAATTATTAATGAGATATTTTATGTTCTTTTCATTACCCTAAGTCTTTGAAATCCAGTTTGTGCTTTATGCTAACAGCATATCTCAGTTTAGATACTAGTTTTTCATTGAAAATACTTGATCTGCATTCAGAGTTCATAAAACTTGCAGTGGGAAAAGTGGATTCACACACTCAAGTTGTTCCTAACGTACTAAAATGTTTCCCAATAACTGAATTCGGTATTAGATTTTTAATTTTAAATTAATTTGAATTGAATAAAATTGAATTTAAATTAACTTTAAAACTCTCAATCACACATTTCAAGTTCTTAATAGCCAGTGCAGTTAGCAGTTACTGTATTCAACACTAGATATAGTTACTTAACCTCTCCAAGTTTTGCTTGTGTTATTATCATGATTATTCTAACGTAAGATTTTTGTAAGAGTTAAATTCGGAAGAGCAATGTGTACAAAGCCCTCAGCACAGGGCCTGGTACGTGGAAAGTGCTTAGTAATGAAGGCCACTCTGAGGGTTATTTCTCTTCCCCACTTGGGCAATTGCCCCTCTGTCATCCTTAAGCCCCATGTGACGTACTGCTTCCCTCTAGCTCTTAGGGAAAGGTTGTTAAATGAATTTACGCTAAGCTGCCAAAAATGACCAGAGTATTCAAACACGCATGTGCCCTCCTGTTTCTCCTTACTAGACAACATTCCCTCACCCCTGGTGTACCTACAGCTTCATTTATCTTTCATGTATGAATCACTCCCAACTCTGTAAGTAAAACACCAATCTTCAGAGCTGTATATCCAACTACCTAGGAAAGGATTGACTGAGATTTTCCAAACACATTTTTAACTCAACCCACCAAGACCTGAATTTGTTATTATCATCCTTAAAGTGTCTCTCCTGTTGGCGTGGTGCTGTTGTCCATTCATGCCTGATGCCTCAGCCAAAATCTGGCAGCCGTCCTAAGCTCTTCTCTCTCCTTCATAGTTCCCCTCACCCCAGATCCTTAGTCAGTCACCAAGACCTATCGATTCTCCCTCCTAAATAGCTCCCAAATCCATATACATCCCCGAGTCTTCAAGGCCACTGTCATCCTTCACTTGGATACTGTAACTGGTCTTTCTGCCTCTACTTTTGTCTGCTTTTAATCCATTCTCAGAGTTTCAATGAGAATGATTTTCCTAGAGCATGAATCTAATTGTTCAATAAAGTGAAGTATCGGTTGCTCCGTTGTGTCCGACTCTTTGTGACCCCATGTACTGTAGCCCACCAGGCTCCTCTATCCATGGAATTCTGCAGGCAAGAATACTGGAGTGGATTGCCATGTCCTTCTCCAGGGGATCTTCCTGATCCAGGGATCAAACCTGGGTCTCCTGCCGTTGCAGGCAGGTTTGTTGTTGTTGTTGTTGTTGTTGTTTTTACCATCTGGGCTACCAGGGAAGCCCCCTGATTTTTCCAATAGCTCTGCTTAAACCCTTACATGACTTTCAACTCGTCAAAAGGACCTATTAGGCCCTTCACAAACTTGTCCTGCTTACCTTTTTTTCAGTTCAGTTTAGTTCAGTTGCTCAGTCATATCCAACTCTTTTTGACCCCATGGACTGCAGCATGCCAGGCCTCCCTGTCCATCACCAACTCCCGGAGTTTACTTAAGCTCATGTCCAGTGAGTCGGTGATGCCATCCAACCATTTCATCCTCTGTTGTCCCCTTCTCCTCCCACCTTCAATCTTTCCCAGCATCAGGGTCTTTTCAAATGAGTCAGTTCTTCGCATCAGGTGGTCACAGTATTGGAGTTTCAGCTTCAGCATCAGTCCCTCCAATGAATATTTAGGACTGATTTCCTTTAGGATGGATCTCCTTGCAGTCCAAGGGACCCTTAGAGTCTTCTCCAACACCACAGTTCAAAAGCATCAATTCTTCAGTGCTCAGCTGTCTTCATAGTCCAACTCTCACATCCATACATGACTACTGGAAAAACCATAGCTTTGACTAGATGGACCTTTGTTGGCAAAGTAATGTCTCTGTTTTTTAATATGCTGTCTAGGTTGGTCATAGCTTTTCTTCCAAGGAGTAAGAGTATTTTAATTTCATGGCTGCAGTCACCATCTGCAGTGATTTTAGAGCCCCCAAAAATAAAGTTTCTCACTGTTTCCATTGTTTCCCCATCTATTTGCCATGAAGTGATGGGACCAGATGCCATGATCTTAATTTTCTGAATGTTGGTTTTAAGACAACTTTTTCACTCACCCTCTTTCATCAAGAGGCTCTTTAGTTCTTCTTCACTTTCTGCCATAAGGGTGGAGTCATCTGCATATCTGAGGTTATTGATATTTCTCCCAGCAATCTTGATTCCAGCTTGTGCTTCATCCTGCCCAGTGTTTCTCATGATGTACTCTGCATATAAGTTAAATAAGCAGGGTGACAATATGCAGTCTTGACGTACTCCTTTTCCTATTTGGAACCAGTCTGTTGTCCCATGTCCAGTTCTACTGTTGCTTCCTGGCTTGCTTACAGATTTCTCAAGAGGCAGGTCAGGTGGTCTGGGATTCCCATCTCTTTAAGAATTTTCCACAGTTTGTTATAATCCACACAGTCAAAGGCTTTGGTGTAGTCAATAAAGCAGAAGTTTTTCTGGAACTCTCTTGCTTTTTCAATCATCCAACAGATATTGGCAATTTGATCTCTGGTTCCTCTGCCTTTTCTAAATCCAGCTTGAACATCTAGAAGTTCTCGGTACATGTACTGTTGAAGCCTGGCTTGGAGAATTTTGAGCACTACTTTACTAGTGTGTGAGATGAGTGCAATTGTGTGGAAATTCAAACATTATTTGGCACTGCCCTTCTTTGGGATTGGAAGAAAACTGACCTCTTCCAGTCCTGTGGCCACTGCAGAGTTTTCCAAATTTGCTGGCATATGTCTTTCATTAATATGCCACTAATAACCTATACCACCTCCCCCTCCCCATTCTAGCCACCCTGAACATCCTTCAGTTCTTCAGCTTCCCAAGTGCCTCAGTGGTAAAGAATCTGCCTGCAGTGCAGGAGAATTGCGGGAGACACGGGTCTGATCTCTGGGTTGGAAATGGCAGCCTACTCCAGTATTGTTGCCTGGGAAATCCCATGGACGGCGGAGCATGGCAAGCTGCAGTCCATGGGGTCGCAAAGACTGAGTGACTAAACAGAAACAGCAACACACCGTATTCCCTGATGGAGGAGCTCCAACACATGTGAGCTGTGCCTGATTACTTCATATTCGTGTATATTCTACAAGTCATGTCTCCATTCTGAGAAGGTATTTTAGATACATGGCTAGATATTTCATCCCATTTTGCCATGTGCCAACCTGACTGCTCTATTTGATTCTGTTTCAGAGAGTCTCTCAGTTCTGGACTCCCAATTAGAAAATGCCTCCTCTTCTCAAAAATCTACGCATGACACCTCAAGAAATCTTTTAGGATGCTAAGCCTTTAGGTCACTTAACGTGCACACTGGCTATCATTTATTGTGTCTGTTTCCTCTCCACAGCACCAATTTCTATAAAGTTTCCTTTCTTTGTTTCCCTTTGACTACAGAAACTAGCCATGATACATTGGAGCGAGGACTATCTATGGCTTGTGAAAGTTTTGCTCAAAAGGAGTGTTGATGTTGGAGCTGTGAGAAAAACAAAGATTCTACCTTGTAAGATTGAGGATAAGAAGGGAATGCTTAAAAATGGTAGGTGTCTGGGTGTCAGGCAGAAGCAGCAATAGAACCTTTTGAAAACCAGTCTGGAGCCTAACAAGATCTGCTAGCATGCTGGGCAGGCATCACTGGCTAGCTGGCTTTTCTCCATACCTTTCACCCTCCCATTCCTTTCCTCCCATCTCCCAGACACACAGAGGGTGAGGAGTCAGCATTTGTGCTGACATTGGAGCCAGACTGGCAACATGAGATTGGTAGATCGGGGTAATGATGGGTAGCTATTTTTCCAGCAGCCCAAAGTGAGCAGGATTTGTATGTCTGGTTTCTGCCTCTAACACCTCCAGGCCTAGGGGTGGATTCCCAGTGATCTCCTCCCATCAAAGAGCTTGATCCCTGGAAAGGCGAGTGAAGATGAAACCTCAGCTCTCAGTCTGGCTCCGGGATAAAGCTATGTGAAACTGTCAAAGAAAATATCATGTTCCCCTGGAAAGCTGTAAATTCCTTTGGCTTTAGGTCCAGGCGGGTTGTCATGGAATTCAACAAACGATGAGTCTGTTGATCACAGATCATTAGCTTTAAGGTTCTAGAACTCCAGGTCAAGTCTACCGTGCAAGCTTCTTTATATAACACCAAGTATAACAGCTTCAAGTAATGCTTAGCAAATGCTCTTTAATTACTGCTCAAGATGAAGACAGTGAAATAACCCGGCATTTGTTATGTGTTTGCCTACTGAGGCATGTTTCATCAGTTTGAGTGGAGGTTTTGATAACTTTCGTCAAAGGGACTACAGATTAAAAAAAAAAAAGATGGAATAATTAGAAATACTGTTGTAATAGAATATGGCAGAAAATCTTCAGAAAGAAATGGAGAATCCCTAAATATTTATTTGTTGGTTCACTAATTGACTTCTTTTTGCTGGATTCTTTAGATATTGAAGTAGTATTAACATTAAATTCATGCTGCAAAATTTAGATGGGAAAGTTTAGAAGTTACCATGAGTGAAAACTCCCTTTCTCTTTAAAGCTTTGGTAAATAGGAATGATAGATGCTTAAATAATGTTTTTTTTCCAAAGCTCCTTCTTTCATTTTTGTGCTGTGGTCAGAAAGAAGGAGAATTCTTAAGAAAAGAAATTTTGAAAAAAAAAAAAAAAAGAAATTTTGATCACCCAAAGCTGCAGCATTAACTATATCTTACTGGTCTTTTTGTGCTATATTTAACATTTTTATTTTCTAATGGTTGTTTTATCTATAACAATTAAATATCCATATTTAACAAGTATTTCCCCCATGTTGTTTTAACTCTTTGTGAATATCATTTTTAACATCTACAGACTGTAATATTACTTAGATTTGCCTCACTTACTTAACCATGCACCTAATATTGATTATTTGGGTAATTTTAAAATAAGAGTTTTCAAAATCTTCACTTCTGGGAAAATTGTCATTGGTTTTATAGTAATGGCAATATCTAATGTACATATGGTAATACTTTATCTTAATGCATATCCTGTCTGCAAAAATTAAAAGAACCAGAAATTTTGTGCTAAAATCTCATGAAAACCAGCACAGTACAAAAAGCCATCAATATGTTTCACAGAGCTTCTGGTTTCACAAATGGTGGCCTTTTCAAATAGAGATTTTTTGTTCCTCCGAAGGAGGAGCCAGATAACTAAGCAATCCTGGGAAAGATGAGGTATAGAAGCACGACAAGGGAGAGAGCCCAGTGTAGGTGACCATGACGTGTCCCCCAAGGTGACATTTAAACCAGGACCCAGAGGATGAGGAAGTGTTGAGAACCACAGTTATCCAGGCATACTCAAATCCTTTGGGGAGGGACGGGTAGCAGTGGATAAAAGCCTTCTGGAAAGCAATATGATAATATGTAAGGAGAGTTAAATATGTTTATATCTTTTTAAGAGAAGTAGATATTCCAAAGTAATCAAAAAGGATGAGAAAAAAGATGAACTAAGATATTCATCTTGGGGCTTCCCAGTGGCTCAGCAGTAAGCATCCACCTACAGTGTAGGAGATGCAGGAGATGCGGGTTTGATCCCCGGGTCTTGAAGATCCTCTGGAGGAGGGCATGGCAACCCACTCCTGTAGTCTTGTTTGGAGAATCCCATGGACAGAGGAGCTTGGCTGGCTACAGTCCATGGGGTCACAAAGAGTCAGACAGGACTGAAGCTACTTAGTACTCAGCACTCAAGATGTATCTTAACAGGATTTGTAATAGAGAAAAAAGAAACAGTTTATATGTCTAAAACCCAGAGGTTGGCTGTGCACATGTCTACAATAGAATGTATGCATCATTAAAAAATTTTGCTTAGAATGATGGAGAATTAGTGAGAAGAATGTTCTGAAATAAAAGACATGTAACTAAACACAAGCCTTGAATTGGTTTTCCAGGAAAAATATCCAGCAAAAAGTCATTTGGGGTCAATTAAGAAAATTTGAATATGAACTGAATATTAAATGACATTGGGGAATAATCACTAATATTCTATTGTGGTATTGGTATAGCAGTTCTGTGGGAGAATGTTATTTATAGGGGATGCATATTGAAATATTTAGGGTTGAGATACCATGATTAATGCAATTTACTTTAAAAATATTTCTGCAAAAAGATACATGTGTATATATATGTGAAACTATACACATACACACATATGTTGATAAATAAAGCAAATATGGCAAGGTATTCATAATTATTAAACCTAAGTGGAAGTCATGTAGGTATTCATTGTATTTATCTTTTGATTTTTGTATGTGTTTGAAAATTTTCACAACAAGGAAATGCGTTGTGTAGCTTTATTTAGAAAGCCAGAAAATATGTCATAATGGTACAGTGATTATATTGGAATAGTAGATTTATGGGTGATTGCTATTTCCTGCTTTATACTTGGGTACATTTTCCAAAATGGATATATTTTATTTTTATTATCAATAATTAAAACCATATTCTACTGAGCACTTATTGGGCTCTATGCTTCACATGAATTATTCTATTTAATTCTTACAGCAAGTCTAAGAAGCTGGCATTATTTCTCCCTTTTTATACCTGAGGAGACTGATGTTTAAAGTGACTATATGCATGCTCACTGATATGTGGTGATATTAAGATTTAACTTCAGCACAAATTATGCTTTTCAATTCAAATTTAACTTTCAAAAAATTTAGTAAGATAGGAGGAGATATATATATATATATATATATATATATATATATATATATAACTGGAGATTTCACCCTAGAGGCAGAGTAGTGATATGGATTTGGATCCTTTCTCAACCCAGGGATCAAACCCATGTTTCTTAAGTTCCTGCATTGGCATGCAGGTTCTTTACCACTAGCACCACCTGGGAAGCCCCATCTAGAAGACTACTTATAACATCTATAATTTTCCACATATATCTGTAGTTTTGATGGCTGGCCTTTTGAGCTTTTAGGACTTGATTGATTATTATGAAAACATCTTTTAGTGACATTTGTTTTTATTTTATTAATTATATTAGTGACATTTTATTTTTGTGACATCTTATATTTTTGGGTTTTGTTTTTGCTATAATTGCAAAGGATAAGAATAGAATAGAAAATTCCTCCCGGTTTCTTTTTTAATGTTTATTTTTATTTATTTATTTGGCTGTGATGGGTCTTCGTTGTAGCATGAGGGATCTTTTATGGCATATGGGATCCAATTCCCTGATTGGGGACTGAACCTGGGCCCCATGGCTCACTTTGCAAATCTGTCATCCTCTTCCTTACTTTCAACATTTTAATCCAGACACAGGCAACACAGTAGAAACCACAATGAATTATTATTGAATGGATGACTGGCTGTTGAGAAAACCTGTTCTTTTTCGTGTAATTTCTCATTGCTAGCATGAAATAGTCAAGAAATTGTCCTTGTTGTGAAAACTTCAGCTCAGTAACTCAGAGGTAAATAAGATTGGCACAAGAACATTAATTCTTCATTTGGACAGACTGTCTGAACTTTGTGCGGTTTACCCATCTTTGTTGTAAAACTTTAAAGATCAAGTTTATTTTGGAAGTTCTGCTACAACCTCAAGTATCATGTTACCAATAGCACAGCGGCGGCGGGGAAAACAGAAAAGGCCAACATTCTATTTCCGAATACACATCTCTATTGTTTTAAAACTCACAGTGTCTGCTTTACTAATTCAGAGAAGATCACAAATTACAATTTAGTTTAGTGTTTTAACATTTTGCTTTTCCAAGGTAACCTTCTTATTACCAATGTCATTGCTGACTATCACAGGAATAATAACCTCATACCTTGAATGTGAATAAATTGAGTGATCTGAACAGTCTTTGACTAGGATTGACTACCTTCAAACTTCTCTGCATTTGTCTGTTTCTTGTTACCGATATAAGCAATGATGTAAATGTGCCCATTTGGGGGTAAGCAAGCAAGCAAGAGAGCTAGCTAAGATCTCCTACAGAAAGCACATATAGAATTAGGTTGTGTGTGTGTGTATGTGTGTGCATGCAGGGAGCTAAAGTCATAGGATCTCATTGGGATACCCTAAAGTTTGTGCAACCAAGAAAAGAGTCAGCTTCCCTGGCAAAAAAAAATCACAAAAAGTTACACAGCATTCTTGGAAGGATAAATTTGTAGCTCTGGGTACACCAGAAGCCAGTGATTGACAGCAGAAAATAATGGCTTGTGATTAATGGTTGGAAGCCTTCTGATAAGGGCCTTAGATACCAAAACATCAGAGGAATGTATGACAAATATGACTCCAATTTGTTTAATCTTACAAACCATAATAATCTGAGCTTGGTAAGGCTTATTTGAATTGTTTCTCTTATCTCTTCGTCTTGAAGATTTAAATTAAATTTATTTTCTTGACTTGACTTAGTGTGATTTCTTTAAAAATATTTTTACTCTGTAAATTAGTATATTGTGATGGTTAATTTTATGTATCAACTTGACTGGACTGAGGGCCATCCAGATAGTGGCTAAAACATTATTTCTGGATTTGTCTGCAAAAATGTATCTGGAAGAGGTTGGCATTTGAATCAATAGACTGAGTAAAGAGAATCACTCGGCTCAATGCAAGAGGGCATCAGCCAATTCAATGAACACCAACAAAACCAAAAGGCAGAGGAAGGGCAAATTCTATCTTTCTCTCTTCTGCCCTCAAACATTGATGTTCTTGGTTCACAGACCTTGGGACTACATTATAATTATACCAATTATAATGCCAACAGCTTTCCTGGTTCTTCAGCTTGCAGAGGGCAGATCATGTAGCCTCCTCACTTTCATCATCTTGTAAACCAGTTCCTATAAATCTCTCTCTCTCTGCAAGGCAGGAGGAGAAGGAGACAACAGAGGACGAGATGGTTGGATGGCATCACCAACTCAATGGACATGAGTTTGAGCAAGCTCCGGGAGATGGTGAAGGGCAAGAAAGCCTGGCGTGCTGCAGTCTGTGGGGTTGCAAAGAGTCAGACACGACTGAACAACAAATATATGTATGTATGTATATATATATATATATATATATATATATATACACACATGTCCGATTAGTTCTGTTTTTCTGGAGAACACTGACTAATTCATTGAGTGGTAGTTCTAACACTAAACTAAATGCAGTAACGACTATAAAGAAATAAATGTCATGACATAAGTCCTCAAGGAACTTACAGTGAAGTTGGTAGGGTCAAAGAACACGAAATAATGATTAGTGTGTGGTTAGATTAGTCAGTAAAAGCTACTGAACAGCAACTAATGAATCTTGCTTGTTGATTCATGTCATTTGTTCATTCACTGTAAAACACTTCCTGAATTCCAAATGGCAGCAGGTGATTATGCTAGTGAGGAATGTCCATTCTTCTCAGAACTTCACTAGTTATGCAGAAGCCACCTAATCCACCCTTTGCATTTGTGTTGGCAGGTTTTTTTTATCTCTATTTTTTAAAATTTCCATTTCCCCAGGCTTAAAGGTAGTTGTGGAATGTGGCTTTCCTTTTCAGAAAATCCAGTGCCAGCATTGTTCCCTCAGAGTAGCAATTTGCAGGCTTAGAATTTTAGTTTAGTCCTGGCCATTATTTGTTTTCACAGTGAGAAAATCGAAGTCATTTAGGCACTGGTTCAAGGTTCCATGATGAGGGCACGGACCCCATGCCTGAACTCACTAACAAACTTGAACCATAATTCCTGAGCATTGGTTATGCCGGGAGATGAGATGGGGTCCAAGTCACACCATCACCTTTCAGAGAAACTTGCCAAACAGACTTTGAATGCTTGACGTTGATCCCATTTCCTTACTTCTCAGCCTGGAATTATACGCAGCTTATTTTCTTGTCTTACTTAAAATATTACCCTGCCTGATCATGGGCCCTGGGACTGTCAGCATCACCTAAATGTCCTCTAAGTCCACAGATCTGTTCTTGGTCCTCACTTACTGGAATTATCTGAACAGCTGACCTGATTGATCAATCCCTCCTCCTTAAAGCACTTCCTTTACTAGACCTTCGGGGCCCCACAGCCTCTCTGCTTTCCTACTGCCACACTGGCTGTTCCTTTCCATTGCTGGTTCTTCATCATCTTCCCAACCTCCTAACACTGGAGGTTAAAACAAACTCATGATCATTCCTCCAGATTTTTTTGTAATTCAGTTTTTCCCACCTCAAGAAATGACAACTCCTTCCTTCTAGTTGCTCAGGCTAATAGCTTGGGGTCATCTTTGGCTCCTCTTTCCTCTCACATTCCACATCCTCTCTGTCAGGAAATTCTGTCGACTTTTTCTTTGAAATGTATCCAGAACTTGACGCCTTCTACCTACTTCCCCCCTAGCCAAGCTCCCACCGTTCCTTTCTGGATGATGGTGGTAGTTTTCTCCCTGCCTCTTCCACGTGACTAAAGGCTGCCCCTAACAGCAGGTGCTGCGTAGGTTCTCAGTCGCTCAGTTGTGTCGGACTCTTTGTGAGCCCATGGACTGTAGGCCTCCAGGCTCCTCAGTCCACAGAATTCTCCAGGCAAGAGCACTGGAGTGGGTAGCCATTCCCTTCTCCAGGGGATCTTCCTGACCCAGGGATGAAATCCAGGTCTCCTGTGTTGCAGGAAGATTCTTTACCACCTGAGCCACCGGGGAAGCCCCTAACACAGCAGAGTAGGTTTTAAAATAATTCATCTCTGTGCGCAAAACTCTCCGATAGTGCCCTCATCTTACTCAGGGTAAAGGCAGACTCTTTGCAATGCTTGACAAGACCTTCTGTGACCCGGTACCTACAACTTCTTTGGTTTTGTCTCCTATTCTTTTCCCTCTAATACCTCTCCAGTCACATGACTGCTGTCTGTTTCTCTGATCTTCCAGGAATGCTCCTAACTTGAAAATTTTATATTAACTGTTCTGCTTGCCTGCAATGCTCTCCCTTCATGGAGCTACATGACTGACTCCCACACCTCCTTCAGGTCTTGCTCAAGCATCCCTTAATCAGAGAATGCTTCCCCACCCAACTTAAAATTGCAACCACATTCCCCATCCCTTTCTTTTCAATTGTTTCCCATTGTACATATCATCATTTGAGACACTGTTTTACTTGTTTGTTGATGCTCTCAATTCTGTCCACAAAATGTAGACTCCATATGGACAGAGAAATTTTTGTCTGCCTTCTTTTTAATTGCTATATGCCTGGTGCTTAAAACAATGTCTGCCACATAGTAGACAGACATAAAAATGTTGATAAATATTTTTGAATGGTCAGATCTTACTCCAAGGCCATGATGCAAGCCTCAAGTGAAGCTCAAACCCAAGGCTCTTGCAGAAATTGTCTCCATGACCACATAACCACTTACACTACTCCAGAGAACAAGAAGCTGAATTGATTTGCTCTATTTCACTCTGACTCCCTTGTACATCAGATGCTTATTTAATGTATACAGCATGTCCTTGTATAATGAGACAGCTGTCTCTTCCCATTTACTTGGCTCTGTTCTCCCTCTATCTTATGGTTTCTTCACTAAGGAATAGTCCGTTCCATTTTAAAGAGTGAAACTATCTTACTAAATCATGGAGAAATCTTAAGAGTCAGTCTGTATATCAGAGATAACTATGAGGCAATGAGGCTGAAGCAGAATTTTTTAGTTATAAAAAGCAAATTATGGGATTTCCTGGTGGTTCAGTGGTTAAGAATCTACCTTCCAAGGCAAGGGATGCAATTTGATCCCTGGTGGGAGAGCTAGGATCCCACATGCCAGATGCAGAGAGAGATAAATATTTAAAAAGTAAATAAATGAAAAATAAAATTAAAAACAAATTATTTGAAAAACCATGGAGCCATTTTTCTTTTCCTGCTCTTGATCTTAAGCAACTGGGGATGGTTAAGAATTTTATTATCACCAAATTCAGGTTAATCAAAAAGGAAGAATGACTAGTAAGTTAGGATAGAAATGGAATGGGACTTACAGATAGATGAAGGTGTAAATTAGGTTTATTAATTACTTATTTAGGATCTCAAAATGCCTCAAAATACAACATTTAAATATCTGGTATGTTCTGCTTTGGGGAAGTTCTCAATTCTATCCTTATTCTGAATGTCAAATCTCAAATCTCCAAGGCAGAAAAATAGCCAGGACATATTGGTAATATATAAGCCTGATGATGTACTCTAATGGAATGATTTTTACTGGTCACACACACAAGCCATTTTCTGCTATGATAATGCACATGGTCACTCAGAGTGCTTTGATGTAGCTTGGCTCACTGACCATGATTTATATAACTTGTAGTTTCTGACTAGTTGACTCATTTATTCTATCTCAGTTCTTTAATTATCCAAGCCTTCCTTACCATTTTCACCTGCATTTTGTCTCCTAGTCCAAGACTTCCCTTTTCATTTTTTAACCCTCTGAGGAAACGTGGGCCAGTTAACATCACCATAGATCATGTCAGTTGCTACGCCCTTTCTCCAGATTCTGTTTGAGGCAATCCAAACATCTCTAGTCTTTTGGCAAAGTTAAGTTTCCAGAAAGCCTTGTCCTTCTCACTCTTTTCAACACCTATAGTCCCAATACTGCTTGTAAGAGCACACAATATAAAATAAGTACCCAAATAGACGGTTTAGCCTTACACTTAATTTTCATAGCCTGCCCCTCACCACCACCCCCTACCCCCACTTCCAGTCTTCCTGTTTCATCTAAGAGGGAAGAGAAAACAGCTAAGAAACATGTATAGGTTACAGCTCAGGGACACAGGCCAACTAAAAGACAGAAAGTGAAAGTCGCTCAGTTGTGTCTGACTCTTTACAACCCCATGGACTGTACAGTCCATGGAATTCTCCAGGCCAGAATGCTGCAGTAGGTAGCCTTTCCTTTCTGCAGGGTATCTTCCCAACCCAGGGATTGAACCCAGGTCTCCCACATTGCAGGTGGATTCTTTACCAGCTGAGCCACACAAGAGAAGCCGAAAAGACTGAGGTTTTATAAAAAGATTATAGAATGTTTCCCTTCCCCCACATTTACCCCTACCCACTGCTATCAAAAAGTGAAGGAGAATAAAGACCTTATCAGACAAACAAAAACTCCAATCTAGAGGCTTCTGAAACTGATGTAGCTTGTTGGGTTTTACGGACATTTGGCGGACTGTAGAGATTTAGCCTATCTAGGTGTGAAGAGACTTCGCCACTTTGCTAAATGTGAAAAAAGTAATGATAGGGCCTGGTTAGGAAAAGTGAATAGTATGATTTATCAGTATGGAGTGAAGACTAATGTTTATTGCTGTGTGACTAATTCTGAACTAGGTACTTAACATGTCAAATTATTTCCTTCCTTCCTTCCTTCCTCCCATCCATCCATCCATCCTTCCTTCCTTTCTTCTTTTCTGCCTACCTTCTTTCCTACCTCCTCTCTCCCCTCCTCCCTTCTTCTCTCCCTTCCCTCCTGTATACACAGTCACTGAGTGGTCTGATACATTATCACTGAACATACCATGTCCTCAAAGAGTCTACAGTCTGGTGGAGGAAAGTTACTGGTGCAGGGAAGTCCAGTATGGTGAGATCCACGTGCCTCTGTTAGGGAGATTGCAAAGTCCTGTGGCAGCACATGACACACGCACACAGCCTACCTTGTGGGCATGGGGAAGGCTCCCATAAGAGGTATCTTGGATCTGAAGGATGAGTAGTGATTAGTCAGATAAGGGAGGGGGAGCCAGGGAAGCAGATTCCAGGCAGAGAGAACAACCTCTGTGAAAGCCCAGAGATGAGTGAAAGTCAACACAACTCATTGTAGAGAGAACTCACAGTGCCAGGATGTCTATGAAGAGTGAAGATGATGCTTGGGTGGTGAGAAAGGATGCAATCCTGGCTGGCCAGGGGAGGAGATATCCTGAGGGTAGTGAGTAGTCATTTAGAAAGGGGAGTGAACCAAGCAGACCTCCTCTTTCCGAAGACGGATGGAGTGTGGAGAATAGGCCAACATCAGGGACCGGAAGCATTTACAATGATCTAAGTGTGAAACGGTGGCACTCAAACTAGAGATGGTGATGGCTAAAAGCTGGAATCTAAGGATGAAATTTCAAGAACTTTTTTATTTGGGAGTGGTGATGGAACAGGAGAAACTAGAGAAATGTCTAAGGTTTTTTGGCAACACATGATGACATCTTTAACTGAGGAGAAAACAGCTCTGTGAGGTTAGAGGGAAGAAAGATGATCATTTCAGTTTGGAACATATGGTTTTGAAGAGTGTGGAAGATGGGAGAGAGGGTATGAATGTGAAACTCAGTGAAGACTTTTGGGCAGGAAAGAAAAGACCTGGAAGTTGTTGGCAAAAAGGTAGCGATTAAAGTGGGAGATTTATTTTTACAACAACTGTTAAGGCAGCTATTTCTCTCCTTGTTTTCAGAGGTGGAAAGCAAGATTTGGAGAGCATTAATTCGGAGAGGGTTTGCTCAAAATCCGAGAATCATGGAACCAGGATTTTTAACCTGCGCATATCTATTCCATACCACTGTTTTGGGGTAAAGGCACTGTTTCCAAGTAATCTGACTATATTACTCTGTGGGATTTTCTTTTTTTCCCCCACATCTGAGATTTCTGGAAAACACTTCTACTTGTCACAGGACCTCCCTTGGAGTAACATCACCATTCACAGCTCAGAAACTCCTTTTCAAAGGCTAAGGTAAAACATATTCGTTTCTTTATGGGAATTTTCTTTCATCTGGACAGAATGATCCCAATGATACTTGATCTCTGAAAGCATCCCAGAACATCTCTCTGAGCTGGACATGCAGTGGATGATGAACCTTGGCATTACATTGATCACTTGCCCTCTCGTGCAGTAACATGACATTGGACGTGTTCGATAAGTGATGGCAGAAGCAGACACTCCTTTCACTTGCTGATGCTCTGTATTTGACTACCACATATGTGGGACATCCATTGATGTCACCTATCTTCTCCTCATGGGATTCCCTCATCTCCAGCAACCTGACCCTCAAATTCCATCTTTTTTATGTCCAGATAGCCCCAGAGTTGAGCCTTTTCTTATTTCCCATTCAGAAGGGAGCTGGATGCTCACTGTGGTGACCTCATCCCTCTTGGCATTCCCTCCTCTCCGCCTCCTCCCAGGCACTGTCATTTTCATTTGCCTGGCCTCAGGGATCTTTGACTGTGGAGGGACCTGCTCCATAGCTGACACCAAGGCTCAAGCTCTAACCTCTCGCACTTTCTCATATAACATCTCATCTGCTGGTGGATACATTTGTTTGTGATTACAGGCTGCACACAATACCATCACACAAGGCCTTATGTTATGGCCCAGCGCCATGAGAAAACACATTAGTAATTTTTTATGACCCTAGTACAACCATGCAGGATTTCCCTAAAACAGAAAACATGAAGGGATTTTATTGTCTTGCACTATTAGCCATCCCTTATGGCTGATGCGTGTATATTAGAAATAACAGAACACAGGACTCTCCAGACATTTTGGGTTGAGAGGTTTCTGACTTGAATTAGTGAACACCCCTTGTTTATCTGTTCTGGGGGACATAAAACACACAAAGAAATTACAAACAAAAGGCACAGAGGTCTTGAATGTGTCTCCCGGTATATTAACTTACTCCTGGGCTTAAACAAGATTCTCTTAGAAAGTCACTTCTGAAAGGAACAGTGAAATGATAAAAATTGAAAGAGACTAGTGAATTCTCAGGGATACGCACTACTCCTTGTTGAAAAATAGCCTACAGAATGGACTTCCCATTAAACCAGGGCAAGATCTCACTCTCTGGGGTGGGCTTCGTCTCTGTCTCTCTCTCACACACACACATCATCATCATCATCATCATCATCATCATCACCATCATCTAATCAAAATGTCCAAAAAGAGAATAGTGGACTTTATTTGGCCTCAAGAATAAATATACACAATTCCTATTTTTAAAAAAGCCTATCTATTTTTGGCCCTGTTAATGGTATTCAATGTCCACCCAGGAGTTTTTGATAAACTAGCAGGAGATAACTTGAGAGGTTCTAGTCCTCTCAGAGGAACTGCACTGGAACATTTTAACTGCTTTTCTGTGAAGGACAAAATCAATTTGAATCTGGCAGCTCTTAGAAGCCACTCCACCCAGCTGGGAGTGTGTTCCCAGGGGTCCAGGGGGTGAAGAAAAGTCAGCCAAGAGTATGAGAAGACAGCACACACCACGGAGGAAGTGGACGAACCCTCCTAGAAAAGGGTTTAAATTAGAAAAAATAATGTTGCCTTTTGGATATAGAATACTAGTAGTTGGCAGGATGGTGCCAACTCTTTAAACTCCACATAAACGTGTGATAGCTGCCTTTCCAAACTATACATCAGCCTTCACAACTATGCCTCCCACTGAGGGGCAGACAAAGGGTGAGAACCTGGCTGAGCACTTCTGTATTAAGAGCCGTGGGAAAAACACGGTAGACAAAGCAGAATAACAAAGCACAATAATGTTTGGGCTTCACAGTGACTGTGCTATGGTTATAGTAACAAACGTGCCAAGGTTCAAACATATTTAACCTCCCTTTAAAAAAAAAGTAATATATTTGTGAGATACTCTGGGGGAAAGCTGTTTATGGCATCTCACTCCTAACAGAAGGGGAAAGATGAGTTTGCAAGCCACACCTCACCTATCGCCTTCCCTAGGCCTGAGTGTTTTCACCTGTTGCTCACGGCTCCTGTGGGGTACTTTGGGCTCACACTTCATGCAAAGTGGCACAGATAGGGAATGTTGAATGCCCTTGAAGGATCAGACTGATCTGCATATCACCTTTTTCATATCTGGGCTGGACTCCTCTATGTTGCCATTTCTACACATTAGTTTTACTGGAGGCTATGTCTGAATGCTCTTCAGTACCTACTAAAAGGTGTTTTTTATCTAACCAAGCAAACACTGGAAAGGAGCTCCGATCAGTCAGCCCCTCCAGCACCTCATGGGGAGATTCCGCCAGCAGGAGGAGCTGGGATTACCTCAGGAACTAACCCCAGAGGTTAGGCTTCAGGCGACCTATGCCCTTGCATGTCTTTTTCCTTGGAGAAAAGATCATTTCCGGTTTGATCCATTGGACCAGTAAGTGAAGTAGGTAGAGATTCCCTCATCAATCCCGTTGTGAAGGAGAGAGGGCTGCAGCTTTAGTCGGTGGTGAGGCTGGTTCCACGGTGGACAAAGATGCCATGTGTGGCAATTTGATCTTGACGGTGTTGTAATGAATACAATGTGTTCAGTGCTTACTGGACAGGGTGATGCCTCTGAAAAGCATCATCGTGAACTCATGACTGGAAGCATATTTCATTCGTGTTGGGCTCCTTGTAGCTCAGTTTCAGATGGTGTCATTAGCGAAGAGCATCCGTTGATTGGCATGTTTTCTTAAGTTCAGTTATTGTTTAAGAGACGTGGAAGAAAAAACTCTGCTCACAGCTCTTGCCTAAGATTCACGGAACTTTGCTCAATTTGCAAATGCTCTTTCGGCGGTTGACTCTTGCCTGCTCCTCTCTGCTCCCCAGGTTTGGCTATTCATAGACAGAGAATTAAATCACTGAAGTCCAGCCTTCTCAGGTTTCCCTCCCCACAGGGAGGGCAGATTTAGAGTGGTTATAAGAAAATCAACTCATCCCTAATCAGGTGACCCAAAGAGACCCAAAGTGCTCCTCCCCCTTCCATTTACAGTCCTTCCAATAAGACTTCTTGGCTTTTTTTTCTCCTTAGGTGGAGAGCCCTCTTAGAGAGTTCACACAGTGAGTGTGGTTTGTGCATTCAATATTAACATCTAATCATTGCCTCTTGAGAGCTGAAAAATGAAAACACTGGATAGGAGCCCACCTTCTGGCTTCATGCTTGTCAAGAACAGGATCTATTAGCCTTTTAAAGAAATACTGTTAATAAAAAGCAGACTAAGTGAGCTATGTGAATTGGCATCTAATCAATTATTTTCTGAGCTTTTCCCCACTCCAGTTACTCAGAGCCGCGTGAGCAAACAAGATTTTACTGTTCCAAGCCCTCTCGCTTTCCACAGAGCTTGAATAATATATAAGCCTCTGTGTGTGTGTGTGTGTGTGTGTGTGTGTGTGTGTGTGTGTGTGTGTGTGTGTGCTTAGTCACTCAATCGTGTCCAACTCTTTGCAGCCCCACAGACTGTAGCCTGCCAGGCTCCTCTGTCCATGGGATTTTTCCAGGCAAGAATACTGGAGTGGGTTGCCATTTCCTTCTTTCTGCAGGGGATCTTCCTGACCCAGGGATTGAACTCCTGTCTCCTGGGTCTCCTGCATTGGCAGGCAGATTCTTTACCACTGTGCCACCTGTGCATACCTCTACTCTCTTTTGAGATGTTTTACTATCATCACCATCATCATCAGAGGAAAGGTCGTATTCCCCTTGATTAAAGGGTATACAAGCCAGAAATGACTTCTGCAGCCCCGCATTCCCCAGGCATCAAGAGGTATGAGGCTAAAGTGTCCCCTTGCCCACCAGTTGGGTGGTGGTGGGAGGATGGAGATAGCTGCTGTGCCTGGCTGCTTTTTTTCCCACATTAATTCCTCATTGTGTTCAACCTAGAAATTTTGGATGTGAACAACATCACGTGCTTGAAATAATACTCTTTTTTTTTTTTAACTCCTTAAACCTTTTGCCCTCCATTTGATTTATTTCTCCTGGGCTAAAATTGGACTCATCCTGAACATCAGCATTTGACTTGGTCCACATGCCAGCATTTGGAGGGTCTTCTCTTCACTAGCTAGTTGCATCGAATGCTCTGGTTTGCCCTTGCTTGTCCTGCCTCATCTACGACTCACCCTCTCTCCTGCTCTCTCCACACTCAATCTCTACCCTTTGACTTCTAGGACATATATTACTGGAAGAAGAAATGTATCTATGACTTGCCCAGAGTGCTGGCCAATTCCTTATTTTAGCATGGGCGGGCCTGGCCTGGGGGGAGGTGCTTGCCAGGGGGTGGAAGAGTGATGCTGGCTTTCTCTGGTCATCTCTGGTCCCCACCCAGGAGGTGTCCTCAAGCTTGGAGACATCAACTTTGTTAAGCCTTCAGGGGAGTGGGGTAATGCCAAAAGAAGTCATGAGAAAAAGGCAACTCAAGGGTAAATGGTCACTTAAAAGGATTTCTATTTTTCTGTTAAAGAAAAAAAAGTTCCTTTTCAACCTTGGACTTGAGATAGGTGTGATGAGTACTGTTGGCTAGACTCTGCCACAAATATGCTTCTTTTGAGAAAAAAAGGTAGAGGATTATCTAAAGCATTGAGTATCTCTTCTTAAGTTTGGATTTTCTTAAAATTAGATTGGGAAAAATTCATTACTGCATGGAGCGTGCATTCGAAAACAAACTTAAATGCAGGCATTTCCAGGCCTGATTTGCAATCCTGTTGGGTGATTCCAGCCAATACTTGACCCTGGGGGTTGTAGGCACCAGGAATGGTGTTACCAATTGTCTGTTTTGTTAGAAGCTGGAGTTGAACTTGGGAGCATGCATAATGCTAACTCAATTTTCCCCTTCCTTCAGCCAACTGCTGAAATCACTACGGCCTCTCACAGGATAAGCATGTCTGTTAGTTTGCTCCCAGGAACGCGCCTGTGCTTCACCTTTTGCAATATTAATTTGCTCCTTTCCTTACTTTCCCCTGGCCCTTGACACCTTTCCTGTCCACTCTTTATGTAATTAAACCTAAATCCGAAGCCATGGGTTCTTCTGGGAATCCATTCACATATGAAGCAGCTTAGTCAGTGTCCCCATAAACTGAAACAGAGCTCTTCATCCTCTGTTTTCAGAGACTTGGTTGTCTGTTTCTGAGGCTTAGTCATTGTTCCCATTTGTTGTCGTTGTTTAGTCGCTAAGTCATGTCCGACTCTTACGACCCCATGGACTATAGCTTGCCAGTCTCCTCTGTCCATGGGATTCAGGCAAGAATACTGGAGTGGACTGCCATTTCCTCCTCCAGGGGATCTTCCTGACCCAGGGATTGAACCCATGTCTCCTGCATTGGCAGGCGGATTCTTTTCTACTGAGCCATCAGGGAACTCCCATTATTCCCATAGAAGAAAGCAATTTTTAATGCTTTATTTTTCATATTTTAATATAAAAATTCATAAATCTGAATAAATATCCAAATTTTCAAAGAACTCAAGGCTTCCTTTTCCCAAGTTCCTCCACATGGTCAACCAACATTTATGGAGAGCATTTTAGGAGGCAGCTGCTCTGCTCGGCCTTCACTGACACCGTTTTCTTTAATCCTCACCACTAACCTTTAGCATGGGTCAGGAAGATCCCCTGGAGAAGGAAATGGCAACTCCCTATAGTATTCTTGCCTGGGAAATCCCATGGACAGAGGAGCCTGGTGGGCTACAGTCAGTGGGGTCACAGAGAATTGGACATGACTTAGTGACTAAACAGCATCATACAGGGTAGGTTCTTAGTGACTGTGTTAACGTGCTTAACATTTTGGAAAGGTTATTAACCTAACAAGAGAGCTGAGAAGACCAAGGCCCAAATTAATTAAGTGATTTGTCCAACATACTGAGGTTTGACCAAACTTGCCCTCTGTCCAGCCCAATGCTGTCTTTGTCATCTGCATGTTGGTTAGTTAAAGCCACCATCCAGCTGGTACCATTAACGGGTCTGCTTGACGTGCTGTCTCATTGCTTCAGAAAGGCACAGTGCTATTTATGGAGAGAGCACGGGTGACAGACTGCCGTGGTGTTTTGCCTCTTAGCCTCTGGAATGCAGCCTACAGCATTCGCTCCAGAAAACCTCACACAGATTTGTGTTTGCACAAAGGGGTCCAAAGGCTTAATTATTTTTTGGGAACTCTACTATTTGTCCTTTGCTAACCAGGTCATCCTTCAGACAGAAAAAAATGTTGTGTGTGACCCAGCCAAGGCTGCTGCTCAGTGGGATTGACCACAGGCCAGAAACTCAGAACCCTGCCCGCAGGCCTGGGCATGTCCAGAAAGTGAGCTGACAGAAAGCAGTTCTCTGTGTGTGCCCTGCATGCGTCTCTCTCCCCTGTGCCTTTGTTCAAGCTGAAAGAGTTACCAAAGGCAATGCCTACTTGAGCCTTGTTGACGGGTGGTTGCACTGAGAATAAGGCAACCTGTCTTTCTGACAGAAATAGGCACAACAGAATCCAGCCTGGCCTAGATGTTCTATGACTCGCAGTGTTTCAATATGCGTTTCCATCACTGTCATGGCAGCTGCCGAATCTGTCTCTCCTGGGAGGTGGATGTAGGAGTGCATTTCAGCAAAAAGTTGGAAATTTCAACATTGGGTTTTTCTTCTTTCCCAACAATTGTTTTGTTGATATGTTTGCATGACTAAGATTCTTGCTCAAAAGCCCCAAAGCACTGGAGAATAAATGACAAAGGGCCCAAGGAGCGGTCCCCTTCATTCTACAGGACTGTGTTCTCTGGGACCCCTTCAGTGTCCATAAGAAAGGCACAGACTGAGCTTCTTGATCATTGAGCCCATCAGAACCATTAGCCATGCTGATCCTGAAAGCAGAGAGTCACTCAGAGTCCAGCGGGGTGGTGCATCTTTCATTTGACAGATACTCATCTACATGGCATGTAGAGCAGTGTGCTGGGTAGAGATGGACTCATTAGCAGGCTGCCTGCAGTTTTCTCCAGGTCAGTCAACATCAATCAAGGAATCCCTGTGCTCCAGAAGGTGCTCCAGTTCCCAAAGACAGCAGGATGTCAGTCAGCATCCTCTAGTCAATCCAGACCTGATTCATTTGTCCTTAAATATTAGCAGAACTACAATTTGAGGGACTTCCCTGGTGGTTCAGTGACTAAGACTTCACCTTCCAATGCAGGGGGTATAGATTTTGTCCCTGGTCAAGGAGCGAAGATCCCACATGCCTTGTGGGCGAAAAAACAAAACAAAACATAAAACAGAAGCCATAATGTAACAAATTCAATAAAGACTTTAAAATGGTCCATATAGAACCTATTTGTAGGGCAGCAATGGAGATGTAGACATAGGGAACAGACTTAGGGACACGGGCAGTGGGGAGAAAGGAGAGGATGGGACAGATGGAGAGACTAGCATGGAAACATATACACTGCTGCTGCTGCTGCTAAGTCGCTTCAGTTGTGTCCGACTCTGTGTGATCCCATAGACAGCAGCCTACCAAGATCCTCCGTCCATGGGATTTTCCAGGCAAGAGTACTGGAGTGGGTTGCCTTTGCCTTCTCTGAACATATACACTACCATGTGTAAAATAGATAGCCAGTGGAAATTTTCTGTATGGCTCAGTGAACTCAAACTGGGGCTCTGTAACAACCTAGAGGGGTGGGAAAGGGTATAGGTGGGAGAGATTTTCAAGAGGGAGGGGACATATGTGTACCTATGGCTGACTCAAGTTGATGTATGGCAGAAACCAACACAGTACCTTAAAGCAATTATCCTTCAATTAAAAATAAATACATTAAAAAGTAATTAATTTAAAAATCTATACTTAGAGGGGCAATAATCATGGACTGGCAAGTCTTCTCATGAAATCAACACAGATTTTATCTGTTCTTACACGTAGAAATTTTCTTCTCCTTAAAAACAAAACAAAACAAAAACCCCCCAAACTTCAGTTTATTTGAAAGACCACACACACAGCTAGCCATTTGTAGAAGTTGCTGTAATAAATCAAATGGGAGGATGCATTGGAAGGGCTTCCTATGCGTATGTCCTCAGTAAATGAGAGCTTCTATTATTACCCTTGTCACATCATCATTACTGTCATCATTATTGCAGTTTATTGTTGCCTTTACCCAGGAATTAAATCAAAGACAGCTGAGAGCTCTAGAGTTAAAAACCTCCTCTTTGTACCTTGACACACACTTTTTGAGAAGTAAAGCCTACTTTGCCTCTGTTTTTAAGCTGAAGACATACTTATTTATTTATTTTTGGCCTGCTGGAGCTTTGTTGTGGCAAGCGGGCCTTCTCTTGTTGCAGAGCACCGGCTCTAGGGCGCATGGGCTTCAGTAGTTGTGGCATACAGGCTTAGTTGCTCTGTGGCATGGAGGATCTTCCCGGACCAGGGATCAAACCAGTGTGCCCTGCATTACAAGGAGGAGTCTGAACCACCAGGGAAGCCCTAAACTGAAGACTTTTAGAGGAGCAGAGATGGACACCTCATTTTAGTGTCTTTGTCAAGGAATCTGAGAAATCCAATCAAGAGCTGATGCTACATCCCCTGTGTCTTCTTTACACCAGAACTTGGAAATGGGGAGAGGGGAACCAACATTTATTGAAAGTTGTCAAGTTCTAGGTCTTGCACCTATGTTATGGGCTAAATTGCATTCCGCTTACCTGGTGGTGCTAGTGGTAAATAACCCTCCTGCCAATGTAGGAGACGTAAGAGACATGGGTTCGATCCCTAGGTGGGGAAGATCCCCTGGAGAAGGAAATGGCACCCACTTCAGTATTCTTGTTTGGAGAATCCCACGGACAGAGGAGCCTGATGGGCTATAGTCTATAGGGTCACAAAGAGTCAGACAGGATTGAAGTGACTTAGAATGCAAAATTCATATGCTGAAATTCTAACTTCTACTATCTCTGAATGTGACTGTATTTGGAGACAGAATCTGTAAAATAAAAAAAAGTAATTGAGTTAAAATGGGGTTGTTTTAGGAAGGCCTCTAATCCAACCTGCCTGGTCTCCTTCTACAAAGAGGTTAGGACAGAGACATACACAGGGAAAGCCACGTGAAGATTTGGGGAAAAACAACCCTCTGCCAGCAAGGAGACAGGCCTTGAAGGAACCCACTCTGCCTGACACCTTGCTCCAGGGCGTCCAGCCTCCAGAATTGTGAGAAAATACATTTTCGTTGTTTAAGCCACCCAGTCTGCAGTATTTGTTACTGCAGCCCAAGCAAACTAATACAACCTGTGTCATCTCATTGACGCGTCTGCACAAACCAATGTGTTGTTATCACCAATCTGTAGATAATAAAACTGATGATTTGAGAGGAAAGTAAGTTGTCCACCATCTTACAGGTGGTCAAATAGCGTGGTCAGATTTTGAATCCAGTTCTGCTAGAGAATATTTGACATATGGTAGTATTTTAATAAGTATTAACACATTGTTTCCTGTTACCATTGGCTTCAAGAAGATAGTATCCAGTTGAAGTAAGCACACTACTGGGAGATGAAGCTGATAGCTTATATAGATCAATAGAGGCACACGAAACAGGAGAGAAACATGTTGGCTTGCTCATAGGAAAAGCCAGAGCCCAAGCTCCATAAATATTATTCAAAGGCAGCATGAAGTAAAACTCAGCTTTTTATAAGCCAAGGATTGTTATAGGAGCCTCCAAGAAATGAAGTTTTAGATGTCAAATATGCATTGATTTATAGACAGAATAAGAGGCATCTTGGTGGGAATATGTTCTAAAGGTGTTAAGATGCATTTACACTCACTTTAAAACCGAGGATGCTTTTCCAAATGAGATCTTAAAAGTCTTTGTCCTAGCGAGTCAAAGATAGCCCTTATAACATGGCCAAAGATGAAAGTTTATGTTCACAATTATTTTAAACCAAGAAATTACTCTCTGGCGTCTCAATCATATTTCTATTCCTTGTACATCTCATCAAAGCATTTTGATTAGAACAAGTCACTGAGGACAGAAGCCAACATAAATAGTTGAGTTTAAATTACTACAGTGAAGGGACCACAGTTTCAGTCAGGCCCAAGTTATGGGGACTTTTCATGATTCTAGGAGATTCTAGTATTTATGGAATTGGCTTGCATGTCAATTTTTTTCTTTCCTAATTTATTTCTGATTTCCAAAGTCAGCCATGAATTTCTTAGTCTATCTTGTCAAGTTCTTTCTGATTCCTTCTCAAATGTTCCAGCCAGTTGATGGTTTGCGTTTCCTTGGAGCCCATTAATTCCTGTCACTGGCCTGAAGCCAGTGGTCTCTGCTGTCTGGCCCTGTCGCTCATGTGGGCCATATGAGAACCAGAGATGCTGGCCAGCTCCACTATTTCCACCTCTGCTTCCAGAATGGACCAGGCGAGGCTGCAGTCAAAAGGAAATAAGGCTAGGATACACATCTACCCACAAATCTAATCATTGTTCATTCCTTCTGGGCTGGCCGGGGAACATCATGGAGTGGTGAAGTGCACAGGTTTTGGAGATGGACAGAGTCAGTTCAAATCCCAACTGCAACTTACAAGTCATGTGACACTGGATGTCTTACTTAATCAACCTGGGCTTCCGTTTCTTCATTTAAGTGGAGATAACAACTCTACTTTAGGGCTTCCCACGTGGCTCAGTGGTAAAGAATCCACCTGCCAATGCAGGTGACTCAGCTTCAATCCCTGGGTAGGGAAGATCCCCTGGAGGAGGAAATGGCAACCCACTTCAGTATTCTTGTCTGGGAAATTCCAAGGGCAGAAGATCCTGGTGGGCTAGGGTCCATGGAGTCTCAAAGAGTCGGATACAACTTAGTGACTAGACAAAAACCACCACCACCTTGCAAGTTAGTTGAAAAGGTTAAATGAAATAACATAGGTGAAGCATCTAGGAAAATATTTGGCAGAAAGTAGGTGCTTAATAAATGAAGATTATGAACAGAAGTCTGATGACTTCTCCTAATGTAAATTCCAGTGCATTCTGTGTGGTTGAGATTTTATTTTTGACGTGACAAAGCTGGCCTGTGTTTCTCCAAAGGAGAAATGCCATGGTGGCCTGATGTGCAAATGGGACTTAACCTCTCAGAAGACCCGAGAGTCCCCACGGAGGCCATTCTCCATGTGTTTCAAACTTGGTGTATCATCCACCAAGCATGTTCCCTCTGGAAAAGCAGGAGACCGCCCAGTGTTTGGGAAGCATCTGAACTTTTTGGGAACTGTCCCATCAAAACTGGAGTTGTCTGGGTTTTGACCACTGGGGCCAATATTCTTTTCTGTCTGGGCTTTTAAAAGAGATCAGAACATTTATTCCCAGTTCTATGTCATTAGAAGCTCTTAAGCATGAAGACTAATTGCAACCAGAATTTTGTGGGTAGAAGAGATGAGTAACGTGAGAAAATGAATGGAGAGATTGGCACTCACTGGGGGGGACATGAGGAACTCCAAGGCGAAAAATAAAAGCTAACTTCGTCAGCTGACCCAAGGTAGAGGGGTTTTATGTTATGTGATGGTTCCCAGTGTTCTGTTTTGAATCTCTCCTTCCTTGCATGAGTTAGAATTGGAATGATTTGGGCTTGAATTCTATTTCCAACATTTATCAGGTGGATTTACATCTTCCTACCTCCCCAAGTCTCATTTCCTCATTTGCAACATGAAAATATTAGTAAGTACTCCGAAGGATTGTTCATTCATTCATTTACCCAACAACACTGACTCTGGCACAAACACTCAAGAAATGGTAGCTCCCCAAAGCCTTCTGTGGAATCCTCATAGTCCCTTGTTCCTAGGTTTCAGGGAATACTTCACATTTGCACTACAACTTTTTTTCTATTTTTCTCAGGAATATGTTCTTACCTTTATTTTAAAAATGCGTGTGACCCTTTAGGCCCTCAGAGAAAAATTGTAAATAGAAGAATGTGAGTTCTTCTAAAACCAGTATTATTGAAACTCACTAAAATGTTTGGCCTATTCCTTGTGGTTCTCGATTCACTTGAATTGACATGCATGAAAAAATGCAACTTAGCTACATCCAAATATTATCAAGTGCCACTATACCTTCCATTAAATGGCTTGACATTCAGTCACCAGGAAAGAAGTGTGCCCAGTGACCAGGTGCACGGGATCCCAGGAGACCCCTGGCCCAGTGCCACAGACTTCTCCACACACTGCACTTCCTCCAGCACCCATGAGCAGAGTGCATGCAACCATGGTGCCTTCATAGAGTCTATGACTTTTCAGAGGTTTTAATACTTCCCCCAAATAGTATAAGTGGCTCAGTGGTAAAGAATCTGCCTGCCAGTGTAGGAGATAAAGGAGATATGGGTTCAATTCTTGGATCAGGAAGATCCCCTGGAGAAGGAAATGGCAATCCACTCCAGTATTCTTGTCTGGAAAATCCCCTGGACAGAGGAGCTTGGTGGGCTACAGTCCATGGGGTCACAAAGAGTCGGACGTGACTGAGGCCACACACGCACCAAATAACATTCTCTGCCTCACAAACAATCCTTTTTGTTTCTCCCCCATTCTGATTGCTGATCCCCTTTTCTTTCAGAGTCCCAAGTGCTCTCCTGATTTGCCCGTGACTGACTCTTGCACTACTCTGAAGAAAACTATGATTTGAGTGAATACCACACATTGCTTTCATTAATATGTCACTTTAAATTTAAAATCTCAAATCCAAATCAAAAGTTGGATCTCTTAACATTGTTCATACTTTAGGAAATTCTGAGGGCTGGGAATAATTTTTCTCACGGGCCAAACACACACACACACACACACACACACACACACACACACTGATTCTACTGATTCCCAACACTTTTTTAAACCTCCTTACCATCACACATGTAGCACACTCCCTTCAGTGGCGTTTCTTCTCAGGGTGATGATCGTGGGTGGGTGAGGCCATGTGCAGTTTAGAAAACGACTTCCTCCCACCTCACCATACTGAGAATCACATTTCCCACAGCATTGAGAGAATAGGATTTCTCCTGCTGGCTCTGATGCCTTTATTGAGAAAAGCTTGGCTAGAATTGTCATGCTTTGAAGTAAAGCTTAATCTGTTCTGGAGATAAAGGGTCCTACTGGAAACCTTTTTGGAGGGCTTGCTGGACTAGCTACACTCGGCATCCCAGGTCCAGCCATGGCCTTTCTGCTGTAATTCTGTGCCCACCGCAGGGAGCTGGTGCCAGCTCAGTGGTGTCCCTGGATGGCATCAGGAGCCTTCCCAGTGTCTCCACTCTACAGGAACAAAAGAAAAGACCACTAGACAAGAGCTTGAGTTTTCCTTATGAAACACAGTGACCTGCAAAGAGACTTTATAGCAGGGGTGGAATAAAAACAAACAAACAAAGAAAACAAACAGAAAATGCTTCCCTTAGTGTCATACCATCAGAATTCAAATCTCCCAACAGCAAAATAAATCAGGGAGGCTTATTATAGAGGTAACGAGATAAAGCAAAGCTCTTTGGAAACAACTCCGAGAATGGTGCGGATCCTGGATTTGGGTAAATGGTCACCTATGAGATTGGTGAGTGACCTCATTTATGGCCCCCTCCTGTCCTCATCTCCTCCAAAGAAGAACAAAACTAACATTAAAAAATGATATATTGTTATTACTCGCCATGTCAGGAAAGAGAGTGAAAGTTCAGGGGGGGAGAAAAAAGAGGAAAGGGAGTAACCAATATAATATCCAGGGACTTGAATAGAAACCTTATTTTCCAGGAGAAGAAGGCACTGTTCAGCCCCACGTGTGGGATGGAAGTCCCCAGGCTCACAAGTTTGGGGCAGCAGCAGCTTCTCAGATTCTGCCTTTTCAAGGCCAGTGAGGCTTTCCTTCTGATAGACTGGACTAAGCTAATTGTACCATGTTTTTACTTAGGAGGAAAGGGCAATATTTGACCAGAAAGATGATCTTTTTGACTGTCTGTGTCGACCTAATCTCCTCCATTCTGTTCACTACCAGTCTCTGGAAGGCATTTCCTCTCAGCCTGGAGTTGTCGGTACAATAGCACTCAAAGGAGAAGAAAGGGAAAAACGTCCTGTTATATAATTATAACTGTGGCCAATGCTATGTCACTTTCCATGAACACATGCCACTAACAGAACAGTAAAAGA